>NC_135845.1:6657500-7346250 GCF_029677425.1 Wolffia australiana
ACATCCTTTTGTTTTTTTGCGTTTTTAGGCGTTCTTCTATTCTTTGACGGTGGACGCTTGGCTTTAAGTAATGTAAGTTTTTATTATCTTTATTTTTCCCTTTGTACTTAAATATTGTATTTTTTATTATTTCCAATGTAATTTCAGATATCTGTTTGTCGTAGAAGAATGTAAGATCTCCTTGGTAATTTAAGTATTTTGCACGCATGATCAATTACTGTTTTCCATCTATCTCTTATACAGGGCTGATGACGAGTGTAAGGTGTTTGGTTCTGATTACGATAGCGATGATGACTCTGAATATGATATAGGTAGGGAAGAGGAGGAAAGTGAAGTGTACTTAAGTGCCCCCGACGAATATTCGAGTGACGAATGGGATGAGGAATTGGTAGACGGCCACAAACTTAGAAACGAACATGTCCAACAACAAACATTTGTTGCTGGATATCATAGCGAGTATGATGATTCCGAGGGTGACATGTTAACCCCCAATGATACCGATGATGAGGATGAAAATGGAAGGTACATATACAGGCGGAAGACGTATGATCCAGGCTGTCCCACTAAGAGTTTTATATTTCAATTGGGCATGAAATTTGAATCGGCTTCTCAGTTTAGGGCAGCTATAAAGGACCATGCTATATGGAACGGATTCAACATCACTTTTCCAAGGTCCGGTGACCGGAAAGTTGAAGTTGTTTGCAAGGGATGTTGCCCGTGGAGGATATACGCTAGTTGGGATAGAACGAGAGAGGCATTTGTAGTGAAAACGCTTAATGATACTCATTCGTGCACTAGAGCTCCGAGGAACAGCCAAGCCGATTATCATTGGGTTGCGAAACACTTTTTAGAGAAAATTCGGATGAATATGGATTTGAAGGTGGCAGATATGATGCGGGAAATAAATGAACTATTCGGAATCACCGTTTCAAAGCAAACCTATTATAGAGCTAGGTTCGAGGCGCGCGTGAAGCTTCGAGGAACTTTGGACGACCATTATCACATGCTTCCTGCATATGTTGCCGAGTTAAAAAAGGTAAATAGGAATGGTACTTTTGAGCTTGTTCTTGATAGAGCGACTCCAGATTCTTTGGTTAGCTTTAAGCGCCTCTACATATGTTTTGATTCTATAGCAAGAGGTTTTCTTGAAGGTTGTAGACGAGTCATTGGATCGGACGGATGTTTTTTGAAGACCCAACTTAAAGGCCAACTATTGAGTGCTGTTGGGAAGGACGGGAATAATCAAATGTTCCCCATTGCCTGGGCGGTAGTCGAAGGTGAAAATCAATCTTCGTGGACTTGGTTTATTCAGCTTCTGATGAATGATTTAGGAATGGTTGACGGAAATGGCTGGACTCTTATTAGCGATCAGCAGAAGGTACATATGTTTTTTATTTCTTTGAACTCTTAATGCTTATCGTCCAACAACTGTAGTATTTTAACAGATTGGTCCTGTCTAACATCGTGCAGGGACTGGAAAATGCAGTGGCGAATTTATTACCCAATGCGGAGCATAGGAATTGTGCTAGGCACATCTATGAAAATTGGAAGAAGAAAGGGCATTCTACAGAAATTTTGAAGAACTTATTCTGGAGAGCTGTGAAGTCTACAACGCATGAAGATATCCAACGGATTATGAGGGAGATGAGCACAGTGAATCCACAAGTTGCAAAAGACTTCCAAGACATAGGTATAAAGAAGTTTTGCAGGGCGTACATTAGTAAGGATACAAAGTGTGAGGTTATTGACAACAACATTTGCGAGTGCTTCAACAATTACATCATACATGCTAGATTTAAGCCTATCATAGACATGCTGGAAGAAATTAGAGGTGCAGTCATGCAGAGAGTAGCAAAAAAAAGGGAGTTGTTTTCTAACAGAAATGATACGTTATGCCCCCGGATAAGGGAGTTGGTCGAAGAGAACAAGAAGAAGTCAAGGACATGCACTCTTAGGCATGCGGGGAAGTATCAATTCGAGGTTACAGACTTGGGAAGCAGATTTGTGGTTGATCTACTTCGTAGAACATGCAGTTGCGAATATTGGGAGTTAAGGGGCATTCCATGCCCCCATGCTATATCTTGCATTCATTGGATCAAGGAGGACCCCGTCATTTTTGTCAGTGAGTGGTTGAAGAAAGATGTCTACCAACTAGCATATAGTTACGGTATCCCGCCAATGAATGGAAAAAACTTATGGTGCGAAGCTGACGGGAGCTATCTTTTCCCTCCTCTTGTGAGGAGACAACCTGGAAGGCCCAAGCTGAAGAGGAAAATTGACGTCAGTGAGAAAGAACCCATGATACAAAGACTATCGAAGAAAGGCGTGCATATCACATGCTCCCTCTGCCACCAAGTCGGCCATAATCGGAAGACATGTACCGAACGAAGAATAGAAGCTGGAGGCCAAGTACAGTTTTAATTTTATGCCCAACTTTGTTTACATGCTTCTTTGAGTTTTTTCAACGTTAACTAATAAAGTTGTTTGATCAATCATGCAGGGATCTCAACGGTCTACATATCCGCCAATTATCAAAGAATGCAGGGATCGCTGGTGAAGTTGCAATGGGGCGACGAAACCTCAATGCGCTCGACCTTATTATTCACATGCACTGTCAGAACATTTGTAGAACATGATTTACTTGTTATTTAATGATATGAACAATTTCCGTATTCGCTATATATGTGGCCGTCTATGTGGTCCTCTATCACAATTGATATGTTTCTCTTCGTTTATGTTAATTTCTATCTCATCAGATATGTTTTGATAGATATGTCCTCTCTACATATTCACGTCTATATCCTTATATATGTCTATCTTTATCTCAAAGTCTGTATTGATCTACGCGTATTTATGGTTCTATCCTTATCTTTACCTCTTTATATATTTCTGTTGATCTACTTCTATTTATGTCTCGGCTTCTCAGTTTCAGTTGATCTACTCAAGGGGGCTTATTTAAAATTTGTGCCTAATCATTCAAGAAAAGAATTTATACATTTACCTTCAATCGTGGTCGTAATGATTTGTCAAAACATTTCAAACCGCTGTTTATGATGTTGCTTTTAATGTGAATGGTTTTATCGACATAGATGTGTATCAATAATTTCTGTTAAAAACGTCATGAAATTTGTATGTGTTTGCTTCCTCAGGTGGCATAATTTCAAACATTTAGAAGACAATTTTATTAGGCACTAGATCAGCATTATAATGTAGTTTGCTTAATTTCCTCAGGCCTGCTCAATTAATTCATTAACCAAAACGATAAACCAAACTAAACATTAAGTGCAATAACCAGAAGTCAGCATGCGAAAGTGGGGATACAACTTTAAATTCCTTCAGTTGCACAACAACATCAGTTATGGATGGCCTGTCATACATCTCCCTGTACACAATACTGCATACATCTCAAAGAATACTGCATACATCTCCCTGTTCTTGGGTCCACAATACTGCATACATCTCCCTGTTCCAGTTTTGTTTGAGCTCTCTGAGTAATGTGGGTTCTGTCCACATCAATTGCTGGCCTTCCAGTAACGAGCTCAAGCAGAACGACCCCAAAACTGTAAATATCAGTTTTCTCAGACATTCTATTGTTTGAACGCATCTGCACAAGAAAATTTAAAGTTAATAATTTACAGATTTCTTATATTTAGAGACACCTACAATTCTATAAATTTGACATTAAATTATGAAAAAATTTTACGGTGGAAGATCATCTCCCACGCCAAGATTCTCGTGGAATGAGAAGTCGGCTGAACTGATTAACAAAAGCAAATATAATTATTGTCTAACAGAAATTGGTACTTATGAATGAACAAAAAAAATGTCTTATTAAGAATAACGTTCATATTACAAAAAAAGAAATTATTGACTAGTGGATAGCTCACTTACCTGCAGTGCCTCCATCAGAGCCAAGAGCTCTCCGCACTCTTCAGTAAGTGCTCCTTCTTCACAGACCACCTCAGCAAGATCAGAAGCAACACTCTGCATTGCTTCAACCTGGTGAAAAATTATACACGGGCCTACTAAATTTCCAATTGCTGCTTCCCAGTAAATGATGAGATTTATCTGGTGAAAAAGAAACCCTTTGGTAGAGACATAAGACTCGAAAAGCTAACGATTCAAGAACCTCAGTTGCAGATGAGAGGGACTCTCCAATCTGATTGATAACAACCTGGGAAGGAATACTTTCTCAGATTTTTATCACAAAATTCAAGGTAGTTAAAAATTTACATTCCACTTGGGAAGTTAAATTTAGTAGAATTAAGATAGATTGAAATTGAGATAGATTGCGATATTTAGATTGCGATATCATACTTCCCAAATTGAAGATCAATCAAACCTGGAGCTCTGGTCGAATGCGCCGACGGTGCCACTGTGGCTATCAGCAGGCATGGGAGTCAGCCACTGAGAGTAATCACGATCGAAATACTCCCAATCCGGAAGCATAATCCCAGAGATTCCAAGGATACCGAAGATATAAGTGGTGATCATCTTCTTGACGGAGAAGGTCAAGAAAGCCACAACAAGAACAACTGCTCCCAACATAACCAGGCACGTCCGTAGAACATCTTCTCTGCCCACATCCTCCTGTTCGAAGAACCCTAGAACAGCAAGCGCAAATGGGCAAATGGGTATGGAAGAGCATGAATTTAGCTTGCCCATCTCCTCTTTCTCCCAAGGCACCTCCGTGGCCCGGGCGCAGGCGTTGATGACGGTGTTGCAGGTGAGGACCGTCGGCGCGACAGAGTCGAGTGGCCGCTTCAGCCGATCAAGGAGGGCGAGGACGACGGCGAGAAGGAGGAAGAAAGGGCGTGGTCGCCGTTGTGGCCAAAGTCCTTGATCAGCGCGAAAGCCCCTTCTCCCCGATGCCCTTTCTTCCTCCTTCTCCACCGTCTCCTTCTCCTTCACCACCCTTCTGCGCTCTCTCCTGGGTGACTCACTCCCAGGTGACTAATCGTTCCTATTTCTCACTTTATTCAAATCACGTTATGACGTGGACTCCACGTGTCTGCCAGGTGGATTCCGCTTACGTGGACACCGCCAAAATTCCACCTAGCAGCCACGTCGAGTCCACGTCACGCCCCGGCTGCGGCGGTGGACCAAATGGGCATTTCGGGCTGTGACGCGGCGAAAAAAAAAGATAGGGCTGTAACTCGAATTTTCGGAAAACTTTAGGCTGAACCGTGATATTAACCCTATATATTTCTCTTTCTATACCTCTACCTCTCAATCTCTCTTTTTTCCCTCTCTCTCTCCCTACATATATATGTATATATATTTCTCTTTCTATATCTCTCTAGCTCTAAATCTCCTCGCTTTTTTTTTTCTCTCTCTCTCTCTATATATATGTATATATCTCTCTTTCTATATCTCTCTAGCTCTAAATCTCCTCGTTTTTCTCTCTCTCTCTCTCTCTCTCTCTCGCTCTCTCGCTCTCTCTATATATATGTATATATTTCTCTTTCTATATCTCTCTACCTCTCAGTCTCCCTTTTTCTCTCTCCTTATATGTATATATTTCTCTTTATCTCTCTACCTATCAATCTCTCTCTCTCTCTATACTTATATGTATATATTTCTCTTTCTATATCTCTCTACCTCTCAATCTCCTTTTTTAGTCTCTATATATGTATATATACTTCTCTTTATATCTCTACCTCCCTTTGTTTCTCCCTTTGTTTCTCTCTCTCTCTCTCTGTGTATGTATTTATACTTATCTTAATTTATCTCTCTACCTCTCAATCTCCCTTTTTTTCTCTTTCTCTATTTATGTATTTATTTCTCTTTCTATATCTTTCTACCTCTCTATCTCCCTTTTTTCTCTCAATATATATGTATATGTATATATATATATCTCTCTTGCTATATCTATCTACCTCTCGATCTCCCTCTCTCTCTATGCATGTATAATTATATATTTCTGTTGCTATATCTCTCTACCTCTCAATCTCCCTTTTTCTCTATATATATATGTATATATATTTCTCTTTCACTATCTCTCTACCTCATAATCTCCCTTTTTCTCCCTATATATTTGTTTATATATTTATCTTTCTCTACCTCACTACCTCTCAATCTCCCTTTTTCTCTATATATATGTATATATTTCTCTTTCTCTATCGCTCTACCTCTCAATCTCCCTCTCTCTCTCATTCAACTTACAGAATGTTATTTTACGGGACTATTTTTAAGCTATTCCCATTTCTTCTCTAATTCTATTTATGCTATAAAATGCTTAAGTTGAGCATGTGATCTCCAGGAAGTGGCATGGATCGTTATGATTCTGAAATCGACACCTTTTCTAATCCAATAATCCTGAATTGGGAAAATAGTGATTGGATATACAGGAAGAAAAATAAAGATATGCTTTTTGGGGCGATTTCTAGTTCTCTTTTGTGCATGATATATTTTTAAAGGAATTATCATTTTTCTTGATACAGCATTGATTCATTTAAATCCCACAATGGCACTTGAAATGCATATATGAACTAGGAATGGTCCTTTGGTGCGACAAGTGCGATTTTAGGTTGGTGTGTGGTCCACTTCAAATTTTCAGACAGCACATCGGACAGCGTTATGTTATATCGTACCGCACATCAGCCAAGGTCGTGTGCGGTGCGATTGTATGGTTTTGGGCTGGTTTTTTTTCCAAGGTTTTGAATAGGGATTAAGGGTCTGAGGGCTGCAGGTCTGGTGCTCTTCTCTCTCGCTCTCTCGTTCCTCTCTCTCTCTATCACTCTTCTCTTTCTCTGTGGTGCTCTTCTCTCGCTCTCTCGTTCCTCTCTCTCTCTATCACTCTTCTCTTTCTCTGTGGCGCTCTTCTCTCGCTCTCTCGTTCCTCTCTCTCTCACTCTTCTCTCTTGTTACTCTCTCTATCGCTCTTCTCTTTCCCTCTGGTGCTCTTTTCTCTCCCTCTCTCTCTATCACTCTCGTCTGTCTCTCTGGGCCTCTGGGATTCCTCTCTCGCTATCTCATTCCTCTCACTCCCTCTTTCTCTGGTTCTCTCCCTAGGTCTTCTCTCTCTAGTTCCTATCTAATACTCTCGTTTAAGACAATAGGACGACGCTCCTCTCTCTTGCGCTCTTCTCTCTCTGGGTCGTTCCTCTTTCATCCTCTTTCTCTCTCTCTCATCCCTTTCTCGCACTCAACTCTCTCATCCCCTCTCTCACTCTCTCTCTCTCACTCTTGTCTCTCTCCCTCTATCTCTCTGTCTCTCTTCTCTCTTTCTCTCTCACTATCCTCTCCCCTGTTCATTCTTTCCTCCCTCTCTTAAGTACGCAGCTCATTCCTCTCTCGTTCTCTCATTCTTCCCTCTTGCACATCTTTTGTCAGATTTTGTGCGATGTGCGGTCTGATTTCGTCACACAAATTTGTACTGCACATCGATCTGTGCTTTTCTGCGATCAAAAAAATCACACGTTGGCCCAAAAAAATCAGACCGGACCGCACAACCTTCCCTAATATGTACTAGATCACAAACATTGGGCAGTACAAAGAATACCATTTATTACCTTTTCTCAATTAGGCATCATCAGCTTTCCCTTAAATGTATGTTTATAATGACCCTCATAGTTAACAAGGAGCATGTTTGTGAATGAAACTGCAAAAGTCAAACTTATAAATTTCACATTTGAGGATAATGCACAAAAACATATTTTTCAAACGTATACACTTAAACATGTTTTTGTGAATTCATGTTTTTATCATCCATAACACTCATATTATTACGGTCTTGGTTCATATTTCTAATTAACAGTGAAGTCTTCTATGCTTTCATATACGCTCAAAAACATTTTTTATTTCATCGAAAAGCTAGATTTTTCTATAAAACCTAAAACATGCAAAACCCGTCAAATTGGGAAACAGTCATGGAATTATAATTTAGTTTACATAATACATAAGAAATTAGGGCTCAGTACTTGCATGTATTTCTAGTTGTGTAAACTTAAATGTTTTGAATTTATTTGCTCTTAATCACTTAAGATTTCCCTTAGCTCATGTAGATATCATGTGATATCTACATGAGCTTTTAATAAATGTTCAGAGATATTTAGAAATGCATTCCTGATACCTGACTGCATGAATTATGATGTCTAAAATCTTACATTATCAGTTAAGTTCATTAAAACTTTAAAATGAAGAGATTTATTTTTTTATTTATCATAATGATCTTTTTAACAATTGGATAATAATGTAAAAGATACACTCATGAATCCCAATATCAAGCTCTACTATATACTTTTATTGACCAAGATATTCTTTGTCACAAGCTATGGATTATCAGAAAATGTCATCCAAAGATGACAGGCTCCAAATTACATTCCCAAGTCTTAAGTACTATAATACCAACAAACTAATCTTATTGACATCAAGATACCCATTTTCCTTTAAATGAAAATTTAACCTCTTGTTTTTTTGTAGAGAAGGGGAAAAAACTGGTGGATTTTGTTTTCAATAAATTAATTAGCCCAGAAAAGTTAATAATGTAAAATAGAGCATACATTCAAACCATAGTAAATATCATCTAATGAGCCTGGTAATTGGACTCCACATATTTGGAAATTATGGCGATTAAATAACGTAGCATGTGTTGGAATAATACATGATACATCCTTGTTTCTTAAAAAAAACTAGTGATTATGTAATAAAGGATTTGATTATGTAATATGGTTGTCTACATTTAAAATATTTTTACTTTATTAATATCCAAATAATTGAACCTTTTTCTTTCCTCGCTTGGGCAGATTCTTCTTCACAAATCTTCATTTACCAACGGCCTACATACAGTCCAAACACATGAGCTATCTAAATATAGGCTTTTTCACTCTCCATTGGTATTATACCAAGCTTCACTAGATAGTCATTGCACTGACTAGAAATCCATTTTCTACACAATGTTGAATGATTCATGTCCTTGCGCTTGTAGGTCTTGAAATGAATCCTATAATCTTCAAAATTGATTGCATCTTCAACTACGCCTCTCACATCTCTTCTGTGGCGACATCCACCTTCGTACTCCCTCATCCCAGACAGAATTTCAGCCTTAGAGGAAAACTTTGTTCCTTGTTTTTACTAAGAGGAGATGAATATCAAAATTTTATCTTGATCTCTGACCTTTTGTCGTCTCTCAGTTTCTCAGTGATCTTTTTTCTTCCAGTTCACTCGAAGGTAACTATTCATGACATTTATGTTCCGTAGTATCAATTCAAATGACACCTAAAGAGGATCAGTTATTTTTGATATCTTAATATTTTAAAAATAAATCTGAGGATAAAATTTATGAAAATACAAATAATGATTTGAATATCATCAATAAAAACCTAAAAATTAATTTCAGTAATCGCATTGATCACTAACATATCTCAAAAAAATTCAAGGATAATACCATGGTCAAACTCAATTTGATTGTCACAATTTTATTACAAAAGAATGCTAACAGTGGCATATAATCTTGTAAAAGAACGGATCATAGGTTCACATATAAAAAGTCAGGGATTTAATTTTTTTTTGTTTTCATATAGTGTATTACCAAATAAGATTAGAACGGTAAACCAGATGCACAATATGACATATGAACTACTCTTGGTTGCCAAAATTCAAACAATAATACTGTCAATACAAAGCTCATGATCTATATAAAACGTCATGTGAATCTCCTAGGTTGATAATCCTAATCCTTTGAGCACAGAATGGCCTTTAATTGAACATACTGCGTTTTTGTAACTCAATTTTTTTATGAGAGCATCTTAAGTTCAGGACACAGATGTGGGAATTTCATTAATATAGATTTTCCTTGATGTGTAAAACAGTCTTGCTGAATATTTCAAGCGGATCTCTAAGAGCTCAAAAGAAGACATATTTCTTCCCCTTTATCTTGGATTCACACAATGACTTTTCCTTCAAGCACACAAATAAATCATATATTATTTCATTAAAAAAGGTTTTATGCTTTTACCTTCAATGGTTACCTTCAAAACATGTGGACCGATTAAGACACATAAAACACTCGTATTTACCCTTCATGCCTTAGTGACATGCAAAATACCAATTCAAATAACTAAAACAATCCTAAACATGTATCATTTGGGATATACCAGGAAATTTCAACTTAAATCCAATCAAAACATGGAATGGTGATGCGTCAAATAATGAAGTAATATGAAATTTTTATTGATTAAAAATTAAACATATAATGTAAAAATATCAGCCTATGGCGTTTTGATCCAAGAGAAGAGTAATTTTTATATGATTTTACAATAATTGTGTCAAGTCTCTTCAAAGTTGTTGGCTGATGGGGAGAAACATTTCATAGAGCTTAATGTTTTTGAACGATTGGAAATATGCTATATTTTTATATGATAATGGATTTCCTATTTGATGAAATTTTCGTGCTTTGGAATTTAAAGTCTGTGTTGACATTAAATACACATTAATGATGCACCAAGCCCAGGATGTTGACTCCTAGTAACTCTTCACTGAATATTAAAATTACATAGGAGAGACACTAAGACTTTGGTGGAATATTTTTTCTGCCGCAGATCATTTATGATATCCGCAATATATAAAAAATAGCAGTACTATAATTAAGTAGCATGTGTTATAACATCCAATGAAGATAACAAGAATATAACATATAAAAAGAAAAAAATATTTCACACATGTGGACTAAAGTTTCTTTCAAGGTCTAGGTGAAGATGGGCTTCACATCTTAAATGCAATGACTCTATTGCAAATGACTTATATAAATTTATAAAAACATAAATTTCGGGCCCATCATTTTTTAACTCACATTAACCAAAACTACACACTGAGGAGAATTACCTTTTCAGGCCATGTGTTTAAGGAAAAACGGAAAAGATGAACATGTGTTTAATGCTACAGACACATTGAGGAGAATTTCACTCACACTTGCCTTGGTATGACGCACCAGAGAATTTATCTCAAATGAATGTATAAGGAATATTTATGAGACACAAGTTTTGATGTCTTGTACCACATAATGTGTATATGTGTTCTCAAAATTGAGAGGAAGATGGAAAAGCTTGTCCCACATAGAAAGGTTATTCAGATAGACATCAATTTATGTTCCTGGACTAAGAAATGAAATATTATATGACACACTAGTCTAGTTAATTTTTTACGTTGATACTGTACCAAGTTACAATCTCTTCTTCAGAAATATTGTCTATTGTATGGAAGACCAGTTTATGTACCATTTGGAAGTCCACATGTTTCACAACACTGCATTCCTGATTTGTGGGGGCTGGGCCAACTTCCCTGCCTTAAAAACTCCCTCTTAGGTATTACCAATTGTGATATTCCATCCTTAAGTTATACATTACTCTTTCAAATTATGGTGATTAATATGATTGTATTGTGCTGGAGAGATGACCATAGGATGAATGCATATCATTATAACTGCATGCAGGATTTTGTTTATCTACAATCAAAATCTTTCCTGACAGAACCCATACATTGTCCACTAGGACTGCCACATTTAAGCTGTTTTAACCCCAAAAGTGTAATTTTGGCTGTTAAATTTCTTTTTTTAGTGCAACGCATATATGTTAGCATTTCCACTACCTTCACTCCTCAATCCACCTCCTTCATGCTACCAGGCCTTCACTCTGAGAAGAACTGAAGGAAAAAAAGCCAAGGCAGAAAGAACAAGGAATAAAAACATAGTTAAAAATATGATATTATTGATCTTAAATCTTCACTCTCTACGTACAAAGATAGATTTAAAGTCATAGATTGAGGTAGGGATAAATAATGTTATCCTTTACCTTTTTTATCAATGCACAAATACCGAAGTAATTGACACTCAGACAACCAAGACAAGAGCATGTAATTGTTTTGTACTCAGATAAAGATATATTTTTTATTATTTACTGGATTGCAATTCATATTTAATTGAGAGGGAATATTTCACATGTTTTATACTTGATAAATTAACAAACCTGAAACGAACCCAATCCAAGATGTTCATTGAATACAGTGGGAGGCAGACCACAACACAACGGAAGATATGTGACCAAAATGTCAAAGAATCCGTAAGTCACAAATAGCTTTGGGATTTGTAGAATATCACATAGCTTTACATGTACAACATGTAAAACATGTCTTAACAAAAGTTATCTGCGTTTTGAACTTTTTATTGCTCTTGGAAATTTTTATTAAAAAATTGAGAAAGGAGCAATGCTGCCAGTGGCACCACCCAATCCGAGACCTCTGAAGATGGAAGACATGGGAAGGTAGAGCAGAACATAGCAATAACATTATCTTAGCCATGAGATGAATACTTGTGAAAAGATATACAAACAACCAGCAATAATGAAAGAAATTGGGCAAAAGAAGGGCACACAGATTGGAACCCAACAGTATGTATGGACCTAGTATCCTTTAATTACATTACACATGGAGATTGCAAGTTTTTGGAATACCAAAAGTATAGAATAATCCTCAAAAATGTTCCGTAATAATTTTCAAAATTCCATCTCCACCATCATTTCATGAAGTCAACCCCAGGAATAAACATATCAAGAAAGGGTAGGTAGCCTCTGTCAAACTAAAGAATTGTCAATGGCAAAGCACACAGAGATCTTGTGGCCTTCCTTGGTTTGCTCTCCTTCAAATTTCTGCCAAGAAGTAGCAGTTCTGAATGTGCTACTCTACTGGGCTGAACCTTCACCGTTATCCATGGATACATCTGCTTCATCATCAGCATCAGCTTCCTTCACCTCCTGAAGCATCTTCAAGACCTGCCATGCAGTGGGACGACCCTCCGGCGATGACCGTACGCAAGCAATGGCAACGCCGATCAGCATCATCACTCTCTCGTCCTCGGCGGCGCTGTCGTCCCTGCCCGACCGCACCCACGCCGCCAGGCCCTCCGGCGAGCCAGGCAGCACCTGCGGCGGCGGCCTCCCAGCCAGGAGCTCCAGGATCAGCACACCAAAGGCGTAGATATCTGCCTTGGCTGTGACCTTGCTGCCGCGGCCGAGCAGCTCTGGGGCTCGGTAAGCCAAGGCGGTGCCGCTGCCGTCGCCGGAGGGCTCGATAAGCTGGGCTAGGCCGCCGTCAACGAGACGGGCTTCAAAATCATTCCCAAGGAGGACATTGGAGGACTTGACGCCGCCATGGACGAGCCCAGAGGTCTGATGGAAGCAAGCCAGCCCCTGTGCCACATCCTCTGTAATTTTCAGGCAGGAGGTCCAGTGGAAGGCAGTGGACCTTGCTGACTTTGACCCTGAAAGCAAAACCACAGACCTCTTATCACTCTTTATTCTGAAACTAGCCAAATTCAGCCATTAGAATTCTCAATTGTAGATGGAGAAAGTGGAGAAAGTGGAGAATTGGAGGAGAGGTTACCATGGATGAGGGAGAAGAGGCTGCCATTGGGCTGGTAGTCGAAGACGAGGAGGCGCTCCTCGTTGGCCTGAAGGAAGGCGCGGAGCGGGACGAGGTTCGGGTGGCGGAGCCGCCCGACGGCCTCCATCTGGAGCTCAAAGGCCTCCTTCCCGGCCAGAGACAGCCTCCCTTGGTCCACTCTCTTCACACTTACAGTCAGATCCTCTGCCACCACAGCCTTGTAAGTGCTCCCCACAGTCCCCTTCCCCATCATGTCCGCCGCCGCCCTCATCAGCTCCTCCACCGTGAACGCCGCGGCCTCTCCAGCGCAGAAGACGAGCCCCCTCCCCCGGCCCGGCGCCGCCATCGTCTTCCTCTCCTCCAATTCCCCTTCCCCTCCACTGTCAAACAGCAGCCCCTGGCCGCCGTCCGTGCTCTGAGTCTTTCCCTTGTTGAGCCCGGCGGCCCGCGGTGACGACAGCTTCACGGGCCGGAAGCGCCGCCCTCGCCGCCGCCTTGCGAGGGCGCCGCACACCGCCGCCGCCCCGATGACGAGGACGGCGCCAGCTGCCACGCCGACAGCGGCGGCAATTCGATGGCGGCGGCGGCTCCCCGGCTGGAGCGCGAGCCCGGCCGGGGTGTTGGTGGCCGGAGACGGCGCCGGGGCCGGGGAGGGGACGAAGGAGGCGGGGCCATGGCACGGCCTAGCCACGACGCGGCCGCAGAGGCCCGGGTTGCCGGCGAAGGCGGCGGGGCCGGCTCGGAGGAGAGGGGCGGTGGCAGGGACGGGGCCGGAGAAGGCGTTGCCGGAGAGGTCGAGGGCAGCGAGGGAGGACTGGTTGAGAGGGGGGATGGGGCCGGAGAAGGCGTTGTGGGAGAGGTCGAGGGAGCGGAGGCGGTGGAGGCGGAGGAGGGAGAGGGGGAAGGGGCCGGAGAGGCGATTGCGGGAGAGGAAGAGGGCTTTGAGGTCGGAGAGAGAGGAGAGGTCGCCGACGGGGCCGGAGAGGGAGTTGTTCTTGAGGCTGAGGAGGCGGAGCTGGGCGAGACGGGCGAGGATAGAGCCCGGGAAGGGCCCGCGGAGGCGCAGGCCTTCGAGGACGAGATGGGTCACGCGCCATTCCCCGGCTAGGGGAGAGCACCGCACGCCGGGCCAGCGGCAGGGCCCCGGTCCGCGGAAGGCTAGCCCGCGGTCCGGGTCGATGGCGGACCGCAGCGCCAGCAGCGCGGCGGCGTCGGCGGCGGCGCCGCCGCCGCTCGGCGCCGGCGCCGGCCCCGCGCCTTCAGCGAAGAAGAAGAGGAGGAAGAGGAGGAGGAGGGTTGGGAGAGAGAAAGGGGAAAGGGGAGCCGCCATGATAGGAGATGGGGAGATTGGGGAAGTGGGTTTTTGCTAGGCTGCCGTGTCTGGGGATAGAGAGAGCAGGAAGATGAAGATGATGACCGTGGGAGCTGGCGTCGCCATGGCTGGAGATGGAGAAGCTCGACTAGCTTGCCATCTCTAGAGAGAGAGAGATGGGTCCGGAGAGGAGCTCCTGAGGAACGAGGAGCAGGAAGGAGAAAGGGTAAATGGGCAGCAGCTGGCGTCGGCTGGAGTGGACAAAGACGAATAGCGAGGAAGAAGATGTGTATATATTTAGAGAGAGAGAGAGAGAGAGAGAGAGAGAGAGAGAGAGAGAGAGAGAGAGAGAAAGGTAAGTTGCGTCAGGTCACATGGAGGAGCGGGATGGGGGGGTGTCATGAACAGACGCTTGCTCTCTCTCTCTCTCTTTCTCTCTCTCTCTCTCTCTCTCTCTCTCTCTCTCTCTCGCGTCTGGTTTTTTACCACACCTTTAATGCTGCTTGTTTTACCACTTTCTGTCCCTTCACTGGAATATTTGTTTAGGGTTTGACAAGAGATCACAGGCAGAAATTTAAGGAGGTTGAGAAACTGATGTAATTTGATGAAGAATCTGATGATAGAACGGATGATTTGACCGAGTAATTTTCTGTAGAGTCCTCTCCCTTATCGTTATGATGACAAACTAACAAAGTATAATCACTATGATACAGCTAGAGAAGAGGCATTAAATGTAGTCCAAATTATAATTGGGTTAATATCACCTAATAGTCCAAACTACGTCGAAAGTCAGCGATCTAACCTTAGCTTTTTTTTGGTACGGTATATCCCAAACTCACTAAGTCGTCTGTGATATATCTTGGTGATGACGTGGAGTCCATCGTGGCTGCCAGGTGGATCGTCGACCAGTTTTTGACCTGGCGGAACCCACCTGGCAGCCACGCTGGACTCCACATCATCACCAGGATATATCGACCTGCCAAGGATTTTTGGGTAAGAGAGAGAGGGGCATTCTAGAGAGAGAGAGAGGCGGGCTTGAGAGAGAGAGAAGAGAGAGAGAGGTTCTAGAGAGAGAAAGAGAGGCATTCTAGAGAGAGAGAGGCATTTTGTAGAGAGAGAAAGGGAGGGAGAGGCACTCTAGAGAGACCCGACCAAATCGAATCGCGCGGGAGAGTGCGGGAAATATATGAACAGAGAGTGAGAGGGGGGGAGAGAGAAAGAGAGCGAGGTTTATCAAGGATTCACGAGAGCGAGCGGGAGGGGAGAGGGGCCATATTTTCCTTCACTCTACGACGGAGATTATCCTTCACTCTACCCTGCTTCGAACGCCGCTGTTCGATCCTACAAGCCATCCTTCTCTCACGAAGGTTGTTTTACTCCATTTTCTTTTGATTGGAGCACCGTCGACTTTCTTCCCTAAATGGTCGACCGTGGTTCAATCTTCACAAGGCAGTTTTCTGATTGCTTGAAGGTGGCGGTAACCTGGTAAAGTCAATCGACCCTTGTATTTCGTCATCTGTGAAGAGCATTTGTTTAATTTTTTTCCAATTACGTTCGTGCATCTCTGTGGATTTTGTCCTCATCACACCCATGAATCATTTTCAAGGCAAAATTTGGTTCTTTTTCACCTTTCTCAATACATTTCTTATTATCTCGCCTGACGTAGAGTGGATGTAATTTCTGTTCGTTTCTTCCATAACTTATCGGTGGACTGTAATTCAACTTTTCCCTCTAATTTCTCATTGCGAAGAGTCGCCTCTCAGTCCTTCACTGCCGGACTTACGATTTTGTCATGGGCTCTCATAGGTATACCCCGATGTTGAATTTTTTATTATTTTATCTTCTGACGAGTTGATTTTCGGCTTCACTGGCTTAAGAATTTTTGATTCAATATGGAAAGGAACATGACATTGCATTCATGGATTAGAGGACAACGATGGAGCAGTGAGAAATTAGTTCTCTGTATCTTGTGAATTGAGATTGATGTTGGCATTGTCCTCTTCGGATAACAGATCGATCAACAACCATAGCACTACTGAACCTCGCTAACGGGCCTCAACATCCCAACAATAATAATGTGTCATATAATAATCATAATCAAACTCTCTGTTTCTCTCTCTAAAATTTATTCATCTTTTCAAAACTATCTCCCTCTCTCTTAAATTGACCCCTCTGTCTAAAAAACTAAATTTCTCATTTTTATTCTATTGCTTGATTTTGTTTTATTCTATTGCTTTTTGTTATTATTTCTATAAAATGTAGTTCAGTTTTATTTATTTTTACTTCTTTTTTATGTTTATTTATAGTTTTGAAACCTCGCATTCCAAATCATTTAAGGTCTGATCGGATTTAAGGTCTGGTTCTTCATCGTGCAATGGTGCGCTCACTCACTATGCTTCTCTTAGGTTGTCTCACAAGTCAAAGTGTAAAAGAATGTAAGTTTTCCCTCGAGAATTTAAATATATTACATGCATCAGTTACTATTTCCCATTTTTTTCTTTAATAGGGCTGATGACGAGAGAAGAGTGTTTGGTTCTATTTATGAAAGTGATGCAGATTCGGAATATAATCCACGTGAAGAAAACGGGGACATTGATGTGTATACAAGTGATCCCGATGGATATTCAAGTGAAGAATGGAAGGATGAATCTGCTGGCCGGGGATATAGAAAAGAAGAAGTTCAGCAACGAGTGTCTATTGATGGAAATCATAGTGAGTACGCTGATTCGGATGATGAGATATTCACTCCCAATGAGTCTGATGATGAGGGTGACAATAGCAGGAACGTCCACAGGGGCATAAAGTATGATCCTAGATGCCCCATGGAGAAGATTATATTTCAATTAGGCATGAAATTTGAATCACCTTCTCAATTTAGGACAGCTCTGAAGAACCATGCTATATGGGCTGGGTTCAACATCAGGTTTTTAAAGTCTGGTGAGCAAAAAGTTGAAGTTGTTTGCAATGAAGATTGCCCATGGAGGATATATGCTAGTTGGGATGGTATGAAGGAGGCTTTTGTTGTGAAGACTCTAAATGATACTCATAGGTGCAGTAGGGCTCCGAGGAATAGACAAACCGATTATCATTGGATTGCAAACCACTTCGTAGAAAAAATTCGACTGCATAGGAATTGGAAGGTGGTAGATATGATGAGAGAAATAAACTAACAGTTTGGAATCATAGTTTCAAAGCATACCTGTTATAGAGCTAGATCTGCGGCGCGCAAGATACTTGCAGGATCATTGAATGAACATTATCACTTGCTTTCTACTTATCTTGCTGAGTTAAAGAAGGTTTATAAGAGTAGTACTTTCGAGATGGTGCTTGATAGAGACATTCCTGATTCTTTGGTTAGGTTTAAGAGACTCTATATATGCTTTGATTCACTTGCAACAGGTTTTCTTGAAGGTTGCCGACAAGTCATTGGTTTGGATGGATGCTTTTTGAAGATCGAACTGGGAGGTCAATTGTTGAGTGCTGTGGTCAAGGATGGTAATAATCAAATGTTCCCTATTGCTTGGGCAGTGGTTGAAGGGGAAAATCGAGATTCTTGGACTTGGTTTATTCAACTGCTAATGAGAGATTTAGGAATTTCCGACGGTAATGGGTGGACGATTATAAGCGATCAACAGAAGGTACATAACTAACTCGTTCATAATATTATAATTCTTTGAAGTCTCATTGATTAATGTGGAACTAATTTATTGCACTAATAGCTTGATGGTCTCTCACACTGTGCAGGGGCTAGAAAATGTAGTGGCATATCTGTTACCACATGTGGAGCATAGGAATTGTTCCAGACATATTTATGTAAACTGGAAGAAGAAGGGGCATTCCACTGGTATACTGAAGAACCTATTTTGGAATGATGTGAAGTGCACGACTCATCAAGATTTCCAGAGCATCATGGGACAGATGAGCACATTGAAACAACAAGCCGCACATGACTTTGGGGATATAGGCATAAAGAAGTTTTGCAGGGCTTACATCAGTGAGTCGCCAAAATGTGAGGTGATCGGTAATAATGTTTGTGAGTGCTTCAAAATTATATCATACAGTCTAGGTCAAAACCTATCATAGACATGCTAGAAGATATTAGAGTTCTTGTCATGGAGAGGATAGTGAAGAAAAGGGAGTTATTTTCTGGTAGAAGTGATCCATTATGCCCTTGGGTAAGAAAGTTGGTGGAAGAGAACAAGTTGAAGTCTAGGACATGCACACCTAGACATGCAGGCCAGTATCAATTCGAAGTTACAGACTTCGAAAACAGATTTGTGATTGATTTACCCAAGAAAAGCTGTAGTTGCAGGTATTGGAATATAAGGGGCATTCCTTGCTCCCATGCTATTGCTTGCATTCACTGGATCAAGCAGGACCCTGACAGATTTGTCTCTGACTGGTTGAAGAAAAATGTATATCAGCTAGATTATAAACATGGTATCCCACCAATGAATGGAAGAAACTTGTGGACTGAAGTTGAAGGGAACTATGTATTCCCTCCTCTCGTGAAGAAACAACCTGGAAGGCCTAAGCAAAAGAGAAGAATTGACTTCAGTGAGAAAGAACTTAAAGGTCAAATATTATCCAAGAAAGGCGTACAAATGAGGTGCTCTCTTTGCCACCAAGTTGGCCATAATCAAACGACATGCACCCAAACAAGGAGAGGAGCTGCAGGCCAAGTACAGATTGAATTTTTTGTTTAACTTTGTTTACATGCTTTGAAGTTTATTCAATGTAAAAGAATTAACATGTATTGATGAATCATGCATGGATGACAAGGAGCTACAAAACCCCCACATGTTGAAGTAGATGGCGCAAATGAACCAATGATTGGCATCTACAGACAAATTTTTGAAAAGGCACAAGCGAAACTTGGTCTTATAGACCAAGTTTGGGTGATCGTGACTATCCAACACGAAATGTTAATTAATGCCCTTTACTTTCTTCTAGTCAAAAAGTGGAGGCATCTCTTTCTCTTTTGTCTCTTCATATCGATTCCTCACATGTAGTTATATCTTTATATAGACGGGGACAGTGACAAACGTAAAGAAGTAAGCAAAAGATATAAAGAGAAAGAAGAGTTAATAAACATTTACAAAGAGATAAAATAAAGAAGACAGTGAAATACTTAGAGATGAAACATGATAGAGAGGGATAGTGATAGATGCAAAGATAGAGAGAGACAGCCGAACGTCCAAGCTAGCCTCATCTAGCTGAATTCGAATCTTCTTCTCCAAATTGAAAACGCAGAGGGAGTCTCTTATTTTTGGAAAATCTCTAATTTGTTCTCTTATTTTTGGAATGCAACTATAGTACCAAGAGTAGGCCCCCCAATGATGACATCAATGCTCGGGTCCTTGGGTCTTCCCCTCTCCCTCTCCATCTATCTCTTTGCCTCCCACTCTCTTTGGGAATTTCAATAATCTCATCCAACATGGTGCACCACCAAACAGGAGGAATCAAACGTTTACACAATTGGGCATAAACCCGACCCTAAAAATTAAAAATCTTGCCACACACGTTGTCAAAATGGACGGCGAGTGATCACATCAGGTCCTCAAGTTGTGACACTTTCTCAGCTAAGCATTTTGGCTCAATTCTCCTTTTGAGTGCGTTAGGCACAAACCCACCGGTCACCACGAACACACCACCACACTCCACAATCCCTACACAGGCAGAACAAACAAACAAAGAAACATCTATCCTCAGCTCTGGTAAGTTGATTCTGCGCAATTAACAGATGCAATTCAATAGTTTTTCAAATGTGAGACCAAGTAACGTAGAATTTTGCAGAATTATGTAGAATTATGCAGAATTATGGAGAATTATTTTACCTGTGAACGCCGCGAGAATGCTTTCATACGGCGAGCCTTTCACCTGCATCTGTCTCCTTACGGATCACCTGGACGAAAGAGAGACATTCTCGCAGTCACATTCAAGAACAAGGACGTTTTGACACCATGAAGAGGGTGGCGTCCTTGGTACTGTGCCGAGGAGGGCCACACCTTGACGTCGTCCTCGAGCACAAGGGAGGTATCATCGTCATCAGCGCAAGGGGCGGTTAGAGTGTTTCTCCTTTGGCCCACGACTATGGGTGGGAAACCACCTCCGCCGCCGGCCGCCGAGGCCCGCTCGCTCCCTTGAACCCTTGATAAACCGCACTCTCCTGCACGATTCGATTTGGTCGGGTCTCTCTAGAGTGCCTCTCTCTCTACCTTTCTCTCTCTACAAAATGCCTCTCTCTCTAGAACACCTCTCTTTCTCTCTCTAGAACCTCTCTTTCCTTCTCTCTCTCTCTCAAGCCCGCCTCTCTCTCTCTCTCTCTAGAATGCCCCTCTCTCTCTTACCCAAAAACCCTTGGCAGGTCGATATATCCTGGTGATGATGTGGAGTCGCGTGGCTGCCAGGTGGGTTCCACTAGGTCAAAAACTGGTCGACGATCCACCTGGCAGCCACGATGGACTCCACGTCATCACCAGGATATATCGTAGATGACTTAGTGAGTTTGGGATATACCGTACCAAAAAAAAAGCTAAGGTTAGATCACAGACTTTCGACGTAGTTTGGACTGTCACGTGATATTAACCCATTATAATTTTTATAGATATTGATTGCTATCAGCTTTAACTGCCTTGGACTATCTGATGGCATACGCCATCAAAAGTCGTCATTGACATGTTTCGCACCACGCGCCCTCGATGTTGAAGACCGGGTGAAGCTGCTCATGTTACCTTTCCATTTTCTCGTCTCTCTCTCTCTCATGTTTTTGTCTATTTTCCGTTCTCGTCTGTCCCATTTTCATCGTGTCTCATCGCATTTGCAACGTCTTTCATCCGTCTGTCGTTTGACGTCGAGGGGGATGGGCTTCTCTCTAACCCCTCCCCCCTTGCCTCTCCCCTTTTTCTCTTCTTATTTCCCCATTAATTTCCCCTGTTTATCTTCTTTGTTTTCTTCTATGTTGTAAGGGGGAGCCCATTTATAAGGGCTCCCCAAATGGACCCTTTAAGGCCCACTTAGGGGCACACTCTCCTCCCTTATATAATGGAGGAGATGGGTGCCCTAAATTCTTAGACCAAGGAAGAGAAGAGTTGTTTTTTAGCCTATCTTTGGTCCCACATTTAGAAAATACAAAAATAAGGAGAGAAAAGGAAGAAAAAGAAGGAAAAAAGAAGGAGAGAGAACGTGCAGAACGGAATAGGGAGGGTTCACTCCCGTTCCGTCCTACCCGTGCGCCTGTTCTACGGCTCCGTTCAGAGCCCTAGGTTGTCGCTGCCGTGGGCGCGCCGCCACCGCGCCGCCTCGCGACCGTCGTCGGACCACCCCAGACCAGCAAGCACCGCCAGAAGCGGCGCCTACGCTACCAGAGGCGGGCGCCGCCCGAAGTGGCGCCTACGCCGCCAGAGGCGGGCGTCGCCACCCACGTGGGCCCCGTCGCCAACGCAGGTGCCGCCGCCCACACGAGCGCCACCGCGACTAGCGGCGCCTACGCCGCCAGAGGCAGGTGCCGCCCGATAGCGGCGCTGCCGCCAGCCGCGAGCATCGCCGTGACCAGCGGGTGCCGCCCGCAACAGCGGCGCCGCCACAGCCGCCGGACCGGCCGTAATGGTTGGAGCGGTCGCAAACGCCCCAGCTGACTGCAAACGCCGGGCGTCTCCGCAGCCACCGGAGTAGGCGCAACTACTAGGGCGGCTGCACCCGTTGGCGCCGGACGCCACCACCGGGCACGCCGTTGCCCCGCGCCGCCACCTCACTGGGCGCCGTCACCAGACTCCTCCCCGCGCCCTGCGCCCCTCTGATCGTTGCCGACCCTCGATGTCTCGACGAGCGACGCCACGGGGCGCCATTCCTCACCGTCCCTAAGAGGTCATCGCCCCGAGCACAGGATGTCTTCAATGAGTCTTCTGCCGACCTTTACGAAGGGCTCCAATGCTACTCCACCTAACAGGCCACCGTGATCTCTCTGGCAACTCTCCGCCCCACGCGCTTTGAATCGCCGCTGACTGTCGACGACACTGCACTATGAGCAATCGCCGACGAGGTACGCTGTTCTCTCCCGTTGCTCATTTATTTACCACTTGGAGTATATTTTCGTCTTGATTCCACTGCGCCTGGGCTAGGTAGGTGAGAGAGGACGAATTGTGAGAACTACGATCATTGCGTGTCTTACCGGTACGGACGAGTACATCCGTTACGTGCGAGCCCTACGGATAGATTCCGTTCGGCTGTAGATGCCTTCGTTGCTTCGACGAGGTTCAAGAGGCTACTGTCGCCATCACCTGGCGACCCCCGTCCAAGCTTGGAGCTCGGCGTCTCCCTTGAGTCGGAGCCTGCATGTACAATACGTAGGATGCATCTCATCACATCGTAGTTACATAACCCGTTAGGGTTTCATCCGTCGGATGGCGACACTGTCGACGTTCGATACCATCATCACATATCGGCACCAAACCATCATATTCGGCGTCGACCGGATGACATTGCAGACAACGTCTGACATCACTATCATATAATGTAAAACATATACTTGTCTTTGAGAATTGTTGTTGGTGACTAGCCATGAGTAATGGTATTATCATCTTTTCTGTGGAAAATGAGTGCACATTAGGGTTATTGGCATTAGGGGGGCCTTATGCGAAACATGGTTAGGACTCTCAACATTCAATTCAAGCTGTTTTCCTTGTAGTCCAGGTCCTTGAGCCGTAGAGTGAGCAACTTGTCTTGCTATAGCTGTTTCACTGCTGCCACAGACAATCCAAGGACAGATGTGACCATATTCCTCTATCATGGCACCTTCATTTATTCTCTTACATTCATCAACTGCGATCAACATATGCTTTCCCTCTAATGATATTTTCAGGGCTTCCCGCAAGTTGCCGCCGCTATTCTAACGACTGTATTTCCTTCCTCTTAGGGTATTTCTTTGAACATGGCTCAAGCACTGCTCTCGAAGGGAGCCTGAAAGTACATGCCCCTAAGGGCTTTTGCTTGAGCATGGACCACTAAATTGAATCTTGGTATATTTTCATCTTGAGCTCTACAATGAGATTGGAAAAAACAATTTAGTTACGAGTGTTAAGTAAAAATATCTTAAGAATAATAAAAAAGACTTTGCCTTAAAAAAAGTCAAAGCACTAGATGTCTTTCAGATCCAATTGACATGCTAAGAAAGGGGGAGGACATCACATTATAAAAAGTCTAAAAGAAATACTAGAAAATCCAAACATGAAAAATAAACAGAATGAAAAGACAATCCACTTCCAAAATTTAAAAGTAAGTATAAAGCATTAAAAAGAAACTAAAGTTAAAGTTTCATTCATCCACTTATTATTTGTACTCATCTTCCATGTCTCCATCAGCCTCGTTCTCAACAAAGAACATTGTAACATATGTACCTAATGCATGTCAATGATCATCCCCCTACAGAAGGCACACTTTAAGTTATCTTTGATCGTCATAACATAATAAGTGTGGAGGTATTAGAAGATATCTATTACGTATCAATGATCATCCCCCTAGAGAAGACACTTTGAGGGTGTGATAGTGGTGCAAATGTAGAGGTACTCATTGGCAACACTCGCAGATTTCAAAAAAATTAAGACATTATGTTTGGTCGTTGAGCCAATCACACTACCATGTTTCATTTAAGTTCATTGAAAGCAATATTCATTCATTAGTTTTCTCATGGAATGTTTGAATAAGTCCATGAGTATGTACAATGGTCTAATGAATTATGATGAGATCATAAAATAGTGATCGCTAGTCTTTCAACATGTATTCTAAATATTCTTATTTAATGGATAGTCAATATTGACGTTGAATTATACAGATCAAATGATACTTTATTATCCTACTTTTATGATAAATATGGCTGATTTTGTGGCCATTAGTGTGCAGACACTATGCATAGATGGTTAGTGCTCTTTTGAAAAAGAGTTTATTAAATTGATACGTATGAACCCATGAACGTTTTTTACCTAAATTTCAATCAGGTCGATATAAGTCATGGTTGTGTAAGTGATTTGTAGACCTGAGACACCAAAGACATCTCGTGGATAGATGTTTATGTTTTGACTATGGCTTACAAGTCTTTAGCCATAGGATTCAAACAAGTCTTAGTTTGAATATAGTAAGAAGTACACATAGGTGATTGAGTGGTCTAGACGAGGTTGTCTGCCATTAATTAGGAGGATATTGAGTAGTGAGGATATTGAAAAAGGCATTCTGTAGTGATAATTTTTATGCATTTGTACTGACTGAATGGCAGATTAGGGTTTGATGATTAACCATACCCGTAGTCATTCGGGACTCATGTGTCGATGAAGGATTATGTATATATGTTGACCGATGATGGACAATGTTCCATAATAGAGTTTAAAGACTACTCTTTATCTTCTAGTGCACATGGCGTAGTTGGGCAGTTCACGTGCTAGAAACTTAACATATCAATTGGGATCATCGATCCTTGATTAATTAATATAGAAATATTGATATAGATAATTAATAAGGTCAGTTAATAAATGTTATTGGGCCTTTAAAGTTATTGACTAGATTGATGTAAGGATCTAGATGATCACACACACACACACGATTAAAGCACATTGGAAGATATACTTTATTAATGAGATTTTTTTTTAAAATCCTAATGAGTATAAATAGGGAGGGCACCCATTTTAGGTGCCATGGCAGCCAGATTTGGGTGCCCCCCTTCTTCTTTCTCTATTTTTTTCCAGTCGTTTCACACGTAGTTCTTGATGCTTAGGTGATCAACAAGGTTTTCATGATGAGTTGGAGAATAAGAAGACATCCTGGAGTATTCTAGTCTCATGGATACTTCTAGATGTTGGGCAAGTGAACAAATTGAATAAAATCTCCTAGGAAGCAAGTCAAAGGTAGAAATAGTTCCCAACAAAAGATGCATAAATCATGGCTTTTTAAGATAAATTTGGAATTCATCTTTAGCTTTTGTTGCACTGGAAACTAGTTTTTCACTCACCAAACCATACCACATAACCTAAAAATTTTCACATATTATAAAAAGCCTAGTATTCCAAACTATGCTGTGACTTATCTTCTAGATTTTCTTCAGCTTGTTTATGTGTTATCTGTTGGGTTTTAGATGCCTTGACATGGATGAATAAATGAAAACAATTTGCAGAGGAAGACTTGAACAAATCAAACGGCATCAACAAAACATTAAATGAAGTACCTTTCCACAGATCGCATCCGTGATTTCTTGGATCACAGAGTGAGACCAGTGGAGCTGCTCACGTGTGCAGCCTCTAGATGTATCCACGCGATCCTCGGCACGTCGAATCTCCTCCTTATCCTTGACAAGCCCTGTTTTACCTTCACCATTGTCGTTACGCCGTTCCGATCGCATCTGGCATGGAGAGGGGGTGTGGGGAGAGTGGAGAAGAAGGGGAAGGCCCGTGAACAATTCTGATCTGGGTGAATTTTGTTCAGGGCATTCCCCTATTCATACTAAGTGGGTATTTTTCATAAAAATCCCCAAAACTTAAATATATATTTTGACGTCCAAAAGACCATTTGCGTGTGACCCTCTAGGCCCATGTATCAGTCTAGTTAACCACTCCAATGGCCCAATAACCTCTATTGTCCTTCCAAATTAATTAACTATATCATCTTATAGATTAATTAATGTTGGATCAATTTAAACCAATCGATAGGTCAAGTCTCAGACACGTGGGGTGCCAAGCTACACCTCGTGTCCTAGAAGATACAAAGGAGTGTGTATCGACTCACTCATGGAACCTGTTTGTCATCAGTTACCATGTATGTATAATCCCTCATCCACTTGATGCTCCATGGATGACTTAGGGTATGGTCAACTGTCAAACCCTAATTGGTCATACGAGTTAGTACTGATGCATTCAGAAATCATCGTAAAACTCTTCTCCGATATTTTACTGCCTTAGCCAAGGACTTCATCACATCATCTTCCTTGAGCTGTCACCTCTTATACTGAGCATGGACAATCCCATCTTGACCAGTAAATCGTCTTCATGAACTTCTTGATCTACCCGAACTACGACCGTTTAGAATCCCATGATTAGGGACTCGTTGGCCATAGTCAAAGTACAACAGTCCGTCCACAAGACGTCTAATGTGTCTTAGTTCTAAGGACTACTTACACAACCATGACGTGAATCAACCTGATTGACAGTTCGGTATAATGCCATTTAGGGATTTGTACGAATCAATTTAGTGAACTCTTTCCACTGAAGAGCACCCACTCTCTATCCTTACTGTTGCCACACTAATGGCTACGGGACCGGCCATACTCATCATATGAGTGAGGGTAGATATTGTTATTCTATCTGGATACTTCGATGTCCTTCTCGTGTATTTTTTGAATAAGAATGTTTAGATCACCTGCTTAAAGACTAGTGATCTTCGTATTACGATCTCATCATAATTCACTAAGTCCGATCATATATTTATGGACTTCATTATAAGCATCACACGTGCACTATAATTAATATGTCGTATTAATGAACATGGAAGGAGATGTGGAATGTGGGATTCGCTTGCCGGCCACATATATTTCCATCAATATCTTGGGTAACTTTTTTCTTCTCAAATAGAAATATAGTTATGAAACTCTTGATGGATGAACTTATGAAGATCAGGGGCGGTAACATTACATATCAATAATTTGTCTCTGACAAAACCTCACATTGACTCAACTTCATGATCATTTTTTTTGTATTGGTTACCTAATTGAATTGATGACCCATAATTGTTTTCTTATGTTTCTAGAACCGTCATGTTCTCTGAGGCCATCTGTATGCTACCAATGATGAATGACTCCACATGACATTTCTACTGGCTTTGAAGTTCAATGTAATTTAGTGGCGTCATGGATTGGCCATAGTGCGTCCACAAAAACTCTCAACCGATTCCAACTCTTCTCTGATCAATGAATATAATTCATCACATATGTTAGATAAATACTCATGAACTTTTTTCAAGACCCTCTTCTCATGTAGTTATCCTACTAACATTTCCAATATTTCATTCCTTTGTCAGTGTGTCTGCCCTTATCCTATTGTAATTTTTTTAACACAATATATTTTAGATGGTTGTTTAATTCCCAAGCCTATGAGGAACCTTATCTAAAATGTTTATTGTTCACCTAATGGGGGCAAATAGTCCATTGAAAACGTACACTTACATTAACTTCTGGCGCCTTGTTGCCAACTTCATTAACTGTTGATGCTCGAATGACAAGGCTCTTCAATTTCTCAATCACAGCTGATTTCAACTTAGTGGCATGCATGACATGTGACATACCACTAGATTCTTTTTTCAACTCATGTTTTGTTAATTTTTGTGCTGTCGCATTATTGTGAGCATTATCAATTGTGATGGATTATTGATAAATTAATTGATGCAGGATGATTAAGGGATGACGGGGTGATGCAGGGTGGCTAGAGGAGGGATGGGATGTCACACGATCAAATTCGAAGATTTAAATCCGGTGAAAATAATGATGGTGCAGCCCTTTTCCTTGTCGAGGGCAGGAGTAATGTCTTACAACCACTGTGGTGAAAACAAAACAACACGTTGAATAAATCCGAATGGTGATCGCTAGAAGATGCAAAGACCTATTCAACTAGTCGCTTTAAGATTCAAAATCCAATCTAATCCGATGGCAGTGGATGAACACTAGAAGAACACAAGAAGAAGAACACAGAAACCAAAAAGTGTAGAAGTACCTCAGCACTAGATAGTGCGTGAAGAGGTTGCAGGAAATTCTCGACGCGTCGTTGGCGGGACATTTGACGTGCACTTCGACAAGGTGTCGTGGATCCAACTGAGTGGTCAGTTGGTGGGGGGTCAAGGGGGGAGTCGCCCCCTTGCGGGGTTTGGGTCAGCACCTCGACACCTAAACGGTATGTGCGGTGACAAGTGGCTGCGAGGGCGGCCGGGGGCACGGCGGGTGCGCACAGGCTGCGGCCTACGCGGGCGATGGTGGCCTGCGCGGACTGTGGCTTGTGCGGGTGCCGCCGGCCTGTATGGGCGGTGGCGGCTTGCTTGAGCAGTGGACTGTGCGGGCGGCGGCGGCTTGTGCGGGCTGCGGCTTGTGTGGCGGCGGCCTGCGCGGGCTGCGGCCTGTGCGGGCCGTGGCAGCCTGCGCGGGCTGCGGCCTGTGCGAGCGATTTGCTAGTGCAGGCGGTGGTTTCGCAAAGAGGGGCGGTGGTGGCAACGACGAGCGACAACAGCATCGACCTGAGAGGGGAGAGGGTTAGGGCAAATCTTCCAAGAAGAATAAAACTTCAATTCTTGAAAATAGATTCACCCAAATGTTTCTTGCAACATTGGCCTACATATAGGCCTTGGAGGAAAGAGAAGATACGATAATAAAATAAAGTGGACGATGTGTTATCGTTTCCCGTCAAAGGGCAGTTATGGATCTGGCGTTGATGACGTGTCATGATGAGGGACGTGTCATGTGTATGTGGAGACGCGTCTGATGTCGATGCGTCTGATGCCGGTGCGTTGACATGGTCGTTATCAAGCCGGTTCTTCAGCTGATGTTAGCGATGAGTCAGGATGCAGGGCGTCTCGGATGACGGTGGCGGTGCGTTCGAAGATGACGCATTGACGTCGTCGCCACCATTAATGTTGTTAACTACTTTTAAAATCGAAAGATGTTAAAGCCATAGATCCATACCTCTTTCTATAGCCCAAAGCCATGTAAGATGTTTACCAAGATGTTGTCAATATATTTTCCAACAATCTTCTAACCATAGAAAAATTGCAAACATAGTTCATTCATGGTTAATGCAATGCATTGTTAACCCTGTCTTGTCAACATAGTTCATTCATGATTTTCAGACATCAATCTATCATTAGTAAGGGAGACATGCGATGAAGTACACATTTGTTTATGTAGTTGTGACTTCCCATCTGTGAACATTATATGATAGTAACCACTTCAATGTCTATCTAGTATAAATAATAAATGGACTAAAATCCTGAATGGTGATGTAACACGACGTGTCGGGATCGAACGGCTCATGTTACACCACAAGGAGAGGAGGGCTGATAGTTAGAGCGGCAAGACAGGGCAGCCGCATTGGTAATTGTGACAGGTTGAGCCTTGGCTACGGCTCGCTATAGGCGGCAAAGACTGGCGTCGACAGTGCAGAGCGGCGGCTGTATATCCTGTAGCGACATGTACTTCGCGGTGGTAAACTAGCGGCAGGATGTCATCCGGCAATTGTCTCCCTTGAAGCTTCTCTAGGAGACCATAGCAGCGGGTATAGAGCTGCATAAAGGCGCATCAGCATACGATGGCAGCATCTAGGTGCTATCGGACAATGGCAACGATGATGTCTGGCGTCGCTTCTAGGGCTGTTAGCTAACTACTAGCGGACAGTGGTAGGCAATGACGGTGACGGCGACGGCGGTTCATCCTGCGATGGCATGTACTTCAAGGCGGTGAAGGGGCAGCGGTGGGTCGTCCGGCGATTGCTCTCCTCAAAACTACTGTAGGGAACACTAGGCGCGCGTGTGGTACGTGTAAAAATGACAGCGGGCTCGGAGACGAGCACGGTGGCGAGGACGGTGACGGCGCAGCTAGGCGCGGTGATGGGCTTTTAGGCGAGCGCGGTATCAAGGACGATGGCACAACTAAGTGCGGTGACGGGCTCAGAGGCGAGCGTAGTATTGAGGATGGTGGCAGTGCAGTTTGGCGTGGCGATGAGCTTGGAGGCAAGCGCGGTGCCACGGACGACGACGGCACATGTAGGCCAAGGGTGGCTGAGGGCGGCTAAGGGGCAGCCGAGGGCAACCGAAGGTCAGGCGAGGCAGCGGCTGAGGGCGATCGAGGGAGGCCGTGGGTGGCTGAGGGGGGCGGGCATCCAGGGCGGCCGAGGGCGGATGAAGTGCGGCCGAGGGCGGTAGAGTTTGGTCGAGGCAACGAGGGCAGCCGAGGGTGGTGGTGGTTGGCCGAGGTGGCCGGAGGTGCCCAGGCGGCCGTGGAGGCCCCAGGCAGCCAAGGCGGCTGATGAGGACAGACGAGGCAACTTGAGGCGGCTGAGGCAGCCTGAGATGTCTGAGGCAGCCGAGGCAGCTGAAGGCGGCTGATGAGGGCAGCCGAGGCGGTCGGGGTCTGCCTAGGCGGCTGGGGTTGGCCAAGGCAGCCACTACGGGCACTCCGGCGGCTACGGCCTACTTCGGCGGCTGCGACCGCTGCTCGTGGCGGAGCCCGCTGTTTGCGGCATCGGCCGCTGCTCGCGGTGGCGCCCATGGGGCAGGCTGTTGCGCCCGCACTCGCAGCTGGGACCGCAACTCACGGCTGTGGCTTGCGGCTGGGGCCTCCTCCAGCGATGGCGTGGCAAACCCACCATGGCGGCGGTAGAGACGGTGGGGCCGGCGAAGGCGGCAACGGTGCTCCGGCGACGATACGATGATGCTCTAATTTTGAGGGCACTTTCGTAATTCCTTCCAACTCTAAAACCAAAAAAAGACCTAAAAATATCAAATACTACATTTTTAAATATTTTTTTCTTCACATGGTTCTCCTTTTCCAACGATGGACACCCCTCGCTTCTTATAGGGGGAATATGGGCCTTCCCCCTTAGAAAAAAAGGGAAGAAGGCCCAAATGTTTTAAAGAGGGGCCCAATTTAGGGGAAAAAAAGTACATATACATGCCGGGCGTGCGAAAAACATAAAAGATATGTCTCAAGGTGGGATGGTCCCCCATCAAACGGCGAACATAGTGAGTTCCTTTTTTATGCCCTAGAGTCAAGCCATCAAACCGAAGCTTTAGATTCTTTACAATGGAATATAAATTTGTGATTACACTGCTCTGTTGACACTTTTTATTATAAGTTGAAGGATGAGATTTTTTGATGTCTCAATCTTTTGAAAGGGCATCTCTGTTCCTTTTTGTAAATGATAATATCTCGTGGGGACTCTGTCACTTTGCAGATGTCAAAAGAATAACCATTGGGAAATATCATACAATATAAAATATAATTAAATATAATAATGACTCTAAGGTAGTGCTACCTCCATATTATTATCCCATACCATCTCTCAAGATATTCAAAAGGTTAAAAAATAATATCCATGTGGATGTGAATCCCAAATACTATTTCAAAAAATATTCTGGAATAACTCCCGTATTTTGATCATCATATGATAATAATATTCTGATATGTTCAAGAAAAGAGCTGAAAATTTAAATTTAAAACGAATAGAAAGAATCAATAATAAGTATTAAGGTAAAGTATAGATAGAAATTGATAAAAAGTAAAGAGTAAATGAGAATAAAATTGAATAAAAACTGAACAGAACAAAATTTAACATGATAAATAAATAGCATTAACTGTAAAGGAAATTCAAAGTAAATAAGAAATCCTTAGGGCTGTATCTTAGCTTTAAATTTCAATGATCAAGAATTTAAAAATCAAGAAAATAGAAAATATTAATAAAAACTGTTGTTAAATAATACAACAAAAAGCCATGTATTAACAAAAATTTAAAACATCATTTTAAATTCCAGCCTTTTAAAAATTAAATCATAAAAATAAAAATTAAAAATGCAGCATGCTGATTTTACGAGAATGTAAAGAAGTAATATAAAATATAAATTCATAAATGTAAAACATATGACTTGGATAATTTAATAAAATTAAAAAGGAAGAACCACAATATAAAATAAGAAATATTATATATTATTGAAAAACTTAACAAAGGACTGCCAAATAATCTGAGAGGGTTTACAGAGAATAATTGGGACTTAAAGTATGAGAAATCAAGTTACATATTGATGAATAAAAGTTACACTTAAGTAGATAAGTGCATAACAGAAAAGCACAAAATAATATTTCATGTTTAAAAGACAGTATTTTTTAAACATTAGTAACAAACAAAATAAGAATAAAGAATTAAAAATTAAAATATGGAAGTTTAAAGTAGATGAATCTGATTTCAAATACATAAAAAAGGATTAAGATACAATAAAAACAGAAAGTTACGGTTATACTAAAATTAAAATATTATACATATAGTAATATTATAGTGACCCATCATAAAAACCATTAGAAAATTGAAGTGGTAGTAAAATAAGATGGAAACATATTTAAGGGTAAATTTCCTCGTCACATTTGTAGATTATAGGTAAAATTTAAAAAGCATTGAAGGGTAATAATGGATAAATTGGAAAAATGTTAACACATTGATAGATTGTGATTTTGGGAAAAAAATAAACAAGAAACAAAGTTACATGACATTTTGAAAGAAAAGGGGCAGAGTCATAACTCATAAAGTCTCTGAAAATTTTGGGGAATAAACAATAGAGTCATAAATGATCTACAGAAAATAGGAATTTCAAGGATTAACTGAGTTAGAAAATAGAAATTTAGTTATTAAATTGATGATAAAATGATCTACGAAAGCATTGAAAATAAATTACTTAAATTCAAAATCTAAAGGTTTCAGAAAATTATAGCGGCTATTTCTAATTTTAAGTAATAACTATCAAGTAGATTATGAAAAGTTAAAATAGAAAAAGTGTCACATAATAATAAATAATTGAAAATAATAAAAGAATGTGCAAAACAATGAACAGAAAAAATGTTTAAAATAATTGGTACCAAATTCAAAAAAGAACTACAAAAAGACAGGAACAAAAAAAAAGAGAGAAAATTGATCAAATAATGAAACCATTTAAAATCACAATACAGAAAATAAACACATAGTAGATGAATAACAAGGTTTAATGGCGCTGGTGCCTTAAGACGATTTGAGGACATATGGAGAGAAGAGACTAGAGACAAATGCATATGGAAACACAATCAGAAGCCTCTAAAGGGCATAATTGAGCAACAGACGATGATGGAACATGCTAGCTTGCTCCAGCGGAGACGTCAATAGAGCCATCGTCATCGTCGTCGACAGCCCGTCTGTATCTTTATCGCCTTTTGATTTCTTTTCGCTTTCTTTGTTTAGTCGTCTTTGTGTTTTCATTCTCGTCTAGTCGGTATTCGTCATGTCACGTACGTGTTCGTATCATCGCCTGTTGTGTCGTCTTGTGTTGTCAATGTAAGTGTCGAACATATTTCTTTTTGTATTGTAAAAGGGGGGGGGGGCGATCCTATGTATAAGCCCCCCTAAGGGCACTTGTGCCCTTAGTAAGGGCCATCGTGCCCCTATAAAATGGGTCACGATGGCGCCCCAGAATTTCAGACCAGGTATTACTTTGAGAAATTTCACGTCTACTTGGTCTCACCTAGAAGAAAGAGGGGAAGAGGAGAAGAGAGAGGAGAAGATGATAGGAGGGAACAGAAGGAAGGGCTCGCGTCTTGAGGCGCACGTGTGGCCTTAACCCTCTGCGCGGCACCAGACCTGCCCCGAGGTGTCTCGGTCCTCGCCCCACCCGCAGCGTTGTCGCTCCATGTCGATACGTGTTGCACGTCCGCACATGACCGCGCGTGACCTCTGGGGGGTGGAAGAGCTGCCTAACTGCCATCGCTTGTGCTTCCAATGTTAGTGTCTTGTGCTGAGACCGTCGAACTTGCGTGCGTGCATCATTGAGGCGTCGTTCAGCCATGGAACGGGAGACGGAACTTTGCCCTCGGTCCACCGGCTTGCACCAAGCGGGCAGATGTTGCACCGCCCGCCTGCCACTTGGTGACTCCTCAGTCTGCTCAGCACCACGACAAGCGTTGATCAGGCGACTACCTATGGACTCACCTGGAGGACTAGCCCTCTGGTCATTACATCGCCGCCGAGCCACCTAGTTAAGTATCCCATCTTCGCCCGAGGTTGCCAGGTAGGGTTGTTTCTGGAGGACTATTGTCGCCGATCTGCTGCCCTTTGCGCCCTGGCCCAGTATCGTTGCCGCTCCTCAGTGCCTCGCAGCTGCACCGCGGGCTGTTAAGCAAAACCTTATTTTTACAAGGACATCCGACTCAAGAAACCCTTAAGAAATCTTGATTATAAGCTCATACTTGTAAAAATAAAGTTTTTCTTAACCCCGAGTAAACGAGCTCGAGGTGTTCTCAATCGGTGAAGCCTCACCAAGGGGTTCTCAATCGGCAAAGCCTCTAAAGACAAAGGTGTTCTCAATGGGCGAAGCCTTCTAGGTGTTCTCAATCAGCGAACCCTCGAAGTACTGAGCTGAGGAGTTCTCAATTGATGAAGCCTCCAAGTACGGAGCTGAGGATTTCTCAATCGGCGAAGCCTCACCCCAAGACTTGCTAGCTCATTTTTATTTAATTATAATGTTAACTTTTATAATTTATTTTAATTATAATGTTAACTTTTATATTTTTAATACTATATTATTTAGATTAATACAAAGAAGTGAATTTTGGGCATCACACGACCCAGGCCCAAGCGCATGTTGGCATGGGCTTTTCTTAAAGCTCATGTTTTAATCTTGACGGTTGATCTTCATTTAGAAGATCAAAATAATATAGTATTAAAAATATAAAAGTTTCCGTTATTTTTAATTTTTCTTTCTCTCTTTTAGAGGATGACAAAAACAAATGAAAAACCACCATTTGGAGGAAGGAGCTGATGTGGATAATGCTGTCTGGACACAGACCACCAAAACTTAAGGGGTTCCATGGCTACGATTTAATTGTAGACGTTGAACCCCCAAGACGCAGATCTTACAGCTCAAGATCACTGGCAGCTTCTTCTACCTCTAGTCACAAGCTCTGTCGTTAGTGAACCAGATTCCAACAACAAGAGGGTGGATCTTCGCCCATTTGTTGCCATAAAAGAGGGAGGATTGATCTCATATCAGCCAAAAATGTGATTGGAGCATTCCTGCACCATAAAATCGGAATTCACCTGTCCAAAACATCATCTTTTCCACCGAATTCCAATCTAAACTTTATTGAAAATGGGGGACATCCTCCTATTATTTATCTTTTCTCTTGGTTATCTCAATCAATGGGTGTGACAGGCCCCTGACCTGAATAGAGATTGGTGAGAGCGGGGTAGAAGAGGAGAGAAATCGAGAAGAAGGAGCATTGAATTACCTGGAGGATAACTTGGCCGCAAAATATTCAGAAGCTGTTGGCGACCCCAAAAGAGGTCGAGGAGTCATGGTAAGTCAACATCTAACCAATCTTGTTTAATGTCATTTCAGTGACATTAAACAAGATTGGTTAGAATTGGGAGAATCGAAGTCTTCCACATCTGGTAATTTTCATCATTGAGCTTGACTAAAACAGTGGCTCCTGGCGAGATGTTCACCTGGACTTGTCCAGCGGTGACATTGCTTCTCACTGAGCATAAAGCATCCATCGATGATGCTGCAACGATCGTTCCTTCTGCCTTGGTGATTGCTGGCTCTGATACCATGTTTGATCTTCTTGGATCACCGTAATGAATGGCAAAGGGAAAGAATGTTGAAAAAGAAAGGAGAGATAGAAGAGAAAGAAGAGACACAGGAGTAGATCAAGATCGTTGTATAACATTTTTATACAGTTAGGACGCAAACATCTCATTTCAGTGAAAATTTCTCTTCTTGTGCAATCCATCAAACAGATCTGCATTTTTTCTATAAACAAATTCCAAAACAATTTTCCTGATATTTTCTTTCAGGTATTTCATCAAACATTTCATATCCATACACTTTTCAACATTTATTTTGTATTTTTTTTACCATAGATTGACTCCTGAAAATTCTATGAAAATCACATAAATTCTCCAATTTATATTTAATTTCAGTATATAAAATTGAGCTGCAAATAAAATCAAATGATAAAATTATCTTTCTAAACACATATATAAATGATTTCTACAAGTCATTTACAGAATCACCTAGTGGTGTTTGCTATCTTCTCTAAAATTTTACGTTGATTTTACTCATCTCGTGCTTATTTTCACTCAAATTCCTTATTATATTCTACTCAACCATCTTAAGGGAATTCATCTCTACCTATCTAGAATTCAAATATTAACTATCATAAAACTCCTTACTGGTATTATTACTCTAGACTCCTTTATCTCAACCTCCTAACTCACTAGTTAATTCTAGCTCTAAGACCAACCCCTGAGGAGATGACCTTACTCTCTGCTATACGTCTTTGAGTGAGATTAGTAATTCATAAATTTTATTTGATAGAAGTGACAGTAATTACAATGACACATTAATACACCCATTTTTGTTTTATCACTACCTTATCTGTATTACACGATATTTCAGCAGGTATCTTATTTAGTAGATAAAATCTCTCTCTGGTAGCTACTGTTAGAGAGTTACTTTGTTACTTTTGCCTCAGCATATTATACATCTATATCTTCCATTTACTTGTCGATTAATTATAAATCACATCACAAACATGTATTAATATCACTAATAGGATTTCTCTCCCATCATGATTATTATTATTATAGATTTTTAGTATTAAAAATATTAAAATAACTTTGGATGATATAAAATATATTTTATTAATTTTCCTTGAATATTACATCTTTTATTAATATATTAGCTGGTTCTTATGTGATATTATTAAAATTCTTGATAAATAATATTGAATTGCACAGAAAAAAGTTTTTATTATTTAATTGAATAATAAATTTAATTATACCATTACTCAGAAGGGCATGCCCTTATGGATTGATTGAGACTGTTGATTAGATGTAAAAAGCTCTTGGATTAAGCCTCTTCTAAATTTATAAATTAAATAATCCTTTATGGATACATTGGAGTTGTTAATGCCTACTTATTAGATTCATTGGAGTTTAAATATTTATGCACTATACTAGATCTCACAAGCATTCTTTAGCTAATATAGAGGCAGAATGATCAAGGGCCATCTCCACTCAACAATTTCATCCCAATCATTGTAATTTGAATATCCTTAAGGATTCAGATAGTTCATTAAGAGAATTGAAGATTGAGACTATGGGACCATTCCACAACTGGTAAGCCAAAACTAGGGGTAAATTAAGCAATTTCATAATCCCTTGTTGTAAATTTTAGCTTATACAACAAAATTTCTAAAACCTTAACTTAATATGTATAATGATAAGTAGAGGTATTGATAAGCGCGAAAAAATGTATTTATATGTCATTATTTAGGGGGTTTTTCGAACTTAATCACTAAATTTACTTTATCCCTTAGTGTTTAAGTAAGGGTTCGAACCCTAGGGAGGCGGTGGTGATATTCAAATTTTTGTCTAATTAGGGTTTTAGAATTTGACACCTAAATGGAATGATATTTAACTATTTATTTAAATGCAAATACTTGTACTTTTCAGCTAAACTTATATCCTTTTGAACTTAAATGATTTTAATAATTCCCTGTTATTAAATAACAGAGATATAAAATCACTTGCTTTATATTTTTAGTTGATTTAAAATTCTTATTTGCGTTGAATTATATATATTTTTGTTGTTTTCAATTTGAAATCGATTCTAAAATAGATTTAACTCTAAGTTTTTTTATTTCTTTAATTTGTTTTATTTTTCAAAGGGTGTTTTACTATTTTTAAAGAATCAGAAAACTAAGTTTTATGCTAGTTTTAAGAGTATTTTTATTATAATTTTATCTTATCCCAATTAATTCGAAATTGTAAATATGTCCTAAAATAGCAAATCGTGAATACGATTCATGATTTGCTTATTTAAGAAGAACGATATCGTGAATACTATTCACGACTTTTATGCGAATTAAGGGCAGCTAATATTCGAATCATGAATTTGATAATCAAACCATACTAACTGATTTGAAAATGAAGTAAAATCTACGAACTCAGACGATTAAAATTGGAACTTAAAAAGAAACGGCGACGATGAATGAGCAACGAAATTGAGAAAAAATAAACGCAAATGCAACTGCAAATTGAGTAAAACTGAGCATAGAAATACCAGAGACAATCAGAGACTCGATATGGCTTGATTCCGCGCAACAAAGGCACAAAGATTTCAATAAATTTGGCTTGACGCAGCTGGAAATGGCGGCGCCAGATCTGCAGAATTCTTCAAAGAATTGAGCTCCAACTTGCTTCTTGGTGGATTCCGAAGACTTCGAGGAGGCTAGGCTTCTTTCCTCGAGCTTGAAAATCAAGAATGTGGAGAATAATTTTGATTTGCCCCTTTTATTGCCGCAGAATCGGAAGAACAACTTCTTTCGATTCCCTTAGAACTGCTCTCCTTTTCGCGTTGTGCGCTGGGCGTACAACGCGATGTGATTGGCGCTCTGTGCCTTGAAATGTCTCCCTTCCGTGCGCGACACACACGGGATCGCGTACATGCGTGTCATGCACTGAAGGCGCAGATTCTACTCCTGATTTGCTTGTCCGGCGCTGCATGCGGAGCGCCTCGTTAGTGGGCCTTGCGCCACTTGCAGGTAGGTGAGCGCTGTAACTGGCCCAATAAGGGCCAGTCTTTTTTAGTAAAAACTTAATTTAAAAATGCAGAAACACCTAAAATAAATTCTAAAAATATGTGTTCATACCTAAAAAATGATTTTATTATTTCTAAACTTCGTTTTATTTACTTATTTTCTGTTTATTTATAGAAATAGGTAGCCTAATCATTTAATTTGATTTAAAATTCATTTTAAAAACATTTAAAGTGTAAAAATTGACCAAACTATTGATTAAAAGTATTATTTAACTTGCAATTCAAGGAATTTATTATTTTAACCTAAAATGATGATAACATGCGTTAAAAATCCATGTTTTTATGCATTAAAAGCCCAAAAATATGCTGAAATTAGTACTTATTTAGCTCCTATTTGCATGTTATCAGGTATCGTTCAAGGGAAGCTAGTAAGGTTATTCAATTGTGATCTGCGTGAATAATTTGACCTTAATTAGAGTTAATTTGATCTTCAATGAAGTTGAAATCACCCTAATTAGATGATGAATTTAGAAAGGGGGTTAGAAGAGTTGGGAAGAATAGAAGAAGTAAGGAGCTCTAGATTGACTTCTTTGATCCAATAAAAAGGATCAAAGGGGTCAATTAGAGGGGATAAGAAGAAAATCTGATTTCTTCTTAGTTTGTATTAATGATTTGGTACCAAAAGTGACTAACTATTAGAACATAAAGACAATCTATTTATCCTAGAAGTTATACCTTTTTATATTTTTTTCTTAGTGGGAAAAAGGAATAGCTAGGTCAATTTCATGATCTCTCCTCTCAATCCTAGCAAGGTTTTGTACATGACGCTCAAGCCAAGCAACTTAGAAATGCATACCAAGTTCAAGAGGAAAAATCACAAACTTCACTAAAACATAATCAAAATTAAACTAAAATTCAAATACAATGAAACATAAAGAACCTAATAAGGTTGATCCACGATGAAGCTTGTCTCTGTATTGAAGTTGTGATAGAGCCACTTCCAGAATGACCTCCTCTCAAAATTTGGCTTTTATACTTAGGTTACATGGTAAAAATTACCATTTTGTCCTCATATAGTAATAAATTTTTATCCATCAATGTACGCTTGATCTGAATGATCCAACCATATAGATAGAGGAGGTTGAGACAAGAAAATCCATAAATCACCTCAATCAAACTTTAGGATCAACAGTTATTGATAAATAAAAATCTACCAATCTAAGCCATTGGATCAATTTTTATTTATTTAATATGATTTTCTTCTACACCCAATGACGTGTCGTTCTCTGATTGGCCTACACATTCGAACATAAATGGCAGGTTCATTCTTATAGTGCCACGTACACCCTGTCCTGAAATCAAAATAAAGAAAAAACAATAAAATGGACACAATATATTGTGATTTGCATGTACCTGTGCACCTTGTAAGTTACACCCAATCATAAACTGCCACATCACTTTCCGTTCGTGCGCTTTGTATGCACAGCATAGGAGGTGAACTTATCACGTGGAGAGAGGATCTCTTGGAATTTGCAAAAAAGCCCCTGATCAAATATGCACGCACGAACTGACGTCACCCAACAAATATTTATGTATATGTCCTTTTTGCTTTCTCTCTCCTCCATTTTTCCTAAAGAAATGAAAAATCATGATTCATTTCAATAAAACCATGAAACTAATTTAATTGCTTACAACAACGTCTGAGAGCTGTTTTAAGGGCATAATTGCAATGAAAGTTTAAGAAAAACCCCTTTGACTTTAAAATTTTTTTAAAAAATCTTATTTTCCTCATAAATATACTCTATTTTCATTGAAAAGTTCATTTATTCCTCGAATAAATTCCCAAAAAATCCCATGAAATTCCAGAAAAATGTAGAAAATTCAGTGATGCGTCTCCACATTAATTAATTTTTCAACCTACAATTTTCATTTAAACAGTGTTTTTCCATGCTTAAATACATTCCATAAAATTAAAAAATAAATAAATAATTAGGGAAAAATCAGAATTCACTTGGAAAATTTTATGAGCATGTAATATATCAGAAGAACCCATTTTAAACTCTTTAAATGCATAAATTTGTGCTAACTGCTTGAAATAAATACCGAATTTAAGGTGTTATCAATGACCATGTAATATAGGTCCATGTTGAGGGTCAATGTATTAATTAGAGAGATGATTTAGGAGTTATTCTCCCTTGTAACATCACAAATGTATTTTGTGATTTAATTTTAGAAGAAAATATATACACGTCGTAGACTTGTATTATATTTTAAAATAACTTGGATCATATCCTCAGATAGTAAGTTGTTGAGGATGATTGTTATGTCTCACCCATAAAGATAGTCCCAAGGTATGGTTTAGGAACTTGAGTTAGTTAATTCTTGAGGGTAGAAGTACGGTAACGTTTTGAATAAGTATCATTTAAAAAAATATGAAGAAGATGGGTCTGGAGATTCATCATTCTCTATGTCAAAAAGATGTTTGGTGACAACAGTATTAATCCAAAAGATTTAATGTAACTGAATATAAACTTAGTAAGCACACCCTCCCTTTTAAATTTGTGGCTCTGCTCAATTTTTATGTTGACCAAGACTAAACTCCAAGGCAATTCAGAACTTGTGTTCCTTGACGAAGGTGGATTACCATTTTTTGAGGAAAGTATATTCGGATCTTGTGAAGCATCAAGTATTAAAATTTTATGCCTGCACATGCCAAAGGATTCATTAGGCACCCTCTGTTATGGGGTGTTCTACAATGATGTAGTACATTATTTAATGAAGTTTAAGTAGATTGCTATACAACCTTAAAAAACATTAGCAGAGAGAATTGTATGATAAGGTTTGGAGTCTAGGTGCTCAAATGTATCAAGGTATTTTCTCCAAATGTCTATCTTGGCATAGCCTTATCATAGTGTTCCAGAGAGCTCACAAGGTTGACTGATTGACATGAAGGATTTAGGAGTCAAAGATCTTTTATGTAATAGAATATAAGATCTTGCCTATTAGAATTTTAATATGACATTATAGTAGAAAAATAATAATTGATGCTTATTTAAAAATACCTTTGCCGACACTTTGGAGCGTCCGATGACGGTAGAAGGAGATGGACATGAGTGGAGTGGAACGGATGAAAGAGATATCGTATTGATTGCAGCAGAGATCATAGCAGGTATGCGCCAACGAGCGCCGAAGGGGGGCTGGGTGATTATGATTTTACCATGTTACAACGGAGATGGAGATGGATATGTGCCAACAAATGTCGGAGTTGAAGGTGGTGTGCGTGTGTGGAAACCTAGGCTATCAGCGATAATAACCTAGAAAAAGGGCGAAGATGTAAGTCAGAAAATATAAATCTCACACTGACCTAGTTGTCATGTGCCCAATGGGCAGAGCAGTGCTTTTTATTCAAATGTCTTGATCAAAACGTCGCTCCTTCAAGCCTTCACTCTTGGAGTACAAGAACGGACCCAAATAAGACTTTGAATGAGCAAATAACTCTAAAAAGCATAATTATGAATAAAATCAAAGGTTCTCTTTTTTTACAATGATGGGCGTTCTATTTGCAACCCGAAACCCCTAGATTGTCAAATCTCATCATTTCAATTTGGCGTGATCTAAGCAGTCTTGTTTTCTGTCTCCTCATTTTCTCTATTTTCTGATTGTATGGTGGATTACCAGCATGGAAAAAAAATCCTAGGAGTGGAAAAAGTCAATCAATTCATTAAAAATATTCAAATACATTCAAATTATTTTATTTATGAATTTAACTTCAGAAAGTTACATAGAAAACCTAGAAAATATATACGAATATAATAAAAACCTTTAAATATTTAAATATACATAAATATATATTTTATGACTTGTGAAAGTATTTTATTCATGAAATTATTCCAGAAAATTATGTTAAAATACCATGATATAAAGAAAAAATGGAAATTCATGATAAAAGAGAAACAAATCTTTTTAACTTCTAATAACATGAATTTAAGATAATTTTAAGGAGAATAAACACATCAAGGGAATAAAATTACTATGAAAATTAGCATGTTGCTTGTGATTACCAAGTAGGGGGATATTTATGATGGAAATATATGTGGCCGGCAAGCCAATCACACATTCCACATCTCGTTCCATGTTCATTAATACAACATATTCATTATAGTGCAGGTGTGATGCTTATAATGAAGTCAATGAATACATGATCGGTCTTGGTGAATTATTATGAGATTGTAATACGGAGATCACTAGTCTTTAAGCATGTGTTCTAAATATTCCTGCTCGAAGGACACGCGAGAAGGACATCAAAGTATCCAGATAGAATAACAATATCTACCCTCACTCATATGATGAGTATGGCCGGTCCCGTAGCCATTAGTGTGGCAACAGTAAGGATAGAGAGTGGGTGCTCTTCAGTGGAAAGAGTTCACTAAATTGATTCGTACAAATCCCTAAATGGCATTATACCGAACTGTCAATCAGGTTGATTCACGTCATGGTTGTGTAAGTAGTCCTTAGAACTAAGACACATTAGACGTCTTGTGGACGGACTGTTGTACTTTGACTATGGCCAACGAGTCCCTAATCATGGGATTCTAAACGGTCGTAGTTCGGGTAGATCAAGAAGTTCATGAAGACGATTTACTGGTCAAGATGGGATTGTCCATGCTCAGTATAAGAGGTGACAGCTCAAGGAAGATGATGTGATGAAGTCCTTGGCCAAGGCAGTAAAATATCGGAGAAGAGTTTTACGATGATTTCTGAATGCATCAGTACTAACTCGTATGACCAATTAGGGTTTGACAGTTGACCATACCCTAAGTCATCCATGGAGCATCAAGTGGATGAGGGATTATACATACATGGTAACTGATGACAAACAGGTTCCATGAGTGAGTCGATACACACTCCTTTGTATCTTCTAGGACACGAGGTGTAGCTTGGCACCCCACGTGTCTGAGACTTGACCTATCGATTGGTTTAAATTGATCCAACATTAATTAATCTATAAGATGATATAGTTAATTAATTTGGAAGGCCAATAGAGGTTATTGGGCCATTGGAGTGGTTAACTAGACTAATACATGGGCCTAGAGGGTCACATGCAAATGGTCTTTTGGACGTCAAAATACCCACTTAGTATGAATAAGGGAATGCCCTGAATGAAATTCACCCAGAACAGAATTGTTCACGGGCCTTCCCCTTCTTCTCCACTCTCCCCACACCCCCTCTCCATGCCAGATGCGATCGAAACGGTGTAACGACGAAGGTGGAGGTAGAACGGGACTTTTTAAGGAGAAAAAGGAGATTTGACATGCTGAGGATCACATGGATACATCTAGATGCTGCACACTTGAGAAGCTCGACTCTTCTAGCTCCGAGATCCAAGAAATCATGGATGCGATCCGTGCAAAGGTGCTTCGTTTCATGTTTTAATGATGCTGTTTGATTCCGTTTTAATGTGCAAAGTCTTCCACTGTGGAATGTTTTGATTTATTCATCCATGTCAATGACTCTTGAACCCAACAGTTTATTGATCCAAGGCCATGTTCGCATTGTGGACAAAAAGAAGAAGCTACCTTGATTTTTAAATATTTTAATTTGAAGTTGGAGAATTCTACATTGTTGATTCTTTCTTCAAACTCCGTGAACCACATCATGGAATTATAAATATGGTGAAAGAGTCATCGGATTTATTAAATATTATTGATGGGGGACCATCGCAACAACACCGACAAAGGATGAGTCCAGCCGCACCGAGCCGCTCGTGCCGACGCTTGCTACCCCGACTTCAAGTATCTGCCTAAAATCGTTCCCAAGTTTTCCCTTATTGTTTGATTGTAATTCTAAATTTCATTGGACAATCAGATTGGTCATTGTGTTGGGCCTTGTCTGTTACTTATTCCTTCAGTGTAATGCTTGTTTAGGGGAGGACTTCATCTCGCGACGGTTTCTTCCTCTAAGAATGACAACTTGGCACCCATCCTCCCTATATAAGGGGATGGCATGCCCAAGAGAGATAGGATTTTGAAAGTTGAAACTTGAACGTGCTTTGTTTTTCGTTCCTTTGTGTTGTCTCTAGAGAGATTAGATAGTTGTAGTTTCAAGAGAGAGTGGAGAACATGCTCCATTGTCGACGTCTACGCTGCCCACATCGAGATCACTCCGTGGAATGCTTCACTACCGATCGATCTCTCCTAGTCCTGTCTCTTGAAGATCTACATTTCAAGAACTGCATTTTTTTCTTGGCGGTTACTCGCAAAGAAATCTCAAGAACTCAAGCCCTTGGCGACAACCTGAAAGGGGAACTCTGCCTGCGCCACCGCCGTCACCAGCCGCGGCCGTTTCCCCACCGCCAAATGCCATCGCATGCCGCGAGCACGCCTCACCTGACACGCCCCTCATGGCTGCTTGCTGCTCGTGCACCGCTCACACTCTGACCTCCCCCGCCACAGTGCGCCGTGCACAATCCGTGCCAGCCGTGCCGCGCGCACTCTACGACCGCCGCGCACCGTGCGTCCTCCGGGCCCGCCGTGCGCTGTGCGCCATCGGCATCTGCCGCGCGCCACGTGCACATCGCGCCTGCCGCGCGACATGCTTCACTGAATGCTGCGACCGCCTGCACCGCGCCCACATTTTGGACGTGCGCTGCACCCAGCCGATCTGCTGCACGCCGCACTCTTGTGCCGCCTGCCCTGTTGCTTCTCTGCCGAGTGCTGCAGCCCGCCTCACGCCGCGCCGACCGTGTTCTACGTTCGTCTCTCGGAAGACGCGTCCAGGTCACCCACGATTTCCCTCTTTTAATTCAGTATTATTACGTCTTGCAATGCCGTCTTCCGCTATCATTCCTCTGCTGACTTATCTGAAAATCGTTGAATAGTATAGCTGCAATTTGTCTAGGGGTAGGATAATCATTGTGATAGACGACTAGATTTCCTGATATAAAAGTTGTGAACGTCTTTGAGCCGTGAAATGCTTCTCTTGTCCTAGGTGTTCTAGTGATCCTAAGGGTCATTGGGAGTCTAACGTGATCTCTTCTTCCCCTCGAGGATTTACTGAACTGTTCCCCTAGTCCGACAGTATTCTTACTTGCTCATTGACGAGTTTTCTTAAAAACAAATCATCATCATCACATCTTTTAACCTTTTCTTTTGGTATAATGTTATGTGATTGTGTTGTAATACGAGCAGTCGATCCCGGCAACCCTCCGTATTACATCAATTATGCATTACAATCCAAAGTTGAAATCCACCTAATTTCCAATTGGCACATCGATAATCAGAAATAGCATGCTAATTTTTAATGGTTAAAATCCTAGAAATCATCGTAAATCAATATTCTTAATGGTTAAAATCATTTATTGCACTTTTAGAATGAATTTATAATTATTCTTTATTTTATGGTATTCTAACATTACTTTCATTATTAAATAATTTCACAAGTCGGAAAATATTTATTTAGATTTATTTAAATATTTTAACAGTTTTATTATACTTTGAATTTAATATTATGATTTTTAAGGATTTTCTAGTATTTTTATGGAATTTTCTGAAGTTAAATTTATAGAGAAAATAATTTAATAATTCAGAAAATATAATTTTAAATTCATTTAAATATTTTAATGAATTAATTGACTTTTTCGTTTCTAAAAGTTGGTGCCATTGTGGCAATCTACCATACAATTAAGAAAAAAGAGTGAATATGGGGAGAGAAAAAATTAGATGACTTAGATCACGCTAAATTGAAATGATGATATCTAATTACTTACAATGAGGTTTGGGCTGAAATTTTTTAGGGTAGTTCCACATTTGTGTCTTCTATCTATCCAACTCTTGGATCTATAAGTAGAACCCCCCATCATTGTAAAGAAAAGGTACCCTTGGATTTTGTTTCTAATTACGATTTGTGGAGTGATTTTCTTGTTCAAAATCTCGTTCGTGTCCATTCTTGTATTCCAAGAGCAAATGATTGAAGGAGTGACTTTCAGATAAACACACGTGAAGAAAAAGTACCCTTCTGGCTATTGAGCACATGACGAAGAGGTTAGTGTGATCTTCATCTTTTTCCAACTCACGCTATCGTCCTTTTTCCTAGGTTATCATCATCGATAGTTTAGGTTTCCATTCTCACATACACCACCTTAAACTCCACAGCTGGTTGACACATCCACATCCATCTCCGCTGCATCAACAAGGGTAAAATCTCCTGTTTGTGAGCATGTCTCAGTCATCATCTCCATCGCAAACAACTCTGCGTCTCTTTCATCTGCTCCACTCCACTCACATCCATCTCTATCTACCATCACCCAGCACTCCCAATGTGCCAGCTAAGGTGTTTTAAGATTAATATTATCTGAACTTCCTATAATTATTTTAAATTTCTTTTACTAGTTTGCTTTCGTTAAATTATATTTGTTTCCTTATATCAATATAAAAATTCAAAAAATAGAAATTAAGGACAAAAATTCACCAATTCAATGTTCTCCGTGGATTCAACCCTTACTCACTCTATGCTCATGATTATAGAACTTATCAATATTTTTGTATAAACCAGAAACCTTAAAAACACTTTATTTAACCTTTATATCTGGTTCATCACGAATGTTCTTGGAGTCACAAAAGTTCTAATCATTGACACAAAAAATGCACTTTAAGTGTGCTTTTTAATCCACAAGGGACATGTGGTGATGAAGTCTCCAAAAAAGGAAGGGCTGAGTCGATAGGTGCAGAGTTGACTGGCGATGCGGGATTGCCCGCGTGAGGGTCTGGTCACAGCGGAGCCATGGATGTCTCGCGGGCCTTGCAGTGGCGGTCGTGAGCAGAGCGCCCTCACGATAGTCGACCAAGTGTCGGAAACCAGAGGTGACATCGGCTGTTTGGCTTTGGCAGTTGTCGCAGGTAGAACAAGAGGCGTTTAACGGGACGTGGCGACGTCGTCACAGCAGCATGCAACGATGTCGAGCACACGATCGACCGGGGGATAGCACCACCATCGGCCGGTAATGTGAAATCAACAGGGCGACGACGGTCCTGGAGGGCACGACCGTGGGAGGTGGGCTGTGGCGTCCTCCATCCTCCTTGCCCCTTTCCCCTTCTCCTTCCTCCCCCCCTCTCTTCTCCTCCTGATTTTGGTGAGACAAAGTAAACGAGAAAACAAACTCTTCCAAAATATTACCTGGTCTGCGTTCTTTGGGCACCATCCCTTCCCTTAAATAGAAATTGAGATGGGCCCTAAAGGAGGACCATAAGGGGGGAATAGTCCATTAAGGGGGCCCCTATATAATGGGCCCCCATTACAACCAAATAAAAAACAAAATAAAAACATAAAAAGGGGTAGGGGAGGGGGCCCAATATAACAAAGGACCCCCTTACAAAATAGAATTAAAACACACATGTAAACGCCGGACGAAACGACGGACACTTCACGACTCGATGAAAATGACTAGACGATACCAAAAACATAAACGTGACTAACGATGAAGGCGAAAGAAACCAAAACACGATAAAAGATACGAGCGGAGTGGCCCCTTGGTGTGCTTGTCGCGCGGAACACTAACCGGCGGGCCGTCGGTGATGAGAAGGACAGCGCTGGAGACGTCTCCAAGGGAGCAAGCTGGGGTACTCCATCAGAGCCACTTATCGGGAGAAAATTATATGTTAAAATCTTCCCTCCAATCATATTTTCCAACATGCACCTGAAAAGGGAACAAGGTAAAATTCAATTAAAGATTACAGTTTGTAGATTTTTGTGAAAATACCTATGTATTTTTCTTAATGTTCACATTCGATTATGCCCAGTAAAATCTCAATCAATTAGTTTGAAATCATATAGTGAACTGTTAATCATATCAGAAAACGTTGGATATAGAGAGCACATAATTTATATGGTCCAACTATTATGATATGACTCAGATTCTGCAATCAGGAACCTTGATATGAATGTCATCGCCTGGAAATTTTTCTAAATATTTTTGATTTAGTATTTAACAAAAAGTTATTTCAAAGACTTATACAAATCCATAGGGTCTACCATTACCCCATTTGATGTAATACTGTGACCTAAAAATCAGATTGTCAACAACACCCCCCCGCCCTCCCACAAAGTTCATCAATGTTTTCTTGAACATAGATTTTTTTTTAGATTTTTTAATGTTTTCTTGAACATAAATATTATTTTTAGCATACATAAAAATAGATATCCTCTTGAATTGGGCGCCATTTACCACACAACTGAAGAAGTTACAAACAAGACAACATTGTGACTAGGATTCATGGAGTTAATATCCTTGGCCTGATGATCACCACCTGGAGACTTTCATGAACTATTTTTGGAGTTATACAGAATACTTTTTTTTATAACAATCATAAAAATCTATAGCCAAGTCAAACCTCATGCAAATTATGATGTTAAGTTTAATTGTGCCATGTCAACCTTCAGTCAATGGTATTGACATCAGATATTAAATCCCTCTTCTGGTGAAAAATCATTCTTCATCAAGCAAGAGACCTCACATTTCAAAAAAATTATCATATTTTTATGATATTTTTTCAACCCCATGTTAGTTTTAAAATCATCCCAGATCAGTAGGACTTAGAATCCTTTTTGTTGGTTCAGGTTTGAAGAAGTTACAAGGAGGGCAGCATTGTGACCTGGAATTTCATCTCCTATGGACTTTTGCTAATTACTTTTAGTTTTATTGGATTGAAGATTTATTTCTAACATTCAGAAAAATACACAACATCTTAAATACTGTCATTTTACACATGATTGAAGCAGTTATATTGGAAGAAAGGAGAACATAGAGAAATCCCAGAGAAAATAAAATAGTCACTTTATGAGACAGTTTAAAATTTTAAAAAGCCAATAATAATTCTTGACCCTTCTTCAGATTCTCCCATCTCAGTGGATAGTTTATTCATGATCTTTTGATCCATGTTTTGATTGTCACATGCAAGAGAAAGAGGGCAGATCGAAAAGGGCCATAATGAGATTTTAGACAAGGAATTTTCCTTTCCACATATTAACTGCAGGTGACTTGGAACTTGAAAGTACTTGATCGAGCTCAATGACTAAGAGGAGAAAGAGATAACAAGAAGGGAAGAAGGGATTATGGAGAAAGATGAAAGCGAGGTCCATTCCTGCTCATTGAATCATATTTCACCACGTGCTCTTTGCGCATTTAATAAATTAGAAGCATCAATTGTGATTTAGATCACTAATTTTCTCCTTTTGCTAGGTGTCCGACCAATTTGACCTCATTTATTGGACGTTAGACTAGCCCTTCTTTCATTTATTGCGTAACTTTCAAGTCGAAAAAATAAATTGATTGCAGCCAATGCATGGCCGGGAGGCAAATAAAATCAATTGCAACAATTGGTGGAGCGGATTTAAACATCGTAAATTGCATTTAACGCCATAAAATTGCGAATCCATAGCTTCTTTCGTTTCACTAGAAAGATGTCTCTTCTATGTGTTCATCATCTCAGGAAAAAATAGTAAGAAGAGACTAGATTTGGGGAGAGAGAGCAGAGAGCGACAGAGAGAGACAGAGGGTGAGAGAAGTGAGGAAATGAGACCAAGCGCGAGAGAAAGAGAGAGAGAAGGGGAGAGAGAGAATAAGACAGAGAGAGACAGAGAGGGGGAGAGAGAGAAAGAGAGAAAGAGAGAGAGAGAGAGAGAGAGACAGAGAGGAGGAGAGAGAGAAAGAGAGCGAGAGACAGAGAGGGGGAGAGAGAGAAAGAGAGAGAGAGAGAGACAGAGAGGGGGAGAGAGAGAAAGAGAGCGAGAGAGAGACAGAGAGGGGGAGAGAGAGAAAGAGAGCGAGCGAGAGGGGGGGAGAGGACGCGAGAGACGACAGAGAGGGGGAGAGAGAGAAAGAGAGAGAGAGAGACAGAGAGGGGGAGAGAGAAGGAGAGACAGAGGGGGAGAGAGAAGAAGACAGAGAGAGAAAGAGAGGGGGAGAGAGAAGAAGACAGAGAGAGAGACAGAGAGAGGAAGAGAGAAAAAGACAGAGAGAGAGACAGAGAGGGGGAGAGAGAAGAAGACAGAGAGAGAGACAAAGAAGGGGAGAGAGAAGAAGACAGAGAGGGGGAGAGAGAAGAATAGAGGAAGTGAGACCGAGAGCGAGAGAGAGAATGGAGGAGAGAGAAAAAGAGAAAGACAGAGAGGGGGAGAGAGGAGAAGAGAGGAAGTGAGTGCGATAACGAGAGTGAGAGAGAAAAAGGGAGAGGAGAGAAAGTGAGAGAGAGAGAGAGAGAGGAAGTGAGAGCGAGAGAGAGAGAGAGCGGAGAGAGAGGGAGAGAGAGGAAGTGAGAGCGAGAGAGAGAGAGAGGAGAGAGAGAGAGAGAGAGGAAGTGAGAGCGAGAGAGAGAGAGAGGAGAGAGAGAGAGAGAGGAAGTGAGAGCGAGAGAGAGAGAGAGCGGAGAGAGAGGGAGAGAGAGGAAGTGAGAGCGAGAGAGAGAGAGAGAGAGGAGAGAGAGAGAGAGGAAGTGAGAGCGAGAGAGAGAGAGAGAGGAGAGAGAGAGAGAGGAAGTGAGAGCGAGAGAGAGAGAGAGAGAGGAAGTGAGAGCGAGAGAGAGAGAGGGGAGAGAGAGGGGAAGCGAAAAGAAGGAAGTGAGAGCGATAGAAATAAGGAGAGAGAGGGTGGGTGAGAAAGAAGAGAAGAGGCGATTGAGAGAGAGAGAGGAAGTGAGGGAGAGAGAAGAAGCGATAGAGAGAGAAAAGAAGAAGAAGAAGAGAGGAAGCGTTAGACAGAGCGCGAGAGAAGAAGAAGAGAGGAAGCGTTAGAGAGAAATAGGCAGAAGGAGAGACAGAGTGGGAGGGAAAGAGAGCGATAAGAGGAAGCGTTAGAGAGAGAGAAAGAGTGGGAGGGAAATAGAGCGATAAGAGGAAGCGTTAGAGAGAGAGAGAGAGTGAGAGGGAAAGAGAGCGAAAAGAGGAAGCGTGAAAGAGAGAGAGAGAGGTTGGGAAAGAGCGCAAAAAAGTAAGCGTTAGAGAGAGGGAGGGAGACGGAGAGACGAAGAGAGGTAGGAAAAGAGAGCAAAAAGAGGAAACGTTAGAGAGAGAGAGGGGGGGAAAAAGAGCGAAAAGAGGAAGCGTTAGACAGAGGGAGGGAAAGAGAGCGAAAAGAGGAAGCGTTGGAGACAGAGAGGAAGAGACAGGTAGAGGGAGGGAAAAGAGGAAGCGATAGAGAGCGAGGGAGGGAGAGAGAAAGCGGAAGAGAGGAAATGATAGAGAGAGAGAGAGGGAAAGAGAGCGAAATGAGGAAGCGTTGGAGAGAGAGAGGGAGAGACAGAGAGAGGGAGGTAAAAGAGGAAGCGATAGAGAGAGAGGGCGGGAGAGAGAGAGGAAGAGAGGAAGCGATAGAGAGGAAGATAGGAAGCGTTAGAGAGAGAGAGAGTCAGAGTGAGACACGGTGGGAGAGAGAGGGAGGGAGAGAGGAAACGATGGAGAGGGAGAGGGAGAGGGAGAGAGAGATTTGATCTTTAAATGACAGTAATTTGAGAACATTGGAAGATGAATCGCCGCAGCGGCACGTACTGGCCTCATCACCGACATTTTCGAAACGGACCAAGGCAAATTTCAGGGAATCGTAGACTGAAAACTATATATCCCAGACCTTGCCCCCAAAGTTTCCTTTTCCTCACGTCCCCTCCCTCAACCCACAACTCTCCATAACCATCGTCTTCTTCCTCTACCCAAAACTCTATATAACCTTCTTCTTCTTCTTCTTCTTCTCGCCTTCTTCGCCGGAGAAACTCGAGAGATGAAGCTTGTCGGCGTAGGCCATGGCTGCAGTGGGTTCTCCCTCCACGGTCCGCCAAGGCTATTGTTTCTTCTCGTGCTCTTCGTCTTCTTCTTCACCTTCCTTTCTCTCTCCCCCCCCTTCCTCAGGAACCCACCACCGCCATTCCCGGCAACCTCCGGCGAAATCTCCGCCGAAATCTTCGACGCTCTCGTACACTACTCCACAGCCACGGCTTCTCCCCGATCTAAAATGCCGGAGGCGGACGTGAGAGACGTGGCGACGGCGATCAGGCGACGCCGCCCTTGCAATTTGCTCATCTTCGGCCTAGGCTACGAGACTCTCCTATGGCGGTCTCTCAACCACGGAGGCCGCACAGTCTTCGTCGACGACAACGCATTCCGGATCTCCGTTCTCGAAGAACGTTACCGAGGCCTGATCGAAGCCTACGACGTCCGATTCTCGACCAAGGTCTCAGATCTCGCTGATCTGATCGCCATGGCGAGGGCGGAGAGGCGGGGGAACTGCCGGCCTTCCCAAAACCTTCTCTTCTCCGATTGCCGGTATCCTCCCCCTCCCCCTCGATTATTTCTAAGAACGATAACGGGACGATAACGTCGAAATTCATCCCACGGAGGATGAAGATAAAACGATAATTACGTTGGCGTTTTGCAGGCTCGCGATAAACGATCTACCGGACGAGATCTACGACGTGGCGTGGGACGTGATCTTGATCGACGGCCCCCGAGGAGACAGCGCGTCCGCACCAGGTCGGAGCTCCCCCATCTTCACCACGGCCGTCTTAGCGAGGGCCGGCGTTGCCGACGTTGACGTCTTCGTCCACGACTACGATAGAGAGGTGGAGAAGCAGTGTAGCGATGAGTTTCTCTGCCAGGAGAACCTCGTCTTCGCCCGTGGCCAGCTCGCTCACTTCTCCATACCGAGGCCCGTTCCAAAGGCGTCTCGATCGATGTTCTGTCGCCATAGTCAGAACCTTACTTCGCCGTGATTACGAGCGTCGATCATGCACAAAGATGTGTAGGAAAAAACCTGTTCTTTGCATACATAGGAGAAGAAGAAAGATTCGAATTCCGGGTACGTGATTTTTAACATGTTTTCTTGTTCACTGCGAACGATTGTTCCTGATTATTCTTTCTCGACAAAGTGGGAATACTTCTGGTGGGTAAAATGAATTTATATACTTTTCTTGCTTTGAAACGAAATCTTTACGAAGGGGTTTCAGCCATACGTTTGAATATTTCTAGTGTCGATTTGTTTCCACTTGATTTTTCCTGATCCTTCTTTCTTACAAAGTGGGGATTTCTCCGGTGGGTTCTTGGACTTCGATAATTTTCTTGTTCAGATAAGAAATCGTGACGGAGGTTCAGCGTTTGATTTGAATAATTTTAGTATTGATTTGTTTCCGCGTGTCGAAATAATGACGAACGCTCTGGGGTTGGGTTTTATGGAGGTTTGATGACCGTCAGATCTTAATCTCGCGGCTGCTACTGCGAGTAGGGTCTGGTTTAGGTGTCACTGGCCATGTAGCTGTTTTGTTAGTGCATGTGGGGCATTATTAGGATGACGATACTGCAGAAAGAAAGCAACACGTGTGGGCATATGCGTGGATGAGACAGGAAGTACTTGGGCATAACTTTGGACATAACCCAAATTATCTCTCTATGACCATCTCAGTCTCAGTTTCTCACACACACACTCTCTCTCTATGACATTCTCACTCCCTTTTTTCTCTCTCACTCTATTTCCTTTCTCCTTCTGGGGTGCAGATTATTAGGGCACTAGCTTAATGGAAGAGGGAAAGTGAACGGCCATTAATACATGCCTTAATTTAGACTGACAAATTAGCCTTTTTTAACCAAGAAGTTTCCTAATGCATTTCAACAATCCTGTAAACTAGGCTTGTTATATTGATTTGATATATAATAATATTGATTTAACATAGTTAGTAGTGTTAGGACAATGATAGTGACTATGACAACAATAGTGACTATGATGATGGGGATGTGATGGGGGACCATCCAGTGTCGAAGACCCTCTCGAACCATTTTATCGAGCAAGGGTTCACGCGCGAGACCCAGCCTTCAGAGTATCTGGCCTCATTGATAAGTTCAAAAATACGTGTTTATATATGTCGCTATTTTAAGGGTTTTCTAAACTTAATCAATAAAATTTATGTATCCCTTAGTGTTTAAGTAAGGGGTCGAACCCTAGGGAAAGTGATAGGGAAATTCAATTTTCATCGGATTAGGGATTAGCACTCTAGGTTTTAACAGATATAATTTTTTAAGATTTTAACATATTTTATGATTAGTTAGCAATTCTTGATAAGAATTGCTAACTAATCCCCTACTAGACTGTTTAAGTATTCAATTGATCTTAGATTTTTATGATATGAGCTTGACTAAAATCTAGATCAATAGGTTCTCGTTAATCATGCTTTTGCTCATTTATTTAGCACAAATATGTAATTCAGCTTGAATAATGTTTTTGGAGTTTTTTAGTTAATTATAAATGGTAGAGAAAAGATAGTAAATCATAATTGGTTTATTACCATTTTTTTTTGTAAAATCCAATTTAATTTTCCAATCGATTTAGAATGTTAAGAATGTTTTTGTTAAATTTTTATTTCACCTTATTTAATTCGAAATGGCAAAGAGGTCCTAAATTAGCAAATCGTGAATACGATTTTCTAATTGGAGAAATAAGGGGCTAGTGTGAGTGAATAAATGTCAAATATGATTCAAAATAGTCAATCTAAACTCAAGGGATACTAATTGCACTAGAAACAAAGTAAATTTTAAGAATTAAAATGATTGAAATTGGAAATTGGGAAAAAAATGACAAACATAAATGGAATCATCAAATTGCTACAATTAAGTACGAAATCAAGGGTAAAATCAAAGCAAACAGGGCCTAGAGGTACCAGGAGGGATTTTGAATCAACAGGAAGGAATCCTGCGCAACGAACGACTGAATTTCCCGCAAACAAGTGTTGCGATTTGGGGACGAATACGACGCCTGATTGTCAAAATTCACGTCCAGTTTGGGCTCGAAAATGCATCTAGGGCATTCTTGAGTCTTCAAAGAGGCTAGGCGATCAATCCTCGAGCTTAAAAATCAGGAATTGAGCTCAAATTTTCATTTTCCCCCTCTTTATCGCCGCGGAATTGGAAGAACAGCTTCTTCCGATTTCGTTATTTTGTTTCTCCTTTTTGCGTTGTACACTGGACATACAACGCTGCGCGATGGGTCCACGCAGTGTTGTGTACTGCTCTTCTTTCGTACGCACGATGCTACGTGTGTGCAATTTACATGGACAAGATTTTGCAGGCAGTTTGAATTGCTCAATCGCATTGGCACATGTAGCGCTGTGCACACGCTTAACTCACTGCACGCGATTGGTCTGTATGAATGACACGTGTGGTGCAAGACACACACGGTGATGTGTACGTTCGTGTCGCACATTGAAGGCACTATCACAGCCTTTGATTGGCTCACAGCGTCCTTGTGCGTGTCCTGCACAAATCATCAACTAATTAGCGATTAAACTGGCCCAATAAGGGCCAGTTTCAATAATAAAACCTTTTTAATCAAAAACCAACTAAAATAAATCATAGAAAATGTTTATTAATGCAAAAAAGAGTTTTATTAATTTATAAAATCTATTTTATTGTTTAATTTCTTTTTTTAATAGAAATGCTCAATAAAACATTTAATTTCTTTTAAATTTCATTTTAAAAATGTTTACAATGTATATATTGACCAAATTATTTATCAAACGTATTATTTAACTTGAAAGTTAAGGAAATTCTTCTTTTAACCTAAAATCATGATAACATGCATTAAACATTAATGTTTTAAAGCATTAAAGCCCAAAAATATGATGAAATTAACAGTTTATGAGCTCTAATTTGCATGTTATCACTCATCAACGGGCCACAAAGGTTTGACTTTATCTTTCCTTATTTTCCTTGTTTAGTAGGCCTCATATGTTGGCCACTTATGTGTCAGTTTTATGTTTGTTCGCATGTGTTTGGACCGCTGTATGGACCTACACGTTTGCGCATATGTGAGCCCATATGTGGGCGTGTTAGTGGATTTCTCTCTTCTATTAGGGGGCCCTAATTACTCTTAATTGGGCCTTCTCCCCTTTATTCCTAAGGAGGAGGCCCATATTGTCCCCTATTAAAGGTGGGGGCCACCCATAGGAATAGAAGAGAAGAAAAGATTGAAGAAAATGTGATTTTTTAAAGCATTTTTCCTGATTTTTTTTGTGTTTGATTGAGTTTTGCCATATTTACAAAAATGCCACTGCATAGTTAAGAGAGAGAAAAAAAACCCAAGACTTCATCGAAAACCACAAAAACCGCCGCCACCGTAGTCTATGTCGAAGCTCCGTCGTCACCGCGACTGCCGTCCCCTAGTCACTCGTGCCACCGCCGCGGCCGATTACGCCACCACTAAGGCCTTCTGGCCACCAGCCGTGGCCGCAACCGCAACAGTGTTCAGAGTCGCGTGCCGTAATTGGAGCCATGGTCACCGCAGCCACGGTAGTGGCTGCTAGCCGCCACTATAGCCACTAGCTGCCTTCTGCCGATGCCACCGTCGTGCCCTGCCATCGCCGCGCGGTCGCTAGTCGATTGCCACTCCTGTCGTGCCTTGCCATTGCCACCACGGCTGCCAGTCGCCTATCGTCGCCACGCCCTGGTGCCACCGCCATGCCTTGCCATCGGTGCCGCGCCCAGCCGTTGCCGGTCCTTTCTGTCCTACAACTTCCGCGACGTAGTACCCTGTTGTCGCCTAGCTGTGGTGCCCTACTTTCTTTCGCGCTACTGTGCCACCTCACACTGCCGCCTCAGCACGGCCGCACCCTACCACCATTGCGCTTGTTGTTGCGCCCATTGCCGCTTACTCGTTGAGCCTTCCTACCGCTTACACTGCTCCTGCCACAATGCCCTTTGGTGTGGCCGCCTCCACATTTGCCGCAGCAACCATTGCCACGCCTCGTTGTCGCGCCCGTGCTACTCTATTGTCGCACTGTCGTGGCCGTCATCGTGCTCATCAACGCGGCCACCATGCATATCACCGCCATTGCTGCTCCCGTAGTTGCCGTCGTTCATAAGTGCCCTTGTCATTGCTCGTCATCACCCGACCGCTCGCCAGGTCGCCAGTCAGCCCCGTCATCGCTAATACAAACGTCAGGCCAACTGTCACGAATCGGGTACGCTCACACTTATTCCCTCTTACACATTCAATTATTTCTATTAGTGCCTCCCGAGCGTGTCTCCATCACTAGGGTTAGGTTAGGGATAGATAGGAATACCTCAGTGAGAATAGGTTTCTATCGGTACGATCTTAGTTGGTGCTTTGCACGGTGCACGCATGAGCAGCAATAGTCGTACTCGCACCGGCAGCCCTCAACCCTTCGTCCGGCTTATCGGGAGCCTAGTGGCATTCCCAGGTCACACTTACCGTATCCTAGTGGTCGGTGTCCGTCGCCATTATACTTCTCAGTGATTTCATCGTTGCATCATCACTTGCCTTAGCCTCCTTGTGTGTAACACAAGCCGTTCGATCCTGGCGTTCATCGTGTTACATTAGGATGATGACCTCCATGGACAAGGACTATATCATTGATTACAGGGATGACGACAGTTGGCTAAGGGGATGACAATCGTCAACGATGGGGACGATTGTTGACGAAAATTTCTTACGATGAGGATAATGATTGTCTAAAACAGCAATGACCATCGTGGATGACAAAGGTGGCAACTGACGATGGGGACGACGACAATTGACAACAGGGATGCCAATTGTCATGGAGAGGGACGACACCATGTTCATTCTCCCTAGCTCTCACTCTCTTAGTTGCTAGCTCTCGCATGTGCTCTCTCTGTCTCCTTTAGTTGCTAGCTCTCTCACTCTCTCATGCTCTCTCCTACTCTTGCTCTCTCAGTCGCGAGCTCTCACATGTGATCTCTCAATTGTTAGTTCTCTCACTCTCATTCTCTGTCCTGCTCTTGCCCTATCAGCCGCTTGCTCCCTTGCTCCCTCTCTCTCTCTCTCTCTTGCTCTCGCTCTCTCACACGCTAGTTCTCTTTTTCTCTCTCTATCTCTAGCTCTCTCTCTCTCTTGATCTCTATCTCTGTGTCTTTCTCTCTAGCTAGCTCTCTCTCTCTCTCTCTATCTCTCTCTTTGTCTCTCTCTTGCTCTCTTGGTATCTCACTGTCTCTACCTATCTCTCTCTCTTCCAATCTCTCTCTTTTGCTCCCTCGCTCTCTAACCCTCTCTCTCTATTTGGCTGGCTCTCACTCCCTCTCACATGCTCTCTCTGTAATATATATATATATATATATATATATATATATATATATATATATATATATATATATATATATTATCCATTTTATCAACCTTTCATCTTTCATCTGTTTTGTTTTTCATCTTAGAAAAATGACATAATGAGACTGATGAAAAAGTTTGACTATCTTGATGAATGAAATGACATGGGCAGAGGACTGAACATATACCCTATCAGTCCACTCTAGACTGTCCAAAATCGTCATCCATCATTCATTGAACAAGGCAACTCTAAATACTGTAGAAAGTTCCAAGATTATGTATATAAAAAATAAGGTCATCAGAAACTCATATGAAATATAGTAGTCTACATGTAATTGTGAACTCCAATTGCTCCTAGCTCTGATATCTTGTACGCGTGATATATGACTCCATAAACCAATTTGTTACAATATAATTACGTAAACCATTAGGTATTTCAGTATTATATAGGTGTTCTAAATGTGGGCAAGAGAGTAAGTTTTTCCCTAAAACTCATGAACCTATTTTTCACTTGAATTTCAATTTCTAAGAATGGTTGTAATCTCACAACATAGTGGTCATGAGATAAAAACTATTTTCTTAGAATGTCAACAATATACTAGCCCAGTATCACTTCTGACAAGTTAAGAGGTACAGAGAAGAATGAACATGGATACATTGAAGAGAAGATAGGATGAGAAGAGGATCTGGGAAGACAGAATGAGAAGAAAAGTCTTTCATTTTATCATAACTCCAGACTGAATACAATGTGCGTTGAATATATCAAGGGTCAAATACACAGATCCATTGCATTGTTGTTGTTTTATATAAAATTAACACTTGCATAAGTGTACTTGGACGGAGATGAATGCAGAACATAACGATGATTATCAAATAACCAAAGTGAGAAGAATACCAGAGGAGTCATTTTCTGGACCCCTACATCCTTGTATCATTACTGGCAATAGAACACCCTTTCTTCCAATTGAGGGAGAGGTAGGGAAGAGCAACGGGAGAGAAAATCCTTTTTCACAAAAATAATTACACAAGAATTCTTCAAAATAATGTGATGAAGAAATAAGTAGAAGCAATTCCTTTAGACAGGCTCAAAGCTAAGGGCTTAAGCGGGCCCATGATCTTACAAAATAGAAACTGCCTCAAAGTGTCCACACTGCGTTAGGAACATGGGCATAATAAATTTAAATAATGGAGCATACCACAGAGATCGTCAACCACAATATTGATTAAATGGAGATGAAGAAAAAGCTGTCTTTGATCCTCATGATTGAGGATGGAAGATCAGTTAGGGTTTGTACAAACGTTGGGTAGGTTGCCACAATTTCAACATGGAAGGGAATTCAAAAGTCTGCTGATGATGATATCAAAGAAGAGTTTCACCAGAGATTTTTGAAGATGAGGATCAAATGGGCCTCCATGGGCAAGGAAAAGTGACACCACCCTTTGATCAGGCACAAAAAGGGGTCCTAACTAGAGCTGTATGAAATTAGTTTGGAAGCATCGAAAGACCAAGGGTAGTAGAAGGTGAGAGCAAGGGTAGCAGAGGGAGAATCTGTGGAAGACATGACAAATTCAGGTATGAATCTTAACTGAAAGAGGCTTCAAGCTCATAGCCTATTTCAGTCAAAATGAAAGCTTCAGACTTAGAGACTATTGGAGTTAATTCAAAGAGAAACTCAACCAATAGAAACACACTTAATAGGAAACCAACTAAGTGAGGATACATTTCCAACTTCAAGAAATAAAAAAAAATGAGAAAACCAGAAACAAATATGAATAGGCCAATCAAGACTCACTTAATAGATCAGCAAATAGGAAACATGTCCATAGCCCACTTAAAGAATTACTAAAAACATAAATAAAAACAAACTCAAACAAGGAAATAAAAATTGTAAAAGACACCTTCGTATTACGGCCTTAACAACCTCCAAATCTTAGAACAAAGTTCATAAATGACTCTACATATACAGGTTTTAGATCCTTGAATAAGATTATTTTTCTCTTTTATCTTCTTGCTTCTCCATCCTTTTATCTTCTTTTATATGGTACTAGAGAAAACTACTTAACAGCTCTATACTGTCTTCAAGATGTCACATTAAAGTCCCAATGCTGGAGGAACCCTATAAGCTCCATATAATGTTGTCGCTGCATGCATGACTACCTTAGTGCTTCCCTCTAGTATGCCAATTAATTTGAAATTGACGTGTGATAACTTTAATTAAATGGAAAATGCAATTTATCCCATTACTCGAGAGTTGTGGGCTTACAAAATCATTGAGAAAGATCCTCCTTTGATTTCATTTCCTGATGATAATATTAATATGCAAATAAATCATGAACATGAGATGTAGCTTTGTCTAGATAAGCATGTTTTCATGTTGATCTCCACATTACTTTCAGCAATGTAAGATACAGCACTACAACGGAAGCATGGGAATATGTTTGTAAAAATATTGAAATCAGGAATAAATACAAGATCATGAATATGGACAGCAAGCTATAGAGCATTACAAAGGGATTAAGGGTGACATACAATTATGTTCAGCAATTCAGGTCCATCAATGATGAATTGCCATCAACTGAACAAATGGTATATCAGTAGGTTGTTATTTTTAATCTTCTTAGTGGATTAAGACCCTATTACAATACCTTTGTGACAAGGTCAAATAAGGGTAGTCATTTGCATGCATTCTCCATCTTAACTCTCCTGAAATTTAGTTTAACACTACAAAAAAACTCTTATTTTTACATAATAATCAGTTCTGGCCTTAAAATTTTTCCAATGATTAAAATAATAATTTTTTCTTACTGACCTGAGGTTTCTATAGATTCTCTGACATATATTTGATCAGTTACATAGCTTGGGATTTCTGTTTAGAGGCTTTCAGGAATATTTCTAAATCCCACTAGACTCAATGAGTCAAGTGGGATGTGAATCTAACAATTTTTTTTTGAATCAAGGGATGTGAATCTAACAATGTCCCTAGTATGTTGACTTTTCAGGTCAAAGGTTGACTTTCGGTGGTCATGAAATTACAAAATTTTATGAGGAGGTCAATACATGAGTCTTGAGGCTTGGGACAAAGTTTCAGATTAAAAGGAGCTATGAAGAAAAAATTACATGTTAATCAGTGGAGTTGATTCAACTAATAGGCTTGATGTGAAGGAGCTTGAAGAAAACCTTCTAGAAGGTCTTTGGAGGCATTGAGGAGGGTCAAGACACCTGAGGAGGACTCCAAATGGCAGGTCCTGAGGAGGAGAGACTAGGGTCAGGATCCAGTTAAGGATTCATGAGGTGGAACCCATCCATCCATCCATTCCAGCTCAAATCCAAGGGCTAGGGATGATTTGTAACTAACTCTAACCAACTTGATCTTTTCCCCACAAATTCAACCTGGAGGGAAAGACTCTGATTTGTTGGGGCCTGATCACCTGGATTAAGGCCTCAAGAACTCAATCGTGGATGTTCATCCATGATCCACCCACTAGGAATCATTGAAAAAATACATCTAACCCTATAAAAGGGCCCCCTCATCCTCCTTCAGGGTTTCCAAGAATTGAGTATTGTTTTGTTCCATTTTTTCCAATAGTTTAGCTTATTCTTAGGTCCATCTTCATCTTGAAGGTTCCAGGAGTCTTCTAGGGGCACTCTGGATCTTGAAGCCAGCAGGTAGGGAGTTGAAGGGATCACCTTGGGCCCATTAGGTGTGATAAAAAGGTTTATCTCTCCTTATCATTCTACGTCCTCCCAGTCTTTTCCTAATATTCTTTGCTATCACTTAGAGAAATATCTAACATCCTAAGCTTTCCAACGCCTACTCACACGTGTCAAAAGGACTTCTGGAACTCCAGATACTTTCATTTTGGTCCACAACATAAGAGAGCACCTCCGCCGGCGTAACCAGCAATGGAGTGCAGAAGCCCAGCTCATTTTCAGCACTTCCACCGGCATAATCAGCGGTGGAGCACCTTAGGCCTGCGTGCGCCTCTCTCTCTTCTCACCCTATTGTTGGGAATCATTCACGAACTGAGTTGAGTGAGTTTGATAACAATTCAGATAATTCTCTCTCATCTGGTTCAACAACTTTGATCCCAAAAAGTCCTTTACAACCTTATTAACTTCAAAAATTTTTATCTCTCTCTAGAGATGACAAAAAATCCCAGAATAATTCTCAAAAATCATTCTCTAACTAGGCTTTGAACTGACTTTTTTCCATACCTATTATAAATAGTTAGCATCTCTTTATCTAAAATAAACTCTCTTAAGAAATAAAAACCTTATCAAAGAGATTTATAAAATTCTGGAACTTAAGATACAGATGGAGATTCATCCTAATTTGCTACCTAGATCCCTATGGGATTAACCCTTACTAATTACTACTAGTAATGTAACAAATTTGTTGATTAGGTCCATATTGACCTTACAAATGACCTAGTAAGTAATATGTTCATCATCAACTTTGAACCCCTAGTGTGGACCAATCACTTTGTATCTGGTATAAATGCTCATGTGGATGGCATGACTCTTAAATATGACATTTATATGATCAGTGGAGAAGATGAACTCATGTCACAGAGGAACAAATCCATGGAATAAAGCTTCCTTCCTATGGCAAATCAAACTCATTACAATGTAGCAACTGATCATGGACATAGTACAGGAAGAGACCAAAAAAATAGATATGCCCCAATACGTCAACTCTGTGGACAATTTGGACACATACTACATGATTATAGAGAACGTTTCAGTAGAAACTTCCAATGATGGCATGTTCCAGCTCAACATCCAAACGCCCAAGGGCCATACTATTGGGTTCTAGAGGCCTTAATCTGAAAGAGCATGATGATTCTATTCAGCAGAAGACGTATAATAGAATCATAATATCATCAACAAAATCATGAAACAAATCACCTTGACATGGATCATATCCATGATTGCTTTGACCCTCGAATGAGTCATGTGGAGCTGCTCAAATGCAGCCTCTAGATGTATCCACGCAGTCCTTGACACGTAAAATCTCCTCCTTCACATTGATGAGCTCTATTCAACCTTCATCACCTTCGTTATGCCTTCCCGATCTGATGTAGGACGACTACGAGGTAGGCGAGGAAGGGCGGAACGATAGGATATACTGGCTAAGGGTAGGATGGGTGTGTGAGGGATAAAACAATCCACAGAAATTCACGGTCAGATTCAGATTTAAAAACCGATGAAAATTTGGTGGTGCAGCTCCGACCCTTTCGAGGGTGGGAGTACTGTCTTCCCCCACCGCGACGATGCCTAAGCACCAAAATCAATACCCAAATTCAAATCGCGAGGAAACACTCGAGAAAGAGGGAGAAGAATGTGAAAATCCAAACCACATCTATTTCTGATGGCGGTGGAAACTTCTCGAGAAAACACTGAACGAGGAACACTTCGACACCAAAGAAATCAGGCGTACCTCAGCACCGTAGTGCGTGAGGAGGTCGTGGGCAATTCTAATCGTGACGAATCTGGGCGAGTCCGGGAGTTGAGCGGCCCATTGGACGAGGATGAGGCTGGACATTCCAGGCGTTGAACGGCCCTGGTTGAGTGGCAGTTGTCGTGGGCGCAGAGTCAAGAGTGGGCGAACACCACGCGGGCGTTGGCGCAGCAGCGCTGAGCGCCGGCGCGCGCGCGGAGTGCGGCGGAGCGCACCCGTGCACGCGTAGCGGGCACGGCTCGAAGCGCGGATGGCGCCCGGACATGGGCCTCCTGAGCGCGGCCTCGGGCGGCCCGGTTTGGGCAGTCTTGGGCGCTCTTGGGCAGCCCTAGCAAGGGTTGCCTAGGGCGGCCTGGTCGGGGCTGCCTGAGCGGCCTGGTCGGGGCTGCTTGGGCGGTCTGGTCGGGGCTGCCTGGGCGGCTCTGGCTGGGCTGCCTGGGCCGCCTGGTCGGGGCTGCCTGGACAGCTCTGGCTGGGCGGCCTAGGCGGCTCTGGCTAGGCGGCATGGGCGGCCTGGTCGGGGCTGCCTGGGCGGCCTGGTCGGGGCTGTGTGGGCGGCTCTGGCTGGGCGGCCTAGGTGGCTCTAGCTGGGCGGCCTGGTCGGGGCGGCCTGGGCGGCCTGGTCAAGGCTGCTTGAACGGCCTGGGCGGCCTGGTCAGGGCTGCTTGAACAGCCTGGTCGGGGCTGCTTGGGCGGTAGCGGCGACGACGACGACTAGGGTTGAGAAGGATAGGGGAGGCTGGGCAGTCCTCCAAGAAGAGTTAACAAAACTCAATTCTTGAATTAATGACTGCCTGAAAGTTTCTTGAAAACAATGGCCTTTATATAGGCCTTGGAGGAAAGAGAAATTGACGAGAAAGTAAAGACAAGAAAATAATGACATGCGCCGTGTCATGCCAAAGGGCAGTTGTGGATCTGCCTTTGGCGTCGTGTCATGACGCGCGTAGAGGCGTGCGCGGGTGGAGAAGTGCAAGTTGGAGGTTGTGGCATGTCGGCTTTAGGGTTGACGCCGGTTGACCGTGGCGGGTTGACTTCGGTTGACCGTGGTCCAAAGCATGCGTGTTGACTCTGGTTGACCGTGGTGACACGTTTGTCGATGAGATGATGGCGTCCTCGCGATCAATTCCTTCGGGGTGTGGAGAACTCGACTCCGTTGAGTAGACATTTGAAAGCTCCAGTGGGTTCACCAGGTCGGGGCGTAGGCGAGCCAGGTCTTCCTCCGTGATCCACGTGTCGTCCATCGATGGCTTGCCTTGCCAACGAACAAGAAACTTCTGCACCGTTCCACCTTTGGTGAAGGTGATTACTTCGTCCAGTATTTTCTCGATGATTTCATGCTAGTCAGAGGGTAGCGATGGGGGAGTGGACAAGTCAAACTCGCGCATCAGAAAGTCAGAGGGTAGAACGTGGCTATTAGATGAAGGAGGTGGGGCTTTAAACGCGACTAAATCTGAGATATTGAAAGTAGTGCTTATTCCCCACGAGGAGGGTATGTCAACAGCATAGGCATTTTCCCCAACTCCTTTGAGGATCGGAAACGTCCCGACACTACGAGCATGAAGCTTAGTAGCCCGTTTGGAAGAAAATCTTTCCGGCCTAATCCGCACCATCACCATTTCACCTTCTTTAAATTCACAAAAACGAAGGTGCAAATCTGCAGATTGTTTATATGAGGCATTACTATTTATAATGCGTGAACGGATTTCCTCATGCATACTTCTAATATGATGCGCAACTTCATGACCGTCATCTGAGACTCTAGCATGTGGTAACATAGGTATAAGGTTGGTAGGGGTACGAGGAAGATGACCATGCACAATCTCAAATGGACTCATACCGATAGTATGGTTAACTGACGCATTGTAAGCAAATTCGGCATGTGAAATGACAGAATCCCAAGACTTGAGGTTGTCTCCCACCAACGATCGTAATAGGTTGCCGAGGCTCCTATTCACGATCTCAGTCTGTCCATCAGTTTGGGGGTGAAAAGATGTGGAAAACTTGAGCTTTGTCCCCAAAAGATGCCAAAGGGTCTTCCAAAAGTAGCTAGTGAATCGGACATCTCTGTCCGACACTATGCTTTTTGGAAGTCCATGGATACGCACTACTTCATTGAAAAATAGTTGGGCGACATGAGACGCATCCGAAGTTTTAAAGCAAGGGATGAAATGAGCCATCTTCGAGAAACGGTCCACAACCACCATGATGGAATCATGGCGTTTGTTCGTCCTTGGGAGCCCTAGCACAAAGTCGATGCTCACATCCTCCCAAGGTTTTTGAGGGACTGATAGTGGGGTGTAGAGGCTGGTGTTCTGTTTTACCTGCTTAGCGAGAGCACATACACGACATTGAGAAACTATACTTGCTACGTCTCACTTTAGGGATGGCCAAAAGAATCGATGCTCAACCATAGCTATGGTTTTATCTCTCCCAAAATGACCACTAAGGCCTCCGGCATGTGTTTCCCATACGAGAAAATCCCTAAGAGATGAGCGTGGGATGCATAGGCGACGATCGTAAAATTAGAATCCATTCTCCACGAGATAATTTTGATTATCAGGATTCGGGTATTTGCCTAAGGTCTGAAGAATGGGAGCAAAATCCGGGCAATCTGGATATAGGTCCTTCATCTGATCAAATCCAATAACCTCAACTTTCATAACATTCAACAAATGGACCCTTCTACTCAAAGCATTGGTGACTCGGTTCTCAACTCCCCTCTTATGTTTAAGGACAAAGGTATAAGACTGAATGAATTCGACCCATTTAATATGCCTAGAATTTAATTTCTGCTGGGAATGGAGATTCTTTAAGGCTTCATGATCAGAGTAGAGGACGAATTCCTTAGAGAGTAGATAATGATGCCAATGACGTAAAGATTGGACGATGGCATAAAATTCTTTGTCGTAGGTAGAGTATTTGAGCTTAGCGTCATTCAACTTCTCACTAAAGAAGGCAATAGGATGATTTTCTTGACTTAGAACTCCTCCTATTCCTAACACTGAAGCATCACAAGCGACCTCGAATACTTTATCAAAATCAGGTAAACAAAGAATAGGGGCCTGACTCATTCTAAGTTTGATCTCCTCAAAGGATTTATGAGCTTCTACCATCCATTCAAAATGATTTCCCTTAAGGCATTCAGTCAAGGGTGCCATGATGGTGCTAAAGTTGGATATGAATCGTCGATAGAAAGTTGCTAGACCGTGAAAACTACGAACATCATGGGTATTTTTAGGTGTTGGCCACTAGGTTATGGCATCAATTTTGGCCGGATCGACGGATACACGTTGGCCATATAGGATAAAACCTAAGAATGAAACATGACTGACAAGGAAGGAACATTTTTTTGGGTCAGCATACAACTGCTCGGTTTTCAATACTTTGCAAACTAAACGTAAGTGTTGGAGATGATTGGGTGTGGATCTACTATAGATAAGGATATCATCAAAATATACGACAATAAAATTTCCTATGAACGGTCTAAGTATGTGGTTCATCAATCGCTGAAAGGTGCTAGGTACGTTAGATAATCCAAAGGGCATGACCTTCCACTCATATAGTCCGTCTTTGATCTTAAAGGCGGTTTTCCATTTGTCTCCTGGTCGGATACGAACTTGGTGATAACCGCTCTTAAGATCAATTTTAGAGACAACTGTTGAACCTGCCATCATATCAAACATATCGTCGATGCAGGGACTAGGAAACCTATACTTCACCGTGATCTTATTTATAGCTCTACTGTCAATGCACATACGCCAACTCCCATCCTTTTTGGGAGCCAGCAGTGCCGGGACGACACACAGGCTAAGGCTCTCTTGCATGAAACCCTTGTCCAAGAGTTCTTGGACTTGGCGCTGTAATTCCTTGTACTGGGTAGGGTCCATCTGATAGTGAGGCACGTTGGGTAACGATGACCCCGGAATGAAATCAATAGTGTGCTGAATATCACGCATCGCAGGTAGATCATTGGGCAAGTCATTGGGGAAAACACTAGCGAATTCCTCTAGTAGCTGAGAAATCTCGGGGGGTGGGTTGGAGGAATGCTCGGAGGAGTGATCGGGTATCATGGCCAAGCACATAGTCATTTCACTATCGAGTTCTTTCTGAAATTGGGATCCGCTAACAACACACAAGCCTACGGGTGGAGATTTCGGTGAAGCTCTCTACGAACTATGAGTGTAGGGATGCCACATGATTTTCTTGCCCTGATGGATGAAAGAACAGGTATTGCTCCGACCATAGAGGTGTACATCATTATCATACAACCAAGGGCGGCCGAGGATAATGCTGCCCACCTTCATGGGTAGAACATCGCATAATATCTCCTCTTCGTAGGATTGAACCTTCAAAGGGAGACGACATTGGTTCTTCACGGGGATGGAGGTAGCATCGATCCAAGACACAAAATATGGGTGAGGGTGATCAATCAAAGGCAATCCCAAACGTGATGTCATAACATTGGAGATGACGTTAATAGAACTACCACTATCTACGATCATCTTACACATCTTATCACCAATTTTAAAATACGTGTAAAATATGGATGTCCTTAATGCAGAATTATCGGTGGTAGGCTGAGTAAGGTTGCAACGGACAATTCCCCTAACTGACGTAGATGGGTCGTGACGAGGAAGAGACTATGGACAGTCGGTGATGCCAATGAAACTCACTAATCCGTCATCATGCACAAATTCACCGACAACATAGCTCTCAACTCTATACTCCTCCTCATCTATAGGTGGCTCATCAAGGGTAGGGTCACTATCGAGGGGCTCCTATCCTATGTGCAAGGTTCGTGAAGGACATTGGGAAGCTCTATGACCTCGACCTTGGCATTTAAAACAAGTCAAGCCGGAAGGACCGAGTTGTGCAGAATTGGGTTGAGGAGGGGCCCTAGTGGTGGACTCTAGGGAGGGTGAGGAACGAGTATTCGGCGTCGTCGATGACGGAGTCAGAGCGGGTGGACGATGTTCGGTGGGAGTACGAGTAGAGGTAGGAGTTGGTGGTGGTGGTGCAGGAAGGGCTAAGGGAGGATTACGCTGGGTCGCACGGTTGGAATAAGAAGGGTTAGATAAATACGACCGATCAATAAGAGCAGGGCGATTGTACACGGTAATATGATATAAGCTCTGACAGAGTTCTAGGTCCTCTACAATCTGATAGGCCTGCTCGAGAGTCGTGGCCTTATGGACGAGCAATTCCATCTCTAGATAAGGGTTAAGACCAGTCCTAAAACAACAAATAACGACTCGAGGATTCTCTTCAACTCGACACCTCATATAGAATTCCTCAAATTGAGTGATATACTCGGAGGCGGGGGCGCCTACTCTACTGCAGTTTGTGCCATTGGTCAAGAAGGTTGTCCTTCATTTGGGGCCAAGTATCTATGGGTGCCTCATGACGGTTATAAATCGAAAATTTAAGATTTTCCCAAAAGATCTTGGCTTGTCCTCCTAATCTCATCTCGGCGTACTGGACTTTCTGCCACTCTAACATATTGTACCACTTAAAATAACTGTTAAATTTAGACTCCCAATCAAGATACTCCTTAGGATCCCTAGATCCCTCATAGTATGGAACATCGACTTTGACGCTACGCTGAATTTGCTGCCATTGGTTGTCGTGATCCACACGGTGGTGATCGTGAGGGGGAACCACATCCTCGGGTGGAAAAGGATCGTTCCTGTCCGGACGATTCCCATTCCATCCGTGATATCTATCATCCGGCGGATAAGGATCATTCCGAGGGGGATGATTCCTATCGCGCTCTTGAATCCTCTCCTCCGTAGTGGGCGATTTCCATCGTGCCCCGGGGCTCTATCCACCGGTGGATAGGGATCGATCCGTGGGGGACAATTCCTATCCTGACCTGGGGTCCTAGGCTCGGGCAGATAGTAATCATCTCGACGATTTCTATCATGAACCGGAGTGCGAATGTTCGGAGGAATCGGATCGTCTCGCTCGAGACGATTCTGATTTCGGCTTCTGGATCTATCCTCGGGTCGTATGGGATCATCAACGTCGCGATGATTCCTACCACAATCTCGAGATCTAGGATCTGGGATATAGTGGTTCTCGCGATCGCGGCGATGTCGATCAAGACCTCTATTTTTGAGTTGATAAGTCCGTTCGCTCACCGCATCGATCGAACTAGTTAGACGATTGTCCATATTAGTAATTCGTGTATTGACATCACGAAAACCGTTCTGGACAGCGTCTAACACACGATCGATGTCCCCTCGAGAGGAGGTCGGTGGTACGGACGATGACGGACACCCCACGACCGTCTTGGGATTGGTCTGTCATCGGAGCGGCGACTCGTTTGCTTGAACGCAAATGCATGCAATGGGACTGACAGATGATGATGAATGTAGGCGTCTACGATGGCAGAAACGACTGAGCTAACAGGTTAGGCTCTGATACCAAGTTGACGTAGGACGACTACGAGGTAGGCGAGGAAGGGCGGAACGATAGGATATACTGGCTAAGGGTAGGATGGGTGTGTGAGGGATAAAACAATCCACAGAAATTCACGGTCAGATTCAGATTTAAAAACCGATGAAAATTTGGTGGTGCAGCTCCGACCCTTTCGAGGGTGGGAGTACTGTCTTCCCCCACCGCGACGATGCCTAAGCACCAAAATCAATACCCAAATTCAAATCGCGAGGAAACACTCGAGAAAGAGGGAGAAGAATGTGAAAATCCAAACCACATCTATTTCTGATGGCGGTGGAAACTTCTCGAGAAAACACTGAACGAGGAACACTTCGACACCAAAGAAATCAGGCGTACCTCAGCACCGTAGTGCGTGAGGAGGTCGTGGGCAATTCTAATCGTGACGAATCTGGGCGAGTCCGGGCGTTGAGCGGCCCACTAGACGAGGATGAGGCTGGACATTCTGGGCGTTGAACGGCCCTGGTTGAGTGGCAATTGTCGTGGGCGTAGAGTCATGCGTGGGCAAACACCTGCGGCGCCCGGACACGAGCCTCCTGAGCGCGGCCTCAGGCGGCCCGGTTTGGGCAGTCTTGGGGGCTCTTGGGCAGCCCTAGCGAGGGTTGCCTAGGGCGGCCTGGTCGGGGCTGCCTGGGGCAGCCTGGTCGGGGCTGCCTGGGCGGCTCTGGCTGGGCGGCCTGGGCGGCTCTAGCTGGGCAGCCTAGACGGCTTGGTCGGGGCGGCCTGGGCGGCTCTGGCTGGGCGGCCTGGCCGAGGCGGCCTGGGCGGTGTGGTCAGGCGGCCTGGTCGGGGCGGCTTGGGCAGCCTTGTCGGGGCTGCCTGAATGGCCCTGGCGGGGCTGCTTGGGCGGCCAAGGTTGGCGGACAAGAGAGGAAGGGAGAGAGAGAGAGAGAGAGAGAGAGAGAGAGAGAGAGAGAGAGAGTAGAGAGAGATGTGAGGCCGACGTCGTGAGGCGGCGGTGGTGGTAGCGGCGGCGGTGGCGGCGACGATGGCTAGGGTTGAGAAGGATAGGGGAGGCTGGGCAGTCCTCCAAGAAGAGTTTTTTTTTTTTTTGGCAAAAAACACGGTGCTGGGTACGGCCAACCCCAGGGTTGTGCCCGCATACCGATACATCCGTGGCCTGGATGCCACCCAGGAGGTTTTTATTTATAAAGTGGAGTGTTTTTCAATGTTTTTAGGCATGGAGTGAGTATATATATCCCAATTACACTCGGATCCCACTCGTCCACGCCCATTTTAAAGGAACGAAGAGATACCTGGATGATACCTCGTAGGCGCTCGGGAAAGTGTGCTCGCCGTTGTCCCGCCGGAGCCACTTCGCAATGTCGATGTACTACGGGATGTGTCCTCTTTGTCGTCGAGAGGGATCGAGGAAGTTAGTGTTGACATGCTAGTTGAGGCGGGCGCTGTCCTCGCAATCCTCCAATCCCACGAGCCTGGTGTCAGGAGGATGCGCCGTGTGCGGAGGGTGGGCATGCCAAGACGATCGAGGCAATAGCAGCCGCGAGCCGTGGAGGGAAGCGCCTGCCAAGTATGAAAAAGAGAGGAGGGGTGCATGCGTGTACTGCGTGGTTGGCGAGAGCATTGACTGTCTAGTTGCCCTCTCTCAGCTGATGACGAAAGCAGGCTATGCGGGAGCGGCATCGCATGATGTCTTCCCACGCACGGCTGAGTCACCACTAGGAGCATGTACCTAGATGAAGCATATCAACCAATATCTGTGAGTCCGATTCTACGACGATATTGTGAAGGTTTCGTTCCTGATAGAGGAGTAGACCATCACGAATCGCCATAGCCTTGGCTATTGTATTAGTTTGTATGCCATAAAAAGAGGAGAAAGAAAAGAGTATACTCCTCGTATGGTCTCTAAGGATACCTCCTCCCCCTGTTGGCCCCGGGTTCCCTTTAGCCGCACCGTCCACGTTCAGTTTGAGAATGCCTATTGGCGGTGGGAGCCAATAAACAACTCGATACTGGATGCGAGTGGCGGCGGGGGTCGTTGGGATGCCAATTGAGCAGAGGAGGTATCTCGGGAGTGCTGAGCGGCCGTCTCAAGAGGGAAGCAGAGGTTGGATGCGCCGAAGCCACAGCTGAACTCGTCGCATGATGTCCACGGAGCGCATGGGCAAACCTGCAAAACGAGAAGAATTTCGCCCCTTCCAAATCTCCCATAGAAGATAAGCAATGGTGATGCGGAGGATGGGGCTCCGTGCTGAGCAGGTTAACGAGAGGATAAACTTGCCAAAACACTCAGACAGGGTCAGAGGATGGAGGCGATCGGTGATGAGGCGCCAGCATTCCACAGTTGTCTCGGTGTGGAAGAAAAGATGGTCCATCGTTTCCGTGTGTGGGAGGGTGGGACAACAATGGCACTGGGAACTAAGAGAATATCCGATCTGAGTCACTCGGTGATGTCGGACGTCATCTCAACGGCGTCCGACCGTCACCGAGGGTAGGAACTCGGTGTCGTATCACTAACTAATCGGTTCACGTCCGCGACGTCAACCGATGGGTATGCGGAGAACAGGAATGTATGTATGACGATAACGAGGATGATGGCCCTACTTTGGTACGTGCAAGGCGCCGACAAGCTATGAGAGCCAACCCGGGGCGGGGACGGGGTCGCCAAGCTGGGTCGAACCAGCCCTCCAAGTCGTCTGAGGTGGGTCGAGGGCGCGCACGCCGGCGAATAGGATAACTCCCACTGGAATGCTCACACGCGTCGGGGCGTCCCGACTCGTACCGGACAGGTAAGACGCTCGTCTTTGTTTCGTCGTTCTCTCAATCAGTCTCACTCACCTATCTAACCTGAGCGCGGTGGAGGCAATACGAAAGAGTACTGTAAGAAATAAGGACCGAAGAAGCGAGGGTAGCAAAGTACCTACGTCGCGGGGCAACGGTTGACTCGAGTAGGAGCTTCCACGAGAGGAGCCAATGGTGAGGGAGTATGCCAATCACGAGCACGTGACAAGGGGAGGCGACCGGGCGTAGCAGCAGCAGTGCAGCAGCAAGAGCGGGGGCGGCACGCGCGGCGCAGCTCGGTGGTGACGATCGATGCGGACTCACGGTGCAAGCTCACGGCGGACCCGGCAGTCGTGCTTGCGGCGCGCCGGTCGAGCAGGTCGCGCTCACGGTCGGCTCGGCGCGGCAGTGTGGCAGCACGCATGGCGCTCGCGTGACAGCAGGAATGGCGGCAGCACGCGGCGCGGCTCGGCGGCGGTCGGACAGGCACACGCGGCGGCACGACCAGGTCGCGCAGCTGGTAGCCCCTGCTGGTCGCGCGGCGAAGTCGACGTCGGCAGCGCGCCTGGCGGCGCGGCTGATCGGCCAGCGCGAACGCGACGCGGCAGCTGCGGGCGCGGCGTCAGCGCGGCTCAAATGGCGGCGGCGCAGCGGCGGCCTAGCAGCGGCGCGAAGCGGCTGCGCGGCGCGGCGGCAGCGGCAGCGCTCGAGCAGCGGCGGCGCAACGGCAGCCCTGGCGCGCGGCGCGGCGGCGCCCAGACTTGACAGCAGGGCGGTCGGCGCGCGTCGGCGAGCTGCGCGAGCTCGAAGCGCGCGCGGCTCGGTAGCGCAGCGAGCGGTGGGCGGCCGAGCGAGCTCGGCGGCAGCGCGAGAGCGGCGCCGCGGTAGCCTTATCGGCGTGGGCGCGAGGCGGTCGCGTGGACTCGGCGGCGGCGTGACTCGAGCGAGGCGGCGCAGCGGTGGTCTCCTTCCCTTCCCCTTCTCTTCTCCTTCTCTTCTTCCTTTCTTCTTCTTCTTCTTTCTTCTCTTCTTCTCCACGACCTGACCCCTTCCCTTCCAAAAGTGCAATTCAGATTTAGGTCAAAGGTGAGGGAAGCGCCCACCTCTTCCCCTTATATAAGGGTGAAGATGGGCCCTTCCTTAAGTCCAAAAACACAAAAGAAAAGGAAAGGAAAATAAGGAAAGAAAGTATGGAAACAGGCTTGTCAGGCCTAACATAGAAAAAGGGGGGGGGGGGAGGGGTTCCTCATATGGGCCCTTCCCCCGCTACACGACAATACGAATAAAGTGAAAAACTATAGAATAAAGTAACTGACGATATCGGTGTGCTCCGGTGGTCGGCGTCCGCGTCATGCCGAGTAACGGAATGCGGGATCCCGTGTTGCTGCGGCGGCTTGTCGTGGTGGCTGGACTCGTCTCGGTGGCGAGCTGGGTAGTGACGGCTCCTCGGGTGCTGAGTCGGGGCGTCCTGCTGCTCCTCTGCTGCTGGCTCGATGACGACCGGTGGTGACGCGCCATCACTCGGTCATCAGTCGGGAGGCCGCGGTGTAAAAGTCTCCAAAGGAAAAAGGAGACGCGTGTATGGATCGCAGGATGCCAGATGTGGCGAGCCCAATGCTGGAGGGGGGATGTCACACGGAAATGCTCCCAAGAGCCGTGTAGGCTCCATTGGATGTGAGTGTCCAGATAGCACTATCAGAACTAGAGTCAAGTGGCGTAGTCTAGACCTCGGGTAGGGTGTCCAAGGGAAGACCGTGCTGCTCCCATAGGTGTGACGTGTTGCCTCTAAGCAACTGGGTCACAGTGAGTCTCACTCGGTATGGTACAAACTGTGGGTGGGAAGCGAGTGGCGCATCAGCATGCCAAGTATTGTACCACGCGCTAATGTCCCCTCGGTCAATATGCCAACGTGTGACTTGAGCCATCTCAAGCCAGTGCCGCTGCCACGTCCGCCATCTCTTAGGGCCCCGAATATCTATCTCGCGATGGGCCCATTCGCCGTATTTGGCTAAGATGAGACTCCCCAAAGGGTTGTGTGTGGTACACATACGCCATACTAGTTTCTTTTGAAGCATGTCCTGAACGTCCGAGAGGCGTCTGATCCCTAGACCCCCTTCATCCATCGCCCGACTCGCTTTCTCCCAAGAAACCCAATGGTGGCGGCTCTCTCCCTCGAGTTGACCAGACCATAGGAAGCGCGCACATAGGCGTTCCACAAAGCGGAGAACAGTAAGAGATAATGAGTGGACCGCAAGAGTGTGTAGCGAGATACTCATGAGGACATGTCGGATAAGCTGGAGCCGCCCTCCTAGGGATAGGAAACGAAGTTTCCGTCCCTCTAATTTCTTTCTTAGCTTGCCTAGCACGGCATCAAAGTAGTGATGACGAGTAGGGCCAAGAAAGATAGGGCATCCAAGATAGTCGAATGGGAGGTGTCCTCGTGAGTATCGTGTATAAAGCTGGAGTAGCTCAAAGCGCCTTATAGTGGTGGAAGGTCCCACGCTAAAGCTACTCTTTGAGGCGTTGACGAGCTGGCCCGAAGCATTCTTGTAAGCTGTAAGGATACTCATAAATTCCTTAATGGATTTTTTAGATCCATTGAGAAACAATATGGCATCATCAGCGAATAGTGAGTGCGAGAGAATCGGGCAACCCCTCTTTGTAAAGTATGGTTGGATGAGGCCTTGGTCGATCGCTCGGGTGAGCGATCGGCTGAAGACCTCCTCCATCAATATAAAGAGGGAAGGTGAAATAGGATCACCCTGCCTGAGTCCCCGTATGGCCGTGAAAAAGCCGATGGAATTTCCATCCATCAGGAGAGAGAAATGGTTCTCCCTAATGCAAGCATCGACAAGTGCAATGAATGCATTCGTGAATCCGAAGCGCCGTAACACTTTGAGGAGGAAATTCCACTCAACTCGATCAAAGGTCTTCTCCATATCAAGCTTGATGATGACATTGGAGCCCCGGATACGAGTGTCTATGGACTGGGCTAGCTCGTGCACTAGTGTGATACTGTCATGGATCTGTCAACCATTGACAAAACCACACTGTTCTGGCGAGATAAGTCTGTCAAGGAAGTGCCCTGGTCAGTTTTTAATGATCTTGGATGCGACTTTATAGCATACATTACAAAGACTGATCGGGCGGAAGTCTCGAAAGGAAGTTGGAGTATCCACTTTTGGAATGAGCGCCAAAAAAGTGGATTTCCAACTCCTCGCGAAGACTTTATGCCTGAACACCTCATTGATAGCTAGCACCAAGTCAATGCCTAAATATCCCAGCATGCCGTATAGAATTCAACGGTGAATCCATCCGGTCCTTTGGCTTTGTTACGGCCCAAGGAAAAAACTATCTCTTTGATCTCCGCTCGTGTCGGGGGGGCTAGCACAAGTGCGTTGTCTTGGTCGGTCACCAGGTAAGGTATAGAGGAAAGAAGATCCTCGCTCATAACTGTGGGTTGTGAGGAGAGGAGTGAGTGATAGTACTCCACTCCGGCGGCTACTAGCTGGGCAGGGTCCTGGCCATACGTCTCTAGTAGGGTCGCATAATTCGGGCGTGCTCTATGATGGATCGAGGCGTGAAAGAAATGTGTGTTTCTGTCACCCTCTCGCAGCCATTGGATACGAGATTTCTGGAGATAAAATATCTCATGTCGTCGCATGGCCTCCTCAAGCTGCTCTCTGAGACGTAGCTGGCGCTTTCCCATATCATCTGTCCAGCACTCCTGTAGTTGGCGGTCACCATCAACTAAGTCCTTCTTTAATTCTTCGACCGGTAAATGAACGTCTCCAAAGACATGACGATTCTACCATTTGAGGTGAAGCTTGAGATTCCTCAGTCGATAACTGAAGTTCTCCATAGGTGATGTAGAAATAGAACCATGCCAATGGCTACGCACATAACTATGGAATTCTCTATGTTCTAACCACATGTTCTGAAATCGGAAGGGTGGTCGACGGACCCATCGACTCGAGTCTGGGAGGAGAAGGATCGGTGTGTGATCCGAATAAAATCTCGGGAGAATCTCAATCGTCAACGTGCAATTCATCAAAGTGGTACTATTGGTAAAACAACGATCAAGTCGTTCGTACATACGCGCATCCGCTTGACGTTCATTGCACCATGTCCACTTTTCCCCTGTGGTAGGCGGCTCCACTAGTGAAGCCTCGTGGATAAAGTCGTTGAAGGCTTGCATAGAACGTAACCAAGGTGGGCGGCCCCCTGTCGCTTAGTGATGTCCCGTATGCAGTTGAAGTCTCCGGCTATAAGCCAAGGTCGATCAACCGAATGTGAATGGGAACGGATATGTTGAGCGAGTTCCTCCCATAGGGCCTCCTGCTCGGTGGGTCTGTGCGGGGCATACACAATAGTAAGTAGGTAGGGCTTTGGGGGCCATGATACGTCGAAGGTGACGTATTGTGTCCCTTCAGCCAAAAATGCAATCGGATATTCTCGCTTCCAAAGAAGCCAGAGCTTATCCGATGAATGGCAATAAACATGATCCATCCTGAGTTTCCTCACGATGTAATGGAACTGATCCGATGTAATCATTGGCTCAAGAAGTCCCACTATACCTATGTTATGCTTATTGATAAGGGAGAGCAGATGTGTTTGGGTGAGAAGGTTTCCAATCCCTCTACAATTCCAAACGAGACTGGGAATAATAAATCTATCTACTCGCGTGACGCACCCGAGATCGAGTGTTGTATGTGCGGCGTGGAGGTGGAGGTGAGGCACCTGAGCAGCGTCTCAGATAAGGGGAGGTATCCATATCATAGTCCTCCGAGAGGGAGACATCGTCCTCCTCACCTGTGGAATCCCGACCACTAGTACCGCTACATATGTCCTCCGAAGTAGTGAAAGCGGCTTGACAGTTTGTCAAGAAGTCCACGTGCTCGAAGGGTATATGTGATGGGTGAAGGATGGGTGTGGAGGTGGGGGGTGGGTGCGAGGGGGTCGAGGGAGGTGGATCACGGGGTGGTGGAGATGGGGGGGGTGGCTCACGGGGTGGTGCAGAAGCACAGGGTAGTGGGGAGAGAAGAGGTGAGTCATGGGGTCATGGGGTGGGTGAAGGGGGTCAGGAGTGAGGTGGTGAGGGGCGATCAGGGGGCGGGGTGTGTGAAGGTGAGTGGCTCGAGGAAGAAGGTAGGGGACGAGAAGAGCTGAGCTGGGAAGATGGGCGATGAGAGGGAGCGAGAGGAGAAACATGGGAAGGTGCACAAAGGGGGGACATGGGAGGGGGGGAAGTTGGTCTAGGAGAGGTGGTAGGTCGGGTAGTGGAAGGGATGGTACTAATGGGATGGTCATCCGTAGTGAGGGTGCTAGCCTCAGGGTCCTCAGGTACCGCCAGTAGGGAAAAAGTATTTGAGGTCAGTGTGGAGACACTGACCTCCTTGCCCTTACGGGAGGAGGCATCTCGAGCCTGTGGTGGGGTTTTGGGGCGCTTCTCAGCACCCTTCTTCACCCACTGTGAAGTAGAGGGGGCAGGCTTAGCCGTTTGAGGCTTAGCTGCTCTGCTGGCTCGTGGGAGAGAAGGTGATACAACAGTGGGTTGCGCCGATGTAACCACAGGCCGCGAACCGAATGACGGTCTCGCGGTAGCTCGTCGCCCTTGGGTGACGGAGATTGTAGCGGCGATGTAGTCATCGTAAGCCAAGGGTTGGAGGTATTCCTCCTCAGTGGTAGAAGTCTGAGTCGCCTTTTGGCGACATGTGTGGAGGGTATGACCTAATACGGTGCAGTGTGTACAAAACCTCGGAAGGTTTTCGTACACCACGGTCTGACGGATCATCTCATCGCCATTTCGAATGAGTATCATGCGGTGTATGGGGGCAAGTAGATCGACCTCAATGCATACTCTCGCGTAGCCTGGGCGGCTAAATAGATGGACATCCTTGTCCGCACGTATGAAAGTGCCAACCGCACTAGCCAGAGATTCCAGTGCAGTAGGTGTAAATCCAGGAAATCCTATCCACACCGGTACGGAGTGGGGAAAAGGATCGAGTGAGCTACCCGTCTGTTCGGCTGTCCAACGATAGGTATGCATCGTGGAGTCGTTGATCGTCCATATGGTGGGGCTCCAGGCCTTCTGGAAGTCAGCCTTAAGCTGGAATCGAATAAAGACGCTCCTGTGATTCCTTGCTCCAATGACCACCTGTCCAATGAAAAACCCTAGTGCTGTATAGACTCTCAGTATGTTGTCTATGAGCGGCCGTTTCGTAGCAAACCGCCCGATCAGTGTATAGGCGAATGGCGCTGCCATTCGCGTTACCTCCTCCTTAGAGAAGGTAACCAAACGTATGCCCTCGGAGTCAATGTAACCCCTCGTCGGGATCGTATCATCATAGAGAGGGGGAAGTGTGGGTTTTGGGAGTGAAGTAGGAGATGGTGTATGTGAGGAACCCGCCACTCTCGTTGCCCAAGTCATCATTGGAAGTGATTTCGTGCCGTGTGACGTCGTTGTGGACGGCATGAGTGGAGCCCCGTGAGCCGGGGTAGGGCGGTCACGAGGTCCCGTGTCCGGTCGGGGTATGCCTCTGGAGTCATTTTGGTTGACTTGTTCAGGGTTGACCAAGTCAGCCAGTTTGACTCGAGTTGACTCCGGCAGGTCAAGCTGTGTAGGGTTGACCAATTGGTCAATATGCACAGGGTTGATCGCGTGGTCAATCTGAGTAGAGTGGACGAAGTCTACATGGGTAGTAGTCAACTCTGATCTAGAGTTGACCGAGTGGTCAACTTGGTCAAGGTTGACTATGGAGTCAACTTGGTCAATGTTGACTGGGGAATCAATATGGGCATGGCTGACCAAAGGGTCAACCGCCTCCTCCCGGCCTGCACTACCCGAGTGAGCATGGTCGATGTAGTCAATATTGACCGAGTCAGCTCGGTAAATATTGACCAAGAGGTCAAGCCGAGTAAGGTTGACTGGGTCAACTAAGTGGTCCGGCTTGACTGGGTCAACCAGGTCAACTCGTTCAAGGTTGTTCGAGTTGACCGGGTTGACCGGGTGACCCGATCTGGTTTGACTTGGTCAACCAGGTCAACGCATTCAAAGATGTGCGGGTTGATCGGGTCCTCCAAGAAGAGTTAACAAAACTCAATTCTTGAATTAATGACTGCCTGAAAGTTTCTTGAAAAGAATGGCCTTTATATAGGCCTTAGAGGAAAGAGAAATTGACGAGAAAGTAAAGACGAGAAAATAAAGACGTGCGTCATGTCACGCCAAAGGGTAGTTGTGGATCTGCCTTTGGCGTCGTGTCATGACGCGCGTAGAGGCGTACAAGTTGGCAATTGTGGCGTGTCGGCTTTAGGGTTGACGTCGGTTGACCGTGGTGGGTTGACTTTGGTTGACTCCGGTTGACCGTGGTCTAAAGCATGCGTGTTGACTCCGGTTGACCGTGGTGACGCGTTTGTCGATGAGATGTTGGCGTCCTCGCCATCACGATCTCATCGGGAATTGAGATGAGACTCAATCAATAGCTTGAGTCTCCAACATGTGGGTGCCAAGCTACTCCTTGTGCTCTAGAAGATACAAAGGAATGTGTATCGACTCACTCATGGAACCTGTTCATCATCGGTTATAGTGTTTGTATAGCCCCTCATCCACTTGATGGTTCTAGGATGACCTAGGATATGGTCAACTGTCAATCCCTAATCGGTCGTCTGAGTTAGTATTGATGTGTTCAGAAATTATCAAAAAACTCTTCTATGATATTTCATTGCCTTGGCCAAGGACTTCATCACATAAGATCTTGAGTTGTCTGCTCTTATAGTGAGGGTCTATGATCCCATCTTGACCACTCAATCATCCTCGTGAACTTCTTGATGTACCCGAACTCAGTTTATTTAGAATCTCATACCTAGGGACTCATCGGTCATAGTCAAAGTTAATTATTTGTTCACAAGACGTCTTTGGTGTCTCAGGTTTGCAGACCACTTATACAACGGTGACATCAATCAACATGATTGACATTTTGGTATGATACCATTTACGGAATTGTGCAGATCAATTCAGTGAACTCTTTCCACTAAAGAGCACCTACTATCTATCCTTGTTTTCACACTAATTGTTATGGGACCGGCTATACTCATCATATGGGTGAGGAAATATGGGGCTATTCTATCTGGATACTTTGATGTCCTTCTCGAGTATCCTTCAAATAGGAAGATTTGGAATACATGTTTAAAGACTAGTGGTCTCCATGTTACAATCTCATCATAATTCACTAAGTCCAATCATGTATTTATGATCTTCATTATAAGCATCACTCTTGCACTATAATCAATATGTTATATTAATAAACATGGAATGAAAAATGGAATGTGTGATTGGCTTTTTGGACACATATATTTCCATCACATACAACACTAGAAACTTTGGGCACTAAAACAACAAGAGACATCCTCAATCTCTCTAAGTTTACTTGACCAATATTTCAGCCCCCTTTCAAAATTGGTTCATTGGTGTCATGGTATCCAGACACTAGAGCTAACCATCACGCCAAACCAGATTTATAAAAAAATCAACACATTTCACCCTATCAAGAGCATATAGTTAACGGCTAGGGTTTGAACATCTTATCTCATGCTTCATCAAAACTTATTACAGCACATTTTCCTCTCAAAATGGAAAATATATTGCATGTTCTAGACATAACTGTAAATTTACTTACATCTGATAACAATATATTCTTTGAGTTTCACTCTTCATAGTGCTTGGTGAAGGACAAGGGGACATGACGAGTACTCCTCGTGGGACATCTTAAGGATGGCTTGTATAACCTGATGACATCATGATTCAGTCCAAATGCTCTAATATGCAAGAAGTCAACCCCAAACAACTTGGCCATCCCCATTTTAGAGTTTAAAAAATATAATAAAAATATGGTCTGCCTATGGACAGAAAACTTAGACATTACATTTGTGGTTCATGCTGCATGGCTAAAAGTCAAAAGTTTCCTTTTAATGTGTCAGACCATCATGCTTGGAAACCATTAGAGTTAGTCCACTTTGATCTATGGGGTCCATCACCCATTCTATCTCATTTTGGTTTTTCGTATTATGTTAGTTTTGTTAATGACTTTAGTAAGTGATGAATATTATGTGGCCGTCAAGCCAATCACACTACCATGTTTATTTAAGTTCATTGAATAAAATATTTGCATTCTTTATTAATCCGTGTGATGTTTATAAATAAGTCCATGAATATGTGCAATGACTTAGTCAATTATGATGATATCATAATACAGTGATCACTAGTCTTTTAACATGTATTCTAAATATTTCTATTCAATGGATAGTAGAGACAGACATCGAATTATCTCGATATAATAGCACTAGGTGATCCTACTTATATGATAAGTAGAGCTGATCTTGTGGGTAATAGTGTGGAGACATTAAGGACAGATAGTGAGTGCTCTTTGGAGAAAGAGTTCATTGAATTGATCCGTATGAATTTCGGAATTGTATTATACCTAAACATCAATCAGGTTGATTCAAGTCATGGTTGTATAAGTGATCCACTGACCTGAGACATCTCGTGTGTGGAGGACTACATTTTGACTATGAGTTACGAGCCTCTAATCATAAGATTCAAATAAGTTGTAGATTGACTATAGTAAGAAGCTTATGGAGATGATTGAGTGGTCAAGACGGGATCATTCGACCTCGGTATAAGCTTATGGAGAGGAGATTGACTCAAGGAAGACAATGCAGAAAAATCCCTTGCTAGGGTAGTGAGGATATTGGAGAAGTCATTCTCCAATGATCCTCGTTACCCATCAGTATGAATCGAATGACAGATTAGGGTTTGCCGATAAATCATATCCAAAGTTGTTTGAGAATCTCGCGCGGATCATGGATTATACATATACGGTAACTGATGACCGTAAAGGTTCCATGAGAGAGTTCAAGACTACTCAATATCTTCTAGAGCACGACATGTAGCTTGGCACCCCATAGGCTGGAAACTTAACGTATCAATTGGGTTAAATCGATCCTTATTTAATTAATATATATGTTGATATAGTTAATTAATAAGGTTCGTCAATAAATGTTATTGGGCCGCTAAAGTTATTAACTAGAAGGATACATGGGCCTAGAGGGTCACACGCACAAGGTCATGAGGGCATAGATGGTGATGTAATACGACGCACTGGGATCGCACGGCTCATGTTACACCACAAGGAGAGGAGGGCTGATCATCAGAGCGGTAGCACAAGGCAAACACATCAGTAATTGTGACGGGTTGAGCCTCAGCTACGACTCACTGTAGGCAACAAAGATAGGCATTGGCGGTGCAAAGTGGTGGCCCTATATCCTACGGCAGGATGTACTTCACGACAGTGAAGTGGCGACGGCGGGTCGTTTGACGATTGCTCTCCTCAAAAGTACTCTAGGGAACACTAGGCGCGCGTGTGGTGCAAGTAGATACGTCAGCTGGCTTAGAGGAAAGCGCAGTGGCGAGGACGATGATGATGCAGCTAGGCATGGTGACAAGTTCGGAGACGAGTGTAGTATTGAGGATGATGGTGCAACTAGGTGCGGCGGGCTCAGAGGCAAGCATGATGACGAGGACGGTGGTACAACTAGATGCGATCACAGGTTGGAAGGCGAGTGCAAGGTTGGGGACGGTGGTGGCGCAGGTAGGCACGGGGATGGCACGGCGAAATGACGTGGTGATGAGGTTGGCAGCTGTAGTTGTGGCGACTACATGACTACGCAGTTGCGCGTTTGAGGCTATGGCTACGTGGTTGTGTTGTGACAGCTGGGACTGTGTGGCTGCAACTCCGCACTTGCGGCTTCATGGCTGCGTGGCGATAGGTGCAGTAGTGCGATAATGCGGCTACACACCTGCATGGCTGCACGGCTGCTCGGGTGCCCGGCAGCGGCTACGCGGCTATGTGGCGGCTGTAGCATCTCCAGCGGTTGTGGCCACTACGAGCTGCTGCGGTCGCTCAGGCGGCTGCGGCTGCTCTGGGCGGCTATGGTCCCTCTGGCGGCTACAACCTGCTTTGACGGCTACAGTTGCTTGGGCGGCTGGGGCCACTACGAGCGATTGCGGTCGCTTTGGCAGCTACGGTAGCTGCAGCCGATGCGAGCGGCTGTGGCTGCTGTGGTGGCCGTGGTCGCTGCGAGCGTCTGCACAGCGATCGCAGGTGCTGCGAGCGGCTACGATCGCTACTCACGGCGGTGCCCGCTATTCTCTCTAACGCCCACGCGGCAGGCGATTGTGCCTGGAATTCGCGGCTGGGGTCGTAATGGGCGGTTGTGGCTACGACTGGGGCCTCATTTGGTGACGCCGGATGCCCTCTAGTCCGGCGGTGACGTGGTGAACCCATGGGCAGCGTCGCCGACGATGACGGCAGCGGTGACGGCGGCACCACTCCGGTGGTGATACGATAGATGCCCTAGCTTTCCCCTTCTTTAGGAGCACCTCCGTAATTTTCTCACAATCTAAAAACTAAAGAAACTCCTAAAAATAACCCAAAAATACTAAATGACTACATTTTTACTTAATTCTTTTTTAATTTGGCTCTCTTTTTCCTATGATGGACACCCCCCTCCTCTTATAGGGGAAATATGGCCCTTCCTCCTTACAAAAAGGAAAGAAGGCTTAAAAGTTTAAAAGGGAGGGCCCAATTAGGTGAAAAAATAGATACATGCTAGGCGTGCGAAAAAAACACAGAAGATATGCATGTAAGGCTGGATGGTCCCCCATTAGATGGATATATTTTACTTTATAGGGTTTTTGAGAAAAACCGCTAGTGAAATATAAAGTGGGAAATGGGTCTCATTTTAAGCACCCATACAAGCCTGATTTGAGAACCCCTCCCTTTTTTCATTCTCTACATCAACCAAGGAGAGAGTCTCCAAGAAGAGTTGAAGAGGAAGAGGTGGAGATCGAAGCGTCGAGTGATCACGTGGATGCTTCTAGAGGTCGTGATGGGGGACCATCCAGCCTTGATGGCATATCTTCTATGTTTTTTTCACATGCGCGTGGATCTATATATTTTTTTCCCAACTTTGGGCCCTCCTTTAAACTTTTTGGGCCTTGTTCCCTTTTTCTAAGGGGGAAGGCCCATGTTTCCCCAATAAGAAGAGGGGGGGGTGCCCATCGTAAAAACAGAGCCAAATGAAGAAAAAGAAAGCAAAAATGTAGTCCAATAGTTTTTTTGGGGTTATTTTAGGTGTTATATTTTATTTTTAGAGTTTGGTTTATTTATGAAAATACCCTTTAGGAAGGGGAAAGTTAGGGTTCCATCGTAACTTTGCCAAAGCACCGCCGCCATCTTTGTCGGTGCCCCTGTCTCTGTCTCTGTAGCCGGAGCAGCCATATCCGACCGCAGCTGTCCCAGCCGCTTGAGCGGCCATAGCCACACGTAGTGGCCGCAGCCATTGGAGCAGCCATAGCCGCCTACACCAGTTGCAGTCGCTTGCACCGGCTGTAGTCGCTTGCACCGGCTACAGCCGCCAAAGCAATCGTAGGCGCCGGAGTGCCCCTAGCTGCCGAGGCATGCCGCAACCGCCGGAGCGATCACAGCTGCCCACATTTGCTGCAACTGCTCACAACGGCCGCAGCCACCAGAGCCTTCACAAACGCCGTAACAGTCACTGCTGCCAAAGCAGACTGCAGCCTTCCGCAACGATCATAGCCACTGCAACAGCCTCAATCGCCGGAGTGCACACAACCACCCATAGCGGCTGGCGTCGTCGTCACAGGCAAGCACCCATGCTGCCGCTTAGCCACGCAATCGTGCCGTGCAACCATACAGGCGCGTCGTAGCCACAGCTGTGCAACTGCACAACCACGCATCCGCATAGCCGCGTAACTGCATAGCAGCTACAGCCGCGTGGCCACGAAGCCACGCAGCAACGCAGCTGCGCAGCCACGGGCCGCACAGCCACGTGCCAAGCCGTTGCCACAACCGTGTAGCCGCGCAGTCGCACAGCCGTGTAGCAATCACAGCCATAGCCACGTAGCCGTAGCCATGCAACCGCAGCTGCATCCGCCTGCCTGGGCCACATCTACCACCACATTGAGCCACCATGCTGCCATCGTGCCTACCTGCGCTGCCACCATCCTCGTCCTTGCACTTGCCTCTGAGCCCATCACTGTGACTAGTTTTGCCGCCATCCTCGTCACCACGAACGACTCCAAGCCATCACCGCGCCTAGGTGCGCCTCGGCCGTCCTCATCCCTATGCTCGCCTTCACGCCCGTCATCGTGCCTAGTTGTGCCGCTGTCCTTGCTACCATGCCCGCCTCCGAGCCCATCACTGCGCCTAGCTGCATCACCGTCGTTCTCGCCATCACGCTCGCCTCTGAGCCCGTCACTGCGCCTAGTTGTGCCTCAGCTGATGTAATACGATTCTACCGGGATCGACGGTTCGTATTACGTCACTATAAAGATGATGAATTGAGTCGATATGTCTTTTTAGGTGAAATGAATGTCGATAGAAGAACCCAAATGAGAAATATAGGACGTCTACGACTAGGGTGAATGGTCAATAAACTTCAATGATGGAGATATTGATCACTCTTAGACTCCAAATGACCCTTGAGACTATTAAAGACGACTACGGTAGAAGGGGCGTCCGACGGCCCTGAATTGTTCCAAGTCTAAGAATTAGCGATTAATCGTCTACCACAAGAAGTCCTATCTCTCGACAAGTGGCTAACCGATAGCAGTTATCGTCGTAGTCCTAGGCAAAGGAATTGATAGAGGAAGATGGGAATGCAATAGGTAATAATACTGAAATGTAATGGGGGGGGGGGAAGACGAGAAGATACCTGTTCGACGGGAGTCCACTAAGGAATAATCCGGTATGGTGATAACGGGATGACAACAAGGCACCGACGATGGCGAAACGCCAAAGGAGAAGAGTCGGAGGAGGAAAGAGAGACCACGATGCTCGAGCGGGGGAAGACCCAGCGTGGGCACGGGGTCTGGCGCACGAGCAAGGGCGGGCAGCGCGCAGACGGGCGGCGCGCGTGGGCGTGAGCACCGGCCTGTGGTGCATTGGACTACGAGCGCGGTGGGCATAGGCAGGCAAACGTCCTGGCCAGGGAGCGTTGGCACGCTGGCGGGCGGCACGCGGGCGAGCGGCGCGCAGACGGAGCTGCGAGGGTGGGTGCCACACGGGCGAGCGGCGCGATGGCGTGTGACGTGCACCACGCGGTGCTCCGGCGCGGGCTGGGCGTGCGTTGGTGCACGGACGCTGGCGCGATTCTGGATGTGCACGACAGGGGCGCAGCGAGGTGATGGGGCTCGGACGGTGAGCGAGGTGATGGAGATGACGGCGTGGATGGCGGCGGCAGCAGATCAAGAAACCCGGACTTTCTCGAGGATTAACCGATCAAGAAGCCCAAGAGTTGAGGGCTGATTCTTGAATCTTGGAAACTCTTGAGGTCCGACGGCTGGCTTCCAAAGGGAATGGCTGATGATGGCGAGCGATGTCAACACATCCTCGGAGTGATCTTGACAAGGAAGAGGCGACGGCAGAAATGCCCAAGGGCTGTAGATCTTGATTCTTCAAGAAAACGTTCCAGATTGATCTCGACGGAGACGTGGGGTGACGACTCACAGAGTGATCTCGACGTGAGGACGTGCGGTGGTGACTCACGGAGTGATCTCGACGTGAGGACGGGAACAACCACATTCACTCTACGCTCTCTAACTCCTATCTAAATCCCTCTAACACCAAGATAGAAAGAAACACATTCAATTCACCAAAAGCCTCCTTTCACTTGGGCATGCTATCCCCTTATATTGGGAGGATAGGTGCCAAGTGACGTCGTTAGAGGATGAACCATCGTGAGACGTGGTTCGCCCTCTATTCAACGGCTACGCGAGAAAATGAAAGATAAAATGGACAAGGCCCAAACACCGGCCTTGTCCGTAAGGTCCATAAACAAAAATACAACCAAAGAAAATAAAGCGCGAAATGAAATGATACTTACACGGGGTACTTGAACCCTGGATGGTAAGCGTCGGCGCGAGCAGCCCGGTGTGGTTGGACTCATCCCGTCCTGGCATCATCTGGATGGTTCCCCATCATCAGCCATCCTCATCACTGCACTCGCCTCCGAGCCCGTCACCGCGCCTAGCTGCACCTCAGCCATCCTCGCCACTATGCTCGCCTCTGAGCCCATCACTGCACCAAGTTGCGCTGCCATCCTCGCTACTATGCTCACATCCGAGCCCGTCACTATGCCTAGCTGCGCTGACGCCATCCTCGCCACTGCACTTGCCTCCGAGCCCACTGTCGTTCCTACACGTGCCACACGCGCGCCTAGTGTTCTCTAGGGTAGTTTTGAGGAGAGCAATCGCTGGATGACCCATTGCCGCCACTTCGCCGCCGTGAAGTACATACCACCGTGGGATGAACCTCTGATGCCTACCTTCGTTTGCCGATAGTTAGATTTAGTTAGTCACAACTATCCTCTTAAAAGGAAGAGGGATGTAGTACAAGTTTTTATGAAATTTCAGTCAAGAATGGAACTTCAATTATCATTTAAACTCATAGCATTCCAGTCTGATTGGGTTGGAAATTTCAAGTTCTCACAGCTCACCTAAAGACTCATGGTATCCCTCATGGAGTGTCTTGGCCACATACATCCCAGGAGAATGAAACTGCTGAGAGGAAGCATATACACATCATTGAAACTGCTTTATCTTTATTACACATCTATGCCTCAAAAGTTTTGGGATGAAGCTTTTTCTAGAGTAACTTATCTTATTAATCAAATGCCTTCTCCATTGCTTCAAAAAAATATCGATATTACTTTTTTTTCATAACACCTAATTCTGGATTTCTTCAATCATTTGGATTGTTGTGTTTTCCTAATGCACCACCATATGCTCCTTAAAAAGTAACATTCAGATCTGATGTGTATGCTTTTGGGATACAATGGATCACACATTGGCTATCAATACTTATCGCTGCAGTCAGGTGTTATATTTATTTTTAGAGATGTTATATTTAATGACAATGTATTCCCTTATTCCAAAATAAGCTTTTCCAACTTTCAATCATAAAAATCAATTCCTGGAATTCTAAAATCTTAATAGGTGATGGTTACACATAACACCATCAAAAGTCACAACTGAAAATCCAACTCTCATTATAAACTCCTTACGAGAATCTGAGACTTCTAGAAATTCAACCTCAGAAGTTTACTCTGAGGCCTCAAACATATCTACACCACACAGTCCCGAAACCAGGGAATTAGAAGATGTTTATGCCAATCTTGGAATAGATATTGCTTCTCTCAAAGACGACAAGACTAAAGATCACCTTTGTACGCCAAAAAGGCCAAACTCACTCCCAATCATCCCCTATGTCTATCATCCATTCTTAGTTCTATGAAAGAACCTACTAACTACAAGGTTGCTTTGAAACTCCCAGTTTGGGTTAAAGAAATGCACTCTGAGTTCATGGCTTTAATCCAATAATACCTGGATTCTAGTCCCCATATTACCTTCAATGAATTTCATAGGATGCAAATGGATATAGATAGTTAAGTATCAAGTGAATGGGAAGCTTGATTGATATGAAGCTAGATTGGTGGTAAAGGGTTTTAGTCAAGAAGAAGGCGTTGACTACTTTGATAACTCAAGTCCTGTCATCAAACATACAACAGTATGACTTCTCTTAGCTATTGCCATCACCAAAAGTTGGACCATACATCAACTAGATGTATCCAATGAATTTTCACATGGATCATTAAATGATACCATATTTATAGAATAACACCCAGGACTTGTTCATTCTCAACTCCCTAATCATGTTTCTCAGCTAAGGAAAGCCCTCTATGACCTGAAACAGGCTCCACATGAATGGTTTAAAAGATTAGCGTTATATCTCTCCACTCTCGGATTTGTTGGATCTTAAACTAACACATCTTTGATTTTCTAAACCAACTCCACTCGCCCTATCTTTATAAGCCTAGATACTAAAGCTATCCAACATGTCATCAAGCCTCTATCAGCCCAATTGGCAATCAGGGATGTAGGATGAGCAAGGTACTTTCTTGGCATAGAACTGATTCCTGATCTAACAGGCGCATATTTTCACAGGAAATATACTTTTCCTTTATTCTCAGGTGGGCTAATATGGAGTTGTGTAAACCAGCTTTGACCCCCTATAGTCAAACCTCTGCATGCCAACATAATATCAACTCTGTCGATCGAAAACTATACAGAAGTATAGTGGGAGCACCACAATATGCCACTTTGACATGACCTAACATTTACTACACAGTAAACATGGCATGCCAATCAATGCATAATCCAAATACAAATGACTGAACTCAACTGAAATATCTATTATGCTATAACAAGGGAATTGTTCACTTTGGTCTTAAATTTATTAAGAGTTCTAACCTTTGTCTAAATGCCTCCAATGATGCATATTGGGAGGTCATTCGGTGGCCATCTCATTTACTTAGAAAATAATATCATCTCTTGAAGTTAAAAAAAACAACCAACTGTACCTTTGTTTAGCACTAAGGCTGAATATAAAGCCTTACCTAATGCTACCACAGAAATTCTCTGGTTAAAATCTTTTTTGCAAGATCTGGAGCTACAACTTGATCCAAAACCAATCCTCTGCTGTGATAATATTGTAGCAACATACTTGATAGCAAATCCGGTCTTCCATGCAACAACAAAACATGTGAAAATCAACTTGCACTTTGTTGGGGAGAAAGTGGCCTCAAAGAAACTTCCAATTTCCTTCCTTTCCATCAAGAATAAACTAGCTGACGCAAATAGCAAGGTCCACATAGAAGGCTCCATAGAAGGCCCATAGAAAGAGACTATATATCCAAGGTCCTAGAACACAAATAGTGCAGTCTCACACACACATTGTGGTGGCGACGTCAACGCACCACCTTTGGACGCCTCTCCACTGTCACCAGCAACACCCTACATCATGAGTCATCGCCAACATCAACTGCAAAACCACCCTGATGCCGACCAAGTCGATGCACCAGCATCAGACGCATCTCCACTTACACACAACACGTCATGCATCATGATACGTCGTCAACGCCAGATCCAGAACTGCCCTTTGACGTGACATGATAACACGTCGTCTATTTTATCTTATTTCTCATATTTTCTCTTTCCTCCAAGGCCTATATGTAGGCCAATGTTGCACGATACACTTGGTGAATCATTTTTCAAGAATTGAAGTTTTCCTTCCTCTTGAAGAATTTGCCCTAATTCTCCTTCGTTCCGATCCGTTGCCGCCGCTGCTTGTCGCTGCCTCCACCCACGCAAGCCACCGCCGCTCGCGCCCTTGGCTGCCACCCTGCGCCTGGCCGCCCGCTCTCAACGCCCTTGGCCGCCACTCCGTGCCCTAGCCGCCCACGCCCGCACCCTAAACCGCCCTGTGCCCCAGCTGCCCACGCCCACCGCGCCCTCGGCCGCCCGTGCCCTTGGCCGCCCGCACCCTTGGCGGCCACCGTGCACCCCAGCCGCTGCGCCCCGGCTGCGTCGCCCGCCACGCGCTTGGCCGGCCGCGCCCGCCGTGCACTCGGCCACCTGCACCCACCGCGCCTCGGCCGCCTGTGCCCGTCGTGCCCCCACCCGCCCGCGCGCGCCCGTTGCGCCTCTGGTCACCCTCGCAACTACTTGCCGCCGTGCATACCGTGTAGGTTTTGGGGAGCTGCCCCATACCCCGCAAGTGGGCGACTCTCCCTGACCCCCTGCCAACTAACCGGTGAGTTGGATCCGCAACACCTTGTCGAAGTGCACATCAATCGCTAGTGCCAATGACGCGTCAAGAATCTTTCGCATTGCCATGACACACTACTCTAGTGCCGAGGTACTCTCTGCACTCTTTGGTGATCGTGTTCTTCATCCAGTATTCTTCCAGTGTTTATCCACCGCCGTCGGATTTGATTTGGATTTTGAATCTTCAAGCGATGAGTTGAATAGGACTTTGAACCTTCTAGCGATCACCGTCTAGATTTATTGAACGTGTTGCTTTCTTTTCACTGCGATGGTTGAAGACAGTACTCCCTCCCTTGACGAGGAAAGGGGCTGAACCACCATTATTTTCATCGGATTTAAATTGTCAGACTTGATCATGTGATTTTTGGTCTTTTTTATCCTAGCCCTCACCTAGTTGTCCTAGTACCTAGCTTCCATCGTAATCCTGCATCCTGTCGCCCCTAGTCATCCTGCATCACATTGGGAGATGGTATTATTAATTCAAATATCTTTATCAAATGACACTTACTTAGTGTCAGTTATTTATGCTTTTTCTGATATAGGAATACCAAACTAAGGTGTCTTTCAAATTCACATTTGGCTGGTCAACAAGAGGACAGAAGGTTCATAGCCCAACAAGAGGACATAACATACAAGTCATAATAGGCTGTGAATCTTCAATCCATGACTGGACTTTGATCCAACCCAGACCAAAGCCCATATTATAATAGGCTGATTTAAGTCAACATATATGATCTCAACGCGGACAATTTTGAAAGAAGATCGGACAATCTGGTTTCCAAATAATATTTTTTTTCCTATTCCATGCATCTTTTGTTCGTAGTCGCTGACAAGGATGGCTAGACACCTTAACATGCGAATCACAATGAAGGATAGGTGATGGGACCCACTAACATGTTTGTTGATGTGGTTATGTGCATCAAACTAAAAGGGCTCCACACTTGCGATATAATTGCAGCCGTTAATCCCACTTCAAAGAAGATCCAACAACCAAGGGCAGATGTGTCTATATGTGCTTGTGGCTGTCATCCTCCTCGAGCCAAACGATGGTTTTTGGTCAAGGGGGACTGCCACAGGCAATTCAACGGCTTGAAAGGTTCCCCGTGGTTGCTCCATACCATCTACAGCCATGTGAGGGAGTTCATAGGCCCTGAAAAGGGTCTATGTTCCTCAATTTCAGAATCTTAGAACAAAGATTTAGAATAGTAGTGAGAGACCCAAATGTGTCTCATCTGGCCAAATTAGAGCTTGTGACATCTCCAAAGAGGCTTGGTTGGCTAAAGATGGCACCAGAGGAGGTCCATATCCCCTTGGATTCATACTAGCACGGAAGAGGGCACATATTGACGTTAGGAGCAACAATTAGGGCATCCATCCTCTACCTACCTGAGTTGGGGAAATTCAGGAGAGCTTACATACTCCTCTTGGTAGATGATTTTTAGTTTATCAGTTATATATTCTTAGATTGATTTTTGATGACAACTAGAGTGAGTTTTTATCAGATTTCAGTAGATCACCCTCTTTGACGCTTTCTATCGAACATGCCAGGCATTGAGGGTTTTTTGGGCTTTATCATATTTTTCTACCATTTTTTCTGATAAAACACTAAAAACTATCACTTAAATGTATGAGTCATATATCCACACAATCTTACTATATTATATTCCCTAACCATACAAATACAATTACATCTTAATTACTCCTATCTTTCGTAACTATCCTCTCTAATCCTTCCCATCTCTATCGAAACTCTTATGAAAATCAAATTCTACTCTTTCACATCTCTTAACCTTAAACTATCACCATAATGTAAATATATCTCTACTTTATTTATCTAATTATAATTAAATAGCTTATGATTATTATTATTATCAAAATTTGTGTCCCCTTATGCTCTTTATCATTCCTAGTATACCATACTAATAAATGAAATACTGCATTCACTACCTACATAAATCTTAGGATCTCTTTACTTACTATATATATCTCTCCTATCTTTGACGTTAATAATGAAGGCAAATTGCGGCAATAATTTGAATAGCATTTTAATTTAATAAAAATTTTAATTATAGAAAACTCAATTAGATACAAATAATGGAAGTAACGCAGTATTTATAAGGACTATCCTTTAGAGATATATCTATTTGTTTTGTTCGAATAAGGGAAAGTAATATGAAAATAAGAGAAAATAGTTATATAGTTTAGTAAGAGAAAGTATAAGGTATTTAGGAAAATATAATGTAGGGTAAGAGGATAAGCAATAAGGGAATGAAGCAGTAAAATCTAGAAAGAAATAGGGAAGGAAGATGTAAGATATTTATAAGATAATATCTAAATTATGTTATTTTTAGGATGGAAAATTTTAAAGGTATTAGAGATAGCAAGTAAATGATAGTATCAAATTGATTTTCAAGAATTATGATAATGAAAGATAATTTGACAAATATAATAATGAGGGATATTAAGATTTAGGTGAGTTGTGAGTAGGAAAATTTGTTTTAGTAAGATAAAAGATGAAGAAGAGAGTAGGGAAGGGGATAATAATTAGAATAAATAGGGGGAATATATTAATGAGTAAAAGAAACACCAACACACACACACATATGATATGAGTTTAGGATTAATAGATACAGCAATGTTCGCCTGTCCTGATACCGACATCAGATTATGGTATTGGGACAGATGCTGAATTGGATATCAGAAATCACATTTCCAATATCCGTTTTTACTGACATCCGGATATTGGATAACGATACCGGATATCACTTGCTACAACACCGTTATCCGATATCGTTATGCATCTTGATGTAATCATCCGCCAGTGTCTTTTAGAAAAGATGAAGATATTGGAAATCAGAGTTGGATATTAGATTTCGATATCCAATATAGAATTGTTGTGAAAACACAATTATTCGTTGACACTGTCATCGTGCAACGGTCTGAAGAGGAAAACCATCGGCCAACAGGTAAGACGAGATTTTTTTAAATATATTAGTACCTTGTTTGATATATACGCTTCAAAAATTCTGTTCTCTTCCACATGGGAGAATAGGATTTGGAGGGAAATGAGAATTTTTAACTCCAAGTCCTACTATCCCATATGGAAGAAAACAAAAATTTGAAACATATATATTAAACGAGGTAATAGTATTACAGAGAGATTTGGATGTTGTTAACGTTAAACATCTAAAATCATGTTCAATAATGAATTTTTCTTTCGATACCAGATATCGATACCAGATATCGGTTCCGAGAATCCAACGACTTAAATGCAATTGGTATCTCGAATAATTATCATGGCATATATTAGTATCTGGAATTTTTCATGCATGATAATTTTAAGTATAAAAATTTTACAAAATTTGAAATTTAGAAAATATTATATACTTTATATAATTTATGTATTTATTTCTCATTTAAATTTTGTATTATAGTAGAAACTCTTGGTAAAAATAACGCTGCATTTTGAAGATTCAATTGGATTTATTACCTTGTATCATATATACCCTTCATAATTTTGATTTTCTTCCACATAGGCTTACAGGATTCTGACCACAACATAACCGAATATCGGATTTGGATATCCGGTTATTGTTCCAATAAATGATATTGAAAGCTGATATCCGGTATCCAATATCTGCCTCGTACTTACCAATTCAATATCCGCCTCGATATCTGTTTTACAAATGAATGTCAACATACGCTCAATATCTGATATCCGGTATCAGAAACCGTCTAAATTTTTCTGGATATCCGATATCGGTTGTCCAATACCAGATATCGGACATATATCGGACGAATATTGCACAGCCGTATACTACTGATATGGGCAGTGAACATGTTTTATTTAATTTTAGGTGAGTTTATTTAATTAGGTAGAGAGCGATAAAATGAGAGAAGAAAGACAGGATGAGTAGGAGTATTAAGAATTGATTATATGTATTAATATATAGTTAGCAAATATCATATAGTATCAGAATGCAATTTATATACTTTATACAATTAGTAAATATTTTTTAATTTTTATAAAATAAAATCAAAAGGAATGTTTTATTTAATTTTTATAAAATAAAAGAAACTGGTGTAAAAATTTTCTTTAGTTTTGTAGCAAATCCATGCAAAAAATGGTATATTTACACACTAGAGTTTATTGATTCTTATAGTTGACCTGTGACATAAATTTTACTTTAATTTTTCAACTTTGAATTTGATTTTATCTAGTAGTTTCTACTGAATTTTCATGTTTTACTTAATCAAAACTTTCATGGATATGACCAAAATTTATGTAGTAGTTTAGTTTTTTTTTCAGAATCTGATATTGAGACCCAAATCCTGCTTGTAGATAAAGAGTAAGCGTTGCTGTATTTTAGTTGAATACTAAAGTATGTGTTATAATGAATCTTCAAAGTGGAGTATGCAAATTAAACTCTCCATAAATGGGCTAAAATTAGTTCAGATAGGTTTACTTATATCACTAATTTCACATATGAAGATAACCAACATTATATGGTTTAATATACAGAACTCACAAATGCATTGGGTGACTACCTTTACATATCCAAAGATGTATGATTTTACCATTTGGTCAAGAAGGCAAATCATCGAGGTACATCTTGAGAGGAAGATTGAAAGAAAGTGAAGTTTGAAGGTCCATCAAGGGTATTTTGGTGTGTTGAGTGCTTGGAGAGCTTCAATAGAGAAGTGAGAAGGTTAATCTTCATCAGGAAGACTCCTTGATCCTGGTGCAATATAGGGATCTTAGGTTAGAATCTTGCCTTATGTTGACTCTTCTTCAACACTTAGGTAATTCATTTATCATCATCATCCATCACCTTTATCTATCACCATCACTCGTCCACCTCGATCATCATCCATTATCATCCCTATCAAGTATCTGGTTTCATTGACCCCATGTTATCCTCTACACCGTTACAATCTCGTCACCTATTTCTCCCTTTTTGTTTAAGAAAACATATATGAGTATCTCTTCCATTTTTACCATTCTTCTACCTTATTTTCACTACCTCCATCACCACATCTACCACTGCCCACTTCACTACCAATGCCGCTTTTCACGATTCCATCTCGCCTTCCCATACTATTGTATTATAAACCCTAATTTATAAATATTGTGTTGGATACCTTTTATCATTCACTATCATCTCGACTCACGTGACCATCTCACACTATGACTCACATCTCCCTTTATCTACTCATCCTACACAGTCATCCACTACTAGTTCTCTCACTCTTACATCTTCTTAAATTCCTCCTCCCTCTATCATAATCCCTATATTTACCCATTCACAAGCTCGTAAGTTATATGTAACTCTTCTCATCTTCTTGAATTCACCTGATCGAGAGAGCTTTTCCCTAATATTTATTCTCTGTGGAGACGACCCTTGCTCGTCTCTAGCTAATGAAATTATTTTACGAGTCTAGGTTTATAAATATTATTGAGTAAACTCAAAATCACAAAGATGTAAAATTTTACCTCGATTTTGAGTTTATCATTAGGTTCTCCACTTTCTTTAGACTTTAGGGTTCAAGGATGCGAGAGCTTCGCCAACATTTTATTTTTTTGGTATGTATAGAAACTGTGCGTGTTGGGGTTATCCAACCAGACTCGCAGAATGAGATGAACAAGAGGAACAAGAAGAGAGAAGTTGGAGAGTAGAGAGAAAAGAGAGAGACAAATATGGTTAGGATCGTTTCATTAATCCGTAATCAAATCGATAGAAGTGGCTTTGTGTCTTATTACAGTATAGTATTTAGTTATCTTTGCCCTAATCCTAACCACTATAACAAACGTAACAGCTATATCAAGACAATCGTGAACCTTTAGATTTAATCCTATCTATGTGTAATCTAAACTGCTAGATTGATCCTGTCTATATGGAATCCTGATCGCTAGATTGATCCTGTCTATGTGTAATCCTACATTGAATCCTTACCATCTAATCTCTTAACGAATATTACATCATGTTGGTCTGCATCAGCCTCCTTGCTGACTTGATTGATTACTGTGAGCCGAGTTCTCGACTCTCCTGCAATATGCTTGTGTATCCTCGTTTCAAAGTATTTTTAAGGGGCATTCACAGAAAAATTGTTAGGGCTTATCATCACCTATAGCTGGATACCTCTTGACAGCATTAATGACAACCTAAGCTGTAACAAAACATTAATTGAATGGGTCCTACTATCTACCTCATTCTCTAGATTGGTAGAACATATCTTATGTAGTTAATTAGATAAGAATAAATACATTTTGAAGGGACTTATTCATCCCTTGGCTACTTAAACTTACAGATGCTTCAACTTCTGAAAGCACAATGCCATTTAAACATATGGTGTGTCGATGTATGAGAGTTTGGGAGGGACAATGGGACTGAGGGGCCCTTCCAATCAGGCATCCATTACAGGCCTCCTAACTTCGTTGGGCTTCCATCTAGGGTGTTGCACTGAAGGATAGCAGAGCAACGGGACGTAATGAGTCAGAACGTAATATGAACTGCTAAGTAGGTCAGGGTGGATGACGCATGATGGATTGAATTCCATCCCAATTAGGGTAGATTCTCAACACTCTAGAGCCAACGAGTGATTAAATTTTAAACTTCTGAAAGCAGCTTACATGAGATAACCAAGTAGTGATTGAGAGAGAAAAACAAAGAGAGAGGGAAAGACAGATAAAGAGAAAATCATATAAATAGCGATAGAGAGAAAATGATGTAAAGAGAGATAGAGAGAAATAGGAGAGAGAGATAGAGAATGATATAAATGGAGAGTGAAAGAGGACAGAAAAAGAAAATGATATAAAGAGAGAGAAAGAGAAAAGGGATAGAGAGAAAATGATATAAAGAGAGAGAATGGTATAAATATAAAGGAAAAGAGGAGAGAGAAAGAAAGAGGAGAGAGAGAAGAGAGAGAGTGTGTGATATAGAGAGAGGGAAAGTGCAGAGAGAGAAGAGAGAGAAGAGAGAGAGAGAGAATGATATAGAGAGGGAAAGAGGGAGAGAGAAAATGGTATTACGAGAGAGAGAAAGAGAGAAAGAGAAGAGAGAATGACGTAGAGTGAGGGAAAGAGGAGAGAGAGGAAAATGATATAAAGAGAGGGAGAAAGAGGAGAGAGAGAGAGAGAGAGAGAGAGAGAGAGAGAGAGAGGGCTTGGTTAGCTGATGCGACGGCAGAGGGTGATGCCATCGCCAACAGGAAGTTGGCAGATTTCGATGCGAGGATCGGCAGCGAGGAACTTGTTCAGCTCCAGCACGAAGCTCCGGTAATGGCGGACGTACTTGCGCATCGGCGCGTCCGGCGCCGCCGCCACCGACCCATTCCAGAGCGTGTTGTCGTAGCCGATCACGCCTCCGACCTTCACCAGCTCGATCAGCCTCTTGTGGTAGTTCAGGTAGTTGTCCTTGTCCGCGTCCACGAACGCGAAATCAAACGAGCCATGGCTCTTTTCCTGAAGGCATCAATCAGAGATTTCAGATCACGATTGCGCGGAATTGCGTTGAATTTCTACTCCTGATCGATGTGATTCAAAGATTTTTGATCCTGTTCGCAGGTTCGATCCGCCGAAAAATGAAGACTTTCGATTTCCATTTAAATCTCTGGAGCGCTAGTAGATCTGAGGTTCAAATACCGCAACGGATTGAAGATTTCGGAAGGAAACGAAGCGATCGGAGGTTTGAGTGCCGGAAAGGATTGATCGAGCGAATTTGGTGATTTTTTCTGAAGGAAAAGAAGCGATCCAAGGTCAAATCTAGTTCCGTGGTTAGATCATTCGACAAAAAATCAAATCGAGCCGAGTTGAACCGTAATTTTCCCCTGGAAATGATTCGATCGATCAAGGAGGAGGATTTCAGGTCAGAAATTCAGGTTAGATCGATCGGCAGATGATCTTACGTCTTCGAGGAGGAGATCGAGGACTGGAAGAGCAGGGCCCTCGCGGAAATCGATCTTGTGGGCGACGCCGGCCTTCTCGATAACCGGCAATCCGATCTCGTAGTTCTCCCGGTTGATGTCCAAGGCGAGAATCTGCAGAAATCCAAGGAAAAACTCAATCAAGAGATCAAAATTTCCGGTCCAAGAAGAGGGAGGAATTCTTGCCTTGCCGTCGTGGGGGAGGGCGAGGGCGGTGGCGAGGAGGGAGTAGCCGGTGAAGACGCCGATCTCGATGGTGTTCTTGGCGGCGATGAGCTTGAGGAGGAGGGCGAGGAACTGGCCTTCGTCGGCGGAGGTGGTCATGAGATTCCATGGGTGCTTGGCGGTGATCTCGCGGAGCTCTCGCATGCTTTCCGGTTCTCGCGGGTACACGCTCGTCTCCAGAATGTACTGGTACAGCGCGTCGCTCTGCAGCAAGCTCTTGTGCCCGACCTCCTGGTGCCTGCTCTCCGCTGCCATGATACCTTCTTCTTCTTCTTCGATTCTTCGATTCTTCTTCGATTCTTCTTCTTCGATCCTTCTTCGCCGATTCGTCTTCTTCGATTCTTGTTCTTCGATCCTTCTTCGCCGATTCTTGTTCTTCGATTCTTCTTCTTCTTCTTCGCCGATTCTTCTTCTTCTTCGATTCTTCTGCTTCTTCTTCTTCTTCTTCTTCTTCTTCTTCGACGATTCTTCTTCTTCTCCTTCTTCTTCGATTCTACTTCTTCTGCTTCTTCGATTCTACTTCTACTGCTTCTTCTTCTTCGACGAGTGTTCTGCTTCTTCGATTCTACTTGTTGTTGGTCGTCGAGTCTGCTCTTCTTCGTTGTTCTTCGTGGTCTTTTATAGTAGGAGTTGGGCGGCATGTTGGCCTGTCGCTGTCGCCAACCACCAAGTGGGGCGGTTGCTGATTGGCTTTCTCGTCCGCGGAAAACAGCCAATAGAGAGAGAGAGTAGTGATAGAGAGAGAGTGGAAGAGAGCGAGAGTAGTGATAGAGAGAGAGAGAAGGAAGATATAAGACAGAGAGAAAGAGATAGAGTGGTGGAGAGAGGGCGAAAGATAAGAAAGAGATAGAGTAGTGATAGAGAGAGAGAGAGGAAGAGATAAGAAAGAGAGAGAATGACCGAGATAGAGTGCTGATTGAGAGACGAAGAGAGAAAGAGCGAAATAGAGTAGCGGTACAAATAAAGGATGGAGCGGTGATAGAGAGCGGAAGAGAGCTAAGAAAGAGAGAGATAGAGTGGTGATAGAGAGAGGAAGAGCGATAAGAAAGAGAGAGAAAGAGCGAAATAGAGTAGTGATGGAAAGAATGAGGAAGAGATAAGAAAGAGCGAGATAGAGTAGTGATAAAGAGGAGAATGAAAGAGAGAGAAAAAGAGAATAAGAAAGAGAGAAAGAGAGAGAAAAAGGAGAATAAAAAAGAGAGAAGAAAGGAATAAGATAGAGATAGAGAAAGAGAGAGAGAAAGAAGGAGAGAAGACGAGAATAAGAGAGATAGAGAAGAGAACAAGAAAGAGAGAAAGAGAATAGAAGAGAGAGAGAAAGAGAAAGAGAGAGAGAGAGAGAGAGAAGAGAATATGAGATAGAGAAGAGAATAAGAAAGAGAGAAATAGAATCGGGGAGAGAGAGAGAGAGAAAGAGAAAGAGAGTAAAAGTGAGAGAAAGAGAGGAATGAGAGAGAGAGAGAGAGGAATAGGGTTGGTGAGCGGTTGGTGGGTCGGCCCATGGATGGACGGACCAATGAGTTGAAGTCTGCCTTGGTAGGTAGAAGTGGGTTTGTTGCAGGTGGGTTTGCACCAGACAGGAAGAAGACCATCGGTCAGATTTTTAAATATACTCTGCATAAAAAAATAAAATATATGTTTCTTTCTCTTCTCTCTTTCTTAGGAACCAAAACAGGGAAAACCCTATCATTTTCAATAGGATCCCCAGAGGCACGTTTTCTGTTTAATTGACTGGCGAGTTACATACATCAACATCAATTATTTACCAAATAATTTCTTTACATCCATGGATAAAATCCATAATCCCTATGCACGATCGATACCTGAAAATGATTGAGTCAAAAATTTTCCTATTATGAGTAACCATTACACATACATCGATAGCTAATAATGAATCATATATTTGATTACTTATGTTATGCTACAAAAATAAGTTAGATTTATCAGATGTCCCATCCATATTACTCTAAGGTCAAATTTGAGTCATCGGCTTATGATTACATGTGTCTTCTCCTGTACGTTTAAGCTTTCATGTTGTGTTATCCTATTTGGATACTCTTTCAAACAGTATTTGAGCCTTTTAACTGTTATTTAAAGAATGTCAAACTTCTCCCTGACAACTTTGAATTTATTTTTGAAGTATAATTTTTTATCCAAATTCAATTCACCAGTGTTTTATGATGCAAACTTCTATTGCTTTATTTCTCATATCAAATCATAATTGAAACATTTAATATATTCATTTTTACCTTGGCTTGGATTGATGACTACGTTAGAGTCAGATGTATTAGTTGAGTCTCAACTAAATTCAATATTTTTATACTATAAGTTATGTCTCATATCCTCTAGAGAAATGTAAAATATTAGTAATAATTTTTAATACACAATTCTTTCAAAAACTGAAAATTTAACAGGATAACATAAGGACAAAAAATAGCAATATTTGGGACAAAAAATAACAATATTTGAACCTATTTTATAAAAAACCGGAATATATTTTCCTTTTATTCACTGTGGAAAACATTTCTTCTGATCTTTTATTTTTGTTTATTGCTAAAAATGGTATTCAGTGTAACACATTTGTATTTTATTTGAAATGAGGCATTTGTTGATTTAGAGAGAAAATATTCTGGGATAAGGCAGCATGCAATACTTCTCATTTGTTTACTTTCTGGTTATACAGTTTGAAGAAGGTGAATCTGGGTTTTAATTTTAATGTTATTTTAAATTAAGGTCACCTTGATCAAATAAATTTGTAATTATATAAAATCACTAATGTCAATCTAATGGCGAGTGAGGCCATCACCACAGGGACTAAATTTTAGAGATGGATCTAATGAACAAATTAGGATTGGGGGGGAGAGGAATAAGATGATAGTATGAATAATAAAACATTAGTTACATAATAAAATAAGATAAATGATAAGGTAAAACTGAAGATGATAAATAGAAGTGAAATGATAATAGTAAATACGTGGGAGAATGAAATCTATTTATAGTATTATAATAACTAAAGAGATTAAGATAGGTAGTAGAAATTTTATTTTCTGATTCTAATTAATATATAAGAGTAACAAGCTAGATAGATTAGTATTACATAATATCCTTAGTAAATGATATTTTTAGTATGATTATATATTTTAATTGACAGACACATTATATATTAATATCATAGATAGATATAGTCATTGAATAAAATGAAATTTAGAAGATAAAGAAATATTGTATTCTAAAGAAAGATAAGAGGGAGAACAGAATGGAAAATGAATAAAAATAGGACATATAGGAAGATGAGATTAGTTATAGGAAAATTAAATGATTTTTAGAACTAAAAAGACATAAGTAGATACTTCTTGTTATTGTTTTAGGGGCATTATAATAAAGTTAGCGGAGAGAGAGAGAGAGACGGGTGTATCACGATAGCTAATAAAATGGAGGAGAAAAGTTAATTATATATATTAATAGATGATGATGGGGTAGACTATATCAATAAAATAAATTTAAAATAAGCATGATAGTGATATTTAATTATGGATGCTAGAGGATAATTAGGCTACTTTTGTGTATGTTATCAGGAGTTTTCAGAAAATAACCAAAACTAGCTAAGTTTTATCAATGATCATCCTTTGCATTAAAATGATTGTATTCTCAAGTTCTATGAATGTAGTATTGTAATATATCTGAGAATTTCATCCTCACAAGAGTCCTCAATTTGAAAAGGAACTAAAATTTATTTCTCTGAAGTTCTTAGAATGTACTAGGTTTTGTTTTTCTTTATGCAAGCTTGATGGCGAGGACACCAACACATCACCGTCGAACGCGTCGCCATGGTCAACCGGAGTCAACAAATGAGAATGTACTTAAAATATGTCGTTGTTTGGGCTTTTAGACTTATGCAATACAATTTATAATTTCCCTTAATCACTAAATATGAATATAGAGCAAGTAAGGGGTCGAACCACAGGGAGGCAAAAAATGAGAATTTTTATCCAATTTGAATAAATTAATTTCAAGAATGAATTAATTTTGCAATTAATAAATCTTAATTATCCTTAATAATATTCTTTAATTAATCAAAATTAAGTAAAACTTAATTTTGATTTTTAATATTTCGGTCAGAAAATTCAAGAGAGGAATATTATAATTTTAAGCTCAGATTAATTCATATTATTAATTTCCAAATTATTATAAATTTTAAAACAATTTTATGAATTAAAATTGGGAATTAAATAATCAATAAAGAGAACTTTAAATTGGAGTTCAAGATAGATGAATTTTCGATTCAAATTTTATTTTTAGGTTTTTTTATATATTAAATTAAATTCCTAAACAATAAAAATCGAAATCTAGAGAGAGAAACTAAACAAATTAACCTAGAGAGAGAAAGTGAAGAAATTGGGTAAAAAATTGAAATCCGACCCTAAATCAAAAATCTAATGAAGCAGAAATGTTTTAAATTGATGTAGAATTAAGGATCAAAAACCAGATCTTGAATCGGAATCAAAACGAATGCTAATCTCATTCAAAACAAACTTCTAGGGCATGTACATTTCGCCCATGCCTTGTCGTTTTAGAATCGTTCAAGAAGATGATTGAAATACAAATGAGAGACTTACAAATTTGAGTTCAGAAGCAAGATCTGTCGACTTCAAGAATCCCTCCTGTGTCCTTCCTGGCCAATTGCTTGGGGGAGATCATTCAAAAGTGAATTTCGCCCTTTTCCAGACCTCCATTTAAAGATCCAACCGTCTGGATTGTAGAGGAGGAAAATACGAACCTACCCTCTAAATTTCAGCCCAATCGGACTTGTAAATCTCAAGATATCAAGGTTTTAGTGAGGGTAATTTTGAGCCATTGGATCTCTTGAATTTGCTTAAACATCGGATTTATTTGGTTGGCTGGGTTGATTTCCTCGTTTTCCCCGTCCTCGGATCGCGTGCAGGCTTCGTTGTCCGCGTTGGCCGCTCGTCATTTGAACTGCTTTAAAAAAAAACACAAAAAGACAAAAAAGAACTTTTGTTCTCGGTATTTAAATCATGCCACGTTCTTCTCTCTCTCTTCTGCCGCTATTCTTTTCTCTCTCTTCTCTCTTTTATATTATTTAAATCATAGCCTTTAATGTTGACTATTCCTCTCTCTCTCCTCTCTCTATATAATAATAAATCATAGGCGCTATTCTCTTCTCTCTCTTCTCTCTTTATATTATTTAAATCATAGCCTCTAATGTTGACTATTCATCTCTCTCTCCTCTCTCTATATAATAATAAATCATAGGCGCTATTCTCTTCTCTCTCTTCTCTCTTTATATTATTTAAATCATAGCCTCTAATGTTGACTATTCCTCTCTCTCTCCTCTCTCTATATAATAATAAATCATAGGCGCTATTCTCTTCTCTTCTTATTCCGCAGCCGTTATTTTTTACCATTCTTCTCTCTCTCCTCCTATAATAATAATAAAAAAATATCCGGCGCTATTCTCTCTCTCTCCTCCGCTCATTCTCTCTCTTTTCTCTCTCTCATTTCTTATTTAATAAATATATCCCTTCATTCGCCCGAATTTCGGGCGAATGACGTGGATATTCATAAATAAATATTTAAATAGATTTTAAATGCGAAATAAATAATATATATGTTATTTAAATATGTAAATGGCTAAATAATGGTCAGAAAAATATATAAAAATAGTGGAAAATTCTAAAAAATCATGAGATCACTTACTGACCTTAAACCAAGCAATTAAAGCTCTGTAAGAAATAATTCTTCACTGAAATGATGTTAGATTCCATGTAAAAAATGATAAAAAATCTGAAATAATAATAAAATGAGATATTAACTGATTTATCTTTTTTTTAACATGATAACATGCAAATAAAATCATTAAAACACATAAATTGTAAAATTCATTAATTAATCATATTAATTTGCAAGTTGTCAGACCCCAACGGCATGGTCAACCGAAGTCAACACGCCTGCTATGGACCCAACGGCGAAGTCAACTAAAGTCAACATGCCACGGTCAACCAATGTCAACACCAAAGTAAACACGCCGCAACCGTCGACAAGCACGTCTCCACCCGCGCACATCCCTACGCGCGTCATGACACGACTCCAGAGGCAGATCCACAACTGCCCTTTGGCGTGACACGGCGCACGTCTTTAATTTCTCGTCTCTAATTTCTCGTCATTTCTCTATCCTCCAAGGCCTATATATAGGCCATTGTTTTCAAGAAACATTAGGTAATCATAATTTCAAGAATTGAGTTTTGTTTAACTCTTCTTGGAGGACTACCCAACCTCCTCTATCCCTCCTAACCCTAGCCGTCGCCGCTGCCGCCGCCGCCGCCGCCGCCGTCGCGTTGCCGGTCTGCCTCTTCTCCTCCTTCTATCCTCTCTTTCCATCCTCTCTCTCTCTCTTACTCTCTCTCTCTTTCTCGCACCTTCCAAAGGACGACAAGGCCACCCCAAGGCCGCCCGCTTGGGGTCGCCCAGGCCGCCCCAGCCAAGGCCGCCCAGGCCGTCCCTGCCAGGGCCGCCTCCAGGCCGCCCGTTTGGGGCTGCCCAGGCCGCCCCAATCAGGACCGCCCAAGCAGCCCCAACCAGGACCGCCCAGGCCGCCCCAACCAGAGCCGCCCAGGCTGTCCCTGCCAGAGCCGCCAAGGCCGCCCCCAGGCCGCCCCAACCAGGGCCGCCCAGGCCACCCCTGCTAGCGCCGCCAAGGACGCCCCCAGGCTGCCCGCTTGGGGCCTCCCCGACCAAGGCCGCCCCGGCCGCCTCGCAAGACTTCGACACCGGCGGTGCCGGTCGTCATCGACGTCGTCCGACGCTTTGAGCTGCGCGCGCTATGCGCGTTCCGGGTGCGCTGCACGCCCTCCGCACACTCCGCATGCTCAGCGCTCGCCCGCGCTACTCCGCGCGCTCCGTGCGCTCCGTGCACCCTACGCGCGCTTCGCACTCGCGGGTATTCGCCTACGCTGACTCTGCGACAACGACATCTACACTCTACCAAGGCCGTTCAATGCCCGGAACGCCCAGAATCTTCCTCGTCTAGTGGGCCGCTCAATGCCCGGATTCACCCAGCCTCGTCATGATCGGAATTTCCTGCATCCTCTTCACGCACTACGGTGCCGAGGTACGCCTGAACTCTTTGGTGTCGAAAGTGTTCTCCGTCCGGTGTTTTCTCGAGAAGTTTCCACCGCCGTCAGAATTAGATTTGGTTTGGATTTCCACTTCTTCTCTCTCTTTCTCGAGTGTTTCTTCACGACGCGGATTCGTATATTGATTTCGGTGCTTAGGCATCGTCGTGGTGGGAGAAGACATTACTCTCGCCCTCGATAAGGGTCGGAGCTGCACCACCAGATTTTCATCGGTTTTAAAGTCCGAATTCGACCGTGTGATTTCTGTGGCTGTTTTATCCCTCCAATATGCGATCCATCCCTAGTCGTCCATCTACCCGTAGTCTGTCCCGTCAACCCAATCGTCCATTCCTTAGTCGTCCATTCCGTAGCTGTCCTACGTCAAAGCTTCTAGGCATACAAGAGCTCATGTCAACTGGGCCAGCTTAGCATGCTTTTTAGGCAGAAATGCCTAGGTGGCACACTAAAGAATCATTGATAGGGCACATTGGTGGTACGGAAGCGCACACCAACAGTCATGTTAGAGGAGATACATGGGGGCACATGTGCACATAGTCAAACATCTATTGCCAACTTCAAGTTTATACATACACTCAATCTGAAATTAGTCCATATGGGACTAAATATCCTCACTGCGGATGAGCACAACGTTGCATTATCCAGACTGCACGATCAAGAGCAACAAAGAGGTGACCTTACAAAGTTGCTTGTTTGTCTTTTTGTGCAGAGAAAGAACGATGCAAGATGACGTGGCTTAATCTGAGGCGACGAACTCGGTTTTGATCATATCTAATGGCTTTGGACGGTGCTGGAGGGAATCAAACGGCCAAGAAAAAAAGAAAAGAAGCGGGAGAGTCAAAGGGGGAGCAGGAGATGAAAAGTCCTGTTGCAGACAATCTAGAGGAAGATAAGAGAATTTTTTGTGTTCTTTTAGGTGACCTCTTGGTGCCTAAGGAAGAAAAGAAGACATTAACAAACAAGGGGAAAACAAGGTTTTAGGGTTTATTTCTTCCTCTTCGCTGTGAACTTATTCCAATTATTGAATCAAAGCTCCTTTTATTCAACTCACCAAGCTCCAGGCGAAACGTATGGAGACATGAGAAGAGATTGCGTTCGGAAGCATTACTGAAGAATGATGCAAAATCTTACACTTAGGTAGACTGTTATTACCATCCATCCCATATTCTAACATTTTGCATTAGTGTGAATATTTAACTACATTGTCTTATAAGCTATTAATTCTTAGGAATGTGAATTGAGAGCTCATGCATGTAATGCGGTCGCATTAAGTTATAGTAAAACCTATTTCATTGTCTTATCTGTCACACGGCTAAGTCAATCTATTGTCTTCATGGCGGATGTGCATTACCAATCAATCTAATAAAAAATCCCTCTCTATCCTATTCACCATCTATATTAGTAGTAAGTGAATTGAGGTGATTCGAAATTTATTGTGTAAGTTTTGAAATTGAGCAATGATCGGGATAACAACTTGAATTTGAAGTTATCACATATTATATCTATTTATATATTTAAGAATGATTTTAAAAAAATGAGCTAAATTTGAATACAATGCTTGGTACACGTTAAAAAAATGCCTAAAAGAGGATATTAAAAAACCTGTGCTTGAAAACTCTATTACATATACCATTCGATTTAAATGAAAGCATCAACCTATTGACACGTAAATTGTACTATAAGGAGTTCAGGAACGTCATTGGAAATTGCCTGATTAGGAATCCATTATTATGGGGACGCTGTTCACCAGCAATGATTTTGGCATGTGTCCAACTTGTTTTTCTCCATACTCATATTTCTTTGGCATTCTTGAATTCCTATGACACCTTTTTGACTAACCTATTAAAAATTCCAAATTTAGGTGTTTTATGTCGTTGTTTTTGTTCAGACTTAACCAACACTTTTTATGAAAATTTTCCACTTAAATACTCTATAAATAATACAGGGCAAGGGGTCGATCCATAAAGAGGCAGAAATTTAATTTCGGAATTTTTCTCAAGCTTGGAATGAAGGAAGTGGGTTTAAAAGTTACAAATATAATTTCTGAGCTTTTTATAGATTTTTAATCAATTTATATAAACTCCTGTGATCTAATTTTAAACATAAATACAAATAAAATCACTACACATATTTTAGACTAATTTTCATAATTTTAATTAACACTAGAAATATATTTTGAAATTTCTTGAATTTAGTTAACACCAAAAAACACTAGAATAAAAATGAGATTTAAATATTATTTTAAAAAATTTGTACATGTTAAAAACACTGAATATTGATTATATAAATTTTATGAATTTTTCTGATGTTTTTGGAATTTGTAAATACAGAAAATAAGAAAAGTACCTTTTCCAGCCATCGTTGGCAAAGGTGGCTGAGCAAGGGCGGCGGCAACGATGGACCAGATGGGCCGACCGTCCTTGTGTGGCCCCTGTAGGGCTGGCCTTAGTGGGTCAGCCCACTAAGGTTCAGGCCATTTCGGCTAACTCATGACTTAGACAAATGTGCTAAGCCCTATTGGGCTTGACCTAATACAGTCAATACTTAGTCAATTTAACTAAGTCCTGCACACTCCACTTTTTTTGCCCTAAATAATGGAATTCAAACATGATTTTTTCTTTGCAATTTGAAAGTAAGAATGAAGAATGATCTAGAGATAGTCCGTAATGGCTTTTAGAGAGTGAAATAATGGATTTAGAGAGAGAAAATGAAGAGAGGGTGTAAAAGGATTTGAGATGGAATTTGAAGGTGCAAATGAAGGATAATTTTTATGAAATTTATAGATATAATTATAAAAATTTATCAGTTAGGATAATTCAAAACAAACGAGAGACGAGATTGAATGAAAACTTCAACTTACATTAAGCAGGTTGAAAAACCTGGATTCTAAAATCTGTCTTGTCCTTCTGTCCAGCCATTTTCTAGAGCACGTCCATAATGATAGGAAATGAGGGAGGAGAAGATTATTTATACATTTTAAGAATTATTAAAATACTCCTTTGGGCATTTTCTACTCTCCTTTCTTGCCGTTTGCCACTTTTTCTCCATTGGTTGAGAGCTTGTTTCTTTTTTGTAATTGTTTTGATGGCCCAATAGGTAGGTCAGGTCCTGGCCCAAGCCCCTCAGATTTCTCTTTTAAAATCCCACAGCACCGTTTCATCATATCAGCCCATTTTGATAACCACTAAGCTCCCGAAAATTCTCCAATTTCCTAAGAATTGTATCTCTCGATTCCTGTAAATTTCTGCACAATTGACTACATACAAGTCAATGAAGTTAGTGAAAAATAATCATAATGTGAAAAAGTTAGAATTTCTAGATATTGCATAAATATTTGGTTAATTTAAATAATAACATGATAAATTATAAATTAATAATACCAAAAACATAAAAAATGTATGGAAATATATGTACATTTATCATGTTATCAACACCCACCAACTTGATTCATTGCTAGTCTCTTAGCAATGGGCCCTAGGTTTGCCTTTGAGAAGTACATCCATCCTTTGAAACAAAAAACTCAACTATGAATTGTTATGAGGGTCAATCACATCTCTAAGTATAAATAGCTGATAAAATACTTAAGCACTAATGATCCAGTCCTTTGTGGTGATGGAAAGAGCTAGTGATCATGAGGAGGGAAGCTTACTTCTCTCTAGGTATGGTACTATCACTATGAAAAGCTCTCACCCTCTAGGGAAAGGTGGCCCTCATCACTCAAGAGAGGTGGCCCTCATCTCACCCTCACAATACCAATCTTTCACCTGAAATTTGAAATCAGTCATTCGTCTCATCCAAGTTCTGGCATAGAAAATCTGGAGTGTAGCAAAGAAATAAGATGTGGTGAGGTTAGATTCAAATATAGGTACCTATACGTAAGGAAAAGAAGAGAAATATGAGTGGCATCAAAGAAGTTTTGGGTCAAGGGAAAATTATGGATAAAAGATAAGTAAATGTTACTTAAAATAGTCCACTCCCAACGATAGATGAATGAAGAGAATACACAAGAAGAATTTGAACAAAAATGAGGATGTGAAGGTTCATCAAGGGTGTGGATGAGGTAGGCATGTATCTACATAAGCAAGGTAATAACAATGACCAACAAATCAGGGTAAAGGAGAAATGGAATGAAGAAGTAAACAAAAAAAACCCATAATAATTGTTTTTAATTTTATTTTTTCTTTATTTTTCCTTTTTTGTTCTATTTTATTTTTTTCCTTTTATTTTTCTTATTTTATATCTTTCTTTTTCCTTTTTTCCTTCTTTTTAATTTTTTTATTTTATTTATTTAATTTTTTGTTTTTTTTTGGAAGGGGTGGAAGACCGAGAACAAAACATATGAGATCATATTCTCCAAGAGAAGAAATGAAATGTTGGTCTAGCTAAATGATCTTGATATGTAGGGGGGCATGTGCAACAATTTTATATGATATAGACCATTAAAATGCCCTTACCTTGATGATTTGATCATCCACTTAATAAAAGAAGTGAAACAACACAAGCACACAGAATGAATTTCTTAAAGGGAAAGAAAAACAAGTCATCCCATGCTAGTGAGAATGAGAAGAAATAAGATGAGAAGATGTGGAAGAAACAAAGATGAAGATAACAATGAAAGTATATCATCAATAGATGATATGTAGGAGAGGAAAAATTTGGGTGTTGGGCATCTTCTAAGTAACATAGAAAATAGCTAAAAGGGTAAAATCTAAGTTCACAAATACATAGGTGGGGAAAGATGGGTGGTGGGTGATGAAGTAAGGTAGTACACATGGTTTTGAATTTTAATTTAGGTGGTTACGACGGGAAGAAATGACTATCTCTCGTTCCACAAGAAATTTTTTATGATGCATATCCTTGACCAAATAGTGGGATTCTACCCTTTGATTTTCATGTCTGCTCTTTACCCTACTAGATATCCTAATCACTTAGGAACTGACCAAGAGTGTCTAGATTCATGTGCTATTCCATAAAGAGATGCTTTTGATCCGCTACAAGAGCCTAATTTCTCTACTCATGCCTTTGGTATCATGGTTTGGACAACTTTCACGGTGGGTTTTATTGTATGGGATATATGCACTCAAGGAGAATGACATTAAAAATATTCAAAAAAAATAAAAAAATCATTCATGTATAAAGACCTAATGTATTTTAAGTTTCACACCTAAATTAACCCCCCCCCCCCACAACTGCTATATGCATTGGCCCAATGCAAATAATAGTAAAACAAGGGAAGGAAAACCATGGCCTTTATTGTTCAAGAAAAATGAGCAAAATTAAAAATGCATGGATTGATATTAAGCTATGAAGAGGAGAGCTATGAAAAATTCAACATTAAAAGATGGAGTATTGATGCCAGACATTGTCTAGAACGTCATCCTGTCGGTACCGAGATGATGCTCGGTTACCTACACAATGGTGTCAGACATCGTCATTGATGTCGTCCGACGGATGATTTCCTACGGGAATGTTACTACGGAATGAGATGATGCATCCTACGTGGTCATACTTGCAGGCCCCGACTCAAATGAAGGGAGCCAAAATCCAAGCTCCAAAGGGGTCGCTGGGTGATGGCAACGGTGGCCTCTCGAACCTCGTTGGAGGGACGATGATGTGAGGAGCTTGGAGGTGGTGAGTCGAGAGAGATCGTAGCTGAAGGGCGGCGGCAAGGCAGCTCGAGCATCTGGCTAGATGTAGCTAGCACGGCGAGACTAGGTGGTGGGAGCAAGCGTGAGCGCACAACACCAAGCTGACGATGCACAGATTTAATGACACAGTGGTCGTCACACCTAAAAACATGCACTTGACCAAGTAGTTGGAGTGCACGGAGCAGATGTCTCCTATTTCAGGAATCCGCAAGCACAAATATGTCAGCAGCAACCGGAGGGACAGGGCCAAGCACCGAGGTTAGCACGCTGGTGAGCAATGGAACTCAGTTCGAGGCTGTTGTTCGGCAAGGAATACCAGATCAACGGACCTTGACATCGTCGAAGGGGCCTGTGCGGTCATTGGCACCACACCCAGGGTCGAATTCGGACAGCTTCACGAGTGTTCGGAGCGACTGGCAGGGTACGGGTAATAACATAATAAATGAACCTATATTTGTATACATTTTAGATGTTTTTAGTATTATTAATTTATAATTTACCATGTTATTATTTGAATTAACCAAATATTTATGCATAAACTAATAATTCCAACTTTTGCACATTATGATTATTTTTCACTCACTTTATTGAGTTTTATGAAGTCAATCAGTTTGATTTCTGATGAGTATTTTATATTTCCAAATGTTTAGAAATTTACAAGAATTAGAAGATATCATTCTGTGCAAAATTGTAGGATTTTTGGGAGCTTAGTGATTATCAAAATGGGCTGCAAATGATGAAATGGTATTGTGGGCTTTTGAAGGAGAGATCAGAGGGACTTGGACCACGACCTGACCTACCTATTGGGCCTGCAAACACATTACAAAAGAAACAAACTGGAAATTAGAAGGCAAAGCTCTCAACCCATGGAGAAAAAGAGGCAAAAGGGCAAGAAAAAAGAATAGATAATGCCCAAAGGGGTATTTTTGTAATTCTCACAATGTATAAATAGACTTTTTCTCCCTCATTTTCTCTGATTCTAGACGTGCTCGAGCAAGTGGCTGGCCAGCAGGACAAGGCATTTTTCAGAATCTAGGTTGTTCAACCTGCTCAATGTAAGTTTATTGAAGTTTTCTCTTAATCTCGTCTCTTGTTTGCATTGAAAAATGCCTGATCATGGCAAAATATAAGGATCCATACTTGAGAGGAAGCATTGAGGGCTCAGTCAACTTGCATTGAGGCTTTAGGATCTTAGATTTCAACCTTCTCCATCATTTCCCATCCATTTACTCTTAAAATCCATCACTTTCCCACTCTAAACACTCATTTTCTCCACTTTCTCTCTCTAAAATAGGTTTTTTCTCTCACTTTACCTTCATCTATATCCATAGTTACTCCCCTAAAAATTTCATAAAAAATCTTCTTCATTTGGACATCCAAATTCTATCTCAAAGTCCTACACTCTCACTTCATTTTCTCTCTCTCTATCTCATCATTTCGGCCCTTTCTCTCTCTATAATATGGTATTTCTCTCTCTAGACCTCCATCCATAGCCACAGTTCATCACCTCAAAATTTCATAAAAAATCTCCTTCATCTGCACCTTCAAATTCCCTCTCAAACTCTCTCTACATTATCTCTTCATTTTCTCTTTCTATCTCTTCATTTTCTCTCTCTATCCTCTCATTTCAACATTTTATCTCTCTAGAAACATTTTTTTCTCACTCTAAATATCTCCCTATGCCTCTCTAGATCCTCAAGCATTCCCTACTTCGAACCCCAAAAAATCGCATTAAAATATCATTTTTCATCTTTTCAAAACACAAGTTTTTGTCTTCTAGCCGCCACCGTGCGATGCCCGTGCGGCAGAGACAGCCCTCTGCCCGCCGGTCCCCTGATAAACATAATTTTGTGATAAATTATATCATCTTTTAAGCATATATAATATCATGAAATGATGAGTTTTGATATTTTACTACTCAATATATGTTTCTTTTAACTAACCCCACTTGATTCTATGAATCAAGTGGTTTAAATGAGCACAGAGATAGTTTTGGATATAATACACATGGGCGAAAATGAATCAAGGAGGGCGCCTGGACCAAGTCAAATAGCAGTTATGGATCAATATGGACAAAGTCAAATGGCGGTTATGGATCAACATGAACCAAGTCAAATGGCGGTTATGGATCAAGCTGGACCATTCAAAAGATCCAACCAGTTTAGAGAGAAGAAATCCTATAAATACTATCTCAAGAACAATGTTTTAAGTTGTCTAGAATTTTCATTTTGAGAGTGGAAGTGTTGTTCAATTCAAAATCTGTAGACCCTCTATTGCTGATGAGCATTTGAGTTGAGTGAAGAAGCAAGCTGAGAAGATTCTAAGGAAGAGGATCACTCCCTAGTCGTGAAGGAGCATGACACAAGGTATGTGTGATTTCTTAGAATACAGTAGTTGAATTACTCTTGAGACAGATTAAGCTGGGTTAGAAAACTCAGATTTCTAACTTTTCCAACTAGATATGTTTAAAATCTTTCTTAAATCTGTTTTTATAGATCACTATGTGTAAGTGCACACTCTGTGCACAGTTGTGCGCCGTCGCACACAACCAGCGCACAAGTTGTGCGTGGTCGCAGCCACTGCCGCACACGCTATGCGCAGTTGTGTGTCGTCGCACACAACCAGCGCACAAGCTGTGCGCGGCCGCAGCCCCTACCGCACACGTTGTGCGCAATTGTGCGCCGTCGCACACAACCAGCGCACAAGCTGTGCGGGGCCGCAGCCACTGCCGCACACGATGTGCGCAGTTGTGTGCCGTCGCACACAACCAGCGCACAAGCTGTGCGTGGCCGCAGCCACTACCGCACACGTTGTGCGCAGTTGTGTGCCGTCGCACACAACCAGCGTACAAGCTGTGCGCGGCCACAGCCACTACCGCACACGATGTGCGCAGTTGTGTGCCATCGCACACAACCAGCACACAAGCTGTGCGTGGCCGCAGCCACTACCGCACATGTTGTGCGCAGTTGTGCACTGTCGCACACAACCAGCGCTACCGCACATAGTTGTGCAGCTGTGTGCACAGCACGCGCATAGTGCACGACTTGTGCGCGGCCGCACCCGCTACCGCACATAGTTGTGCGGCTGTGTGCGCCGCACGCGCACAGTGCACGACGGCTAACCGCCGTCACACAAGCTGTGCACAGCCACGAGCAGCCTCTGCATTTATCCTGCTCAAATAACGGACAGATCTGAGACTTAGTACATATCTGTCTGATATTTGAAATTAAAATTTTAATTTAAAATCTTAAAACATAAAATAATTAAAACAACAGTTAGTAATCAAAATCTACTGAATTCTAAAACTATTACTAAAATAAAACAGAGAAGATTGAATTGAAATTAAATTGCATAAACCTGCTCCTTGTGGTTTGACCCTTACTCACCCTAGGTTAGTGAGGTAAATTAATTGTTGAATAATCTCTAAACTTGATGAACTAGATAAAGTCCTAAAAATCATTATTTAAAACACTAAAATTTGGGATTATCATCCCCGCGCAGCCAGTGCTCACGACCGTAGGGCACAGGGTAGCCCTGTGCTGGACTTAGCTAAATCGGCTAAGTCCATGTGTCACATGGTCAAATCTCGAGCTAGGTTTCTTGCTCGGAATTGGCGTGTGTCGGCCTCAATGTTTGGAGCAGAACACTGAGCAGTCTTGATCTCTTGCAGCAGAAACTTTTGCAATTGCTTAAGATCACATAGAAGGGGTTAGAGGAGATGTTGGTGCTAGGCACCGTCAGTGAATAAGGTCATTGCATTGATATCTTAAATAGTACATCAAGATTACATGGGGGAAGACGAGGGGTGTTACAAGGAACAAGACGAGGCGCCTTGCGCCGAGGTAATGTCGCCACACCGCCTCAGGGCCGCCGCTCCGCGTGCACGCACCCGCTCTGCTGCTACACGAGTGCGCCTGGCTGGGCGCTGTGCGCCCGCGGGCCTGGCGATCACACATGCCACTCCTGCCTTGACGATCACACACGCCACCGGCAACCATGTCAACACTCTAGCGCGCAGTCTGTGTGACGTCGCCGCATTCGACGCCCCCTAGCTGGGCGCTATGCGCCCAACACTACCCGCAGGAGCGTTGCGCGCCCACTGTGCCGTCTCGGCTTTCTCTATGCGCCACATGCCTTAGTCTCCTAGCGGGATGTCTCCCTACCGTGCGCCCCGCACACGCAATGCGCGCACTGCCCGCGCGGCCGCTGCGCGGCACCCCGCACAACTCCGCGCGCTGCACCTGCGGCATGCCGCCCAGCCTGCGCGTCCCGCACCCGCGCGCAGCGCTTCCTGCTCCCGCGTGCAGCGCTCGGCGCTGGCGGGTAGCGTTGGCACCCGCGCTTGGCGCTTGGCTTTGGCACGCGGCACTTGGCTCTCGCGCGCACACGCCGATTAGCTTGCGCGCCCAGCACGTGCGAATCGTACCTGATCCGTCCCGCCCTGGGCGTGGACGGGCACGTGCGCAGTCTGCCGTGAATCACCACGGACAGTGGCAATGGCCTAATAGATCAGGTATTTGGATATCACTATCCATTATGACTCAGTCCTTAAAAATGTCGTGAGCCAAATACAACGAACACGCCCTCCCAATAAGCACGCAAGCCTCTGGGCAGGGAATGCCGCCTAGTTAGGGGCCTAACACGCCCCCGCTGCCTGAACTTGTCGACGCCCTCATCGACGCCCGTTGCTCCGCTTCATATGCTTGCGGTAGGTCCTCGAACTGCCATAAGTCCGAGTCGCGCTCCCAGGTGGCTGATTCCTCTGGCCTGTTCTTCCACTTGATAAGGTACTCGATCTTGTGATAGCAGCCATGGCATCCTCCCCAATCAATTTCCCGCTTCGCCAGAACAACTTCTGCTTCCTGTTCGAAGTGGGCCCGCACGATCGGTGGTGCACGTTGGGATGTTTCCTCGCCGTGTCTTCAGGATCTGGTATACATTTCTTCAGAACCGACACATCGAAGACCGGATGGACCGCCAGCCGACGGGGAATGTTGAGTCGGTAGGCAACTCGGCCGATTTTTGATACCACTTCGAAAGGTCCATCATAGCGGGGAATCAGACCCTTGTGACGTTGCTTTGCTTGCTTCGTCTTCAACATTTGAGCATTGGTCTTCAACAAAACTTTGTCGCCAACTTGGAACTCTACGTCCCGTCTGTGTTGGTCAGTGTACTTCTTCATTCTTTGAGCAGCACGCTCCAATGCCTCACGGGCTTCCTCAGTGCGAGCATGATAATCGTGCGCAAAGCGGAAGGCCGCAGGGAAATCCCCATTCCCTTTCCTTTTCACAACTTCCGGAGGAGTTAGTGGCTGTCTTCCAGTTGCAATCTCGAACGGTGAGTGACCCGTAGCCGAGCTCCAGTTGATGTTGTGCGCGAACTGTGCTGCATCCAGCAGCTCCACCCAGTTCTCTTGATTGACCAAAACGTAATGCCGGAGGTATTCTTTGAGCATGGAATTCACACGTTCCGTCTGACCATCTGTCTGGGGGTGGAAGCTCGTAGAAAATGTGAGCTTGGAGCCCATGTACTTGAACAGCGACTCCCAAAAATGACTAGTGAACCTTGTGTCTCTGTCACTAATAATGTCCGGTGGAAGACCCCAATACTTCGCCACATAGGACATGAACAAACGAGCCACGCCATCTGCGTGCAGTTCCGACATGGTGGGGATGAAGGTCGCATATTTGGAAAAGCGATCCACGACAACCAAGATGGCGTAGTTCCCACCCACGCGCGGAAGGCAAGCGATGAAATCCATTGAGATGGACTTCCACAGTCTGCTCGCCCTCAGGAGAGGTTCCAGCGTTCCAGCTACCTTGGCCTTCTCCGTCTTGTCTTGTTGACACACCAGGCATGAACGGACATAGGCTTCTACATCTCGTTCCATTCCCGGCCAGTGATAGCTGCTGGACAGGAGTGCAAGCGTACGGGCCTGCCCTGGGTGTCCGGCGTGGGGTGCGTCGTGGGCCTCGTAAAGGAGCTTCCGACGCAACCCACCCGCACGCGGCACATACAGCCTGTTTCCCGTGGCGTAGACAACACTGTCCTCGGTCCAGAATCTCCTTGTTTCGCCCGCAGCAACTCGCTTCATCAGGAGTACAGCTTCTGGATCATCTTTCAGCGCCAACTTGATTTCGTCGAGGATGCTTCCTTGGACTGCTGAAAGAGCGGCCATGAACACTTCCGGTTCCTTGCAGCTTAAGGCGTCGGCCACTTGATTGGCATGCCCCGGCTTGTACTTCAAGTCGAAGTCAAACTCCGCCAAGAAGTCTTGCCATCTTGCTTGCTTCAAGGTCAGCTTCTTCTGGGACTCGAAGCAGCTTGATGCTGGACAACGTCGGGGACGTGATCCGGCCGTCACCGAGGGTTCGTACTCGGTGTCGATAGTGTCGGTGAACGTCGTCTACTCACGGGTAGGCGCACGGCATGGGTCTCCTATGGGGATTTCCTACAATGAGATGCACTGGTGGGGGATCGTACGTGCAGCTGGCGACAAGCAATAGGGAAGCCGACGTCCGTGAGAGGACGGGGTCACTTGGAGACGGGTAAGGAAACCTCCTGAACGGGAGGGCTCTGAACGGGATGGCTCCCGCCGGGGTTTGCTCGCACAGGCGGGCGAACCGACTCGTACCAAACTAGGTAGGACACTCGGTAGTACGTAATTCTTCACTCATCCTGTCACACTCACCTATGTCTAACCCGAGCGCGGTGGAGGCAAACGAGAGATATACTGCAAGAAATAAGAGATGGGAGGGGGGGGCGTACCTTGTCATCGACGCGGGCCTCGTCTTGGCGATTCACAGAGAGGATGGAGAAGGTTGCTGGCAGGCGGGGCTGTCAGGTAGTAGGGAAGGGAACAGCGGCAGGCGCTGCGTGAGCCGGCGCGACAGCGGGCACAACGGCGGTGGGCGCGGTGCATGGAGGGCCCAAGGCGCGGCGCGAGGAGTCGCGCGGGCGTGCTGACAGCGCGGGCGGCAAGGGGCCGGGGCGCTAGTGCAGGCAGATCAGCCAGAAAACAGCAGCACGGCGGCAGGCGGCAGATAGCAATTCCACGAGGCCAGGGCGCGCAGCATTCGTCGTATCGAAATCGCGCGGGGTTGCACGGCCCCAGCGAAATGCTGGGGCAAGGGCGGTGCAACGCGGGAGGGCCTACGACGACTGGTGGGGAGACTTGACGTTCGGCTTCACCAGCAGACGGTCGGGCGTCTAGGTGGCTGCGAAGCAGGTGGAATCAACGGGCGTCCAGGGTCGGCAAGGGCGTGGGATCGAGTGCCCTCGGCGCGGCCAGATTACGGCGGGAGAAGTCCTTCCCGGTGGAGTAACCTCGCGCGATGGCATGGTTCTGGCAGCCAGGTGATCGGCGGCGAAGATGCACTGACAGGGAGCATGTCGGGGTGGATCCTGAGGTTCTGGGCGGAAGGCGTGATGGCCCGTCCGTAGGTGTTGTGGTTGTCCCCAGGGAGGGGCGGAGAACCCTGGTGCAACCAGTAACGGTGGGGGACGTAGCGCTCGGCAGGCGTCACGATGGCAGCGCCGTCGCGACAACAGCCGACAGAGACAGGCTTTCACTAGGGGGTCGCGAGCGTGCGAGTCCTTGGGCGCTGGGCGACGGGAAAAGATGGGTTTCCCGCTGGGCCGCGGCTATCTCCGAAGAGGGACGGAGAATCCATGTGCAACCGACGGGACGCAACCAGGGGCTGGCTGGGGTTCTCGTTCCCGACAGAAGCTCAAACAGAGGGACGAACGGGGACCGCTTCCAAGAGGGGTCCCAGGGCGCTTTCTCCTTCTTCCTACTCCACCTTCTTCTTCTCCTTCTCTCCTCTTCCTGCCGTCTTCTTCCTCCAAGCGTGACCTAATTCTTCATCATGCGGGAACCATCTTTCTCAAAGCAACAACAATATTCAAATTCATCGATGAAAAAGTCTGTCTTGTTTAGGGCAACCCTGCTTCCCTTATAAGGGGGGGGGGAAGTGGGGTTGGCCCATTAAACCCAAAAACCAAACACTAGAAAATAAAACAACTACCCTATGATTCCAAAGAGATGAAAGCGACTCAAGGAAATCAACGGAATGATAGCGGGGGGGGGGGAGATCCTTATAGGATGAACCTCCCCTCCTTACACGAGACCGTGATGAGTCGGAGAAGGACGAATGACGAAGACTAAAAGCAAAACGACGAGTAAAGCAAATACGTAAAGATAACCATACGGTGTCCATTACCAGGGATACTTGAATCCGGGCGTGCGTACCGTTGCCTTGGCTTGCCGAGCGGGCTGAACGCGAATGGCCGGTGCTTTCGAGGACGACGGTGACGTCTCCAAAGACGTTTATGGGGCTGTTGCCGGGGCTGCGCCATCAATCTTCCCAAGGACGGAAGAACTCGACTCCAGCGAGTTAGGTGCGTCGAAGGGCAGCGGCTGGAGTAGATCCGGTCAAAGGTGGCGGAGCTGTGTCTCTGAAATCCACGTGTCGTCTGTGCTGGTTCGTCCCAGCCATCGTACCAAGAACCTCCGCGAGACCTCGTTCCCTGCATAGTCAATTATCTCCTGTAGTACACAGTCGATTGCCTCGTGCCAATCGGGTGAAACAAACGGGGGAGTGGTCACGGCAAGCTCACTCACACTGAATGGGTCTAGAGAGGCTTGGGTGTGGGGGTGAGAAGGGGTTTGGTACGGAGCCAAATCCGTCACGTTGAACGTGGAGCTTATTCCCCATGTAGGAGGAATCTCGACGATGTAGGCATTTTTGCCCACCCTTCGGAGGATCGAGAACGGGCCGGCGCTACGAGCATGTAGCTTTGTAGCCGTCCCAGGAGAGTATCTCTCCGGTCTAAGCCTAGCCATCACTAGGTCTCCCACATCGAAGACTCGCGGTCGGCAGTGCAAGTCGGCAGACTGCTTGTACAATGCATTTTGGCTTGTGATCCTATCATGAATATGTTGATGCAATGCAGAAATATGCTGGGCGAATGCGATGCCGTCCTCGGATACCCTAACATGCGGGTCAATAGGTGCTAAGTCTAGTGGGCGACGAGGGGCCTGGCCATAGACGATCTCAAACGGGCTCAACCCGATGGTGTGGTTCACCGAGGAGTTGTACGCGAACTCGGTGTGAGGGATGATCAAATCTCAAGTTGCGAGGTGTTCGCCCACTAAGGAACATAGTAGGTTGCCCAAGCTTCGCTTAACGACCTCCGTTTGACCGTCGGTCTGCGGATGGTAGGCAATCGAGAACTTAAGCCATGTGCCGAGGAGACTCCATAAGGTCTTCCAGAAATAGCTCGTAAAGGGGGGTGTTTGATGACTCTAAATATGTCATCAATTATTAAGGATTTCTTGAGCATTAAAGTATCATTTGCATTCATCTAATCCATATCGGTTATATCTCATGTACATTATTTTCCTACTTACTAACCCCACTTGATTCAAAGAATCAAGTTGATTAGATCTCACTTATTGGATTTAATGAGTTCAGATATGGATCACGCACCAAGAAAAATGCACTTGACTAAGAGGAGCTGACGAAAAACTACAAGGAAGAAAAAGCCCTAAAAATCTCCAAGAAGCATAATTGAGAGAAACCTATAATTAGCCTCTTGAGGGTTCATTTTAGGTTGTCCAGAATTTCAACCTGAACAGGCTAGGGCTTGGAGGAGAAGAGTTCTGCACCCTCCAAGAGCTGATGAGCATTGGAGCAGGGAGAGAAGCAAGCTGAGGTTTCTCTCAATTATGCTAGAGCAAAACGATCGTCACCTAGCCGGAAGGGTGTGACACAAGGTGAGGTGATTGTTCTAGTTTCTGTTGTGGTCTTCTTCTTCCTTCAAGACAATTACCGTTGGAACTAGAAGGGTACTCAGCAGAGTTTCCATTGTTTCCAACAAGATTATTCATTGTCAAACTTGAGTTTGTTTATTGTTCTATCGATTTCCTTTTGTTTTCCTCTTGAATCGCCATCAATCCAGTGTTCAATTCGAACTTCATCCTTCAGCCCCAGCTGCACACAGCAAAGCCGCGTGCAGCACAGCTGCACGCAGCCAAGGCCGCGCGCAGCACAGCCGCACGCAAGCCACGCCGCATGCAGCTCTCGCCGTGTGCAGGCCAGGCCGACCTGCAAGCAGGCCAACCCGCGTGCAACAGACGCCGCACGCAAGCCACGCCCGCGTGCAGCCCTCACTACGCGCAGGCCACGCTCGCGCGCAGCATCCGTCGCACGCAGGCTCAACCCGCGTGCAGCTTACTCCGCACGCAGACCACACCTGCGTGCGTGCACGCAGGGTGTTTGTTGGAATGCCCAAGCCACAAACGTAAGCCTGTGGAGAAAAAAATACCTTTTGAAGTGCCAATTCTTATAAACTAATACGGAGGCAGAGTTTATTATTCTACTGAGGGATTATTTCACAGATCTTTTCTGAGGAAATTCAATTGGTTTACTGAAGATAATTCCTCTAATTGTTGAGATTGGTACAATAATCTGATAAGTAAACTGAATTGAAAGGAAATTGATATTGCCTTGCCTGCTCCCTGTGGATCGACACCTTACTCGCCCTAAGGCTGTGAGGTTAAAAATTCTGTTGCATAGCTCAATTCCTCACACGACTAACCAAAAATAACCAGTAAAAATGCACATAAATTGAGCGTATCAGACGTCTCGGTCGGACACGATCGAAGCTGGCAGACCATGGAGGCGGACAATTTCCCGGAAGAACAGTTGTGCGACCTTCGTGGCGTTAGACATTTTCGCGCAGGGCATGAAGTGCGCCATCTTCGAGAACCTGTCAATGACGACCATGACGGAGTCGTGTCGTCGTGCTGTCTGGGGAAGTCCTAGGATGAAATCCATACTAATGTCATCCCATGGATGCTTGGGCATCGGTAGCGGGGTGTATAACCCGGCGCTCTTCTTGACCTGTTTGGCCAAGGCACATACGCGGCACTAGGCAACGATGTTGCCGACGTCGCGCTTCAGCGACGGCCAGTAGAATTGGTATTCCACGGCAGAGATGGTCTTGTCACGTCCAAAGTGACCGCTAAGACCACCGACGTGACATTCCCATATGAGGAAGTCACGCAGTGACCTGTGTGGCACGCAGAGTCTGTTCTGATAGATCAAGTAGTCGTCCGTAATGACATAGTCCCAGTAGCCGCGGGACGGTCCCTATCGAACTCGTGTGATAATCGGCCTGAAGTCGGGGCAGCTGTCGTATCCATCTCTGAAAATCTCAAACCCGAGGACTTTCACCCTCATGATGTTGAGCACGTGGGCTCGTCGGCTAAGTGCGTCGGCGACGACGTTCTTGTGCTTGATGACGAAGGAATAATCCTATAGGTATTCGATCCATCTCGCGTGTCGGTCGCTCAACTTCTGCTGGGAGTGCAGGTACTTGAGCACCTCGTGATCTGAGAAGAGCACGAATTCCTTGGAGAGGAGATAGTGTCGCTAGTGTCGTAGGGCTTGAACGACTGCGTAGAACTCCTTGTTGTACGTCGAGTAGCGTAGTCTCGCGTCGTTCAGCTTTTCGCTGAAAAACTCAACGGGGTGACCCTCTTGGCTGAGGACACCACCGATCGCGACGCCTGGGGCGTCACAGGTAACCTCGAACACCTTGCCAAAGTCAAGTAGGCGGAGGACAGGAGCCTGTGTCATCAGAAGCTTCACGTGCTGAAAAGCTCGATCGGTGGCGGGAGTCCAAGTGAACGGCTCCCCCTTGAGGCAGTTGGTGATAGGAGCCGTGACAGAACTGAAGTTCTGTACAAATCGTCGGTAGAAAGTGGCGAGGCCGATGAAGCTCCGTACGTCGTGAAGGCTGGCCGGCGACGGCCAGGTAGTGATGGCCCAGACCTTTTCCGGTTCAGCGGCAACGCCCTGGGCGCATACGATGAACCCGAGGAAGGAAACTTCTGATGTGAGGAAGGTACACTTCTTAGGGTGCGTGTATAACTTTCGCGCCGAAGGACGGTGCAGACCTGCCAAAGGTGGTCGAGGTGTTCCTCCCTCGACTGGCTATAGATGAGGATGTTGTCAAAGTAGACGACAACAAATCTCCCGATAAAGGCGCGCAGTACCTCGTTCATGAGGCGCTGAAAGGTACTCGACGCGTTGGAGAGGCCGAAGGGCATGACTCTCCACTCATATAACCCGTCATTTATCTTAAAGGCGGTCTTCCATTCGTCTTCGGGACAAATCCGAACCTGGTGGTAGCCACTACGTAGATCTATCTTCGAGAAGATAGTAGCTCCAGCCATCATGTCGAAGAGGTCCTGGACGGGGGGAATGGGAAAACGGTATCGTACCGTTATCTTGTTGATGGCGCGGCTGTCGCAGCACATGCGCCATGTGCCGTCTTTCTTCGGAGCTAGTAGCGCCGGTACGGCGCAAGGACTAAGACTCTCCTGGATGAGGCCCTTCGCGAGTAGCTCGCGGACCTGTCGTAAAAGCTCCTCGTATCTCTGTGGCTCCATCCGATAGTGTGGTAGGTTTGGCAATGAGGCCTTGGGCCCAAAATTGATCGCGTGCTAGATGCCACGCATCGGCGGTAGTCCATGCGCTCCATCCTGGATGCCACAAAATTGATCGTGTCGGCGTCCTTGAGCGGGGAACGCTGGTCCGGGTATGTGTGCGGGGGATCGGGGGAGCACGAGCATCCGCTCCATGCGCTCCATCCTGGCGGCCATGGCGCGAAAGTACGCCCCTTGATCTTCATGCGGGTCCTCCTGGGGTGGAAGTTGGCGGTGTACTCCTCGTCCGCGAGTAGCGGTGCTCCAGGGTGTGGCCTTGTCAATGGGAGTCTTCCCGTATGGTCGACGTCCGACGACCATCTCGTCATCGTAATCACTAGGGGGGGGGACTCGCCACGAGAGGGCGGTGAGCCGCGTGGGGAGATCCGTAGCTCACGAGACGTGCTAGTGGGATCTCGTGGTCCGGACGACGGGGGGGCACCCGTAACGGCAGGTGCAGTCCGCGCGGCTTCGATAGGCGGCGATATCGGGCCGGCTACCGGTGTCGCGGGACGATGCTCCGAGGGGGCAGTAGCGTTGCCCCTCTCGTCAGGCGACGGTTCTCACCGTCGCGGGGAGGTAGAACCTCCGCGTTGAGCTCTCCAGCTCAATCGCGTCTCTATGGCCATCCCTAGGGGAACCTAGATGCGTTTTGAAAATGATGAAAATGCGATGCGATGTGGATGCAGCTAGTGATAAGTATGCGGCGTCGGAGGCGCGCTGTGAGCAACCACAGCCTGCTCTGATACCAATTTGATGCAGGACAACGTCGGGGACGTGATCCGGCCATCACCGAGGGTTCGTATTCGGTGTCGATAGTGTCGGTGAACCTCGTCTACTCACGGGTAGGCGCACGGCACGGGTCTCCTATGGGGATGACCTACAATGAGATGCACGGGTGGGGGATTGTACGTGCAGATGGCGACAAGCAATGGGGAAGCCGACGTTGGCGAGAGGACGGGGTCACCTGGAGACGGGTAGGGAAACCTCCTGACCCTCGTCCGGATGGACGAGGTTGCTACGGCTCTGAACGGGAGGGCTCCCGCAGGGGTTTGCTCGCACGGGCGGGCAAACCGACTCGTACCAAACCAGGTAGGACACTCAGTAGTACGTAATTCTTCACTCGTCCTGTCACACTCACCTATGTCTAACCCGAGCGCGGTGGAGGCAAACGAGAGATATACTGCAAGAAATAAGAGACGGAAGCGGGGGGCGTACCTTGTCGTCGACGCGGGCCTCGTCTTGGCGATTCACAGAGAGGATGGAGAAGGTTGCTGGCAGGCGGGGCTGTCAGGTAGTAGGGAAGGGAACAGCGGCAGGCGCTGCGTGAGCCGGCGCGACAGCGGGCACAACGGCGGTGGGTGCGGTGCATGGAGGGCCCAAGGCGCAACGCGAGGAGTCGCGCGGGCGTGCTGACAGCGCGGGCGGCAAGGGGCCGAGGCGCTAGTGCAGGCAGATCAGCCAGAAAACAGCAGCACGGCGGCAGGCGGCAGATAGCAATTCAACGAGGCCAGGGCGCGCAGCATTCGTCGTATCGGAATCGCGCGGGGTTGCACGGCCCCAGCGAAATGCTGGGGCAAGGGCGGTGCAACGCGGGAGGGCCTACGACGACTGGTGGGGAGACTTGACGTTCGGCTTCACCAGCAGACGGTCGGGCGTCTAGGTGGCTGCGAAGCAGGTGGAATCAACGGGCGTCCAGGGTCGGCAAGGGCGTGGGATCGAGTGCCCTCGGCGCGGCCAGATTACGGCGGGAGAAGTCCTTCCCGGTGGAGTAACCTCGCGCGATGGCATGGTTCTGGCAGCCAGGTGATCGGCGGCGAAGATGCACTGACAGGGAGCATGTCGGGGTGGATCCTGAGGTTCTGGGCGGAAGGCGTGATGGCCCGTCCGTAGGTGTTGTGGTTGTCCCCAGGGAGGGGCGGAGAACCCTGGTGCAACCAGTAACGGTGGGGGGCGTAGCGCTCGGCAGGCGTCACGATGGCAGCGCCGTCGCGACAACAGCCGGCGAGACGAGCTTTCACTAGAAATTCGCGGCGTCTGCGAGTCCTTGGGCGCTGGGCGACGGGAAAAGATGGGTTTCCCGCTGGGCCGCGGCTATCTCCGAAGAGGGACGGAGAATCCATGTGCAACCGACGGGACGCAACCAGGGGCTGGCTGGGGTTCTCGTTCCCGACAGAAGCTCAAACAGAGGGACGACGGGACCGCTTCCAAGAGGGGTCCCAGGGCGCTTTCTCCTTCTTCCTGCTCCACCTTCTTCTTCTCCTTCTCTCCTCTTCCTGCCGTCTTCTTCCTCCAAGCGTGACCTAATTCTTCATCATGCGGGAACCATCTTTCTCAAAGCAACAACAATATTCAAATTCATCGATGAAAAAGTCTGTCTTGTTTAGGGCAACCCTGCTTCCCTTATAAGGGGGGGGGGAAGTGGGGTTGGCCCATTAAACCCAAAAACCAAACACTAGAAAATAAAACAACTACCCTATGATTCCAAAGAGATGAAAGCGACTCAAGGAAATCAACGGAATGATAGCGGGGGGGGGGGAGATCCTTATAGGATGAACCTCCCCTCCTTACACGAGACCGTGATGAGTCGGAGAAGGACGAATGACGAAGACTAAAAGCAAAACGACGAGTAAAGCAAATACGTAAAGATAACCATACGGTGTCCATTACCAGGGATACTTGAATCCGGGCGTGCGTACCGTTGCCTTGGCTTGCCGAGCGGGCTGAACGCGAATGGCCGGTGCTTTCGAGGACGACGGTGACGTCTCCAAAGACGTTTATGGGGCTGTTGTCGGGGCTGCGCCAGCACAACTGGTGGCCACATTGTCAATGTAGGCCACAAATTTCCCATGGGGCAGATAGTGGCACCAGACTCTCAGGGAATGTACCACCGCTGTCATCTCCTTCTCGTGCACCGAGTACCTTCTCTCTGCATCGTTCAGCTTCTAGCATCGGTGTGTACCTCATATGGCTTGTTGAACTTGGGCAAACGGAGCACCGGTTCGCTGGAGACTGCACTCTTCAGCTTATCGAATGCTCTTTGACACCGGTCTGTCCTCTACCATTTCATGTGTTTCTTCAACAAGTCCGTCAGAGGGGCAGCTAGTCGGGAGAAGCCTTTGATAAACTTCCGGTAGTAATTTGACAATCCAAGGAAAGATCTTAGCTGCGGCACCCCCTTCGGCTCCGCCCAATTCCTGATGGCCTTCACCTTAGCAGGGTCGATGCGCACGCTTGCCTTCCCGACTAGGTGTCAAGGAACTCAATCTCCTGCAAGGCGAACTCGCACTTTTTCGGGTTGAGGTAGAGCTCGTGCTCCCTCAGCTTGGCCATCACCTTCCTCAGGTGCCTCACATGGTCATCCAAGCTCTGGCTGTATACGAGAATATCATCCAAATACACAACCACGAAATCATCGATATAATCCCGAAAAATATTGTTCATCAGGCAACAAAACGTAGCAAGAGCGTTCGTGAGCCCAAAGGCATCACACAAAATTCAAATGATCCGTAGCGAGTCACGCACGCCGTCTTCGGTTCATCCCTCTCCTTGATTCACACTTGGTGGTACCCGCTCTTCAAGTCCATCCGCGAGAAGTAGCGAGCCTCGCCGAGCTTGTCAAACAGCTCTTCAACATTCGGTACAGGATATTTGTTTTTCACTGTTACCTTGTTTAACGCTCGGTAGTCCACACAAAGTCGGAGCGATCCATCCTTCTTCTTCTTGAAGAGAACTGGAGTGATGAAGGGGGCCTTGGACAGACGGATGAGCTCTCTCCAGCAGTTCTTGGAGCTACTTCCTCAGCTCCTCCAGGTAAGTGGGAGGCATCTTGTAGGGAGCCCGCGCAGGGGGACGTGTTCTAGGGAGAAATTCGATCTCGTGGTCTACATCCCGCCTGGGCGGCAGCTTCGAGGGGAGTTGCACGAGCATCACCTCGGCAAACTCCCGCAGTACGTCCGCAATTGGCCCCGGTAGTCCACTCGCGGCTGCACTGGGGTTGTTGTCGTCGTCGTCACCCCAACTAATCGCTGCTAAATGGGCTGGTGCGCACCCCTGCCTTTCACCCTTTTTTTGGGGTGTCGGCCCTCGTATGGTGACGAGGAAGGTCTCTTCCCCCTTCCTCAATCTGTCCTTAATTTGCATTGTAGACAGGAGTGCAGTGTTCCGCGGCTTCTGGGCCCCTTGGTCTCTCACGAAACATGGGTGAGATCCCTCCGAGAACAAGACGCCGCGCTACTGGGGGAACACGACAGCACATGAACCCATTAGTAGGTCGAGACCTAGGACGACTGTGAAGTCATCCATGGGGGACACCATGAAGTTGGTCCGACCCTCCCACGTTCCCACCTGCAGCAATACCCCCTTGGCCACGCCAACGATATCTCAGGCTTTCGAGTTGACGGCCTTGATCTTCCCCGCACTTGGGGACAGCTTCAAGCCGAGCTTCTTTGCTTCCTTTTCAGCGAGGACGTTGTGCGTCGCCCCCGTGTCGACCATGGCCGTGGAGGGCTTACCGTTTATCAGTATCGGGACGTGCAAGAGGTTCAGACCCTCATACTGGACAGGGGTTCCGCCCTGCAATGCTGCTAGGCACTAGAGGGAGTTCAGGGTTACCGTATTGCTTCACCCGGGAACACCCGGTTGGGGCGGCGGCACGACCATCGCATTAACATTGGTGGCCGCTGCCACCCCTCTTGGGCAATCCCTCATAAAATGGGGTCCTCCGCAAGCGAAACAAGTCAGCTTGTTGCCCCCACTGCCTGGACTCTGCTTCCACAGTCTTGGGCTCTTGCCCTTGTCTCGGCCCTTGCCGTGGCCCTGCTTAAACTTTCTCTTCAGGCCTTGACTGCTTGGCACTGCTGGTGCCTCGGCGCGCTCTTGGCATGGCTTGTACCGCTTCATGGGTCTATCCTCCGTCTTGGCGGGTCTAGCGGGGTGGAGCTCTGTGCTTTCCACAACCTTGTAGGCCAAGTTCAAATCTCTACAATGTCTCCGTTCCAGCTCGGTCTGGAGCTAGTGGGGAAGGCCTTTTGCGAAGCAGTAGAGCTTGTTCGCCTTAGACATGTCGGTGATCCTCCGGATTATGGACACAAATTAGCCCACATATTCCCTCGGATTACCCGTCATCTTGAGGTTTTCAAGCTCTCCTCTCGCGATCCACGCCGTGTTGTGCGGCATGAAGCTCTCCTTAATCTCCCGCACAAACTCTTCGTACGTCGAGGGTGGCCAGTTTCTACATTCTTCCCGCTATCGCCACCATGACTTCGCTTCGTCTGTGAGGAAATAGCTAGCCTCTAGCACTTTGCTTTCGTCTGATAGCTGTCTATTGCTGAAATACCGGTCTCAGTCATAACGGAAATCTGCCATTGTGTCTTCCCGGCGAGAACCGTCGAACCGCGGTTCGGGGAGTGAGTGCTCCCTCCCGGTGTCACTATTGGGGTGACTGCAGGTGCCTTCTTCCAGCCTCTCCATCTGGAGTTTTAATGTCAAGACCATCTCGGTCAGCTGCCGGATGGTCTCCTCGTGTTGTCTCACAGTTTCGTCGAGGCCTTCCTGCCTCTGATGGGTCTCCACCCGCACTTCTCTTACGTCCGACTTCAACTCGTCGTAGTTCTTATCAACTTGGGTCTTCAAATCCAATATGTTTTTGTGCAGCAGGCAATTCGTTAGCCTCTGCTCCTTCTCCTTCTCTCATCACTCCCCACACAGCCGTGCGCGAAACGACTCCATCTCCTCAACCAGAACTCAGAAGCACAAGGGGAGGCAATCCAACCTGGCTTTGATACCAATTGTAACACGGTAAAATCTCGAGATAGGTTTCTTGCTCAGAATTGGCATGTGTCGGCCTCAATGTTTGGAGCAGAACACTGAGCAGCCTTGATCTCTTGCAGCGGAAGCTTTTGCAATTGCTTAAGATCGCATAGAAGGGGTTAGAGATGTTGGTGTTAGGCACCGTCAATGAATAGGGTCATTGCATTGATATCTTAAAGAGTACATCAAGATTACATGGGGGAAGACGAGGGGTGTTACAAGGAACGAGACGAGGCACCTTGCGCCGAGGTAATGTCACCACACCGCCTCAGGGCCGCCGCTCCACGCGCGCGCGCCCGCTATGCCGCTACACGAGTGTGCCGGAACGGGCGCCGTGCGCCCACAGGCCTGGCGATCACACATGCCACCCCTGCCTTGACGATCACACACGCCACCGGCACCCATGTCAACACTCTAGCGCGCAGTCTGTGCGACGCCGCCGCATTCGACGCCCCCGAGCTGGGCGCTGTGCACCCAGCACTACCCGCAGGAGCGCTGCACGCCCAATGTGCCGTCTCGGCGCTCTCTGTGCGCTACATTCCTTAGTCTCCTGGCGGGATGTCTCCCTACCGCGCGCCCCGCACATGCAATGCGCGCGCTGCCCGTGCGGTACCCGGCACAATTCCGCGCGCTGCACCCGCGGCATGCCGGCCGGCCTGTGCATCCCGCACCCGCGCGCAACGCTCGGCGCTGGCGGGTAGCGTTGACGCCCGCGCGTGGCGCTTGGCTTTGGTGCGTGGCGCTTGGCGGGTGCGCACACGCCGATCAGCCCGCGCGCCCAGCATGTACGGACCGTACCTGATCCGTCCCGCCTTGGGCGTGGACGGGCACATGCGCAGTCTACCGTGAATCACCACGGACAGTGGCAATGGCCTAATAGATCAGGTATTTGGATATCACTATCCATTATGACTCAGTCCTTAAAAATGTCGTGAGCCAAATACAACGGACACGCCCTCCCAATAAGCACGCAGGCCTCTGGGCAGGGAATGCCGCCTAGTTAGGGGCCTAATACCTGGCCATAGGGTTAAGCCCAATAAGGCTTAAGCCCAATTTGGCTAAGTCTTCACTTAGCCAAATTGGGCTAATCTTAGTGGGCTGACCCACTAAGGCCAGCCCTCTACGGACCAACTCAGGCCCGCCGCCGCCGCTTGTGCTGCCGATGCTCTGCCGCCTGCGCTACTGCCGCTCCGCCGCCTGCGCCGTCGGCGCCCCGGCCACCTGCGCCGCCGCCCCTCCGCCGCCTGCGCTGCCGCCATCGCGCCGCTCCGCCACCCCGCCTCCGCTCCGCGCCGCTCGCCGCGGCGTCCGCTCCGCCGAGCTGGCGCGCCATCGCCACCTCCGCTGCCGCGCGCTGAGTAGGTAAATTTCACATTTTAGTATTTAAAAATTATTAAAAAATAAAAAAATAGAAAAAAATCAGAAAAATTATTTTCTGCATTAAAAAAATCCGAAAAATTTTGGACAAATTCTAGAAAATTCATATAATCTATTTAAAGTGATTTTAGCACCTAAAACAATTCTAAAGAAATCTATGTCTCTCGTTTTAATACTTATTGTTGTTCTTATATGTAAATTAATTCCAGAAAATTCTAAAAATATTTATTTCTGATTAATTTGCAAGAGAAAATAGAAAAATTAGTTTAAAAATATGATTTTGTGTTTCTCCTTGTATTTTGGCTTAACCTAAATCGTAGGGAATTTTGAAAATGACCTAAAAATCTGGAAACATCCCAAAAAATTGTATTTTTCACGTTTAAAATCATTTTCTTCATCTCAATCTTGAGAAAAACTTCTGAAACTAAATTTCTGCCTCTCTATGGATCGACCCCTTACTTGCCCTATATTAAATGATAGATTATTTAAGTGGAAAATTATCATAAATATTGTTGGCTAAGTCTGAATCAAAACAACAACTTAAAACCCCTAAATTTGGATTTATCAACTGGCGTTGTTTCCGGGGAGGCAATGGAAATTTGATTTCTGAAAACAATTTTAGGTTTAGAATTTCTCCTATCTCCATTTTTTATATGCTTGACTGGAGTTTGAAGTGCAGGGATATTAGTTTTTTTCTCTAGTGGAAAGGGAGACGAGCACTTGGTGAACTCTATACTTTTCTTTTAGATATTTGCGGTGTTTATTTTAATTTTCTTCATATTGGTTGTATTATGCATGTTAGAAGATCTCAGAACCCTCATTGAATAGCTCTAGAATCTGTGGAAAAGACAAGGAATTTGGAAGAATCATGTGCAGAATTTGTGGAGACATTTGACGAAAAGATTAAAGAAATGGCAAACATCCCTTACGATGTGGGTAGAATGAGGAGATTAAGGGAATTTTATGAGCCAGCTGAGAGTAACATTCCACCTAGGATCCATGGCACCATAGATGTGAATGTGAATTTTAAAATAGACCCTCATCTTCATCAAATTTTGCCATCATTTTATGGAAAATTGAATGAAGATACTTATGAGTATTTATATGAATTTGTGGAGAGATGTGATTCTTATAACATCGCAGGTGTGAGTTCAGATGCTTTGAAAATGCGAATGTTCCCTCATACTCATAAGGATAAGGAAAAATATTGGTTCAGAAATGTGGGTAAAAATTTTCAGAATTGGCGTGAGATGGAGAGATGTTTTTTTGCAAAACTTTTATTCAGTCAGAAGGACTAATGCCTATAGGAAAGCAATTAGAGATTTTTATCAGGGAACTGATTCTTTTAGTGAAGCATGGGAAAGATTGAAAGACCTTACTAGAAAATGCCCTCATCATGGTCTTCCTGATTGGCAAATAGTTCAGATTTTTTTATGATGGGTTGATTAACCATGAGAGAGGTAGAGTAGATATTGCTAGTGGTGGTACATTTATAGATAAAACAATTGATGAAGCTACTAGCATTATTGAGAAATTGGCAGATAGTTATGCATATCATCAAGGACTGAGTCGTAATGGGAGAATTTCAGGGCCAAAACGTAGAGGGCTGATTGATGTTAGTGCAATAGAACCTAATTTATGGAAAGATAAGGTATAGAAGGACTTAGGCAAAGTGGGTAAGGTTGTGGAAGAGCTTTCCCAGAATATGAAGAAGATGATGAGCTCCTCCCAAACCTTTACTTCCCCCATCGGCTCACCCTAAACATCATTCTCCTCTTTGTTCCATTTATGAGACTTTTGACCACAGTAATGACATTTGTCCTACTCTTCAACAGGATAATGCATACGTGGGAAATAATCTTTTACAAGCAGCCTGGAATCAAGGGGGCAATTATGGAATTCAAGGATGGAGCAGAGAATGGAAGAAAAACTTCCAGCCACGTCCATATCATCATCAGAACAATCTAAATTATCAGAATTTTGCTTCTAACCCTGATCCAAATTTTATTTCGAATTCACAACATTCATCTTCTAACTCCATGATTTATATGTTGAAGTGGATGATGCTGAAGAAAGAAGAATTACTGAAGAATCAGAGAAGAATGGAGTCTAGAATGGAGATTTTAGAGAGGGAGAATGTTGGACAAGGAGGGAAAAATTCTCAAGGGAACTTCAGAGGTGACAAGAACAAAGGTAAAATTGATGAATTTGGCACCACTATCCAAAATTCAGGTCAACTTCCAACCCAAGGCAATCTTAATATTAGAAATATATCTTGGTTGATCATGATTTTGATAATTCAGAATATGCTCCCTTTAGTAAAAAATTTGAATCTCATGAATCCTATCATGAACATGTGCATCTAAGTGGAATTTCTAGATAAAGTAGTGGGAAGGAATTAGCTGATCCATTTGAAAGAATACCTTGTGATACACCTGATGTAGCAGAAGAAGATAGATACATTGATGATGTGAGAGAAGATCCTGAGGAACCCCGAGAGAAAATGGCAACACCAAAACCTAATCTAAAAGATTATGTACCACCCATTCCATTTCCCCAGGCTTTCAAACCTTCCAAAGCCTCCCTTAGTGATAGTCATTTGCTTAATTTTTTTTTTGAGGAAGCCACTATTACTATTACTTTGGTAGATTCAATTCAGAATATTCCTTCATACTCAAAGTTTTTGAAAAATCTTTGCACTCCATCTAGGAGGGAAAAGAGGAGTCAATTATCTGAAAGTATAAGTTCTACTCTATTAAAGCAGACTATTAGGAAGAAATGGGACCCAGGAGGTCCATTCATGAACTGTGAGATTGAGGAAATGGTATCTAGTAGGTCACTTTTGGACACGGGTTCAAGTTTTTGGTGTTCAACTTTTCATAACTCTCCTCTCCTTAGCTTAATTTCAACCCATGCATTTTTAACTTTGCGCACTTTATTTGAACTATTAAGGCCATCGTGGGCCATTTGTTTACCTTCTTGTTTTTTTATTTTCCTTTTTAGTTTGTCCATTAAGCAGGATGGCAATTTAGAAGAAGTTAGCTAGTCCAATGGCAGCCAACCACAATGGGATGATCAGGACCTACTCCATTTTGGTTTACATTTTCGTTTCCCTTCCCTTGTTTTACCATTATTTGCATTGGGTCAATGCATATAGCAGCTGGGGGGGGGTTTAATTTAGGTATGCAACCGAAAATACAATAGGTGTTTATGCATGAATGGATCATATTTTTCATTTTTTAAAATATTTTTAATGTTATTATTCTTGATTGCATACATCCCATATAACCATCCCCAGCTTGAGAAGTTGTCCAAACCATGATCCATAAGGCATGAGTAGAGAAGTAAGGCTCTTGTAGCAGATCAAAAGCATCTCTTGATGGTATATTGATGGTATATCTCTTGATGGTATATAATACATGAGTCTAGACACTCTTGGTCAGTTCCTAAGTGGTTAGGATATCTAGTAGGGTGAGGAGCAGACATGAAATTCAAAGGGTAGAAGTACTATCATTGTGGAAGGGAGTGATGAGTGAATTGATTGGTTCCCACTTTTTGCTTAAGGATATGCATCACAAAGAATTTCATCTGGAAGGAGAGATGGTCATTTCTTCACGCCTTAAGCATAGAATCACCTGCCCTTGAACCACCTAAAGCTAATTTGAGAACCATGCGTACTACCTTACTTCATCACCTACAACCCTTCTTCCACCTATGTAGTTGTGAACTTAGATTTTATCCTTTTAGCTACCTTCCATGTTACTTAGAAGATGCCCAACTCCCAAATTTTTCTCCTCCTCTTCCCCTTTGTGATATCATCTAGTGATGATGTATTTCCATTGTTATCTCTCTCTTTGTTTCTCCTACATCTTCTCATCTTATTTTTTCTCATTCTCACCAGCATGGGATGAATTGACGAATTTTTATTTCAAGAAATTCATCCTGTTTGCGTTTGTTGTTTCACGTACTTTCTTGTGTGGAGAATCAAATGATCAAGGGAAGGGCAATTTTATGGTCCAAATACTATACAATTGCGCTTGCCCCTACATATCAAGGGCATTTAGCAAGACAAACATTTCATTTCTTCTTTTGGATAACATGATCTCATATGTATTGTTCTTGGTTGTTCACCCCTTCAAAAAAAAAAGAGGAAAAAAAATAAATAAAAGAATACAAAAAGAAAAAAAATAAAAATAAGAAAAAGAAAAAAAAACAATTATGGGGTCTTTGTTTGTTTATTTCTTCATTCCCATTTTTTGTCTCCCATGATTTTGGTGGTCATTGTTATAATCCTTTGTTTATGTGGAGACATGCCTATCTCATCCACATTCTTGATGAACTCCACTTCCTCATATTTGTTCACCTTCTTCTTGTGCATTCCGCTCATTCATCTATATTTGGGAGTGGGCTATTTTAAGTAACATATACAAATCTGTCATCCATCATTTTCCCTTCACCCAATCCTTCCCATGTTGATGTAACTCACCTATCTCCTCTTTTCTACCTATAGGTATCCATGTTTGAATTTAACCTCACCACACATGTATTCCTTTGGTACACTATTGATACTCTGTGCTAGAACTTGGATGAGAAGAATGACTCATTTCAAATTTCAGGTGGAAGCAAGATATTGTGTGGGTAAGATGAGGGCCACTTCTATTGAGTGATGAGGGCCACCTTTCTTTAGAGGGTGAGACCTTTTCATGGTGATAGTACCATACCTAGAGAGAAGTAAGCTTCCCTCTTCATGACCACTAGCTCTTTCCATCACTACAAAGGACTTGACCATTAGTGCTTTAGTATTTTATGGGCTATTTATACTTAGAGATGTGATTGATATTCATAATACTTCATACTTGAGTCTTTTGTTTCAAGGGATTGATGGACTTCTCAAAGGCGAACCTAAGGCCCATTGCTAAGGGGGTGTTGATAACATGATAAATGGACCTATATTTGTATATATTTTAGATTTTTTTAGTATTATTAATATATAATTTATCATGTTATTATTTGAATTAACCAAATATTTATGCATTAGCTAATAATTCCAACTTTTCCACATTATGATTATTTTTCACTAACTTCGTTGACTTCTATGAAGTCAATCAGTTTGAATTCTGATGAGTATTTTATAGTTCAAAATATGCAGAAATTTACAGGAATTAGAAGATGTCATTCTGAGCAAAATTGGAGGATTTTTGGGAGCTGAGTGATTATCAAAATGGGCTGCAAAGGATGAAATGGTATTGTGGGCTTTTAAAGGAGAGATCAGAGGGACTTGGACCACGACCTGACCTACCTATTGGGCCTGCAAACACATTACAAAAGAAACAAACTGGAAATTAGAAGGCAAAGCTCTCAACCCATGGAGAAAAAGAGGCAAAATGGCAAGAAAAAAGAATAGATAATGCCCAAAGGTGTATTTTAGTAATTCTCACAATGTATAAATATACTTTTTCTCCCTCATTTTCTTTGATTCTGGACGTGCTATAGCAAGTGGCTGGCCAGCAGGACAAGGCATTTTTCCGAATCCAGGTTATTCAACCTGCTTAATGTAAGTTTATTGAAGTTTTCTCTTAATCTCGTCTCTTGTTTGCATTGAAAAATGCCTGATCCTGGCAAAATATAAGAATCCATACTTGAGAGGAATCATTGAGGGCTCAGTTAACTTGCATTGAGGCTTTAGGATCTTAGATTTCAACCTTCTCCATCATTTCCCATCCATTTACCCTTAAAATCCATCACTTTCCCACTCTAAACACTCATTTTCTCCACTTTCTCTCTCTAAAATAGGTTTTTTCTCTCACTAGACCTTCATCTATATCCATAGTTACGCCCCTAAAAATTTCATAAAAAATCTTCTTCATTTGCACATCCAAATTCTATCTCAAAGTCCTTCTTAACTCTCTCTTCCTTTTCTCTCTCTATCTCATCATTTCGGCCCTTTCTCTCTATAGAATCTATTATTTCTCTCTCTAGACCTCCATCCATAGCCACAGTTCATCATCTCAAAATTTCATAAAAAATCTCCTTCATCTGCACCTTCAAATTCCCTCTCAAACTCTCTCTACACTATCTCTTCATTTTCTCTTTCTATCTCTTCATTTTCTTTCTCTATCCTCTCATTTCGACATTTTATCTCTGTAGAAACATTTTTTTCTCACTCTAAAATATCTCCCTATGTCTCTCTAGATCCTCAAGCATTCCCGACTTCGAACCCCAAAAAATCGCGTTAAAATATCATTTTTCATCTTTTCAAAACACAAGTTTTTGTCTTCTAGCCGCCACCGTGCGGTGCCCGTGCGGCAGAGACAGCCCTCTGTTCGCCAGTCCCGGCGCAGCCAGCGCACACAACTGCAGGGCATGGGGTAGCCTTGTGCAGGACTTAGCCAAATTGGCTAAGTCCTGGCCATTGGGTTAAGCCCAATAAGGCTTAAGCCTTAGCCTAATTCTTCACTTAGCCAAATTGGGCTAACCTTAGTCAGCTGACCCACTAAGGCCAACCCTCTACGGGCCAACCCAGGCCCGCCGGCCCATTTGGCTCGCCGCCGCCTCCACTCCGCCGCCGCTCCGCCGCTCCGCCGCCGCCGCTCTACCACTGCCACCGTCGCCGCTCCGACGATCGCCGGAGTAGGTAAATTTCACATTTTAGTATTTAAAATTTATTAAAAAATAGAAAAAAATCAGAAAAATTATTTTCTGCATTGAAAATTCTGAAAAAATTTGGACAAAATCTAGAAAATTCATATAATCTATTTAAAGTCATTTTAACACCTAAAAAATTCTAAAGAAATCTCTGTCTCTCGTTTTTAATACTTATAGTTGTTTTTATATGTAAATTAATTCCAGAAAATTCTAAAAATATTTATTTCTGATTAACTTGCCAAGAGAAAACAGAAAAATTAGTTTAATAATATGATTTTGTGTTTCTCCTTGTACTTTAGCTTAACTTAAATCGTAGGGAATTATGAAAATTACCTAAAAATCTACAAACATCTCAAAAAATTGTATTTTTCACGTTTAAAATCATTTTCTTCATCTCAAGCTTGAGAAAAACTTCTGAAATTAAATTTCTGCCTCTCTGTGGATCGACCCCTTAATTGCCCTATATTAATGATAGAGTATTTAAGTGGAAAATTATCATAAATATTGTTGGCTAAGTCTGAATCAAAACAACGACATAAAACCCCTAAATTTGGACTTATCAACTGGAAGCCAGGTGTGATTCCTAGCGTCCCGTAGATGCATCCAGGAGATGCTTGGCAACACAAAGGTCGTAGTATGACCTGGTCGACCAGGCTTTTCAAGTCCCTTGTCCTTGTCGTTGTGCGAGGGCAGGTGTGGCTCCGTGGGCAATTTCTCATTATTCGGCGGTGCGTCACGCGTAGAAACCATTTTACGGATCGGTTTGACGTGGATACGGAGGTCGAACACCGATCTGAGGTGGTGCTTGGGGTTGACTGCAATAGGAAAGTCGCGGCGTAAGGGACCAGTCAGTGGGGACCTGATCACACAATGGCGATGGATCACCGAATGGATCTGGGAGCGACATGAGTGTGGCTAAGCCCGGATGGTCTTGAGCACTGGATGGGGCAACCGATAGGCGGGCATGTTCCCGCATCCACAGGCAGCACTCTGGGAGGGGCAATGCTCTCCTTTCTGGCACCACTTTCTTCCTGTTCTTCCCTTCTTTGTTTTCTCCTCTACTCCTCTCTTTCTTTCATGGTGAGACTAGCGGGAATGACAATTCCTTAACACAAATAAACCCTGGTCTGAATTTTCCTAGGGCGCCTTCTCTTCCGTCATAAAAGAAAAGTCAAAATGGGCACTAAGAGGTCCATTAGGGGGGGGGGGTAGTCTATTAAAGGGGCCCTTATATATTGGGCCATGTTTACAACCAAACCATTAGCAAAATAACATAAAATAAAATAAAACATAAAAGACTGACACGGATGCATGCCATACACGTCCCGACTTGACGAAAATGACTAGACGAGGTTCAAAAAAAAAATGTAACTAAATGAAGAAGGTGCAAGAAAGTGAAACATGATAAAGACGAGCGTAATTTCACCTAGGATGTTTGAAGCTGGGTGTCTTCTTTGGCGCCTAAGCTTACCGGTCTGGGAGAACGCAATTCAGCGGGCCATCGATGATGAGAAGGATGGCACTGAAGTCGTCTCTGAGGGAGCAAGCTGGTATGCTCCATCAAGTATATGCATTGCCCCTTGTCCTAAAGTGACCTACTAGATAGCATTTCCCCCATCCCAAAGTTAATGAATGGATCTCCTGGTCCCATTTCTTCCTAAGAATCTGCTTTAATAGAATAAAAATTATTCTTTCAGATAATTGAATCGTCTTTTGCTTCCTAGATGGAGTGCAAAGATGTTTCAAAAACTTTGAGTATGAATGAATATTCTGAATTGCATTTACCAAGGAATAGTGAACCGTACAACTGGTCGCACCCGGTTTGAGATCTTATATGGCCAGGTACCTCATAGGCACTTAGACATTATCCCAATAGAAAAGCATTCTAGAACCTCCGAGGATGGCATTGCATTTGCTCAACATATTAGGGACATGCATCATGACATTCATTCTCGCATTGTCATGCAAAACGAGAAGTACAAGGTCACCGCTGATGTGAGTCATAGGTCAGTTAGTTACACTAAGGGAGATATTGTCATGGTCAGGTTGAGGCCCGATTGATACTCTTGTGGGGTTGCTACGAAGCTTCGTGCTCGTAGTGCCAGGACTTTCCCGATAGTCCTTGTGGTTGGCGAGAAAGCCTATGTTGCGAGTATCCCGGTAGATAGGGGGATTTGTCCCATCTTCAATGTTAGTGATATGGTATGATACCAACCTATGCCACCCATCATTGAGCCTCACAACCCCTCGAGCCTTAGTAGGGATGTGAGCGAGAGACATCATGTATCCCCTCCTGTCTTATCCCTAGTGAGGCATGAGCATGTCAAGTTGGTACTGGAGGAGGTAATTAATGCTGTAGGGGAGTGGATGGGCCACAAGTTCCTTGTGCATTGGCAGGGTCAACCGTCCTCAGAAAACACGTGGCTTTCAGAGGCGAAACTCCATTGACTATAACCAGAGCTCATCCAAACCCCTAAAGATATCATTGGCATTAACTTGTCGGAGCTAAGTTCTTCCCACCCCAGGAGGAATATAAAGGGCCATCTAGTTGAGCGTGTCCACACTCGTCATCAGTCACTTCGCGGAGGCCGTGTTGATGTGAAGAACTCAAATTTCAACACCAGGTTTAAGAAGCCGAATTCGCGTCATTTTCTTCGTGTTGTGTCTCTTTGTGGTTTTATGGCAGTTCACTCCTCGTGTTGTGTTGTTTTAGTTTTTTCTCGTCGTCTTTGGATTATAGGGAGGCCCCTCCTAGGTGAGTACATGGTACTCATAACCGTCTCCCCTTTTCCACTATAAGAAGAGGGGGAAGGTGAACGTAGGATGGAGATCTGGTATTGTACAAGACAGTTGTTGATTCTTTTTTTTGAAAAGCCATCAATTTCTTATGTGTTGATCGAAGAGGAGAAGAAGATATCATGTGATCGGATTCCTTGAAGTCCACCGTTGTTCTCCCAAGAAAGATTCCCCTTAAGACACCACCATCATCCTCCTGATCTCGATCGTCACCAGGGCCAGAAGACACGAAATTGCACACTGAATCTTCCCCTCAGCTTTGTCATCATTGACTTGGGCATCTGGTAATGGTTCACGGCATCTGATCTCCTTCCTACCATTTCCTATTTTATCTCACGCGATGCTACCAGTCCACAGAGATTATCTGGCCGATTCTAGCAGTCTTCCAGAGCACCCTGCGGTTGATTGAATCATCACAATATTTTCCCGCTCATGGTGCGGCCAGTCCTCTCATCATTTTGCTTCGGTCGTGAGGTCTCTATTTCAGTCGTGGATTTTCTCCTTTCGATCAACACCACGCATCTACTTCCATGATATTTGACTGCATTACAGCCACTACTACAGCAACTATCGGCCTCTTATTTGACCGATACCGTGAATATGAATCTGTGCACAAATGATCTTTAATAGCTCATAGAAATCAGTCTGATCTCTGACAGCACATCATAGAAGCGTTCGACAGTCCACACTACTGATTGGTTCCCGGATGCCAAACATGAATCGTTGACTATCTAAGCAACTTGGAATATATCGAATTCTCTCTGTTGTTGCCGTCACCGCTGCTTGCAGAAGCTTTGGCCGATTATCCAGCTTGTCAAGACCACAGGTTACACTTTTCCTCCCCCTTATATTGCAGTTTAATTACATCTTTTAGTGCTGCTTTTATTGCATTGCTGCCTCGAGGGAAGCCACTTGTGCTTAGAGGTTAGCCACCAGTTATCAAAGTGTTTCTTTTCTTTGACAGTGCGTGATTGGTTTAATTACGTTGATGGTGTGGACATCTTTGGACGAAGTTCATTCGTATTCTGATAGGCTTCAAACTGAACACGTGGATTAACAGACCCAAAATTTGCCATGAAATCATACATATTTTCAATTCATTCTGGGGATATTTCAGGTGTCTTTTCTCCAATTTATAAGAATTTTGCATTTCATGGTTTAAATAGAGAAAGTGATTAAAATTGAAATTTAATGTCATTTTTTATGCATGTTCTACATATTAACAGTTTCCTAGTAAAAATATGTTTAAAACATTATCACATGTTCTATTTAAAACATTTCTAATGTCTTAAAAAATATATTTAAACATTCTCTCTGTTTTCTTACATATACTATTGCGGGGAAGAAAATGGAGTAGAATAAAATAAATTGAAGAAATAAAAAGAGAAAATGAATGAAATGAAGAAGAAAAAGGTTTGTTTTATTTTCGGTTGGCTAGGGAGCCAACCATGCACTGGATGGTTAGTGCAAGGCTCAAACCAGCCCACAACCAGCAAGGGGTGGCGCTCAGCAGACCACATGCCCATTGTACGGCAAGGAGTGCACATGCCTGCAAACAGGCCCACAAGGAGGCCCACAAAGATGTATGTCATTTGATTTCAATTTGAAGGAGTTATCAAAATTTTTATAGTGACACATGTTTTAAAAATATTCGATATGGGACTATGACTCCAACTTTCTTTTACTCTCTCAGCGGGCCGGGCCACAGATTAAAGAAAATTAAAAATGGGCTTTGAGCTAACCCGGCCCAAAGCCTGTGTCTTGTCGGGCTTTCTTTAAGTAGCAGGATATGACCTCAACCGTCCAATCTTCCTAGAGAATATTGGATGGTGAGATCTATCTCGCCTTATTTAATCCATTTTTTTTTCAGGCTTCCTATTGGTTGTCGTGGATGACGTGGATGGGGAACCCTTCGCCGAATGAATGAGAAGATAGATTGCTGATGAATTGGTTGTCGGGCAGCGGACGGAGCTCACTGACATGATGTCAGACTCAGATGAAGGAAACTAACAGCCAGGGGCAATTTGGTCCACCCTCGCTCCTAGTTGTTGCCGTTGCCCTTCAGAGGTTGTTTTCGGCCAGCTAGGGGGACCATTAGGTAATCCAACGGCCTGGGATGAACCCTAGGGCCGTCCCCCTCCAACAAACGAACTAGGAGGTCCCTTCCAAGCAGTTAAAGGGGGGCCAAAATCCCCCAATTCACTTATCTTTCTACCCAAACTCTGAATCTGGTTTTGAAATAAAATTGGAGGGAAAGATCCTCCTTCTCCTCATTGTCATTTGATTCCCTTGATCGAAGGTAGTGACAGTGCTGCGACTTGAAGGGAGAACGCAGCGAGATTGCAAGAAGAAGAGGGAGATGGAGAAACTTACCTGAAGGACTATGCGACCGGAGTAGGGTCTAGAACCCTCAGCGACCACGTGTAGCTGCAGAAATCTGGTAAGTCTATGCCGTGGATATCTTGAGTTTTCTTAGAATTCCTCATTGGTGATTGAGATTATTCAATAACAATATATTTATGCGTACTTAAAAATACTTAGTGATGAGTATGGATCGTCTCCACAGGGAACGATGATTAAGGGATTACTTTCTTATACTAGTGATGATCAACAAGAGGATTGATGAAAACAAGATTCGAGTACGTGAGTTTGTGATATCGATTAAAAGTACATAAGTTGTAAGTTAATTTAACTTAAAGAGAAGAGTAAGGCACGTAACGAACATGGTGATGGACGATGGTAGGAACAGCGCTAGTAATTTGATTTGGAGTGGTACGATGGTGAGGATGAAGAGGTGAGAAAAGAGAGTAAAATGCAAGTGCAAGAACGATTATAAATCCTAATTATGTTAACTATGTAGACAGGAAAGAGACAACGTAAGGCGAAAACACTTACCTTAGATCCTTACATTCTGGCAGGATCATGGCAATTTATGAGTGCCTGTAAGCTCCCCCTCTTCTCCAATGCTTCTTCCCACACACTCAGGACACCACAAACACTCTTGATGGATCTCAAAAGTCACTATCTTTCAATCAGTCTACGCAAGTAAGAAGCAACTTTAAGATGAATTTTACAATGATTCAGGCCTTTATTTATAGATCAGAAGGCGTGGATAGAAAGAGGAGGGGAAGACGAATCAACACAGATATTTGAGGTAAATCAGAGCTGTAGATCAAAGGTTATGGCCGTTTGAAGTTGACAAAATCCAAGCCCTTGAAATCTTCTCTCTCCTCATCATCGCCATCATTTTCCGTTTCTACTGAATATCCCAATGGCTCTAGATTCCGTGCCACTTTGTCGTTTTCCACACCACGTGCACCTAGGAGAAAGAAAAGACAAAAGAAGACAAAGACAAAATAATAAATAATTAAATAAATGAAAGAGAAGATTCACGGTTGACATGGCGGCGCGTCAGCGTGTGCCACATCACCGTCATCATAATCAGAAGAGTTTGAGAAGGGGAAAAGTGAATTTTTGTCATTTTTTGCCTCAGTCTTTGCAGCATTTATTGGGAAAAAAGACTTCCTTTTTATTCTGCCACGTCACCCTGTGCTGAAACACATAAAAAAATGGCGCTGTTAGTTTTGACTACAATCATCACTTTGCGAATCGCAAAGCGATGATTGCGTGCTGAAATGATTGGCTGTCTCCAATCATTATAATGACTTCTTATCCGTTGTCGTTCGACAAATTGAACGGTGAAGCGTGGTGCGCAAAATAAAAGGGCTTTGAAATAAATATAAATTTTTAAAAATTCATAGTAAAAATAAAAGCCCAAAAAATACATATAAATATATATTTCGACTTAGAAAATTCATATATTTCCAAATTTAATGTCGCAAAATTCCAGAAAGTCATACTCTGTTTCAAAAATTATATTCTTTTAGAATCTATGATTGGAAAAATCCCAATAAATGCGGAAAATTCAGGAATTCAGTCTAAAGATAGATTTATCATTATGAGCTTGATAACATACAAATATGAGTAATTTAATGCGGACAAACACGTAAGTATGATCTTATAAGGTACTAAAAATGCATGTTATCACTTAGTATATTACAATTACTTAATACTCTCTTTTAATATTTACATTCTTAGTATACGTATATATAAACTTCTCCAGCCCCTCTTGTTCTCTCTTAGAATATATACCCATATATCTAACTCCTTTTCATTCTTCTATCCTCTATTTACTAATTACTTACCCCTTTTAATACTTACCATTTTTAGTATTATTGGTACATATTATTTTCATATCTCTCCTTATATAAAAATAACAAACAACTCGCTTATCGAATCATCCCTAAAGGCCAGTCTATTTGGAGAGGACGTTACTCTACCCTATACATATCTGATTAAGATTATACGTGTAACTTTGATTTGATAGTAGTGAAAATAACAATGACACAAAATTAACACCCCAATTTTGCCTTCATCATGGATCACTGGGAGCGTGATTGTGCTATTATCCCTCTCGTGTCATCATCTGATTGCGCCTAGGATCAACCGGTTTCAGAAGTGCTTCTTACTAAGTTTAAACTATATGAATCATAGTATATGGACTCATCACATTACACATTAATTTCCCTGTGGTGTAACATGATCCGCTCGATCTCGGTGATCGTGTTACATCTGGTCTCCTGATAATTGATTAGTTATTTATGTTATTGAGATAATCGTTATTACACATTAATTGGTAGATTAATATGATTATGATCTGTAAATTGAGTGACAAACCCAATTTTCTGTGGGAAATAAGACAGGTGAGCGTCGATGAACGGAGCAGTATATGCTCCTTATAACTCAATAGTTCCATGTCGAGGGTCAAAATTTAGTGTTCATAAATATTTTAACTATGCCGAATTCTAGTTTTTTACTGTTGATTATTCCAATGGAAAAGAACATGAAGGGCTGTATTTGGGACTACGTTGAAGAAGTTGCATGGTTTTATGTATCCTAGAGAGATGCCAATGAGCCATATTGACAAAGTTGCTGATGATCTATAAAGAAGAATGAGGCAGTCCGCCAAGGCATGGAGAGGCCAAATGATGGGGGACCATTCCACTAGCAAGCTGACAGATCATGAACAACCGCAGTGCGAAGCTCGAGCCAACGCCTGAGACCCGAGCTTCAAGTATACAGCCAAGCAACGGGTCGCCATGGTTATCGTTATTTCCTGTATTTGTTTTCTGCATTGTCGGGTAGGCCATCTTGTTTTGCGCCTTATCCATTATCATTTAATTTTCTCATGTAATATTGGACTTTTGGGTAAAATCCTCATCACAGAACAGTTTCCTCTAACTCGTCCCACTTGGGCATCCGCCTTACCCAATATAAAGGGAGACATGCCTAAGGAGCCAAAATTGGAGTTCATTTTGAAAGTTGTAAATTTTGACGTTGTCTTCCTTTGGGCTCCCGCCCTCCTCCCATTGGAAGTTACATTTACATCTGGTGTAGTTCTACGAAGAGGCTGAAAGTCACCACACCTTCGTATTCAACGTCATCAAGCAACTGACTCCGTTGGAATAACGATCGTCGTCGCCACCGTCGCGTTCCTTCTTGTTCACCATAACAACTCTTGGAGCTTCTTGGAATGATTTCTATAACTTTCTCATGAGATCTAAAGGTCCCTCGTGATGCCAAGAATGTCCCCCAGTCGTTATTGGTTGACGTTTCATTGCCTTGCCTCGTCGCTGATGAGCCGCCCGGCTTAGCCATCATCCTACCTCCTCAAGAACCACATTTTTGACCTCCTTGCTAAGTCAAATGCCCGACACCAGCTGCAACGTGCCAACACCTCCACAGGCTGAACGTGATCGCTCTCCACTCATCCACCATCCACAACACTCACCTAGTGCCTACCTGCGCCTTCGCATGATCGCCCTAGCAATTATCCACTCGCGCGGCCCCTAGGCTTAGCGCACTAGAAAACGCACGCCTGTGCGTGAGCCTGTGCCTAGGCACTCATTGTCGCTCTACAATCCAGTGCATCTCCAATAGACCGCAAGCCTGCGCGATCTTTGATTCATGCGGGCTGGCAACCGCATGCGCGAGTGCGGTCACGTGGCACTGTGATCTCACTAGGTGATTGTCATCTACACACGTCAGCCGACCCTAATTGTCGCACACCCACTCGCATTCAGTGTAATCCCTCTTCGTCTGTGTGATCTTGTGACCTATCAGTCGTCCTCTATTGTGCCATGTGTGCTTTGCACTATTGTCAGCCATCGACTGTGGTTGCTACAACCACATATTCGACTCTTCTGTCGTGGACTTCTAGGTTACGACCCTTCCAGGTTCAATCGTTCCTCTTACACTTACTGATTTATTATTTATTTCAGTGTCATCTTCTTACTTGGTCCCCTGTCTAGAATATCATTGAATTATAGGTTTAGCCACCAGCTTGTCGAGAGGTAGGATCTTTGTGAGATATCAATTAGGGTCATTATCAGCGAGGGCTGTCGACGGCCTTTTAGACATTATTTGTCCCCCACCTCTTGGAACTTTGAGTCAAACTAACATGTCATTGGGAGCTTAATCCTTGCCTAGACCCCTTTGTCACATCAGCAGGTCGTCAATCTAGTCAGCGGTTGCCAAGTACATCTCATTGAATTTAAAATGCTTCCACACCCATTCGTACCTTGTTGCATACATTTCCATCATTTTTATGTGGTGTAACATGAGCCGCTTGATCCACTTAGTTGTGTTACATCACCAAAGACTCTACAGAAACCCTAACCATTGTCTCACCTCGAACAGAAAAGTAGAAGTCACAGTCGAAGCAATAAAAGATGAAGAAGAAGAGGAAAAACAACAATGAGGAGTGGAAGCAGAAGATAACTAGGTAGTATTATAAAAGCTGCGGCAACACAATCTGGACAACTTTGTCACTAGCGAACAAGGAGAAACTCGTGAAGGAGAACCCATTCATGATCCAACAAAGGCGCCAACCTTAAGGAGAACCCTAAGGGCATTAATCTTAGTCGGGCTCATTTGGCAGTAGCTGATAAATCATCATTTGGGTTAAATAAGTTGTTTTAAGACTCTAATTTATGCAAAAGTATTTATAAATTTTTCCTTACTTAGGATAGGGTATGGGTTGAATCCTCAACGAGCAGGTAATGAGAGAGTAAATTGTAATTAAAATATAATTTGAAATAACCCTTTTGGTGATTTTCTATATTTTTGGATTTTTCACTATTTTCTAAAGAGCAAATCAACAAAACTAGTCAAAACTATTTTAAATAAATAAAATAAGTATTTATGTTATTTATTATAATTTCTTATAACTTATTATAATTTTTACGAATTGTTGTAACTCTTACTACATGAAAAAGTTTTAAGTGTCGTTTGATGCGCTGGGAAGCTGAAGTCTAGGCTATCCTCTGAAATATTGAGAAAATTCAAATGAAATAATCAGGAGATCACAGTATCCTTGTTGTCTCTTTCCCCAAGGGCCAAGTGGTGCTCTTTCTCCAAGAATCTGGATAACCCTAAATACTTTCTCTCCCTCGCTCTTGTATAACAATACTGGATCAAATAAATCTGATCCAATAAGCCTCCAACAACAAGTTGGGAGCAGACATCTAAGATGAGATATAAACAGAGGGAATAAGAGAATAAATAGAAGTGGCCTAACTCTCCTAGCCATTGGATTTAATTTCAAGGGACTGGAAGGCTAGGATTTCTTGATTTCCAGCCTGGACCCACATCCCTCCTCAGATTTGAAAATAGACCAATCAAGTTCAAATTGTGGGTTAGTTCCACAGTCATTGCCTTTAGTTGACCCGGTTATTAAGGAGGTTTGAATGGACCTCTAGAATGGGCTACTTGTGTATTGGGCCTCCTCTCATTATCCATTTGATTTCTAATTTGCTCCCACTTTTATCGCAAATTCACCATTGTATTTATCTCCCTTCTATGTGCTTGGGGGCTCGACGTGGTCCCCTTAACAAGCCATGACTACTTATTGTTGGCCTTCTCCACTCTCTCCATCCTTTCTTTATCTTCTGTCTCTACATTATTTTGTTTTGGACATCAAATAACAGTGTAAAATGCTAACAAACTCATGCGCGGATCATATGACCAAACACTACAACCATGATTATCCAATCCCAGAGTATATGATGCTTAATGACAAATGGGGATTCAAATTCTCGATGAATATTGACAGTTCCTTAAGGGTTGTGCCACATACCATTTTCCACATGATGTGTCCTTTGAGCCAGGCTCTGGGAGTGCAATATGCCTATGTGATGAAGGAAAACAATATAACATGTCAACATATGGTGGACCAGCCCAAAAATATTAAACTAATGTAGAGTAAACAAAAATTAGAGAGAATAGAGGTTCAATTTGGACCTTCTTTACTCACATTTAGAGGGGAGTAGATCAACCCCAAAATGAATGTCTTGTAATCCCTCGAGGGTGTTGAAAATAAACACAAGCAAACAGTACAACCTTTATTATCCACTGACATAGGGTATTCAATTTAATGTTTCAAATGATTTTCATGGTTATTCTACATCTGGAATATGCTTCATGTAGAGAAGAAAATCAAATAAACACGTAAACCAAATAGAGAGAATTGTCAAACCAATAAATGAATCTAGAGTAGGCAAAAAATTTAGGAAAAAACGGGCACACTTTTGAATCCAGTGATTCTTGGATTTAGATTGAACTATATCCACCTGGAGTTGAACTTCTAGCGCACACCTTGATTGGCACCAGGGAAAAAACTGAAGCAAACACTTTAACCATGATTATCCAAACACATAATATATGCCACTTAATAATAGATGGGGGATCAAATTCTGTTAGAATATTGACAGTTCTTTAGGGTTCCTTCACTTACTATTTTAAGTGCAGTGTCCTTTGGATTCAGGCCCTTGGATTTCTATGCTTGGGTAAAGAAGAAAACAACAAAACAAATCAAGTAGAAATAGATGATTTCATAAGCATATAACTTAGAATAAAGAAATGAGTTGAAAAAATGAGGTATACTTTTGGATTTGGAGTGAAGCATATCTTATGCACTTCCGCCTCTGGAATGCATTCTGAGGCGTGCTGAACAAGGTGAAATCAAAAACATTAGCCTAAAAAATGTACTGTCACATATTATTCACAATTAAATGCTTAGCTGGACACAAGTTATAGAAATATTTCTATTTATTTTAGGGTTCCTTCACTTACCATGTAACACCAAATACAGCCTTCAGATTTAAGTTTTCAGTGAGCACTATGCTCACGCGGTGAAGACAAATAACCAACCAGATCAACCAACTATAGGCAAACACAGAAGCATGGAACTAAACCTAACGTACGCACGTATTTAAAATTCCTCCATTCAAGGTTTGGAGCAAAATTTGTCCTTTGCAGCCAAGCATTTCACGTCCACAATGCAAAGAAAATGAAGACTAAACTTTAATGTAGCTAAAATGAGTTCTATAGCTGGTAGTGAGTATCATAATATTTTCCTTCTTGTTCTATGAATGATTTGATAATAAAGTGTGGTTCAAAATGAAGAGAACACAGCGTCAACCATTGACAAAGAAACCATACTTGAGAGCTTTCGAGGTCTTCTGTGACATAGGAAATAATGGAGAAACAGAGAAACTAATGCAACCCTAAGGCCAAAATAACATGAATGCAGCAGGGTACAGAAACAAACTTTATCTATGAATCATACGTAAAAGGTTTTTGGTTAATTTCATAGGATAATATAAATGGTGTTGCGAATGGTACAATCTGGACGTTGTGGTGTAATTTGAAAGAGAAAATCAGAAGCTAACAGCTCTGTATCACGTCAGGGAGAAGACAAAGACAATTTAAGGTTCTAGGGAGCCAACCACATCAGATGATGTTAGCAAGATGTAACTGCGACGGAGGATTAGATGTATATTTTTATATCTTGCCAAGTTGCAATCGAGAAGAGTCACATCAGCTCAACTTGATATCATGGACGAGAACAAGGAGATAAAAACTGGGAAATAAAGGAGTGAGCCAAAATCATCAGAGTACGAAATGCAATAGAGTGGTTAATCAAGATGGTCAATCAGACAACATGGAAGGAAGACAGAACGTAACACAATTAATTTCATGAATTCGCATAGCCAAAAGCTTCATTGAAAATCTTAATTTTTGGTGAGAACAACAACAGAAAAAACAGGGAAGATAGAATGAGAGCAATCATCAAAGTCGATCAAGACTTCTCAAAGAAGACTAAGAGAATGAAGAAAAAAGAATGAAAAATGTAAAATCAAGAATTTGCAGAGAGCTGAAAAACTTTCATGCAGAATGTTATGCAGTGAACCAATCAGTCAAAGAAAACATCTATCAACAATGAGGCTCCACGTCGTCAAGAATGGAAGATTTGGTGAAATGGTGAAGTTAATCCAAATTTCCCTTTATTGAGAAATCTTCGCACATTCCATTCCAATGCGTTGCTGCTCGTCGATTCCAATACATCTACATTGATCCGGTGAACAATCTGAAACTTGAAGTTGAGAGACCTGTCGGTGAATGTCTTGGAATTGTTTGCTCAAGAAAGAAGCCCTTACAGATATATCGTTACAATGAACCTTATGTAAGGTTATCAATAACAATAAGGGCTCAAGTTGAAACTCAAATCCATGGAGGTAAAGTTGTTGGTTGTTAAGGAGATAATAGATATGGATGAGTTTCTATTGAGCGCATTGGAACTGGTTTAATGCTAGCTGACCTACTTACTAAGGCACTCCCACTTGGTACCTATTGTGGACATGTCTTAAGTATGGGTCTGACCAGTTTCCCTTGACTTCTATGGTGAGAGTACTCACTCAAGATACTGATGTATTCACGTGACATAACTTTGAGTTTATGATCAATTATCTGCGAATCAGGATTTTTTTTTAACAAGTTTGAGAAATGAAACTCAAATCACTGCAATGAACATTTTGAATTTATCCAATACCCTGCAAATTGATATTTAATGTATGATGCAAGTATCTGGTGCATAGTTTGGACTTATGCATTTAAGGTATATTACGACTCTGGCTGGTATTTACAATAGATATTATGATCATATATATGTATACTAATGGTCCCCAAATTGTGATTTTATTATCCACTACAAAGGCACATCAATCAGGTCAAGTGGTAGATTGGTGGATGTTGACCTTATTAACTAGCTTCAAGTAAGGGCATTAGTGTCCTTTCCTTGGGAGACAATTACATATTCGGGATTAATGTGTTAAGGGGCATTTTGGTTTGTTTATATAAAAGCTGAACACATTAGACAATTAGGACATTAGGGCATTATTGTTTTCGAGTTACTTTCCTGGTATTCCATGTCCTTGAACCATAAAGGGAGCCATAGGTTTGTTGGAGCCATTCCATTGTTTGAGAATATCCAAGGAGCTTAGGTGACCTATTCCATTTTCATGGCACCTACAGGTACCCTCCATCGGGAGTAGAGAGGGGTTGCGGGGAGAAGGGAGAAGAAGGGGAATGCCTCTGAACAATTCTGGCTTGGGTGAATTTCGTTCAGGGCCCTCCCCTCTTTAGCCTAAGTGGGTATTTTTCATAAAAACCCCCAAAACTTAAGTATATCTTCCGACATCAAATAGACCATTTGTGTGTGACCCTCTAGGTCCATGTATTAGTCTAGTGAATGACTCCAACGGCCCAATAACCTATATTAGCTTTCCAGATTAATTATCTATATCAAAATATAGATTATTTAATGTTAGATCAATTTAACCTAGTCGATAGGTCGAGTCTCAACCACGTGGGATGCCAAGCTACACCTCGTGTTCTAGAAGATACAAAGTAGTGTGTATTGACTTACTCATGTAACATGTTTGTCATCGATTACCCTGTACGTATAATCCCTCCTCCACTTGACACTCCTTTGATGACTTAGGGTATGGTCAACTTTCAAACCCTATCTGTCATCCGAGGTAGTATTGATGCATTCAAAAATCATCAAAGAACTCTTCTCTAACATTTTACTACCTTGGCCAAGGACTTCATCGCATCATCTTCCATGAGCTGTCACCTCTTATACCGAGGGTGGACAATCCCATTTTGACAACTCATTCATCTTAGTGAACTTCTTGATGCTCCCAAACTAAGACCATCTAGAATTCCATGATTAGCAACTTGTTGGCCATAGTCAAAGTATAACCGTCTAACTACAAGACGTCTTTGGTGTCTCAGTTTGAAAGACCACTTACACAAACATGACGTGAATCATGGGATTCTTAACGGTCTTAGTTCGGGTGCATCAAGAAATTCACAAAGATGATTGAGTGGTCAAAATGGGACCGTCCACCCTCGGTATAAGTGAACTCTTTCCACTAAAGAGCACCCACTATGTATCCTTGGTGTCTCCACACTAATGGCTATGGGACTGCCCATACTCATCATATGAGTGCGGCTAGATAGTGTTATTCTATCCGAATACTTTGATGTCCTCGCGTATCCTTCGAATAAGAATGTTTAAAACACATGCTTAAATACTAGTGATCTGCATATTACAATCTCATCATAATTCACTGAGGCTGATCATGTATTCATGGACTTCATTATAAGCATCACACGTGCTCTATAATGAATATGCTCTACTAATGAACATGGATAAAGATGCGGAATGTGTGATTGGCTTGCCAGCCACATATATTTCCATTACTTTGATGCATGCGTAGCATGATAGAGTGATGCGGGAATTTTTTAGGCGTTCATTGGGGGGAGTAAAGGTATGGTCAACTGTCAAACCCTATCTGTCATCCGAGTTAGTACTGATGAAATAAAGGCTTTGAGATTTTGAGTTTTTCAATAAAGTCCAAGGGTATCCAGTGATCTCTGTTTTCTTTTGAATAGAAAAGTTTTGTGAAACACACAATAGTAGATGGACCATTGTATTTCATTAATGGAAAAAGTAATCCAATCCTTTAGTTTTATTGTTCCCCTCTCTAATCCATTTTTGGATCTTTTCATCTAAAAAGACTGCATTAAGAAAAATTATAAAACAGACATCTCTATGGAGAGCCATGGACTCATCATCATTGAAAAATACTGAGTTTTCTCTAGTAGCATAATGATTATAAATTTTAATGAATAATTTAATCAGGGTATAATGGTGCAGCATGATATAAAATATAAGTCAGATATGATGTCAATATTTTCCTAAGTGACATTTTTTAAAACAATTACACAATTCTGGAAGTTTTTTATTGACTAATATAGTAGAAGTAGGAACAGAAAGAAATGTATATATGTATAAATATTCACATCAAATTTCTGAAATTTCCCACAAGACAGGTGTTCTATAAGTAGTAAAATGATCAATTTGGTTTGTTTGTAACAATATACTAGTTAATCAAAAGATATTTATGATATCCAAGGAAACAATGGTGACACAAATGCTTAAATTACAAAGTGGTTTATCCCACAAGCGTTCCCCATTTTCCCATATTATATTTATCATGAAATTAGTAAAACTGTAAAATATATTTATCATATGATAGAGTAGTAGTGAAATAAAGAGTGGGTGATATTTAAATAATCCTCCAGATCTTTCCAGCTTACCCAGGCAACGATTATGCTGAAAATAGTAAAATGTTGAAAATGGGTTTGTCGTGTGAGGAGAGAGAGAGATATGTAATTAAGTGATGAATATCCATCCCCAAGTTTCGTCAGCTTTTCCTGGTTTCAATGGTTAGCTTCTATAGTGAGCTTCTGCAAGTGTGTTCTAACATGATATCGAAGTAAAGTGAGATAAATATGGAACCAGATATCTCCATCTTTTTTAGGTTAGAATTATGGTAGAGGTGGTAAACTTCTGAGAGTCCCTACTATGGGAAAAGATGAAATCCTCAACGGATCTCCAATAATTTGAGGTATATAATTATGTTGTAACTAATAATTTAAATAGACCATGATTTTTCCAAACTTTAATTGATCATGATTCTGCCTGATTGATCAGACGGAGATTTGATAAATCATGATAGATTCGGTGAGTTAAGTATTATGATCAATCACGTATAAAGAAGGAAAACTTGGATGTTGGTTAAGGCAGCCGCGTATGTAAGTTCTCTCTCTCTCTCTTCCCTCTCTCCTCTCACTCTCACCATTCTCTCTTTCTCCCTCTTGCTCCCTCTCCTCTCAGTCTCTCCACTCGCTCTTTCTCCCTCTTGCTCTCTCTCCTTTCACTTTCTCCACCCTCTCTTTCTCCATCATGCACTCTCCTCTCACTCTGTCCACTCTCTCTTTCTCCATCTTGCTCTCTCCTCTCACTTTTTTCACTCTCTTTCTCCGTCGTGCTCTCTCTTCTCTCTCTTCTAGCTATCTCCTCTCTCCCTATCTCTCTTCTCACCTTCTCTCTCTCTCTTTCTCCTCCCTTTCTCTCCTCACTCCTCTCTTCTCTCTCCCCCTCTCTCCCCTCTTTCCCTCCCTATCCTCTCACCCTCTCTCCCTAATGGAAAATGCTTAGCTTTTCCCTCTCTCGTCTTCTCTCCCTTATCTCTTTCTCACTATCTCTCACTTTTTTCTCTCTCCTTACTCAACCCCTTTACTTGACTTTTCTCCTCTCTCTCTCACGTTCTTTTTCTCTCTCTCCTCACTCAGACCCTTTATTTGACTTCTCTTCTCCATCTGTTCTCTGTCTTTACATCCTGTCTCTCATTCCCTTAACCACCCACTATTATTGACTATTCCATCATTCTTTTTACTTTATAATTTTCTTTCTCTTTTCTCTATAACATCCAAATTAACTTTTCTCATAACCTCTCTCCATCACCTTTCCCCCACAACCCTCTCCACATCAACCACCAATCTCTTTACCATTTTCTTTGTAACTATATGTTTTCTGTTCCTTTAAAAGAGTTATGAGCCTTTTGTATGTACACTTCTGCTTGAGAATTAATGCCAAGTTGTTCATGAGAAAAGAGTGATTTTCTGGTGATAAAGGAATAGAATGGCAAACCGACTTCTCGTCTTCAACACCACTCACCTCTTTCCCTTTCTCCATACCTTATCATCTCCATCATTTTCCGATCATCTTATCCCTGACCTCAATGAACACGTCACTTCATCTCACCCCCATCATGTCCATCTTGTTTCTCATTGTCCCTCTTCTTCTTATCTTCTTCAATTCTCACGCCTTATCCCATGCACTGTGTAAGTTCATTTTCTACACTTCAGCTCCACCCCTCCCACATTACACATCACCATCTTCACGTGCCGACCAAATCTTACTCCCATGTTATCTGCTTCCCACACTTTCTCCTCTCTTTATTCACATCTGCTCGTGGAGTTGCAGATCAACATCAAATAAGGCCATTCAACATCAATATATGGAAGCAAAAGCTTTATCGCAACCCACAGCAACAATATTGCTAAATCCGATCGAGCCCACCGAACAGGAAGCACCAACATAGGATTTGGATTCTAGAACTTTTCTTTTTTGATTGCATTTTTTATTTCACAAATAATGGGAATTAAGGATTCTAGAACTCTCTCCCCCTTTTTCTCCTCCCTCTCTCTCCTCTCATCCTCTCTCTCTCTGTCCCTTTTTCTCCTCCCTCTCTCTCTTTGATGGAAATATATGTAGCCGACAAGCCTATCACACATTCCATATCTCATTCAATGTTCATTAATAGAACACATTCTTTATAGTGCACGTGTGATGCTTATAATGAAGTCCATGAATACATGATCGGACTTAGTGAATTATGATGAGATCGTAATACAGAGATCACTAGTCTTTAATCATGTGTTCAAAACATTCCTATTCGAAGGATACACAATAAGGACATCAACGTATCCTGATAGAATAGCACTATTTAGCCTCACTCATATGATGAGTATGGCCAGTCCCGTACTCATTTAGTAGAAACATATGACGAGTTAGTACTGGAGACATCAAGGATGAATAGTGGGTGCTCTTTAGTGGAAAGAGTTCACTAAAATGTTCCGTATGAGTTCCTGAATGGTATTATATCAAGTTGTCAATCAGGTTGATTCACATCATTGGTGTGTAAGTGTTCCTTAGTCATGAGACTCCAAAGGAGTCTTCTACACAGACAGTTAAACTTTGACTATGACGTACGTGTCCCTAATCATGGGATTCTAAATAGTCTTAGTTTGGGTGCATCAAGAAGTTCAAAAAGACATTCGAGTGGTCAAGATGGGATTGTCCACAATCACTATAAGAGGAGACAACTCAAGGAAGAGGATGCGGTGAAGTTCTTGGCCACAACAGAGAAATTTTGGGAGAAGAGTTCTCCAACGATTTGCGAATGCCTCAGTCGTACCTCCGATACCGATTAGGGTTTGATTGTTGACCATGCCCTAAGTCATCCTAGGAGCGTCAAGTGGATGAGGGATAATACATACATGGTAACCAATGACAAATAGGTTCCATGAGTGAGCCGAAACACACTCTTTAGTATCTTCTAGAGCACGAGGTGTAGCTTGGCACCCCACGTGTTGAAAACTCAACTTATTGATTTGGTTAAATCGATCCAACGTTAATTAATCTATATGATGATATAGTTAATTAATTTGAAATGCCAGGTTATTGGACCATTGGAGTCGTTAACTAGACTAATACTTGTGCCTAGAGGGTCACACACAAATCATCTTTGGATGTCTAAAGATATACTTAATTTTTGGGGGTTTTATGATAAATACCCACATAATATAAATAGGAAGGCTCTGAACAAAATTTACCCATGCCTAAATTTTTTGGGGGCCTCCCCCGTCTTCTTCCTTCCCTCACCTCCTCTCCATTCCCAATGTGATTGGGATGATGTAACGACAACAATGGAGTGTGAACGGGGCTTGTAAATGAGAAGGAGGAGATCCGACGTGCTGAGCACTGCGTGGATATTTCTAGAAGCTGCACACTTGAGCAGTTAGACTCGCCTCGCTCTGGGACTCAAGAAACTACAGATGCGACCGGTGCACAAGCATTTTCTTCAATGGTTTTATCGATGCTCTTAGGATTTTGTTAATGAGTTTTTTCGCTGCATGGAAGTCCTCTTCTTCATTCAGATCTTTGCCTCTAGGCTCAACAATATCCTCTCACCCTCTCTCCCCCCCTTTTCTCCTCCCTCTCTCTCTTTTTCTCCTCTCTATGTTCTCTTTTTCTCTCTCATCTTTTTCTCCTCCCTCTCTTTTTCTCCTCTCTCTCTCTGCTCTCTTTTTCTCTCTCCTCTTTTTCTTCTTCCTCTCTCTCTCTTTCTCTCTCTTTCTGCTCTCTCTTTCTCTCTCCCTCTCTCTTTTTCTACTTTTTATTTATCTCTCCTTCTTTTTCTCCTCACACTCTCTCTCTCCTTCTCTCTTTTTTCTCCTCTCTCTTTCTCTCTCTCTCTCTCCCTCTCCCTCTTTTTCTCCTTTCTCTTTCTCCTCCCACTCTCTCCTCTCTCCCTCTCTCTTTTTTTCTCCTCTCTCTCCTCGGTGTTTCTCTCTCTCCTATCTCTTTTTTCTCCTCTTTCTCTCCTCCCTGTTTCTCTCTCCTCTCTCCTCTCTCTTTTTTCTCCTCTCTCTCTTCTAGGGAGCGGCACGTCCGGGATGTGACGCCCCAGACGTGACGGGACGGATGACGGAACGTGACGGACGGTGACGTGATGAAAATTTCGTCACGTCACCGTCACGTCACGCGCCCCAGGAAAATACAAAAAAACTATCACGTTCTGTCACGCATCTGTCTAATGGACGTCCCGTCACGTCCATGTCACTATGACGGCGTCACCGTCGCCGATGACGGGAAAAACCCCCCTCTATATCTCGTTCTCTTATTGCTCCTCTTTCTCCCTCGTTCTTCTCTCCCGGCGACTCTCTCTCCCTCTTCCTCTCTGGCGCACTTCTCTCTCTCTCAATCTCTTCCTCTTTCTCTCTTGTCCCTAGCCTTTCTCTCTCTCTCTCTAGTTCTTCTGTCTCCCTCTTTCTCTCTCGTTCCTCACTCTTCTCTCTCTCTGCATCTTTCTCTCACATTCCTCGCTCTTCTCTCACTCTGCATCTTTCTCTCTCGTTCCTCGCTCTTCTCTCTCTCGTTCCTCTCTCTCTCTCCCTCTTTGATGGCGAGGATGCCAACACATCACCATCGGACGCGTCGCCACGGTCAACCAAAGTCAACGTCTCTGCCACGGATACGCCGCCACAGTCAACCAACATCAACACTCCCTCTACGGACACGCCACAACCGTCTCCGCTACGCGCGTCTCCACTCACGCACGCTCCTTTGCGCATTATGACACATCGCCAACGGCAGATCAACAACTGCCCCTTGGCGTGACATGAAGCACGTCTCGTCTTTAATTTCTCGCCTTTAATTTATCTGCTTTAAGTTGTATTTTCTCTTTCCTCCAAGGCATATATGTATTGGTCATTGTTTCAAGAAACAGTTAGGCAGTCATATTTCAAGAATTGAGTTTTGTTTAACTCTTCCTGGAGGACTACCCAAGCCTCCCTATCTTTCCAGCCCTAGCGGTGCCGCCGCCATCGCCGTCTCGCGTCATCGGCCTTCCACCCCTCGTCCGTCCCCTCTCTCTCCCTCACTCTCCCTCTCTCTCTCTACAGCCCTCCCTGGGTTGCCGCCCAGGCCCGCCTAAGGCCGCCCCGGGCCGTCGCCCTTGACTGCCCAAGAGAGCTGCCCTAGGTCGCCCAGGGCAACCCGCCCTAGGCCGCCCAAGGCCGCCGCCTAGGCCGCCCAGGGATGCCGCCCAAGGCAGCCGCCCCAGGCCGCCCAAGGCAGCCACCCCAGGCCGCCCAGGGCAACCCGCCCTAGGCCACCCAAGACCGCCGCCCGAGCCGCCCAGGGCAACCCGCCCTAGGCCGCCCAAGGCTGCCGCCCAGGGCTGTTCCCAAGGCCGCCCAAGGCAGCCGCCCCAGGCCGCCCAGGGCAACCCGCCCTAGGCCGCCCAAGGCAGCCGCCCAAGGCCGCCGCCCAGGCCGCCCAGGGCTGTCGCCCAAGGCCGCCCAGAGCAACCAGCCCTAGGCCGCCGCCCAGGCCGCCCAAGGCCGCCGCCCAGGCCGCCCAGGGTTGCCACCCAAGGCCGCCCAAGGCAGCCGCCCCAGGCCGCCCAGGGCAGCCCGCCCTAGGCCGCCCAAGGCCGCCGCCTAGGTCGCCTAGGGCTGCCGCCCAAGGCCACAGCCTAGGTCGCCCAGGGCTGCCGCCCAAGGCAGCCGCCCCAGGCCACCCAGGGCAACCCGCCCTACGCCGCCCAAGGCCGCCGCCCAGGCCGGCCAGGGCTGACGCCCAAGGTCGCCCAAAGCCACCATCCCAGGCCGCCAAGGACAACTCGCCCAAGGTCGCCCAAAGCCACCATCCCAGGCCGCCAAGGACAACTCGCCCTAGGCCGCCCAAGGTGCCACCTCAGGCCACCCGAAACCGCCACCCCAGGGCACCCACGGTAGCCGCCTCAGGCCGCCCTAGATTGGTGCCAGCTCCCACTTCCTTCGTCCGTCCCCGTTCGTCCGCCTCACTCTCTACCAGGGCCGTACAACGCCCGGAACGCCCAGTCTTTTCGTCCAGTGGGCCGCTCAACGCCCAGAATCGCCCAGTCTTGCCTCGGTCTGAATTTCCCGCATCCTCTTCACGTACTACAGTGCCGAGCTACGCCTGAACTCTTTGGTGTCGAAGTGTTCTCCGTCCAGTATTCCACAAGAAGTTTCCATCGCCCTCATATTAGATTTGGTTTGGATTTCCCCACTTTCTCCCTTTCTTTCGAGAGTCTCCTTCGCGACACAAATTCGGGTATTGATTTCGGTGCTTTGGCATCGTCGTGGTGTATGAAGACAGTACTCCCGCCCTCGACAAGGGTCCGAGCTGCACCACCAGTTTTTCATTGGTTTTAAAGTCCGAATCCGACCGTGTGTATTTCTGTGGCCTGTTTTATCCCTCCTGTACCCAACCCATCCACCTCCGTTCATCCATTCGTAACCTTCCACGTACTCCAGTCATCCATTCCTTGGTCGTCCTACGTCACTCTTTCTCTCTCGTTCCTCATTCTCTCTCTCTCTCTCTCCTTACTCTTCTATGTCTCTATCCTCTCTCCCTCTTTCTCGCTCTTCTCTCTCTCGTTCCTCTCTCCCTCTTTCTCGCTTCTCTCTCTGGCGCTCTTCTGTAGCTCTCTCGTTCCTCTCCCTTTTTTCTCGCTTCTCTCTCTGGCGCGCTTCTATAGCTCTCTCGTTCCTCTCTCCCTCTTTCTCGCTTATCTTTCTGGCGCTCTTCTGTAGTTCTCTCGTTCCTCTCCCCTTTTTCTCGCTTCTCTCTCTGGCGCGCTTCTATAGCTCTCTCGTTCCTCTCTCCCTCTTTCTCGCTTATCTTTCTGGCGCTCTTCTGTAGCTCTCTCGTTCCTCTCTCCCCCTCTCTCTCCCTCTTTCTTGCTTCTCTCTCTCTCGTTCCTCTCTCTGGCGCTCTTCTGTAGCTCTCTCGTTCCTTCTCTCTCCCTCTTTCCCTCTGGCGCTCTAGTCTCCCCCTCTCGTTCCTCTCTCGCCCTCTTTCTCTCTTGTGTTATTATCTCTATTGTTCCTCTTTCTCTTCGGCGCTCTTACTTGCTCGTTCCTCTTGTTGAAGATCTTTCTGTACATTCTTCCTATCTCTTTGTCTATCTCTCTCTCTCTATAGTTCGTTCTATCTCTCTCTTCACAAACTCTCTATGTCTCTCTCCATTTGTGGCTCGTTCTCTCTCTCTCCCTCTCTCTCTCTCTATCTATCTGTCTCTTTCTATCTATCTCTTTTAAATGTATTTAGAAATTTAACGTAACGGCCGTCATCCGTGATGGCCGTTCCGTCACGTCACGCTCCAGGCCACCTCGTCACCGTCACGTAAACCACGTCAAGTGTCACTGTCACCATCACGACCTCTGAATTCCGTCACCTCTCTCTCCCCCCTGTTTCCGTCACGGTGACGCATGACGTGAGGGATGATGTTTGACGATCCCTAGTCTCTCCTCCCTGTTTCTCTCTCTCTCTCTGCTCTCTCTTTTTTTGTCATCTCTCTCTCCCCCCTGTTTTCTCTCTCTTTCGCTCTCTCTCTCTCTCTCCCTCCTTTCGCCAGATTATCAGGTGATACAGTTAGTCTTCGCTCTTCCCGAGTCCAGTATCGGATGATGACATCGGAAGTGCAAATATGTTCCAAAAAAAAATCCGAAAGCGACTGTCGGATACAAACAGAGAGAGAGAGAGAGATACAGAGAGGTAGAGATCTGATAGAGATTGAAAGACAGAAAGACAGACAGAGAAACGTAGATCTAATCATCGAAAGATCGATAGAGAGAGAGGCAAAGGCAGAGTGCGAGGGATAGAAAGAGAGCGAGAGATAGAGAGAGAGAGAGACACGGAGCGAGAGATAGACGGAGCTACAGATAGAGAGGAAGAAGCGTGAAATGGAGAGACTGTGAATGAGAAGCTTCGATTGCCGTCTGGGTTAGCTAATACGACGGCAGAGAGTGATGCCATCGCTCACGGGAAGTTGACAGATCTCGATGCGGGGATCGGCAGCGAGGAACTCGTTGAGCTCGAGGATGAAGGGGCGACAATGAGGCACGTAGGCGGACAGCGAGGCGTCGGGCGGCCCCGCCACTTATCCATACCAGAGCGTATTGTCGTAGCCGATAACGCCACCGATCTTCACCAGGTCGATCAGCCGCATGTGGTAGTTCAGATAGTTTTCCGTGTCCGCGTCCACGAACACGAAGTCAAACGAGCCGTCGCTCTTTCCCTGCATGGATCATGCGTCAATCAAATATAATACGTCAGGAATTTGCAGTCCCGTTCCGTTTCCTCAAGAAATGAATCGATCGATCGACTATCACGAATTCTCGGTTCGATTGAGCGGCGTGATGATCTTACCCTTTCAAGGAGCTGATCCAGGACGGGGAGTGCGGGGCCCTCGCGGAAATCGATCTTGTGGGCGACGCCGGCCTTCTCGATCACTGGTAATCCGATCTCGAAGTCCTCCCGTTTGATGTCCAAGGCAAGAATCTGCAGAAACCCAAGGAAAATCACTGTCAAGAACTCGAGATCTGGTGCAATAATCCTTGGGAACTACAGAAAGAAGAGGGAAGAACGCTCGCCTTCGTCGGGGAGGGCGAGGGCGGTGGCGAGGAGAGAGTAACCTGTGAAGACGCCGATCTCGATGGTGTTCTTCGCGCCGATGAGCTTGACGAGTAGGTCAAGGAACTGGACTTCGTCGGGGGAGGCAGCCATGAAGCTCCAAGGGTGCTCGGCGGTGATCTCGCGGAGTTCCCTTAAGCTGTCGGGTTCACGCGGGTACACGCTCGTCTCCAGAATGTACTGGTACAAGGCGTCGCTCCGCAGCAAGCTCTTCGGCTCGGCCTTCTGCATCCGGCTCTCCACCCCCATACTTCTGCCCTCACCTCTTACTCCCTTCTTCCACGCCTTGTCTTCTCTTCTGCTCTTCTCTTATTTAAAGGCCCCGGTGGCGGGTAAGAGAGAGAGAGAGAGAGAGAGAGAGAGAGAGAGAGAGAGAGATGCTGAACAGTCTCATGCAAGAGGCCCACTGGATGAATCCGTGGTGCTTCTCGTTGGCTATTTCACATTTACTCCTCACAATGTCCCTCAGTGATGGAAATGGGGAGAAGCCTAGGTTGGTGGCGTCTGTGGAGGGAAACTCATGAATGGACGGACCAATGGTGTTGGCATCCGGGGGAAGGTGGAAATTTAAAGGTGCAGGTGAGTTTTTATGCCGGGCCTTTGGATTGATGGATCCTTGCCTCGATCTGCTGTTTCCTGCCCCCTCTTGTCAGGCATATTACCATCATCTAATTTAATGTCATAATGAATGTAAAAATCTAAGACATATTAAAAGTAAATATTATAACTTCCTTCCATGTGGGTTTCTTGTCATACTAGTGTTGGGCACTTGACAAAATAATAGAACACGATCCAATCCATATCACATGTCAAGAGGTTCCAAACTTGAGGACGTGAGTCTGGAGAATGAGATTACCTCCGGAGGGTTGTGATGGTGAGTGACTCCATGGACTATGGGGGGACTAGAATGGGAAAATGGAACAGTGAAAGTATGCATGAATAAGAATATGGGCAGAAAGTACGTGGTGTCATGTAAAGTAATTGGCAGACAAAAAGTACTTCCTTGAACCGAGAAGATATAATTGATCCCCTTTTAAAAGGCGAGACTAGCCAGCAAATATGCCTCTAGGGGCTCGGGAGAATGTTTTGACAGATTGGACTGGTAATTGTGTACAAAAGCTACAATTAAACAACACGAGGGGGATAGACAAATCGATCAATCTTTGGTTGGAGATTCCAAGAGTAAATTCCCCCACTTAAGCGTAGGAAGGAAGATAGTTGAGGAGGCAACAAGAGCTAAGAGTGGCATCAACCCAAAAGTAACGCGAAACACCCATCTCATAAAGGATTATATGAAGCTTGTGAAGGAGACAATGATGACGTTTATGAACAACATGTCCATTTTGTGGTGAGGGGTATGACCGCAAGGTTTGTTGTAATATTCCAAGGCCAGCATCATGTTCTTACAGTGCACTTTAATGGATTTGTTGTTTACATTGTCGACGTGATGGATTTTCAAAGTCATGCCTAATAAACTCAAAAAATAGGGTTTCAATTCGTTGTGAATGCTTTTAAATTTAATAAAAAAAATTAATACTTAGATAGTGACAACTACATATTTTTTGGACAGGGAATGATTATTAAGGATTTAATATTCTTTAAACAGCGATAAACTATATGAGAGATTATATGTATAAAATAGGAGGTCAAGAGATTGAGAGTTGGTATTATTATCTTTATCATCGTCCTCGTGAAAATTGGTTCTAGAGTCCCTAGACCTTATTTTTGGTTTCAGACCATGTGGATTCAAATTGAGGCTTTTCGCAGCTTGTACAACACCACTGGAATGGAGATATTTATACTTATCCTATGTTGAACATTAGTTATTACCTGAGGAATATCAAACACCACTTGCGATGGGAGAGTCGTCATGTATAGGGGGATGTGCATGCATAAGAGGAGATAATGACGGAGTTTGCAGCAGCCGAGCACCAACTATAGAACACTTACATAGGAAAAGTATAGGATCAGTAAGTAGGTCAATGAGGCCATCAATGACAAGAGATCTACTATCTCCCAAAATTATGTATCTATTGTCTTGGCAATGATGATAGAAATACCCTTTCTTTCGATCACTTACATAGGAAAAGTATAGGATTAGTGAGCAGGTCAATGAGGCCACGCAATGACAAGAGATTTACTATCTCATAAAATTAGGTGTTTGATGGCTTAGCAAGGATGGTAGAAATACCCTTTCTTTCATGCCTCAATTGAAAATAGATGTAGACATATAATCAGGATTTCAATTGATGGGCAGGGGTATGAGTTGACTCTTTCCTTACCCTTGTCAACTTGCAGCCAACAGTGATGAAAATGATCTACTACCCTCTATTTCAGACATGGTGATAGATTAGAAAAATACCCTCGTCACGGTTACTCCTATGCAAGAAGAGTTGAAAGATTAAGGATGTGGTCTTTTATCTTAGTAAGAACAAGGCCCTAGCGCATACAGGCTTCTCCTTACTTTATAGCCTGTTGGGATAGCATAGGAGTTGAAATAGTAATTGGTATAATCCAATTCCTTTTCTGAGACTTTTGGCCCATTACGCTTTGTGATGTATGTTGTAAAGGTGTATTTAAAATCATGACAAATTGACTTCAGACTTTATTTCGTAGACTCATCACTCCTGATGAGTGGGGTTTTGTGAAGGGTCAACATAACTATTACAATATTCTTCTAGCTTGTAGGCTAGCAAAGTCACTAGACAAACATATTATTGGATCAAACATCATCATCAAACTCGACATGGAGAAGACCTTTGATAAAGCCAAGTGGACTTCATATAATACATTCATGGACCCTATAGATGCCTGTGTCAGAGAGAACCACTTTCCTCTCTTGGGGATTGGAAACTCTACTTGATTTATCATTGTTACATGAGATATATGGTAAGGTAACCCTACATCACCCACTTTTTCATCTTGGGTGGAAGAGGTCCACAGCCGATAACTCACACGAGCGATCACTCAAGGTCTCATCCAAATGCAAATTTCTAAAATAGCTTGCCCAATTATAATGTATTCTCTATTCACCATTGATGTGATCCTCTTCTTTAATACATAAAAATATTCCATTAACGGCTCGTGAGTCTACTTACTATATGCAAGAGGGCCTCAAAGCCGTTGTTAACTCATCTTCTTTAATACTTTTATGGTTGGACCATTGACTACCACAAAATGCTCGATAATATCCCTCACTAACGACATACTCTTGAGGATGCAACGTTTTTAGGTATACCATATTTTTTGGTCTCACACAATACCTTTTTGTAGATGCCCTATAAGGCAAGTAGTACAAAAACAATGAAATAGAGACTTTGTTTTTATCCCATAGGAGATGCATCCAGCTAATCGGTCACATCCTCATAAGCATATTGTTTCACACATTAGCAATAGTCTTAGTTTCACTATTCTTGAATCTGTGGACTGCCTCTATGCAAACTTCATATTGTTTGTTCAACCAGAGGACACCCTTAGCCACCCTTAGATTTCTTGGGACAAAGCATGTTAACAGACCAATGAGGGGGTCTAGGGGTCATGTATGATGCGGAACGATGGCTCAGGCGAACAACGATTCCAGCATCATTGGGCGGGAGTAATTGATAAAGGGATTTTTAGTATTAAAAATCTATACATTTTAGAGTTAATATATGCATTATTTTATTAATTTCATATTTATTTCTCTTTAAATGTTTCCCTCTATGTGTTATTGCATAAAAACCTTCATTATGATCATTTATTCTCATTAAATTCTCCGTAGTGTTTGAATGCCATTTTTATCTCATTTGAAAAATGCTTTGGCCTTAAATATTATAATAATAATAATAAGTTTTTGTAAGTGGCCACCTCAAGACCAGTCGGCTACACTCAAGCCAGCTGCCAGCCAGCGAGCGCACAAGCATGCAAACTGGCCAGCAGCCGGATCGCCCTCAAGGAACACTTAATTCATATTATATTGGTGTTAATTTATCAATTTTATGAATTTCATTTTTGTGTCCCACACCACTCTGTCCCTCACCTTTTCCCAGTGACTTTCTCCACATGAACCACCAATCTCTCTACCACTTTCTCTACCACCCTCTCCCTCTCTCTCTCCTCTCTCTTTATCCCTCACCTCTTTTTCTCCTCCCTCTCTTTCGCTCTCTCCTCTCACTCTCTCCTCTCTCTCTCCTCTTTCTTTTTCTCCTTCCTCTCTTTCGCTCTCTCCTCTCACTCTCTCCTCTCTCTCTTTCTCTCTCTCCTCTTTCTTTTTCTCCTCCCTCTCTTTCGCTCTGTCCTCTCATTCTCTCCTCTCTCTTTTTCTCCTCCCTCTCTTTCGCTCTCTCCTCTCACTCTCTCCTCTCTCTCTTTCTCTCTCTCCTCTTTCTTTTTCTCCTCCCTCTCTTTCGCTCTGTCCTCTCATTCTCTCCTCTCTCTTTTTCTCCTCCCTCTCTTTCGCTCTCTCCTCTCACTCTCTCCTCTCTCTCTTTCTCTCTCTCCTCTTTCTTTTTCTCCTCCCTCTCTTTCGCTCTGTCCTCTCTTTCTCTCCTCCCTCTCTTTCGCTCTCTCCTCTCACTCTCTCCTCTCTCTCTTTCTCTCTCTCTCTTCCTCTCTCTCTCTCTCTCTCCCTCTCTCTCTCTCTTTCTCCTTTTTCCCTCCTCTCACTCTATCATCTCTCTCTTTTCTCTTTTTCACCTCCCTTGCTCTCCTTTCTCTCTCTCACTCATCTCTGTCTTTCTCTCTCTCTTCTCTCTCTTTTTTACCTCCCTGTCTCTCCTCTCTCTCTCCCCCCTCTCTCTCTCTTTCTCCTTCCTCTCTCTCCTATCTCCAACTCTCTCCTCTCCTTCTCTCTCTATTTCTCCTTCCTCTCTCTATTCTCTCTCTCTCTCTTTCCTCTCTCTCTTTCTCTCTCTCCCCTCACTCTCCCGTCTCTCTCTTTCTTTCTCTCTTGCTCACCCTCTTTCGCCTCTCTCTCTCCTCTCACCCTCTCTCTCTCCTCTCTCTCTTTCTCTCTTCCCATGATAACTTGCAAATTATTATCATAGATTGATGAATTTTACATTTTATTTATGTGTTTTAACGACTATATTTGCATGTTATCATATATAAATAAAGATAAATGACTTATACCTTGATTTTATTATTATTTCTAATTTTTTATCATTTTTTACATGAAATTTAACCTCATTTCAGTGAAGAAGTATTTTTTACAGGGCTTTAAATACTTGGCTAAAGGTTGGTAAGTGTTTTCATAATTTTTTGGAATTTTCTCATATTTTTATATAATTTTTTGGCCAAGATTTAGCCAAGAAATGATTTTTTATCATTTATTTAGCATTCATATATATCTATATATATTTATATATATATAATCAAGGGGCATCCACGTCATTTACCCAAAAGTCGGGTAAATACGTGGATGCAGTTATATAGTTATATAAAATAATAATAATAATAATAAATAAATAGAAAAGTCGGAGGAAGGTGTTAAAATTTTAATGTCGGTTAGGCGCGTGCATTAAATGCACATGGCAACCGACATCCATGGACTTTTGCACGCGGGTCGGTTAAGCTACGTGCATTTAATGCACGCGCTAACCGACGCACGTGCATGCTTAGTTATTTAAAAATTAAACAAAGTCGTTAGCCCGTGCATTTAACGCACACGCTAACCGACATTCCTTTTAGGAAATGACGCTTTACGGAGTCGATTTTCCGCGTACACGCGGAAATCGACGCCATAAAAGAATAAAACGTTAAATATTAAAAACGGTAAGCTTACCTTGCCCTTTATTTTAACATTATTTTTGTAGGCGCCGACGGCCAAACATTGCGGCTGACGGTTAAAAAGAAATAAAAAAATAAAAGTCTTTTGTTTTTTTTTTCAGAATGACGTGGCACTCTCTCAACCATCCAAAATGGCGTATTATGCACCAATCATTGTGCGCTGATGACGCGGACAATCACGTGTCAGGACGCGATCCGAGACAGCAAAAAACGAGAAAGAATAATGCTGGCCAATCAGAAAAATGCTGGTTTTTGAGATATTTTGAAGAGAGATAAAAGATCCAACGGTCCAGATTTATCCTCACTAAAGCCTTGATATCTTGAGATCTTGACGTCCGATTTGGCTGAAATTTTAAGGGTAGGTTCGTCTTTTCCCCCTCTACAATACAGACGGTTGGATCTTTAAATAGGGGTCTGGAAATGGGCAAAAATACTTTTGGAGGCTCTCCCCAATCATTTGGCCAGGAAGGACACAGGAGGGGTTCTTGAAGTCGACAGATCTTGCTTCTGCACTCAAATTTGTAAGTTTCTGATTTATATTTCAATCATCTTCTTGAACGATTCTAAAATGCCAAGGCATGGGCGAAATGTACATGCCCTAGAAGTTTGTTTTGAATGAAATTAGCACTTCATTTTGATTCTGATTCAAGATCTGATTTTTGACCCTTAATTCTACATCAATTTATAATATTTCTGCTTCGTTAGATTTTTAATTTAGGGTCGGATTTCATATTTTCCCCAAATTCTTCACTTTCTCTCTCTAGATTCCAATTTTTATTGTTTAGGAATTTAATTCAATATATAAAACCTAAAAATAAAATTTGATTTGAAAATTCATCTATCTTGAAGTCCAATTTAAAAATCCCTTTCTTGATTATTTAATTCCCAATTTTAATTCATAAAAATTGTTTAAAATTTATAATATTTGGGAAATTAATAATCTGAATTAATATGATCTCAAAATTAAAATATTCCTATCTTGAATTTTCTGACCAAAATATTTAAAATCATAATTAAGTCGTACTTGATTTTGATTAATTAAAAACATTATTAAGCATAATTAAGATTTATTAGTTGCAAAATTAGTTCATCTTTGAATTAGTTCATTGAAATTGGATAAAATTCTCACTTGCTGCCTCCCTGTGGTTGGACCCCTTGCTCTATATTCCATATTTAGTGATTAACGAAAATTATAAATTTTATTGTACAGGTCGAAATCCAAAATCAATGACATATTTACGTGCATTTTTAGGCTTATCATTCCTCTCTCTCCTCTCACTCTCTCCTTTTTAGAGATCGGGATTCAGACAGATCATTCCAACGTTCGATCGAATCGGGCATTTGAATGATCCAATGCGAACACCAATCTGTCCAGTTCAGATCTGGTCCGAACCCAATCTGCGCATCGGGTTTGGATCGGATTGTTTGAACAAGATGGTTGTTCATATAGAATATTCAAATTCAATCCGATTCGAACACGCTTTTCATATCATATTGAATCGAATGTTTGAATCTGAATTCGATGTTCATATCGTATTGAATCTGAATGTTCGAATCCCAAAGAGAGCGAGAGCGAGAGGGAGATAGAGAGAGAGGGAGAGAGAGGAAGAGAGAGAACGATAGAGAAAGAGAGAGATGTCGGCTCTTGCAATATTTGATTCTTATTTTTCTTTTTTTTTTGTTCTTCGGCTCTGATAAGCCAAAAATAGGGGTAAATTTTATGCAATTTTAGACCCTTGTCGTTGTCGATTTTAGTTTATACAATAAAATTTATAAAAACTCTACTTAAGATGTATACTGATAAGTATGAGTGTCGTCCAAGGAAAACTAGTAAGGAATCCAATTGATGTTTTTCTTGAATAATTTGAACCTAATTGGGGTTAATTTAATCTTCAACAGAGATTAAATCGCCCTAATTAGATTAGAAATTTGGAAAGGGGGGTAGAAGAGATGAGAGGAGTAGATGAAATAAGGGGCTCTAAGTTGAATTAAATGATCCAATTGAAAGGATCAAAGAATTAAATTAGAGAGTTTAACAAGATAATTTAGAACTGTTTTGGTTGGTTCTTTCGGTTTGACAATTCAGTAATAACTACTCTATTGGATAATGAAATGGAAAATTTAATATCCTAGAATGTTAACCCTTTTATAAGTTTTTTTATAGTTTTCATTTATATGCACTTGGAATAGCTAGGAAATATCTCAATTTCTCCTCTAAATCCTAGTCAGGGCTTGTACATTCCACTCAAGCCAAGCGATTTAGAAGTTCAGACAGGGATCAAGAAAAAAGATTAAGAAAATCAACTAACAACATCCAAAATACACCAAAAGTTCAAATACAAGGAAAAAGTACCAAATAGGTTGATCCAAGCTGGAGCTCCTCTCTGTCTTGCAGCTGTGATAGAGTACCATCAAGAATGAGCTCCCCCTCTCAAAATTTAGCTTTTATACTTAGGTTACATGGTCAAAATCATCATTTTACCGTTTAGTAATTAATTTTTGTCTATCAATGTAGGCTTGATCTGAATGATCCAACCATACAGATAGAAAGAGGGGATCAAGACGAGCAAATCCATAAACGAATCAGCTCAATCAGACTTCAGGATCAAAAGTTATTAATAAATGAATTTTAAACCAATTTAAGCCATTGGATTTAAATTCACTTATTTATTCATTTCTTTTTTTAACACACCATGACGTGTCGTCCTCTCATTGGCGGGCGCATTTTGAATTCTCCTTTTGTGGAAAAGTCCTTTAGAAAGCTTAGAATTGCTGCTAAACGCCGCCCAAAAATAATTGTGTATATGCCCCTTGCGCATTCTCTCTCCCTGATTTATCATAAAGACCATTAAAAATAGTAAATAATTGCAATAAAACCCTGTAACTGTTTAAATAATAGATTTACTCCTGCATACACAACCGAGAGCTGTTTTTGAGGACATAATTGCAACTGAAATTTACGAAAAGCCCCTAGAAGAGTAGAAATTGCTTTAAAACTCAGTTTCTCATTATAAATATATCATTTTACTCTTTAAAAATTCATTTCTGACTTAAATAAATCTCAAAAAATCCAATTAAATCCTAAATAAATTCTAGAAATTTCCATAAAATTCTATAAAATTCAGTGTTTCATCCTTATAATAATTAAGCTCTAAATTAAAATTTTAAACCTGCCATTTTCATTTAAAATAATTATTTCAAGCTCAAATAAATCTCAGAAATTCATAAAATTAACAGAAAATAAGGGAAAAATCAGAAATCACTTGGAAACATTAAATATATGTAAATATATGATAACAACCCCATTTTAAGCTCTTTAAATGCATAAAATTGTGCTAATAGCATGAAATAAAGACCGAATTTAGGGTGTTATCAGGCTCCTACAATACTGGGTTAGTCTGCTTCATTTTTTTGTTAATTCTGAATTTTCCTCTGCGTTTTTTTCATTCTTGTACTTCGATTCTTCTTTTTCTTCTTCTTTAACTTCTTATGATTTTCTTCTTCTTCAGGCATTTCATCTTTTTTAATTTGTTCCGTTGAAGCAAAATTTGGCCCACCAATAGCACTTCACTTGGGAGCAAAATTTGTTCCTTTGAAGAAAACAAAAGAATTTCCTGGTAGCTCGTCTTCCTCTTAGGATAGTTCATGTTTGAACTTTTTTGGATTTCCTGCATGTTATAGCTTCTTCTAGTTTTTTCTTCTTCTACCTCTTCTAGCTCTTCTAGCTTCTTCTGCATCTTCTTGTTGTAGCTACTTCTTCTGGGTGTTTCTTCTTCTTCCTGTTCTAGCTCCTTCCTCTTCTAGCTTCTTCTTCCTCTTTTTCTTCCTCTTCTAGCTTCTTCTTCCTCTTCTGGTGCTGCTACTTCTTCCTCTTCTTCTTCCTCTTCTAGCTTCTTCTTCCTCTTCTAGCTTCTTCTTCCTCTTCTGGTGCTGCTGCTTTTTCTTCTTCTTTTTCCTCTTGTTCTTCTAGCTCTTTCTTCCTCTTCTTCTTCCTATTATAGCTTCTTCTTCCTCTTCTCCTTCCTCTTCTTCTTCTAGCTCCTTCTTCTTCTAGAGACCGCCAGTGGTGGCCAGTGACCGCCAGCGACTGCCAGCGGCCGCTAGCGCGTCCCCAGCGATATGTTCAAACTTGTTCAAACAGTTCGAACAAATGGTCGATCGAACATGAGCAAACCAAATGGTTCATTCAAAACTTTTATTCTAACAGGAACAAAGGGTCTGTTCGATTGAAAGATTCAAACAGATCGGTTCGAATCAAGATTCGAACAATCCGATCCGATCGGATCCCCGATCACTACTCCTCTCTCTCTTTCTCTATCTCCCTCTCCTCTCTCCCTTTCTTTTTTTCTCTCTCCCTCCTTTCGCCCGATTATCAGGTGATACAGTTAAGTTAGTGTTCGCTCTTCCCGAGTCCAATATCGAATGACGATATCGGAAATGGAAATTTGTTCCAAAACAAAGTCTGAAAGCGACTGTTTGGATACAAACGTAGTGACAAACACAGAGGGAGACACAGAAAGATTGAGATCCGATAGAGAAAGAGAGACAGAAAGAAACACAGAGAAACGTCGATCTAATCAACGTAAGATCGAGAGAGAGAGAGTGAGAGAGACGGAGTGAGAGACAGAGAGGAAGAGAGCGAGAAAGGGAGAGACGGAGAAAGTGAAGCTTCGATTGCCGTCTTGGTTAGCTAATGCGACGGCAGACAGTGATGCCATCGCTCACGGGAAGTTGGCAGATCTCGATGCGGCGATCGGCAGCGAGGAACTCGTTGAGCTCGAGGATGAAGGGGCGACAATGAAGCGCGTAGTCGGACAGCGAGGCGTCGGGCGGCCCCGCCACTGATCCATACCAGAGCGTATTGTCGTAGCCGATAACGCCACCGATCTTCACCAGGTCGATCAGCCGCATGTGGTAGTTCAGATAGTTTTCCTTGTCCGCGTCCACGAACACGAAGTCAAACGAGCCGTCGCTCTTTCCCTGCATGGATCATGCGTCAATCAAATATAATAATACTTGAGGATCCGTCACGGAATTCGCTGTCCCGTTCCGTTTCCTCCCCGACTATGACGCATTCTCGGTTCGATTGAGCGGCGTGATGATCTTACCTCTTCAAGGAGCTGATCCAGGACGGGGAGTGCGGGGCCCTCGCGGAAATCGATCTTGTGGGCGACGCCGGCCTTCTCGATCACTGGTAATCCGATCTCGAAGTCCTCCCGTTTGATGTCCAAGGCAAGAATCTGCAGAAACCCAAGGAAAATCACTGTCAAGAACTCGAGATCTGGTGCAATAATCCTTGGGAACTACAGAAAGAAGAGGGAAGAACGCTCGCCTTGCCGTCGTCGGGGAGGGCGAGGGCGGTGGCGAGGAGAGAGTAACCTGTGAAGACGCCGATCTCGATGGTGTTCTTCGCGCCGATGAGCTTGACGAGTAGGTCAAGGAACTGGACTTCGTCGGGGGAGGCAGCCATGAAGCTCCAAGGGTGCTCGGCGGTGATCTCGCGGAGTTCCCTTAAGCTGTCGGGTTCACGCGGGTACACGCTCGTCTCCAGAATGTACTGGTACAAGGCGTCGCTCCGCAGCAAGCTCTTCGGCCCGGCCTTCTGCTCCCCGCTCTCCACCCCCATACTTCTGGCTTCACCTCTCACTCCCCTCTTCCACGCCTTCTCTTCTCTTCTTCGCCTTCCATTCTTAAAGGCCCAGGTGGCGGGTGAGGGAGAGATATGCTGAACGGTCGCATTAAAGAGGCTCGCTAGAATTATGAGTGAATCCAGTGAACGACGCATGGATCTTCAGCCGCATATGTGGGACGTGGTCAGGAAAGAGAAAGCTATCAGAGTCCCAGAGATTGCGAAGGGAGGGGTTGGTCGGTTGGTCGGTTGGTCGGTTGGTCTGATAAGTGTTATCGAATTCACGGCCACGAAACAAGGAGAGACTTCAGCTCAAGTTCATCTCCCCCCAATTGGATGCATTGCAGTATGGGTTACGAGTTAGCCCGGGGGTCATGGTCGGTATTTTCTTGAAGAGACATAGCATCTTTGTGTGGATGGATCCATGGTGCTATTTCAGTTTACTCCTGAAAATGTCCCTCAGTGATGGAGAGGGGGAGAAGCCCGAGTTGGTGGCGTCACTGGAGGGGAACTCATGCATGGACGGACCAATGGCGCTGGAATGGGGGGAAGGTGAAAATTTTTTAATGATGCAGGTGAGTTTTTTATGCCTGGGCTTTGGATTGATGGCTCCTTGCGTCGATCTGGTGTTTCCCTCCCCCCTCTGGGCAGACATATTAGCCATTATCTATTAAATTTCATTGTGCAAGTCAAAATGTATGACAGATTAAAAGCAAGTAATATAACTTCATACCATGTGGATTTCCTGTCATACCAGTGTTGGGAACTTGACAAATAGTAAAACACGATCCAATCCATATGACATGTCAAGAGGTTCCAAACTTGAGGACAGGGTTGAGGTCTCTGCTGAGAGGGAGATGAGTGTGGAGCACGGGATTTCCTCTGTAGGGTTGTCATGGTGAGTGACTCCATGGACTATGGGGAACTAGAATGGGAAAATGGAAGAGTGAAATTATCCATGAAGAGGAATGTGGGCAGAAAGTACGTGGTGTCATGTAAAGTAATTGGCAGAGAAAAAGTATTTCCTTGAATCGAGAAGATTAAATTGATCCCCTTTTTAAGGGCGAGAGTAACCAGCAAATATGGCTCTAGGGGCTTGGGAGAATGTTTGGACAAATTGGACTGGTAATTTTGAACAAAAGCTACGACTAAACAACACGAGGGGGATAGACATATAGATCAATCTTGGGTTCAAGATTCCAAGAGGAAATTCCCCCACTTAGGCGGATGAGGGAAGATAGTTGAGGACGCAGCAAGAGCTAAGAGTGGCGTCAACCCACAAGTAACGAGGAACTCCCATCTCATAAAGGATTATATGCATAATGTGAAGGATATGATGATGTTTGTGACCAACATGCCCATTTAGTGGTGAGGTGTATGGTCACATGGTTTGTTGTTATATTCCAAGGACAGCTCCATATTCTGAGTGTGCACTTCAAAGGATTTTTTTTTACACTGTCGATGTGATGGATTTTAAAACTCCTCCCTGATAAACTCAAAATTACGGTTTCACTTCGTCATGAATGCTTTGAGTTTAATCAAGAAACCAGTACTCACATAAATAAATCTAGATAGTGGTAACTACAGATTTTTTTCCGCAAGGAATGATTATTAAGGATTAATATTCTTTAAATAGTGATAAACGAGATGAGAGGAGATATGTATAAAATAGGAGATCAAGAGATTGAGATTCGGTACTATTATCCATATCATGCTCCTCCCTGCGAAAATGGGCTTTAGAGTCCCTAGACCTTATTTTTCGTTTCAGACCTTGTAGATTCAACCTGAGACTTTTTCGCAGCTTGTGAGGCACCACTGGAATGGAGATATTAATATTTTTCCTATGTATAACATTATTTATTAGTTGAAATATCTCAAACTCCACTTGCAGTGGGGGAGTCATCATGTATGGGGAGATGTGCATGCATTAGAGAAGGAGATGAAGGCGGAGCTTGCAGCAGTTGAGCACCAACTTTAGAACACTTAGACACATCTTGGGATAGGAAGAATAGGATCAGTGAGCAGGTCAATGAGGCCATCAATGGCAAGAGATTTAGGATCTCCCAAAATTACATATATGGTGGCTTATCAAGGATTATAGAAATGCCCTTTCTTTCACACCTCAAGTTAACATAGATAATGACTTAATTATAAGTCCCTTTAAATGACATATAATCTGGATCTCGGTCGATGGGCAAGGGTATGAGTTGACTATTTCCTTACCCTTGTCAACTTGTAGCCAACGGTGGTGATCGATGATTTATTACCCTCTATTCCATACCTGGTGACAGATTAGAAAAAATGCCCACGTCACAGCTACTCCTATGCGAGCGGAGCTGAAAGATCAAGGGTGTGGTCTTCTCTCTCTCATTAGAGTTTTTATAGCCAGTTGGGATATCATAGGCATTGACATAGTAATTGGTATAATCCAATTACTATTCTGAGAATTTTGACCCATTACTCTTTGTGATGTATGTTACAAAGTCGTTTTTAAAATCATGACAAATTGACTTCAGATTTTCTTTGATAGACTCATCAATCCTGCTGAGCAGGGTTTTGTTAAGGGTCAAACTAACTATTTCAATATTCTTCTAGTTTGTAGATTATCTGAGTCAATAGACATTAATATTCTTAGATCAAACATCATCATTCAGTTAATTCCATTAATGGGCTCATGAGTGTACTTACTATATACAAGAGGGCCTCAAAGCAGCTTATTAACTCATCGAAGAGTAGTTTTATGGTGGGACCATTGACTACCACAAAATGCTCAATAATACCCCTGACTACACAACATACTCGTGAGGATGCAACTATTTAGATGTCCCAACTTTTTGGTCTCACACAACACTATTATGTTTATGCCCCTTACTAGGCAAGTAGAAAAAAAGAAAAAAAAATTGAGACTTTGGTTTTATCCCATAATGGACACATCCATCTGATTTGTCACATCCTCATAAGCACATTGTTGCACACTTTAGCAATAGACTTAGTCTCACTATTCTTCAATCTTTGGACTGCCTCTATGTAAACTTCATATGGTTTGTTCAACTAGAGGGCACCCTTGAATCACTTCGGACAAAGCATGTTAACCGATTTTGGGGTTGTTACTTGATTGTGTTATATAGACACTCACGCTTGACTGTAAGTACTCTTGTAATTTCCTTCAGGATAACATTTTAGAGAGATTCCCTAGGAAATTTTGAGATCATATCATATTGCAAACATGCTATTATCACTCATTTATCTTTATTCCGTTGGAGATTTATGACTTGTCGACTCCTCGTTTTTTATCGAGTAACACATATTGGTCACCACATCAGCTCAAGATGTGAATGTTACCTTGTCTATCCCTAGCTTGAAACTATGGAAAGCCTCTTCTTTCATAGTCAGATCACTACAAAATGTTGGTGCCAATTTCTACTATATTTGCATCTAGTACGCCGTGCCCATACTACTTTGACATTGCAAGTGTGTTGATTGAATCTTTACCTAGCCATAAGCTTAACCCTTATCTACTTATCACCATAGCCTACCTTCCAGGGGATATTTAGAAAGGCCAAATTTCTCCTGATTTTATACGTTTACCCATAAAATGATGTCGACATGTCAAGAAATAGCTAGGGTGAACCCATCACCTAGCCTTTCCTATCATGCATTACTCCTTACCTACTTGTGAGGCACTCTGCATTGGGGATGCCTTGGTCCCCTAAAAAGCCAGCTATAGATTATCCATTAGCACCCACTACCAATGGGCCCTCTTAAGCTAAATATGGATGGTTCAGCCAAAGAGAACTTGGGAATAGCAAATGTAGATGACACCCTTCTAGATCCCACAAGGAGCATCATTTTTGCTTTTCCCCGCTTCTAGGACCATGAAACTAATACATCAGCCAAGGATATGGTGATACATGATGGTTTTCTCCTTTGTGAGGAATGGTACCTTAATGGTGTCATCCTAGAATGAGACTCAAAGTTATTGGTTGATATGCTCCATACACGTTCTTAGCCTCAATGGTGTCTACAAAGTTTATGGGAGGGCATCTCCCATTTTAGTGTGTGCCTTACCGGTATTGGCCACAAGCTGCATGGGGGGAAGCAAATTGTGGCTGCTCTTGACGACTACATGGTACATTCTCTTCCCCATTCTGGCACCCAGAATGAACTTGATGTATTTCAGAAACCCATTCAATTTCAATCAGCCAAAAAATGTAAGGAGCAAGGATATTTTCATAAAATCCACGTCTTAATTCATTACTCAAAGGGCTGCCCTCAAATTATAAGCTCAATTTAACTTCTAGATCTTATGATATCTATCCTTGAATTCGGATCAATATTCCTCATTCATTTGAATAGATATTCTCTCTATTCCTTCTTCATTTTTTGGTGTATTATTCCTCCTTATCTGCAATCTGCCTTTTCAAGAGTGATGAGTATCCTACACAGAGTAAGAAAAATGGTTTTAGTTAATTGACTATTGTGTGATGTGGTGATGTCACTGGTCACCATATCAACATAATCCTTTTTTTCTCTTTTGGCTTGTCAAATCAGGAAAAGGGACTATAATAATTATGTGATGTAGCAAAATGGATTATCCCGCATCATATACACTGATTTTACTTTTTCACGTTCACATGACTCATCTACACTATGTTGCATTTTTTTCTTTTCTTCAATGAAATTTGCATAAAGATAATATTTATCTCACCTTGTCTCCACATGTGCATTTATTGTCATTTTTAATAATTTTTCTATTGCTCCACATCACACTGTGAATTAATTGAATAAAAAATATCAGACAGTCACTGGCCATTATGGCATGGAAATTTGTGATGCCATAATGGCTCTTTTTTTGAGATGATTATATTATCTAATCATTTCTATGTATTTGTTACTGGTTATCATTTCTGCAACAACCTGTGGCAGGGTTGGAATTAAGACAAAAAACAGTGCTTACGTTACATAAATAAATTCTGCCTTATCAAAATATAATACATATGTATGCATCATAATATAATACATTCTGACGTACACAATCAATTTATGCATACATATAATGTCAAAAATTCATTAAAAAATATTTTGTCTGAGAAACTAAGTTTCTTTAAAAATATGATATTGGAAAAATCCTTAAGAATACCAATAAATCAATAAAAATCATAATAATTCTTTACGGATATATTTTACCCTTTTCAAGATTGATAATACACATGTTTAATCATTTTAATTCAAATGAAGAATTTAAAATCTAATGATATTAACCTAATAATTTGCATGTTATCAGACCCCCCACAAAACTTAAATCTTTGCTAGTGTCTTAATGACCTTGAAATTTCCTTGGATTTTCCATTCTCTTTCGGAAAATAAAAACATGATATTGATGTTTTTATGGTATTAAGTACATCTCTAAGTAATAATATCACCGCATAATGCTAGAGCACACATGATAAACTCCCTTAAGGTTTCATAAAGAGCTGGAGGTTATGAGGAGGGAACCTTACTTATCATTGGGTATGATACATAATCCAAGTGGTTCTCTCTTCTTCATCCCTATCTAGGTCATTTACTCACATTTGGAGGATTTTTACCATTTGAAATTCCCCATTTACCTGCCTCCTATCTGAAATTAAAAGATGGGGATTCTTATTCTCTTGTTCAAACACAAAATATCAAGTGTATACCAATTAAACATGGTTGTGACACTCCTATCTTGCTAAATAATATATAGATATCTTATTTCTAAGAATAAAAAAAATGAGCAGAATACACTGGACGGGTGTATAGGAGATGTAATAGAACAATAAGATGTCAAAAAAAACAAAGAGTGTGATTATAAGCATAATATACTATAAATAATGATATCACAAATGGGAAGAAAAAAACGTCAAAGTAAAGCATATCATAAGTAATAAGGGCTTAGGGGGAATGGATGAGTTAAATGGTCCAATGTAGGATATGCAAATGGGTAAAGAGGTTACATGTATAGGTTTTGAAGATACTTTAGGTGGCTTAATGAAAAGTGATTATGTGCATAATATTTGAATAAATGTCCACCTCTACCGAAATTAATATTCCAATTAATGGAGAATTATAATTACTAAATAAGATGAGTTAATTGATGGTGGAGTGCAAACATAACACCTGCTCCACATATCGCCAACTCCGAGGGCCACAAACTAGCTGCTAGCACTTGATGTCTCCACTACAATACGTAGAGGTATCACTATTGTATCTATTTTTCCTTTATGTATTGGGTGTAGACGAGTGGTGTACGTGTGTAATTGACATATTTATGCTCGCTCCTCATGCATAAACTCTTCTAAACACTCGACTGATAAGCCTAAATTTGGTATGTAAAATGTGTCATTATTTTTGCTTTTAGATCAAGCAAGGTTTATACAATAAAATTATCCAATTAATCTGATACGACTTATACAATAAAATTTATAATAACCCTTAATCACTAAATACTATGTATAGATCAAGCAAGGTTTCAAAAGTGAAGTTTTCCTTCTTCCCAACCTCCATTTAAAAATCCAACCGTCTGGATTGTAGAGGGGAAAAGACAAACCCGCCTTCAAAATTTGGGATCATTTTATCTCTCTTCTGCACATTAAAAAATGATTTTTTATTGGCTGACACTTTTTTCCTTGTTTTTACCGTCCTCGGATCTCATTCTGACACGTCATTGCGCACTTCCACAGGCCGCAATTATTGCGGAATGATAGTGCATTTGAGTGTCTAACAAAATGCCACGTCGCATTTGAGTGACCCAAGGCTGAATCGGTTTACAAGCACAACCCTTGGGTTGGTCGTACCCAGCACAGTATTTTGGCCAATAAAAAACAATTTTGATGGTGTTATGATGGGTAGTTCATTCTGCATTCAACCCAGGAAAATAGTACCTTAACCCATTAATTTTCATGTATGTTCCTGACCCTACCATAGGTGAGCTATGGTAGGAAGAGACTTAAAGTTTGTGGGTTACTTAGGAAGAGACTAGTCAATCTAGATTGTGGCTCATACCATCAAGAGGTGAGCTCAATTTATTATGAGAGTCTAACTTCTATACTTATGCTTCTAGGACATAAAGTTTCCAGGTTGGGGTTACAATGAATTCATGAAGATATATAAATTATTTTTAAATTATAATTGTTTTTTAAAGAGACTTAGTTTAACCCCAAACTTTAATTAAAGCATGTGTACAAATATTAGAAAGCATATAATGATATTTTTTGGAAATATGTGTGGCTTTCAAACCAATTGCATGTTCCACATCTCATTCAATATTCGTTTATATAACACATATGCATTATAATGCACGTATGATTCGTTTGATTCATGTCTGTATAAATCCTTGAATGTGTGGTTAATTTATGTCACGACTACGTATGTGGTCCACTCACAAGGTCCATCATTGTGCAATCAATTCTAGTTGTAGATGGACATTTGTGTTTTGATTATGACCTACGAGTCTCTAATCATGAGGTTCCAAATCATCCTAGCTCTGATGTAGCAACAAATCTATGAACATGATTTTGAGGTCAAGATGGGATAATTTGATCCTGAAATTAAAGAAGATGGACAAACGGAAGATGATGTATTCAAATCCCTGGCCAATGTAATAGAAATATAGAAGAAGGCATTCTCCTATGATTTTGGCATGCTTTAGTGATTAGGTTTAGTGATTAAGTGTTCCTTATGACAACCAAGAGTCCTGGACATATGTGGGATTATATATATAAGGTAATCGATGATTGTAAAACTTCCATGAGAGGGTTGACATAGTCCTCTGCATCTTCTAAGGCTCACGGTTTAGTTCACCACCCAGGGCCCAACAACTTAACCAATCGATTTGGTTAAATTGATCATTGACTAATTAATCTATATGTGATGTAGATAATTAATAAGGTCACATGAATAACGATTATTGGGGCATTAAAGTTATTATAAGACTAATAAATGGGCCCCGGGGTTCACACGCACAAGTTTTTTGGACTTTGATGGCTCTACTATGTTCATGGATGGAAACTTCTATAAAATTTTCTCAATAACTTTTATAAAGATGTCCCCGTACAATAGAGGAGGGAACCCTCATTCCACTCCCATGTGAATCAGTTTCAATGTTCCACTCTTTCTTCTCTTAAGGCTCATAGAGTGTTGCTTCTAATGGAGACTAGATATAAATGTAATCAGGTTTCTAGCAGTCTCGATTTTGGAAAGAAGCTGAGATCTAGAGCTCTGAAGACCATAGGGTTGGGTCTAGAGTTTGGACATACGAATGGCTTGAAGATGTGAGCCGAGGAATGAAGAAATCACGGATTTTATCCGTACAAAGGTGATGATTTTTTATATTTTTGGTTTTCATATCCTTCTTTGATTCAATATTTTATTGTGAAAGTGATTTTGGATCATGTTAAAGACCAAAATATTTTCAGCATTATTCTTATTCTCGACTTAAAATCAACCTTGTTCCTAATGCAAGAAAAATCAAAGGAGAAGAAATGACAAGATGTGATCCCTTATGCTCATTTAACTTGTGTTACTGCTCTTTCCTTGAAGGTGATATTTGAAATATTTTTTATAAAATTCATGAGTACCCAATTATGAGTCCACATCTTTAGGGGTACATCTCTTAAAAATATGATCAGCTCCTGAACAAAATAGTTTTGGATCCTCCCAAAAATAATATTGGACCTCTCTCAAAATTTTCTTCACCTCTTGCTGAGTCCAATCAGTTGTGTTATTTCTGAAACATAGTTCACTTTATACATAAACATGGATATGATTCTGGGGAAAGGTTTCAATAACTATGGAATGACAAACATCATCTGTCATATCATTTGGCATTGTGATTGATCCACGGCACATGACATGACAGTTTTGATAACATGCAAATTATTGTAGAAATATCATGCATAGCCATTAATATCTATCTCCAAATGTCCATATTTGCATGTTATCATGCTTTACTCTGCATTTATTATTATTTTACATTTAGTAGAATTTTTATCAATTTCTTTGACTTTAGATTCATAAATAAATTAATTTTAAAAGGCAAAGACTACTTATGGAGAATTACTAATGTGAGACATGGTGTTTCCACACGTCTCACATTTTCCCACACCAGATTCACAGAGAGATTCCGTGCTTAGTGTGGCAGACAAGATGAGCTGGAGACAGCTGGAGGAGAGAGAAAATAATGAAATTGGATGGCCATAATTCACAAAATCTCAAATTTTAGTATTGTCTTTTATTGATCTTTCCATCCTTATGAAGGATTTGTAAAATGATGTCAAAAAGGGGAGAAAACTACTTTGAACTTTCCCCAACTTTAGTTTGCCAAGAAGGACACATCAAGCTTTGGAATTCAATTCTGTGTGCAGTTCTTGAGTTAATCTGGAGAGTTTCTTCTTCCCCTCTTGACCTTCTTGTGTGTTGCCAAAACACAGGGCATGGGAAAAATATTTATGCTCTAGGAGAAGTTATTGACAGGATAACATCACTTTAGTTCAAGAGTGCAATCTAAAATCAAAAACAAATTATATAAGTCATATACCATTGCTAGGATAACATTTAGACTGAATTTATTGTTACCTACATCCTATTCACTACTATTCAGTTTCCCTTCAAAATCTTGTTTCCCTCAAGGGAGAACCAAGAACAAATTAAATAAGTCATATACCATTTCTAGGATCACATTTAGATTGAATCTATTGTACCCTTCATCCTATTCACTACTTCTATTCAGTTTCCCTTCAAGATCTTTCTCCCCTCAAGGGAGAACCAAGTGCAAGAAGGGGTACGACTTTTCCCTCCATTTCTTCACTTAGGTATTGACTCTTTCAAGAGGATCAAGCCTAGACAACACAACCATTCTCATCATTCATTCAGGTGATCTAAATCTTCAGGAGAAGGTTTATATCATTTTATCCCCTTTTCTCATTTTGCATCCTCTCTCTATTTATTAGGCATGCCATTTCTTTGTGCAATTTCTATTTCCTAGAACCATAAAATAGATTCAGATTCTGAGGAAAATTGCCTCTCTTTGGATTGACCCTTTTCTCATTCTATACTTTCTATATTTTAAAAAAGGAAAATATAAAAATTTAATTGCATAAGCTAAAATTAAATGACACAATTAATCACACTATTATTAGGCTTTATCAAGTGACAGATGACATTTTTTACCTCCTTGATGGTGATAGATGATGTGAAGAAGTACATGTGATGGGTGACCTATTGCTGATGGTTGGCGTGAGGGTGACAATGGGTCTCAAATGGGTGACAGGACAGGACAGCCATCACGGATGACAATGGCAACGGATTTCAAAATGATGAACACAGGGGGAAAAGGGGAAAAGTGTGTTAACTATTGATTGAGAAATTGAGTCAAATATTGATTGAGAAAGCATGATAGAGAGAGAGAAAGGGAGGGAGATCAGAAGAGTGAGAGAGAGAGAGAGATATTGACCAAAAGAGAGAGAGAGAGAGAGAGAGAGAGAGAGAGATTGACCAAGAGAGAGAGAGAGACAAATACCAAAATAGGAGAGGGATTCTGAGAGAGAGAGAGGGGGATCAAAATAGAGAGAGAGGGAGAGGGAGGGAGAGAGAGAGTGACATAGAAAGAGAGGGGTGAAGACTGAAAGAGGGAGAGGGATTCCAAGATGCAGAGAAAGAGAGAGGAAGGGGGCAACCGAAAAAGAGAGATAGGGAGTCCAAGAGAGAGGGGTGGAGATTGAAAGAGATAGACAGAGTGTATGATTGAAAGTGATAGAGAGAGAGAGAGGGAGACAAGAAGAGGGAAAGGGAGTCTCTGATAGAGACAGGCGGGCAGGAATACCAAAAAAAAGATAGGGATTATGAGAGAGAGGAAGTTTGTGAGAGAGAGAGAGAGGGAAACCAAAAGAGGGAGAGGGACTCTGGGAGAGTGTGGGAGGGAGACTGAAAGAGAGACTGAGAAATGAGACAGAGCACGAGAGGCAGAGAGGAAGTCCACGAGAGAGAGAGAGAGAGAGAGAGAGAGAGAGAGAGAGAGAGGCAGAGAGGGAGTCCGCGAGAGAGAGAGAGAGAGAGAGAGGGAGAGGGAGTGGGAGTGCGAGTAAGAAAGAGGGAGAGGGAGATGGAGAACAAAGAGTCGGAGAGAGAGAGAGAGAGAGAGAGAGAGATGGACAAATAGAGGGAGTATATGAGACTTAGAGGGAGACGAAGAAAGCAAAGTCAGAGAGAGAGGAAGACGGACATGGAGAAGGATCATAACAGAGGGAGAGGGAGACAGAGATAAAATAGTCCAAGAAGAGAGAGAGAGAGAGAGAGATAGAGAGAGATAAAGATGGAAATAGAGAAGGAGCAAAATGTGGGGTTTGACTCATTTCTATTTCTTGCTCAGCGCTCTTTCACTTCCCGCTTAATGTTCATTTGATAAAAGGAGCAATATTGAACACTTGGAGCAGATCCATGCGACAACGGGCCGGTGAATCTGTCTCGCAAGCTGGTGGGATGTCTTCAGAAGAAGGTGAGTCTGCTGGAACCTTTGTCGTGATGCCCAGGTCTCTCGTTGAGACTCGACATGGTTTCCACATTCTCTCCAAGAAGAACTATTCTCTATGGGCTATGAAAATGCAAGTTCTGTTGGAGGTGAATGGCTTATGGGAAGTTATTGAGGTAGAGACGGTGACGAAGAAGAAGGATCGTCAAGCGTTTTCGGTGATCTATGGCACAATATCTAATGAGGTATTTGCTCATCTGTATAGCAAGTTGACAGCCAAGGATACATGGATGATGTTGAAGATGAAGAACTTGGCAGCTGCTTGTGTTCATAAGGCTAGAGTGCAAGCCCTCAAACACAAGTTTGAGCTGCTCATCATGGGAGAATATGAGCCTGTATCTGAATTTTCAAGGAAGCTGTCCAAGGTCATCACTTAGCTAAGGACCATGGGAGAGAAGTTAGAAGAAGGAGACATGGTGGCCAAGCTTCTCCGAGCTACACCGGCAAAATTTGACTCCATTACATCCTCCATTGACCAATTTGGGGAGATAGAGTTGATGATGTTGGAAGAGGCAGTGGGATCCCTCAAGATACATGAAAACAAGTTGAAGGATTGCAAATCAAGAAGAGAGGAGCAGGTTCTCTTAGCGACAGCTATCAGAAAGGGCAAGAAGAAAGACGAAGATGAGACCTCTCGTGGCCGCGGAGGTGGGCATGGCAAAGGAAGAGGTCGTAGTCGAAGCAGTGATGGCAAAAGATGGAGCAAAGACAACAACTGTAGACCTCAAGATAAGTCAAAAATTAAATGTTATAATTGTGACAAATTTGGTCCTTTTTTATTCTGTATGCGCAGCAAGAAAGAGGAGAAGCCAAATTTGGCCAACGCTGAGGAGAAGGGCAAGTCATCCTTCCTGATGGTGTTGACAGAGCCTCTAGACCATGCACTGCTCCAAGAGAGCGAGGGAGATCCTTCGATGCCAGATATGTGGTACCTCAACATAGGGGTCAGTAACTATATGACGAGAGTGAGAAATTTGTTTCATTAGCTAGAAGAAGCTCCCCTCGGTAGTGTTTGCTTTGGGGATGGGTCAAAGCTGTATATTCAAGGCAAAGGAAGCATCATCTTGCAGTGTTAGAGTGGAGGAGAAATGGCACTAGGTAACATTCTCTTTATCCCTAAATTATGCTCTAACATTTTTTAGTATTGGGCAGCATGATGAACAAGAATGTGATGGAGCATGGGCATTTGATCATATATGATCTGCAGGGGAGATTGATGACTCGTGTAAAGAAGATGAACGGTCGTTTATATATGTTGAAGTTAAAAACTATCAGAGGGTGTTTGGTTTTGGTTGATGATTATGGCTGAGTATGGCATGAGCGCTATGGGCATCTCAAGCACCAAACATTGAAGTTGATGGCTGATCAAGAGATGGTCGAAGGGTTACCCTCTCTACCATCTCCAAACCAGTTCTGTCAAAGTTGGATAGCAGGCAAGCATTCGAGAGCTCCATTTCCATCTTCATCATATTATAGAGAGCGAAGATACCACTTGAGTTGCTGCACGTTGACTTATGTGGTCCTATCACTTTATCGACATCGGGTGGTAATTCTTATTTTATTTTAGTCGACTCACTTATGTTGCCTTGCTGAATAAGAAGTTTGAATCTCTTGGCACTTTCACAAAGTTTAAGGAGATTATAGAAGGCAAGAAGAATGTGAAGGTCAAAGTTCTCAAGACTGATCGAGGAGGAGAGTTTGCTTCAGCAGTGTTTACAGCTTATTTTGATAAGCATGGGATAAAGAGACAATTGAAGGTCCCATATTCTGTGCAGCAGAACGGTGTCGTTAAGAGAAGGAATCAGACAATGATGTCCATGGTGCGATCTATGTTGAATGGGAGAAGCCTACCCAAAGAGCTATGGGGAGAGGCAGTGAGGACTGTCGTGTACCTCATGAAGTATGCTCCGACTAGAAGCCTAATAGGAGCTACACTTTGTGAAGCTTGGACGGGATCAAAGCTTAAGCTGGCACACCTTAGAGTTTTAGGCTGGCTAGCTCATGTGAAAGTTCTAGGAGAGTACTTGAGCAAGTTGGATGACCGAAGCAAGCCTATGGTCTTCATCAGTTAGGAAATATGGTTTAAAGCTTATCGCTGCTACAACCCTAAGAATGGAAAGGTCCATTTGAGCAGAGACATCATCTTTAAAGAAGATGCTAGGTGGGACTGGGATGTCTTTAAAGTGAAGAAGAAGCAAGGTACCATGCTCTCTAATGATTTTCCAATGTTAACTCATGATTGTGATGGTCAGGTGAATGAGATACCGTTGGTGGAGGAAGCTGATGTTGTGTCACCTTCACATGAAGTGAGCCATTTACCATGGGAAGGAGATCCTCTTCTTACTACTGAAGAGAGCTCGCCCAGGAGGTTTAGAAGAGGTTTAGAAGAGGTTTACAACGAGGTTATGAAGACACCAAATAAGTTCACCTTGACCAAGAAAAGGGCTTGGTGATAAAAGGGGAGCCATAAAATCTCCAAGAAGTTTCCAAGGAGGAGGTTTGGAGATGAGCCATGAAGGAGAAGATGGACTCTACAGAGAAGAGCCAGACATGGGAGCTGGTGAATCCACCTAAAGGCTGCAAGACAATTGGCCTTAAGCGGATTTTTAAGCTCAAGAATAACTCACAAGGAGAAGTGGTGAGACACAAGGTCAAACTGGTCACGAAGGGCTACATCCAGAAGCTTGGTGTTGACTTCGAGGAGGCCCTTGTACCTGTGGCAAGAATTGACACCATCCGTGTCTTGGTGGCTCTAGCAGCACAAGGAGGATGTGACTTGCATCATCTCGATGTCAAGTCAGGTTTTCTCAATGGAGAGATAAAAAGAAGTGTACGTGAAGCAACTCAAGGGATTCATAAAGAGGGGCAAAGAGCATATGGTTCTAAAGCTGAAGAAGGCCTTGTATGGACTAAGAAAAACACCGCAAGCATGGTATACCAAGTTGGATAACTTTCTTATTTCCCTTGGTTTTACCAGGAATGTCCAAGAGCACGCAGTCTACATGAAGATTGCAAATGATATGCACTTGTTCATGGGAATATACGTTGATGACTTGATCGTGACCGGACCAGAGAGCTGTCACGTTAAGGCGTTCAAGGGAAAGATGATGGACATGTTTGAGATGAGCGATTTGGGATTGCTCAACTCTTAATTGGGCATAGAAGTGATTCAGTTATATGGGCAGATCAAACTGAGTCACAACGGTTATGCAATGAAGATTCTACAGCAGAGTGGGAGGATAAATGCAACCCAATCTATACGCCCCTTGAAGCAAGACAGAAATTTACCATTTGAAGGCTCATCCCCTCCCGTTGACTCTACAAAGTATCGGAGTTTGATCTGTATTTCTCATGCTAGACCTGATTTAAATTATTCTGTGGGAATTATAAGTAGGTATATGGAGAGATCAATAGTAGAACACATGAGGGCGATGAAGAGGCTCTTGAGGTATATCAAAGGGCACATTAGACCTTGGTATGTGTTATGAGAAAGCAATCGGAGAACAAGAGCTGGTTAGCTATTGTGATAGTGACCACTCTATAGACCTTGATGATCCTAAGAGCACCACGGGTGTGGCATTCTTCCTCGGGCCAAACCTGATAATTTGGGTCTCGCAGAAGTAGAAGATAGTTTCTCTCTCTTCTTGTGAGGCCTTGTATATATCCATAACTTCTTCTAATTACAGAATTAGAAGGGAAAAGTCCAAAGCCTGTTAGACTAGTGGTCGACACCAAATCTGCCATTGCCCTTAGTAAGAATCATGTCTACCATAGTCGCTCGAAGCATATCAACACAAGGATTCATTTTATCAGGGAGTACATTGAAGACGGTAAAGTTAATGTGCACCATGTCAGCTCAGAAGATCATCTAGCTGACATATTCACGAAAGCTCTCGGACAGCTGAAGTTCGTGGAGCTTTGTGTGAAGTTGGGAATTTGAAGCGTCTGCAGGGAACAATGTCAAGGTTATGGGGGAGATTGGGGGTTTGATCTTGGGATGGGTCCCATTCGTTTTCATTTCCTGCTCAGTGCTCTTTCACTTCCTGCTTAATGTTCCTTTGATAAAAGAAACAATATTGAACTTTAGGAATAGGACAAGGGTTCCTTTTTCTGGTTTTATTCTTCCTTCTTCTCCCTTGTTCTCTCCCACCAGGACCTGTGCTGCCAACGAGTGGCAGCAGGGATTCTATCCCAACACACAAGAGAGGGAGAGGGAGATGGAGAGAGAGGAGTCTAGGGGAGAGATGGAAACAGATATAGAGAAGAAACACGAGAGAGGGAGAGGGAGACAGAGAGAGGGGAGTCCGAGAGAGGGGGTGGCAGACAGAGAGGAGCACAAGAGAGGGAGAGGGAGAGGGAGATAGACACAGAGAAGGAGCATGGGAGAAGGAGAGGGAGACATAGATGGAGAGAGAGGACTCCGAGAGAGAGGGAGAAATATAGAGAGGAGTATGAGAGAGGGAGAGGGAGTCCAAGAGATAGATGGAGATGGAGAGAAAGAGGCAGAAGGGCAGAGAGAAGGAGCACGAGAGATGGAGATGCAGATAGAGAGAGAGGGAGATGGGCCGAGAGAGAGAATACAAGAAAGGGAGAGGGAGTCCAAGAGAGAGATGGAGATGGAGAGAAAGAGGGAGAAGGGCAGGGAGAAGGAGCACGAGAGTGGGAGAGGCAGACAGAGAGAGATGGAGATGGAGAGAGAAAGAGAGAGGGAGACAAACTGAGAGAGAGAATATGAGAGAGGGAGAGGCGATGGAGAGAGAGGAGTCCAAGAAACAGAGAGAGACAGACCAAGATCAGGAGCACAAGAGAGGGAGAGGGAGATGGAGAGAGGGAAAAAAGGTTAAAAATAATTAAAAGTAAATAAGCAAACTTATTTATTATGGATATGTGCTTTCATCCCCTATGATGGGGACACCGTCTAGAGATGAGATGAGAATGGTAAGACAGCTCTAATGACAGTGTTGAAAACATGAGAGAATTTTTGAAAATTCTGGGATGCGTGATGGGATGGAAGACGTGACGAGCTCTACATCACGGCCTCATCCATCACCATTTGTTACCTGCCCATCATCTGAGTTGTCACATCCTGGATGTCATGTTCTCGATCAACAAGGGGGATTGGATAATTAATATGCAACTCGAATAAATGATCAGCTAGAAAATTTTCAAACACATGTCCATTATTAAATTCTAAGTCAAATACCTGAATTAATCATATCTATCAAATTAACCTAGGCTTTTACCTCTTTTTCATTAATTTATTACTTAATAGTTGTACAAGCAAAAAAAATATCACTATTTTTGTACCTAGAAAATAAAATCAAATTTTATCTAAAGCAAAAACAATAGCTATAGATTCCTGCTGAGTTGTAATGCAGTGTAACAAGATGTCTCTTAAGATTCTTCTAGTGTAGAAGATGGTCATTGGCCTCTAGCATAGTAGTCAGAGCTTCCTATATTTGCATAAAATCATGCTTCCTTGAATCACTAATCTCAACATTCACATCTTTACCCAATAAATTTGTCAACGATTTACTATATTTATCCTAATTATTGGTGAATCCTATATCTTAACCTCTCTCAGAATGAGATATAAACTCCATAGCTCATTAGCATGATACATCTCCCCGGATTCTCCATCCAAAGCCTTATTGGGATGGTTTGTATCTACATGGCTTGGTAAAATAATAATATGATGTGCTCAAGAAATAAAGATATATTTATAGTGAGAAGATAAATATTTTCTAATGATTTTATAATTTGGTTTTATGTTTAACCGTACCCAAAGTCATCGTAGGAGTGCTGCCCAGATGAAGGATTATATGTACATGATAATGGATATTAATAAGATTCTAAGAAAGAGATAATCAATTTATTTTTACCATATAGAGTAAATATTTGAAAGAGTTGATGTAACTTAGTTTGGCTCCTCATGTGTTTTCAAGTAGATATACAATTATGTTAGATAGATCCAAGATTAATTACCATATGTCACAGTTATTTATTAAGTAGTCCATATAATCTAGAGTTATTTTGGCTAATAAAGTTATTAAGTGCATTGGTATGTGGGTCAAAAGTGTCACACCTATAAGGTTTATTAGACATCATAAGGTATATTTAAAATGTAGATAGTTTTGAGAAATTTTCTTATTTAAAGTGCCGGGGCCCTCTTTTTACAAACACCTTGGGAAGTTTGAAACCGCACCGTTTCTGTCATTGCATTTTATTCATGAATCCCACCCCATCTCTGAGATATTTGAATTGTGACAATATATACTCAGATGTCAGACAACGCTGCTCTTCAATATTGGATGTACCAAGGGATGTGCCTATATGTTTAGAGGCCACACATCTGTGTGTTTGAACAAACTCATTCAAGGAATTGTTTGAGTGTATATTCCACTCTTTGTGTGGTGATTTTGTAATCCGCATATTTTATTCAGTTTAGAAGACCCATTTTTATTTTATTTGTTTATTATAATTTTTGGGAGTTTATTCCAAATCCTTAATGGCCATATCTAAGTTGACAAAGCATCATTATCTATGTTTCATGCATCTGCATACTGGGGGATTTTAGATTGAATCTTATGTTATGGGTAAATTATCCAATTTCCATTTTGATGATAATATTTAAATTTTCCAATATTTTTTGGGGATTAATAAATTTCTTTCAGTAATGAATTCTCGAGGTTCAGATAGATACATTTATGATGCAAAAACATAAATTCTTCAGTTAATTCAAAGAAATTAGACTAAAGTAAAAATTCAACCGTTTTTAAGGTTTTTCCTTAAATCAATTGGTTGAATTAACTATAGAAAAGCATCTTGTTGGAAAGTTACCCAGCAACTCTTTGATTTCCATTCTATATGAGCCGTGAAAAGGAAGGATATCCGACTTTAAAATTGTTAATGTGTGTGGGTGTCTTGCCCCTGAGAACAGGCATGACATGAATCAAATATATGCTAGGCTCGAGAAATCTTATTTTTATGGACATCTATGAGTCATGTAAAATTCCAGTACCACCCTGAGGAACAGAATGTGTTTGTCATAATAGATTAACTTTCTTGTAAGATGACTATCTTCTCTGAGAAGACAGTAGGGGGAAGTAGGTCTTTGAAAATTTTACAGTTCCTGATACCAGCTCAATCTCCTTTTGTGAGGACCTACTTCCTAGACCTAGTCATATAAACACACAAGAATTTCTTATGCCTGGTCAAGTAATTTGACAACATATTTGAGATTTTGGGAAATGATTCATGTAAACTTTGACAAAGTCAATCTCAAGCTTTGATGTCATTCAATCTTCAAAGGAGTTATTTGTGATTCCAACACTAGAATTCTCAATAAAATGATGGATTCAAATCTCATTCCATGCTTAAAAACTGAGGCTGGAACGTTATAGGTCCTCCCAACATTACTGTACCATGGGTTTAAGTGGTCCTTAATAAAGATCAGAGAAAATGGAGAAGTTGACTCTTTAAATGTAATATCTAACAAGGATTGATTGTGATGAAACCTTGTCACCAATATCATGATAAATTTAATCACAATTATTCTCCCTTAACAGCAAATCGGAATAATAAGATTTGGGAAATGGATCTCAAGACTGCTTTTATCAATTAAATCATTGAGGAGGAGTGCATGATTATAATTATATCATATTTTTCATCTCTACTGGCATTAATGATAATATATTCTTACTATCATTTTAAGTGATTATAAAATTTAAGAACTAGTGATGTGAAATCTTTGCTTCAATTAATACCAAAGTTTTGAAAAACCTGAGGACAGTGCTGACAGGCTGTCAATGATAACTTGCAAATTAACATGATTAATTAATGAATTTTACATTATATTTATGTGTTTTAATGACTATATTTGCATGTTATCATATTAAAATACAAATAAATCATTTACCCTTTCATTTTATTATTATTTCTGATTTTTTATCATGTTTCCATGGAATTTAACCTCATTTCAGTGAAGAAATATTTTTTTTACAGGGCTTTAAATACTTGGCTTAAGGTTGGTAAGTGTTTTCATGATTTTTCTGGAATTTTTCCATATTTTTATATAATTTTTTGACCATTATATAGCCAAGAAATGATTCTTATATATTTAAATAATACATATTTAATTTATTTGGAATTATATAATATATTTTTATATATTAAAGGGCATCCACGTCATTCACCCGAAATTCGGCCAAATGAGTGGATAATTATTATTAAATAATAAGAGAGAGATTATTATTATTATTATTATTTTATATGCCCACCGACATGCACGTGCGCAAGCGTGCATGCAGCGTCGCGTTGCCGCATGCATTTAACGCGCGCGGCAACTGACATTTTCGGAATCAACGCTTTACGGCGTCGATTTTCTGCGTACACGCGGAAATCGACACCATAAATCAATACATAAAAAAAAAATTTTAAACAGTAAGCTCACCGCCCTTCTTTTTATTGAAAAAACCAGTCAAAAATTGCGGCTATCAACGGTGCACGTGGGTCAAATAATGCGGCTGTACGATTTAAAATATATATAAAAGAGGGAGAGAGAGAGAGAGAGAGTCTTTTGTTTTTTTAGTATTTATTTCAGGGCGACGTGGCTCTTTCCTGGCCATTTAAAGAGAATGATTGTTCTCCAATCATTGTGGGCGGCCGACACAGACAACGAAGTGCCAACACGTGATCCAATAAGGCGGAAAACGAGAAATAATGCCCAGCCAATCAGAAAAATCATTTTTTTAGAAAATAAAATGATCCAACGGCCTAGATTTACCCTCACTAAAATCTTGATATCTTGAGATCTAGAAGTTCGATTAGGCTGAAATTTTGAGGGTAGGTTCGTCTTTTCTACCTCTACAATCCAGACGGTTGGATCTTTAAATGGAGGTCTGGAAATGGGCGAAAATTGCTTTTGGAGGCTCCCCCCAAGCAATTGGCCAGGAAGGACACAGGAGGGATTCTTGAAGTCGACAGATCTTCCTTCTGAACTCAAATTTGTAAGTCTCTGATTTGTATTTCAATCATCTTCTTGAACGATTCTGAAACGCCAAGGCATGGTCGAAATGTACATGCCCTAGAAGTTTGTTTTGAATGAAATTAGCACTTCATTTTGATTCCGATTCAAGATCTGATTTTGCATACTTAATTCTAAATCAATTTAGAACATTTCTGCATCATTAGATTTTTATTTAGGGTTGGATTTCATCTTTTCCCTAATTTCTTCACTTTCTCTCTCTAGGTTAATTTGTTTAGTTTCTCTCTCTAGATTTCTATTTTTATTGTTTGGGAATTTAATTTAATATATAAAAAACCTAAAAATAAAATTTGAATCGAAAATTCATCTATCTTGAAGTCCAATTTAAAAATCCCTTTCTTGATTATTTAATTCCCAATTTTAATTCATAAAATTGTTTTAAAATTTATAATAATTGGGAAATTAATAATCTGAATTAATCTGAGCTTAAAATTAAAATATTCCTATCCTGAATTTTCTGACCGAAATATTAAAAATCAAAATTAAGTTTTACTTAATTTTGATTAATTAAAGAATATTATCAAGGATAATTGAGATTTATTAATTGCAAAATTAATTCATTTTTGAATTAATTCATTAAAATTGGATAAAAATTCTCATTTGTTGCCTCCCTGTGGTTTGACCCCTTACTTGCTCTATATTCGTATTTTGTCTAAATCCAAAATCAACGACATCTTTACGTGCATTTTTAGGCTTATCAGTCAACCTACAACATAAAGACATGAGTAGAGAGAAATAATTAATGACCCTGAAATCTCCAAGTTAGTAATGTGGGATAAAATTTTGGAATTAGCTCTATCTTTTTTCCTCTGACTATCCTTAGCCTCAGATCTATAGACAGAACCTCACATCTATCAAATAATCCATCCTTCATTTTTTCTCCATCTTATGCTTTGAGGATTTATTCATCTTCTTGGTTTCATTCATGTCTAACAAGAATGATGGACGGAGATTAAGATTTCTGGTCAAGATGTATGAAGCAAAAGTCCTAATTGACCAATTGGTCATGTGAAAACAAGGTTATTATGATTTTATATTCTTTCATCCAGATTTTTTCACCCTTTTCTTGGCTATCGTCTGAGGGATAGCCTAGACAATAAACTTTCCAGCAAGACTATCCACATTAGAGATGTACATTCCTAGCTCGGTCTACATCATTTCAAAGCCATAATACATCAAAGCTGATCACTGCCACCAATCGCATGCTATTGACCCTTTTTCACTATTAAAAGTCACAGCAGTGGCAATCTTCACAAACCACCCCATTGATCAGTTGGAATCATGTTGTCTCAGAGATGACTCTATCGACTGACCATACCAGTTTTTGTCTGATCCTGCCGCTTTGGCCTCCGTCCCTTGAGAGGTTAATCTCCATCTGCCAACTATTCTACACACATCTGCATGACCAATGCTCTCTGTCATTTCCAAATGTTAAAAAAATTCCACCAAGGTCCCAGTAAATGTAAATCTAATTATTTTTAATCACCTTTGCTATACAAACTTATCAAAAATTCCCAAAAGTCACTAATATATTTAAAATTGAATTAAATATCTATGTATGGTTTTTATATTTGATTTTTTTAATTTTTTTAATCCCCAATAATATTTTTATTCAAAATTTTCTATCTCATTAACTTCTTCATGTGGGTTTGACCATGTATTATTTTATCTTCATAGATAAAATTTTATCATCGTGTTACATAAATCAGAGCGCTTAATGACTGTTTGACCTTAATTTATATTTTATCTTGTGATATTCCTGGGACGCCCATAACCCTCCAAAGTTTTCATATCAACTCTATTTGACGGCTAGGGGATGATGTTACAGCCAGGGTGGATCATCTCCATACCCAAGTCAAACATCAGAAAACATTATACTGTGATGATAGATAACCCAACTTATGTTATGCGTAATGCACATTTAGTCCATATTAATTACAAAATTTTAGAATCAGTCTACATTTATTCAGGAGTTTTCAATAAAAAATATGATTTATGTGATGTTACTAGCTAAAGTTTGAATGTGCATTATTTTCTGCAGTTATTGATATGTTAGAGACGCATACCTTTTGAGGTGAATTTAATGAAAACCTATTATTTCAAATAGAAGAACATTGAAGCCTAAGCTAGAACATGGACCAGATGAGGAGTCCTAAGCTACAAAAAAATTCATATTACTTGGTCAAAATGTTTCCATGACTCGGTGCCTATGGATTGGTCAAATTTTTTCTACATTTCTTGTATGTGGCCTCAATTCAGCTGGTTCTTATTATCCAGATGTAGATCAAGTAATGACATGGATTAAGGATGAGACTTACCCACCCCAACCTTCCAATCCAAGGGCATAAAGTCAGGTACCAGAGCATTCAATACCTCTATTTAGTGTCTTTCTATCACGTGTATACTTTTTATGACTTGTAAAACATCCCCATAATTTCACATAAAGGAGAAGGGGGTTGTCACTTGAATTTCATAAAAAATTAGATTGTGTTAAATTTTTGTATCCATTAACCTGTTTATTGAGTGTTTGATGAGCATGGAAAGCTGTTGTCGTGCGAAAAGTAGCATAACAGATACTTATGTAGAGATAAATGTTAAAAGAATGACAGCTCGAAAGTCCTAAAATATAAAGTAGCTACATTGAGTTTTACTTTTTCTTATTTATTTATCTCTAAAAATATTTTTTATAATATATTTATTTTTATGAAGAAATATCATTGGAGGAAATTAGAAATATAAAAGATAAAAAGAATCCTATGATTGAGTGATATAGTAAATATATATATGGAAGAGTTAAAATAGAGAATATGGTTGGTTGCGGAATTGGAATTCTTTGGTTGTGTAGAGGGATATAGTCTTGAATTCTTAATGTTGAAAGGCTTTAGGAAAGTTATATTTGGATGGATTTATGATGATTATTGAATGATCGGAGAAAGTGGGATGTATAGACTGAATTTGATTGAGCTTTGAAGATAGATAAAAATTCAGAGTAACCAAAATGTGTTGAAATTGGAATACTGAAATAGATATAAAGAAGAATGATTTTGTAGAAATCCAGGATTTGAGATAGATACTATGACAGAGTTAACTGAAATAAAATTGAAGTATTGGACTAGAGACTGGGAAATAGTGAATAGGTGCAGAGGGAGTCTGCTAATTGTTTTAAAATTGGTATCAAACCCTTAAGATATCAAACCTGAAACAACATTTGAATAAATTTTAATTTCTCTTATAATCTATAAATAGACATCAAACCCTAAATAACGGATTCAAAATAAAGTGAATGTGCCAGAGACAAATGAAGGGTGATCATGCATTGGAAGTGTTGACAAAAAGTGGAGTTGAAGGATCCAATGAATGATGCGAATACCTATTAGGAAAGGCAACATATTATTATCTTCATCTTATTTAAGTAATAAAATTTGAGTTTTTAAGTTTTTTAGATTGCCTGATTCTGGCACGCCACTAATTTAGTACATTATCCCTTTGATATGGGTGAAATGATGCAGTGAAGATCTAGGCAAATGGCAATACCAAGTAAAAGATTGTGAAGGATCCAATGAATGATGTGAATGCCTAGGAGGAAAAGGAAACCTATTATTATCTTCATCTTATTAAAGTAATAAAATTTGAGTTTTTAAGTTTTTTAGATTGCCTGATTCTGGCACACCACTAATTTAGTATATTATCCCTTTGATATGGGTGAAATGATGCAGTGAAGATCTAGGCAAATGGCAATACCAAGTAAAAGATTGTGAAGAATCCAATGAATGATGTGAATGCCTAGGAGGAAAAGGCAACCTATTATTATCTTCATCTTATTTAAGTAATAAAATTTGAGTTTTTAAGTTTTTTAGATTGCCTGATTCTGGCACGCCACTAATTTAGTACATTATCCCTTTGATATGGGTGAAATGATGCAGTGAAGATCTAGGCAAATGGCAATACCAGTAAAAGATTGTGAAGGATCCAATGAATGATGTGAATGCCTAGGAGGAAAAGGCAACCTATTATTATCTTCATCTTATTAAAGTAATAAAATTTGAGTTTTTAAGTTTTTTAGATTGCCTGATTCTGGCACGCCACTAATCTAGTATATTATCCCTTTGATATGGGTGAAATGATGCAGTGAAGATCTAGGCAATTGGCAATACCAGTAAAAGATTGTGAAGGATCCAATGAATGATGTGAATGCCTAGGAGGAAAAGGCAACCTATTATTATCTTCATCTTATTAAAGTAATAAAATTTGAGTTTTTAAGTTTTTTAGATTGCCTGATTCTGGCACGCCACTAATCTAGTATATTATCCCTTTGATATGGGTGAAATGATGCAGTGAAGATCTAGGCAAATGGCAATACCCAGTAAAAGATTGTGAGGATCCTTAAAGTTCAGAAAAATCTTAAAACCAAGAATGAAATGAGAACCTGAATTATAGTATCTTAATCCTCACTTTCATGTGGAAGAACTCACATTACAAAAAGCAGGAGACTGCCTTCTTTGGGAAATGGATCTATCAATGAGTAAAAATATGCTAATCTTTATATTAATAAATATCACTATGGTAGCACATATATTAGGTATACTTATTCCCGTATTGTACACTTCACTAAGCATCAGAACACTTCACCTTCGTAATCTTTTACTAAACTTGACTACTATTACATCAGTGGATTTTTATAAATACTAAGCATTTCATGATATTTGTGATTTTTCAACTTTCCATATGTTTCTAGACTTTTTCTTCTGCTTTATAACTATAACTGTGTCTGTATTATACACATATATCGTTCACTAATAGGCTTCTATTGAAATGTTAAGCTATTTAAATCTGAGTGTCATAGTTATTGGCTAATAGCATCTTTAAGCGAAATGTTAAACTCACTAAAAAGCAAAAACAACTTTAAGCGACATAAATCAATACAAGTATTAACAAGTGTAAATCACATTATATGTTAAAGTTGAATTTTCATTCCTGTTTACGAGGCCGTTGTTGACAATGGAAATTAAGTCATTATCATTTCATGGCGTGCACATGTGAAATGATCTGAACATGATTATCCAATGTGAATAGTAATATTCATATATCATCTAACACTAATTAACACTGGTTTCTGCAAGACGGTTCCATTTTCCTCTCAATTAATGAATTGATTAGGATTTTAAAATTTTCCGGAATTGCAAGTTCTTTTTTTCAAAATAATGGGAAAGTGCTTTGAAACAGAGAATTATAATAAATCCTAACAGATAGCCCTTATCGTGCATAGGATGAAAATTTTCAAACAAGAGCTTCACTGAAAGTTAGGTCTTGCAGGTTCTATCCAGCGCAAAGGAACACAAGTGGTAAAATTAATCAAAAGGGAAGTAATCATTTAAAGCGGCTAAAACCTTATAACAGGAAAGAATTCCCAAAGCACCTGGATTTAATTTACAATGAGATAAAATATTCTCGACATTTACATAGAATTCTACCTGTGAGGCCCTTGTCTACACAGTTACTTGCAAGATCGGTATCAAAATACAGATAACAAATACAACAGGATTTCATCCTAAAGCTGGAGCAGAAAAACGGAAAAGAGATGCAGAGGATCAAAAGTTTTGGATTACTTTTCTATACTAACGAGAATTCTCATCTATTCATACACAACATTAGTCTGACTGAAGACATGGAACTGTTCCTAAAGAACACATATTCACATTGCTCTTTAGCTATGGGAGACATGGCATGAAATTCAAACCTGATCTGGTGAAAGGAAATGCAAAGTGGCATGAAGAAAACATCCTGCTCCTCATCTAAGACTGTGAACTCATGCTAAAGGAGCGAGACAGTGGCAGAGATAACAGAGAAACTCCCCCTGTGACTCCCTTATCTCCACTGCCATTTGGCCCATAAAGCTTCCTGCATCCGGGGCATCGCCCATCAGCCTCAAGAATCCTCTTATGACAGAAAAGACAAAGGCGAAAACCGCAGCAGCATGGATGGAAGCTGGAGTCAGTGGGATCCAAGTCTTCATAACAAATGGGACAAGAAGATGGCTCAGAAGGAACTCTATGGTGTGGCCAAGATACACTCCTCTGGCACAACCAAGCAGTGTTCATAGGCAGGCTTTGAGGGCGAAAAATATCATCAAATCGCCATGCCCTTGGGATCCTCCTCTCCAATTCTGGTTTTCTCAGTATCCTCTCTCTGTTTTGCAACACAGAAGACCCAGCAGAGTCAAGAACAGGAGTAGAATTTGAAGAAATTCTGGCTTCCGGGCCGTCGTCGCCGGCTACGAGGGTGTCGGCGACAGCCTCCCAATCATCCAGAGCTCCATCTTCATCTTCATCATCATCATCACCATCACCATCACCATCATCATCATCATGTTGGTGGGATTCAGAAGAAGGTTCCCGGGTATGTTTACTAATATCAGTTCTGTGTGATGGGCATTCCTTGTGAGAGACATCATTTTCAGGGCCACAGGAGGTGGTGACATCTTCCATGGAGTCAAGATTACTAGCAGGGAGAATTTGGTCGTCTAATTGTGGCAAAGATAGAGGCAAATGAGATGCATGTGTATTCACCACCTTGCAACTTCTGTTCTTGACTGTCAGATGAAAGGGAAAAGAGAAGATCATCATAAACCCTCCAACCAGAAATCAAGACACGAATTATGGGAACGGATTCTTGAATTATTCTAGCCTGTTTCACCGCCCAATTCAACAGAAAACCGAAACAAGAAGGGTGAGAAACCTTGAGAAAGCCACTGCTCTCGACGGGCATCGAGCTTGCACTGCTTCAGCTTCGCCGACCTGTTAGCCTAAAAATAAAAAAATAAAAAAAATCAAATTGTGAGCAAACGACGGACAATTGAAGAAGATACGAAGAATTAGCGATCGTTGATTCCAGCCCTCTACCTTTTTTCTCTTGCCACCGAGATCCTTGGAAACCACCGGACAAGAGGCATTGGCTGCAGCCGCGTCGGACCCCATTGCAACCCACAATCTCCAACGATCGAAATCCCCGGAATGCACCGATTGAGCAGCGAGAAAATGGGATTTTGGAGGGGAAACAAGATCAAAACAGACCAAGAAGAGGAATTTGCGAGACTTGGAACCGAATCAAATCGAATCGAGCTTCTGAGCCGCGGCGAAGAGTTGGAAAGGGGCGGAGGATATGGTATATATAGGTAAGAGGAGATGCAGTAGTCGAGGAAAATTCCAGATAATCCGAAAAGCGAACGGCGGAGAAGAAATGTGAGAGGGAAGTCTTGCTGTCGGGACGAGGCAACCAGTTGTCAAGCCAAGCGCGACCCATTCTAACAATTTATGTACTCTCTCCTTAAAATAGGATACTAACAAATCAACACATTTTACTGTTATAATTAGAATAACTAATTGGCTATCCATTGAACAAGTTTGCATCTGCATTCAATTCTCCTAATTCAATTTATTATCTGAACAATTTATGTACTCTCTCCTTATAATAGGGTATTAACAAATCAACACATTTTTATTGTTATAATTAGAATAACTAACTTGATATCCATTTAAGAAGTTTGTGTCTGAATTCAAGTCTTCTAATTCAATTTATTATCTGAACAATTCATGTACTCTCTCTCCTTAAAAAAGGATATTAACAAATCAACACATTTTTATTGTTATAATTAGAATAACTAATTGGCTAGCCATTTGACAAGTATGTGTCGGAATTCAAGTCCCCCATTCAATTTATTATCTGAACAATTTATGTACTCTTTCCTTAAAATAGGATACTAACAAATCAACACATTTTACTGTTATAATTTAGAAGAACTAGATGGCTATCCATTTAACAAATATGTATCTGAATTCAAGTCCCCCATTCAATTTATTATCTGAAAAATTTGTGTACCCTCTCCTTAAAATAGGATGCCAACAAATCAACACATTTTTACTGTTATAATTAGAATAACTAATTGGATATCGATTTAACAAGTTTGTGTCTGAATTCAAGTCCCCCATTCAATTGATTAACTGAACTATTATGATACATGTGTACCTCTTAGACTTTATTTTCTTTAGAAGATAGACTGAGATTCTAATTTGTCTTTGTGGACCAGATTTGATCACTAGAATGAACACGAAACTGTTTATTAACAAATAAGTTTATGAATTTGTCTCCCCTTTCATGTGATTGTCTAGTTTTTTTCTTGAAACTAGGATATGAGTACACTTCTTAGATTTTGTTTTCTTTAGAGTTTTAAACTGCCTATTTGTTGTTGTGACAGGATATATGAATCAATTAGGAGTTATTATTATCATTAGGTTAACATTGTTTATCCTTAAACTAGGAAACCAATAAATCAAAAAACATTATTTTTATAATTAGAATAACCACTCGGCTATATATTAACATATAAGTGTCTGGATTTGAGTCCCATCCAATCGGTTATTTGAGGATATTCTTTAAGATCCAATACAACTATACTTTATAATCATTAGAGGATAGACTAAGCGGCTAATTTTTTGTTCTCAACAGGATCTGTCAACCAATAAGTTGATGAAAATAGGATTTATTATTATCATTCGATGAACACCTAAGATAGCAGATTATTTGTTATGCATTAGGTAGGTAAAGCACTTATGTTTCTTATTTTTAAATAGCATTCACATAAAAATATTGTGTTTCCCTTTGAAATGGAATACAATTTATTTACTATATTTTAAGGACAATGACATGGGTCCACTGAGCTGATTAGGGAATGAGATAAATTTCCAAACTTGAATCACCTTCCAAACCACTAGTGATAACATTTAATTTACAATGCTACTTTCATACATATTACATTTTTATTTGCACTAAAATTACTATAATTTAATGTTCTCATATTCAAAATGAAATAAATTTGACGTTAGTATATTATCCTGAATTTTTCTAGTTTTAACTTAGTTTAATGGATTTTTTAAAATTATTGAGTGGCGAACATTAAAAAAAGCGCTCTAAAACTACTCTTGGTAGTTTTTTCAGGCGTAAATAGGAAAAGATAATGAAGGTGATTGAAATGAAGAGAGGCATATATCCAAATATTTCTAAGACCGGTGTCATAATAAAATTGTGCAAAAGCAGAGGAGTTTTTCTGCAAATTTTGTGGAGAGAGAAGGCAAAAAGGATCAAATGCATTAGACTGCTCCAGATTCAAACCCTGATATCTGAATATCCAACCATCAGATTGAGCGCAAATTTTAAGGGCCAGTTCTTCATTGTATCCTCTTTCCACTTATATTATATAAGAAAATCTTCATGTATATCCTCTTTCCATTTATATTGATGGATCGACCAGCAGAGTCCAATAAATAAATAAAATTAAGGAACATCTAGGGGTAAAGTGGAATTATCTCACCCCTCTACCCTAGGTATAAATTCCTTATTCTCTCTCTTTTTATTTCTTGGATGTTCGACCACAGTATGCACTCCATGGGGAGCTCTCCCTGGATCAACTTTTATCCTAGTCTTTTATTTCATTTTTAGTTCTTTTCTTCATTGATCTTGATTTGTGTTCTCCTAAATCGCCTTGGCATGGGCAAAATATACTAGGTCTCGTCTTGATTCTGGAAGGAAGTTAGCTAATGATTAAACAGAAGAATACTTGAGAAATGAGATGGATTATCTATTCATTTCCTCTAAATCTCCATATTCTTCACCAACCATTATTGTTTAAAAACCCTATATTAAGTACTATTCTTATATCATTACACTTCTGATTTTGGATCTTCTTTTGAGGTTCAGGTTGAATGAAGAGAGGACATATATTCTATTTATTTTCTCTCATCTCTACTACCTCCCTCATCTCAATAATTTTCCCTTATGATCTCTATGGATCCATTCTTTATTTAGAAGTCAAATCAATAGAGATCCTCCCCATTCAATCCTGGAGATATGATCTTCACTGAATATCATATCTAATAAATATTATGTCTACTAGAACTCCATTATAAAGAGTTTGAATTAAATCCTTGAACTTTACCTCCTAGTGGATGACCCCTCTACTCATCAGGTACATCTTAAGATAGTGGGTTCATTATAAATATAATTATATAACTTAATGAAAAAAATAAAGTAATTAACCTATTTAATTACAGTATAATTCATTTTATCAACTAGCTTGTTTTTCTTTGAAAGAAACAAAAGTAGTAAATTTCATAGACTTATTTGTGTAGCCTAAAAGCTCACTTATTGAGGACCACTTGCAAGCGGTGATTCTGAAGGAGATCATTCAAGAAGCAAACAAGATTTGCAGAAAAGTACCCAGAGACCTGTAAAAAAAGCTGATAGAATTTTTCTAACATTTTGAGTCAGCCAAAATCATTTAAAAAATTCTTCTCTAATAAAATCCTTTGACATATTCTCTAATAATATCATCTTCATAACATCTATGTTGACTTTGTTATAGGTGTAGATCTTTTGTTTTGTCTTGGCACGATATTCTTGAGCCACGCAATATCTTCTAACAAATTTAAAAAGCCCTATAATCTGCATAATATCTCTACTCAGGCCTGCTAGGCTCCTAATCTTCTGTTTTAGATTGGCATAGTTGTTTTTCTGAATATTTTGAGTTGTCTTTTCTTTGTTACAATTAGTATGGACGACCATGAACCTTTAGTGGTCTATATAAGGCCTCTTGTAATCGTGAAGGATTTCACCCCTTTGAGTGTTCTCTTTGATAAAGAGTGCTTCCTTGCTTGTGGACTCAATCACAACCCCTTTATGGGCTCAAGAGTTGGATAATTTAATTCTATGGATTCAAGGTTTTGGGGTTCTAGGGCCTCAAATTGGATGAAAACTTGGAACGATTCACAGTGGACAACTCAAATAGAATTATAATGACATCAAAAGAAATGTAAAATGAATCACTTCGACACGAATCACATTCATGATTTCTTTGATCGTGGAGTGAAACATGTTAATTTCCTGATGTGTGCAGCCTCTAGACATATCTATTTGATTCTCGACATGGAATCTCCTTCTTCATCTTAACGAGTTCCATTCACTCTCCGTCGTCGTTATGCCATCTCAATTGCATCGGGAATGGAGATGAGCTAAGGGGAGAAGGGAGAAGCAGGAGATGGCTTTTGAACTATTCTAGCATGGGTGAGTTTATATTTTGGGCCTTCCCCTTATTCATACTAAGTGGGTATTTTTCGTAAACCCCCAAAACTTAAATATATCTTCTGATGTCCAAAATACCATTAATATGTAACCCTCTAGGACCATGTATACGTCTAGTTAATGACTCTAGTGGTCAAATAACCTTTATTGGTCTTCTTCATTAATTAACTATATCATCATACAATTAATTAATCTTGGATCAGTTTAACCCAATTGATAGGTTGAGACTCCACCACGTGGGGTGCCAAGTTACACCTCGTGCTCTAGATACAAGGGAGTGTGTGGACTCACTCATGGAACTTTTACATCATTGGATATCATGTACATGAAGTCCCTCATCCACTTGATGCTCCTAGGATAACTTAGGTTATGGTGAACTTCAAACAGTAATCGATCATTCGAGTTTGTACTAATGAGTTCAGAAATCATCAAAGAACTCTTCTTTGATATTTCATTGCCTTAGTCAAGGCCTTCATCCCATTGTCTTCCATGATTTAGGGAAGATGATCCCATCTTGACCACTGAATCATCTTCATAAACTTCTTGATGGCTCAAACGAAGGCTGTTTAGAATTCCAAGATTATTAACTCACACGCCGTAATCAAAGTACAACTGTTTGTTTATAAGATGTCTTTGATTTCTTAGCTCTAAGGACCAATTACACAACTGTGACATAAATCAACCTGATTGATTGTGTGCTATAATACCATTCAGGGGTTAGTACAGATTGATTCAATGAACACTTTCCACAAAATAGCACCCGCTATCTATCTTGAGTGTTTCAATGCTAAATGGCTATAGGACTGGCCATACTCATCATATGAGTGAAGCTACATAGTGCTGTTCCATCAAGTTATTTTGATGTCCTTCTCGAGTATCTTGAAGAGGAATGATTTGAACATATGTGTAAAGACTACTGATCTTCGTGTTATGATCCCATCATAATTCAGTAAATCTGATTATGTATTCATGGACTTCTTCATAAGCATCACATGCGCATTGTAATGAATGCATTCTATTAATGAAAATAGACAATATATGGAATGTGCGATTGACATGGCAGCCACATATATTGCCATCAAAGACTTGGGTGCTTCAAGTAGAGCAAGGCTTGTGGATTCAAGTATTGTTCATACGTTAATCAAGTACTAAGGATTTGTCTCTTATTGTTATTATTTCCGTAATGCGGTTCACTATATGAGGATTATATACTTGATAAGTGAATAAAATATTTTATAATGGAAACCCAAATTTTTAAAAAATCTTGTGAAATAAAGAAGACTAGAAGGTGATGACAAATTGATCCTAGGAAATTCATTTAAGGAATGACTCTGATGAATATTCATCCTGTTTTTTTTTTTAAGATAGGGGTTGATATTGACCAAACATCAGTTATCACATTCAAACATGGCCTACCCAAGGTTGAAGTAGAAAATATGTCTAAGTAACTTTACACATATTTTAATCTTCAAGTTGCCACCTATAATAACAGAGAAGATTAAAGTAAGTTGAGAAATGAATCTACTACGAGGTAAATACCTATTGACGAACATTTATTGGCTTTGAATCAGATTGTCAATGGTTAATTCATGAAATTTTCTATAAAGTGATCATCATTCAATGGGAAATGTGTGTATAATCAATACAAAATTCTTAATACAATGAGACTCACTTGATAACTGAAATATCTATCAATGTACATCTTTGCATACAATTATCTGTATTAGATAAAATATGGAAAATGAATTGATCATATTCATATTGAGGAAAAAATGTTCTATATATTTCAAATATTAGATACATTTAAAGTTACATGTTGGTTTTTGGAAGATATATTTTCCTTCCATATTTTAATGAGATTTACATAAATGTTTCTCCACCTCTAAAAGAAATAAAATATTCAGATGCACTAACATCAACTGAGTCTTTCCTTATGTATTCGCTAATATATAAAGTATTATGAAGGAAATTCAGGTAGTAATGAGTCTTTCCTTCTTTCCATTTATTTTCCATATTCCTCTTCTTCTCCCCATAAATTTTACTATTCTTTCTTGTCTTCCATTTCTTCTTTTCCCTCTTCTTCTTCTCCTGAGTCTTTTCCCTCAGTTCTATTTTACAAGATGACGACTCGGATGACGAGTTTTGCCGTCACCGATGACGGTTCTTTCCGAGAGGCTATATAAATAGAAATTCTCTCTCCTTCTCTCGATTTGTAATCGTCGTCTTCTTCCTCCCTCCCGCGAGAAGACGAAGAGAGAGCGCGCAAGCGAGAACCAGAGCAAGAGAGAGCGCGCTAGCGAGAGAATTCGCCAATGGAGCATCGCCATGGAAGCCCCTTCAACCCCTACAACTACTACTTGGCCTCTGGCCCGAGCCGGCTCCAGTCCCAGGTCTCCTTCAACCCTCCGCCAACCCCGCCATCGCCGCTTCCAACGCCAGCTTCTCACCAGCGCTTCCTCTACCCCCCGTCTCCCCATCACCATAGCTACTACCCCTCGCCGGAGCGAGCTCCCCCGCCCTTGCCCTCTTCTTCGATTAGGGTTTCCGAGCGCACCCTCGTTCATGGCGGAGGTGAGCGCGTTCTTGGAGGGTTTCATCAGCAGGAATGGGGGAAACGCGATAGCACGGCTTGGAAGAGGCCTAGATTGGAAGAAGAGCTCCCCCGGGAGATGGGTTCTTGGGCATCTTCCGATTCGAGACTTCATCAGAGCGGTTATTTGGGATCTTCGTACGTCTACGGAGCTGAGAGGAGAGAACCCGCGGCTTCTCACCATCTCCCCTATCAAGGGTCGAATCTGAGATCATCATCTTCGACATCGACGTCTTATTTTTCTTCCTGGAGTCATCTTCCCGACGTGAAATCTCGTTGCTCTCCGAGGACATCGCAGCAGTGCAAGCCCACCGTTTCTTCAAGGTCTTCAGTCGCCAAGAACAACACCTGGAATAGGAATCATGTCGAGCAGCTTCGGGTGAAATCGGGTCGGGAAATGGACCTTGACATCTCGATTGAATCTGGCGTGCTACGTGCAAAGAAAAATGTTGTTATTCCCCCGCCATCTAATAAAGGTAAGCTTCGCAGCAAAATTGAAGGGAAGATCTCGAGCAAGTGCTTGAATGGAGGGGAAAAAATGAAAGTTTCGTTAAGTTCTGATCAGAAATCAAGCAGTCAAGTTGATGGAGAGATTGTAGCTTTGCGGAAGGTGAAGGAGGAACAAATCTTGATCGTTGGAAATCCTGTTGGTGAAATTTCTACAAAGGAAGTAGCTAAATCTGAAGAAGTTTATGCAGAAAAGCTATCTGCCGTTGGCGTTAGAGAGGAAGAGAAGTTGGAGAAGGCTGAGAACCAGGAAGAAGCTGTGGAGAAGTCTCTGGCCGACCCACTGGTCTCCGTTGGTGTAGAAGTTGAAGAAGGGGAGATAATAGCGGAAAAACAGAATGGAAATGCAGATGACAAGATCGACTTTCCAGTGATTGGATTGAAACCTGATGAGTTGAATGAAGACAAGGCAGGTAATGAGTTTGATATTTCAGGGATTGGGTCGAAATCTGATGAGTTGAATGATGGAAAGGCTGGGCATAAGCTCGATTTATCAGTGATTGAGTCGAAACCTGATGAATCGAGTAATGGCAAGTGCGGTAATGGAATTCATATCACAATGATTGGATTGAAAACTGATGAGTTGAGTAATGGAAAGGCAGTTAATGAGCCATGTTTTTCAGTGATTGGGTTGAAATCTGATGAGTTGAATGATGGAAAGGCAGAAAACAAGTCTGATATTTCTGCGGTTGTGAAGAAATCTGATGAGTTGAGCTCTACAAGTGTGGCTCCCAAATTATCCAAGTGGGCTCGCAGGAAAATGAGAAAGCGACTAGCTGCTGCTCTCAACCCGGTTGCCTCAGAGAAGAGCAGTGTTCCTTCAGCTCAAAGTTCTCAAGTACAAGCGTCAGATTCGCAACAGGAGCAAGACAATGTAGAGGTGGAGTGCGCTAACGCTCAATCTGTATTTCTTCTAAAGGAGTTGCCTGCAGGGAATTCTTCTAGCCCAACTTTGAGTAACATTAGAGACACTGATACTGAAAAAGGAATTCTCCTTGAAGAAGGCGAGGTCAACAGGATTGTTGCTCACAAAATTTCTGAACAAGTTCTTGTGGAAAAATTATCTTCTTTTGATAGTGCTTTATCTTTAAACTCTGAATTGAGTTCTGCTGCCAATGTAGTTGAAATTAGCTCTCTGTTGCCGTCACCAGAAGATAAAGGCTTGTTAGAGAAGGAGGCTATGGCTATGGAAAAATCTAATGACATGGGGCGCAATTTTGACGGAAAGGTAGTTGACGCATTTCTGATGAAATCCGATGAGTTGAAGTCTACAGTTGAGACTCCCAAATTATCCAAGTCAGCTCGCAAGAAAATGAGAAAGCGGTTAGCTTCCTCTTTAATCCTGGTTGCTTCGGAGAAGGGCACTGTTTCTTCTGTTCAAAGTTCTCAGCTACACGTGTTAAATGCACAACCAAAGCAAGAGCATGCAGAAGTTGGGATAAAAGAGTTGCCTGCCGGAAATTCTTCTACCCCAACTTTGAATAACATGAGAGACTCTTGTGGGGATCATTTAAAGCAAGCAAGTATGTCCGAACAAGTTCCTGTCGATATAATATCTGCTTTTGCGAGTGTTAGATCTTCAGAATCTGAACTGAATTCTGGTGCAAATGGAGTTGAAGTCAGCTTATTATTAGGAAAGGAGGCAATTGTTAGCGAAAAAACTAATGCCAAGGAAGAAGACCTTGTGAGTGTAACTGTTGATGAGGCAGAAAGAAATGAGCAAGATGGTGATGGAAAGGCAGTTGATAAGTTCGTAATGAAATCTGATGAGTTGAACTCGACGAGTTATATTCCAATATTGCCAAACTTCGCGCGCAGGAAAATTAACAAGCGGAAAGCTGCTTCTCTCTCTCCGGTTGATTGTGAGAAGGGCACTGTTCCTTCAGCTCAAAATTTTCAGCCGCACGGGTCAAATTCAGAAACAACGCATGACCATGCAGAAGATGAGATGAACAGAAGTCAGTTTGCTGCTGCTGCCTCTCTGAAGCTATTGCCTGCTGAAGATTCATCGTCTACGATTTTGAATGACATGCAGTATAATACTGTTAAAATTACAGAAAGCTCCTCTGATGGAAAAGAAATAGTGCAAATGGACATAAATGAGAGCAGTTCTCATCTAACACAAGAGGTTTGTGATGTGATTAAGGGCAGCAGTGCAGTAAAGCCTCAAGGTCTCCATGGGCCGTCTCAGTCAGTTTTCCACAGCCATACTTGTGACGGTTTTGCTACTGAATCAAAAGAGCTCGATCGACTGTTCTCTTTCGGTGTCGTGCCAGATAAAATCAGTGGGGATAAATACAGTGAATTTGAGCTTTCAGGGACATTAAAATCCAGGAAGAAGGGCCGGAAAAATAAATCGAACAAGCTCAATTCGTCTGTTGTTTCGTCAGCTAATTCTAATGAACCAACTGTTGTTCTCGATGAACTTGAACCAAATTTCACTGGATTTCATACACAGATTTCTCAGATACAAATGTCAAATTCTGATATCAATCAGGCTGAAACTCCCCGGCTGAAGATTACTCTTTATAGAGATTCCTCAAGCTCAACCTCAAATAATTTAGGAGTTCGGACCAAATCTGTCCTAAACCCTGAGGGTGAAGAGTGCTCTCGATCAGTTAGATTGCTAGAGGGAAGACTGATAATAAGTGACGCAAATGGCAGTTCTTATGCTTCACCTTTGTTATCTTCTCATCCAAGACACGACCTTGGAAAAGGAAACTTGAAGTCTTTAACTGGAGAGGGTGACGATAATTCCTTGACTTCATCTTATCAAGTAACACAGAACTCGGCTGGAACAATTGGAAACGCTGAATTTAATGATGGAGACAAAGTCATGAGGGCCCAAATGCTGGAGAAAACATCTATTTCTGGAAAAGAACTTCAACATGTTTGTCAAAAAGAGAGAAATGATAGAAAGTTTGAACAGTCGATACATTTGACTCCAGACCCGACAAAGCCAGATCAACTGCTCCCTTCGGTGTACAGTCCCAAGCAAGCCAAAGCTGCAATGCCCGATCTATTTGGTGGAAACAATGGCAGTCAAGCTACCACTGAGGAGAAAATGATTAACGGATCAGAAATTAGAAACGATAGAATGTCAGATAAAGTAGTTTCCTCAGATGTGAAACCTCTGCTTAGTACTAAATCGCGGCCCAAAGAAACAAAAATGGTTGAGGCTTCTGCTGGATCAGGGATAGCAAGCCGTGGAAGATCAGATACTTTACTTCTTTCTGGCACAAATTCAAGAACTGCGACTGAAGCTGAACTGCAACGTGTATCAGCTAAAGAAAGGCTGTCTGTTAGGATTCCTCATCAGAGGAGTCAACTTGCAAGCACTTTCAATTGTAGGAGGCCCAACACTTGGCGCCGAACTGAGAACCCTGTTGTTCCTCCTGTGATGGTGAAGCTGTCTAGCAGTGATCCCGTTATAGTGCCATCTCCTAATGTATTGCCGAATATACAGAGCTCATATGTAAGAAAAGGCAACAGCCTCATCAGAAAACCATCTTTAACTGCTCCTCCAATTAACTCTTGTACGGAGGAAATTGCAATTAACCTAGCTAGTGGGCCAGGGAAATGTCTGAATATCAACATGAAAAGGACTAGTATGGCAACGAACAGTCTTCTAGAGAAACCCAAGACACCTCCTGTCCCTGGCAGCGAAGAAATTGCATTATTTTCTGGGGAAGGTCAACAACTCTCAGAACCAAATGAAGGGGCTCGGGCCGACAATTTACCTGATAACGATCACACATTTTCTGAAAAAGAAACATCACATGTAAAAGATAGTTCTAGTGGACTTGCCGATGGGGCATTGGTTAGTACCACCAAGGAGACTGCAGCATCATCACTGGCGCCACTTGTGTCGAACTACAGGAGGATTAAAAACAAGCTCATTAGGGATTCGTCATCCTTGCATATGAATTCCTCAAGTGGCGCTTCCAGAGATTTGAAACAAGGTTTCCTTTTATAAATTCATCCTTTTATTTTTGTATTTGGTATTTTACAGTTGCAGTATTCTTGCAGCGACGAGCGCTAGTAAATCTTCGAGATTTTCTCTTGTTTGGACTTTGAATCGGGAAGAGCCAGCAAATCTTGAAATTCATAATCCCTCGAAGAGACGTAAAATCCTACCGTATCCCTTTCCCTGGAAACGAGTGGCATATCTTGGTGATGTATTTACTAGGAAAACTTATTTGGAAAAGCATCCGTCACTGTTGACCAGGTATGTGATCTTTCTAATCTTTTTTTTTTTGGAGTTTTGTCGAGAATCTGAACATGGTATGGTGTTTTAATATTTTGCTTATAATCTATCACATTTCTCTACCTGTTATAAAAGAAAACTGCAGCTCCTTAGATGGAAAAGTGCCCCCTCATCAAACCGAAGAGCAAGAGGTGTTTATAGCTTAAAATGGTCAAAGTCTATGGAGAAACGGTCCAAGAAGGTGAGAAAGCTGAGTCGGTTGATGAGTGTTTTATGTTGTTTTTTCTGCTTAAATGCATTTTTATTCACGTATAGAACAAGATAATTATTCTCTGCTTGTTATCTTAGTTTATCTTGTAAGTGTCATTTTTCATTCATTTTTAAGAATATTTTTATCCGATCGGATACTAATAGGCCTATCTCAAATTTGGCTGACGTGGGTTCATGACTGATGATTTATGATTTTATGCAAAACATCAATCTGCTGAAAGCATGAAAAATCTAGTGTGACAAGAAAGTGAAAATTTTAATGAAGCAAACTGTTAGATCATCACGGCCCATTTAGGGCAGATTGGACTGACTTATGGGCCAAAGGCCATGTACATGTAATAGAATAACCCTAGGAAAATGAATAAAAAAACCTAACTAAAATCAATCTAAATAATGGCCCGTTAAGGGCCCATTAAGAGCCCACTAAGGGCCCATTAAGGGCCCAATAGGGAGGGGCCCATTAGGGCCATATATTAGGTCCACTAAGGACCTAATATATACTGGGCCTGATTTACATCAGGCCCAGACTCCAACGGCTGGAAAACTAGTCGTTGGACATCCAGTTGCAAAAAAGGGCAGCTGGATGTGATAGGTCCCAACGGTCATATTTTTCAAAAATATGACCATTGGAGGGACTGTTTTTCTCTCTCTCCTCAGTGCATATTTGTATAAAAAGGGCAAAGGATTAGTAATGGAGATTCCAACCTTTTTGTGCCCTATTTTCTGGTGTTCCTCTCCTCTTCTTCTCATCATTTCCTCATCTCTCTCAAGAATTTACACAAACGTATGAAAGGATGTTACATTTATGCAAGGATGTTACCCAGCCATCCTGTATCCCATGTAGGCCTCAACCTCAAGTGTAATATCGCCTGCTGCTGGCTCATCACTTCCTCCGCCCTCTGGTCTGACAGATCCCCCTCAAAAAATGGGTTCCATTTGCCGTCCCAACAGTCTCGAACCAATGTTTTGAGGGTTCCAGATCTGGCAGAATAGACATGGAAACTCCTCCTGTGACATAGCTTAGGCTGACCAGTCATCTGTCCAATAGCTGAATAATGCTTCCTCCCCTAGTCTGGCTTCAGAAAACCTTTGAATTCGTGGGAAGATCTGTCTCATGCCCTTCCAGAAAGTGGATACCCCTCTACATATATCTGCTGGCAGTTACCAGTTCATGTCTGTGCCATTATTATCCCACAAGACCTTGGTGACCATGTCTTCTGCTTACCCCATAATCCTATCTTTTCAATAATGCTGTGTTCATCTCTTGCAAATGTAGCAACCTCGACCCCCACCCCCTTGCTACCTGCTGACAAACCAACTCTCACTAGACCATAGCCGGTCACCCGCCAACCTCTTCCATTGGACCTTTTCAAAAGAAACACTTATCAAGGTTCGCAAATGCCTCCCAATCTCCTCGGACAGTTTAAACATAGAGAGGTAAAAGATCAGAGTTGCAGAGAGCAGTGATACCGCAATATCAGCTGGCCTTCTTTTGACAGTATGCAGCTCTGCTATTCTGCCATTCTCCTCTCCACTTTCTCACTCATTGGTTCCCATTCTGTGCTCGACTGCCTCCCCATTGTCAATGGCAGTCCCAGATAGCTCATGGGCAATGTCCTGATGGCTGTCCCCAAAACCCTGGGGCACTGTATTACTTCCGCCTGGGTTAGTCCAAACCCCACTGATACGACCCCGACGTATCTAGGGTTCTTTCTTCATTTAGCCCAGTAGGGGCATTTAGCTCATTTGGACCTTTTGTAATCTCTTTAAATAGAGCAGCCCTCCCTTCAGGAGGGCAGCCAAGAAGTGTCATCAAGAATGAGTCTGGCTCACGTAGGCGACGTCCACTCCGCCTGCCCCTACTTGCCGTAGTCCATTCCGGCCCGCCAACGTCCATCCCGGCGCCCTCTCTCTCCCCTTCTCGTTTTCTCCCGATATGAACCAACCAGGTTAGTATCACCCACATAAACTTATCATATTTATGCAGAGAGTGAATCTTATCTATGGGCTGAGTATAGTCTCTAACTTTTTTTGTTACAATTGAGCGATACTGTTAGTTTTGCTATTACAGGAGGGCTTTATGTAATTCTTTTACCTATGTTTCCTTACTTCAATCAAGTTAACCGGCAAGGAAAACTCTCTTTTTGCATAGGGTGATCTAGTGCGGTAGCATTTTCGAGTATGCCTTTCCTGCTCCTCTTCCCCTCTAGGTTATTATTTCCGATCTGCAGAGATAAATATTTTATTTTATTTATTCATTCGATTTTACTGGATTGTGATGTTTTGGTCTTATTTCATCGTGAAATACTTCATTTTGTGGCATTGAACGTGACATCCTTATTTAAAATTTGTTCCGTCTACATTTTATGGTCATTTTTTCACGAATTTCTTGGATCCTTTTCAGAAGTGGCAATCATAATCTTAAATTTGCCAGATAAATTTTTAGCATACTTTGTTTGAAACTTATCACCAACTGCATCGATTCTGCATACTCTTTTGCCCTATCTTTTTCATTAGCTTTACTTAATAGTTGAAACATATATTCTATTACTTGCACTGCCATTCATATTTCTATTTTTTGTTTTTCAAGTTTTTCTTAAGCCGAACGAATTATATTATGAACCGTGAAGCTCTAGCAGACATTGAAAATTTTATTTCAGGAAGCAATACCAGTTATTTCAGAACATCAGCTGAAAGAAAATAGTGAAGGAAAAATCTCCACTGATCTTCTTGCAGAAAAAAGTGCTGGATCGCATTGTAACTTGGCGTCTGGTATTTATCTATCCTAGAAAATAGTGAAACACTTCTCGTATGTATTCCTATGGTTGTATCAAATTATTTGATGTACTGGAAATAGTTAAATTTCTTCTGTGAGGGCATTTGATCGAGGAGTGATGACTGGATTTTGGTAATTGATAGGAGAACGCATTTTCCGTGTTGGTACGATCCGTTACAAGATGGATCCATCAAGGCGCACCTTGATTAGAATCCCAGGTAGCTTTTCATCACTGGATCCTGTGTTTTTGTTCAACCAAACTATTGCCTACCTCTATGTTCTGATGGAAGGTTGTGGTAAATGAAGATATATAAACACTAAATACATGAACGACACTATTGCCTTTCCACCATTCTAAACCAATATGAAACAAAAAGAGCTGTACCCTGGTTTTGTTTATATGATACTCAGTCACTCATAATCTCGATATTCCTTTTTTTCACAGGACCAGGTGAAGACCATGTGTCTATTACTTTCGAAGGTTTTTTCTCTTTTTCTGATTGATTGTTGACAAGTAACGAGAACAATAGGATGACTTTAGATCTTTCAAGTTGTAGACTTTGTGTCACTCGACTCAATTCGGCTGATTTTGTTTTTTTGAAGAAAATAGGGCAGACCACCCGAAACCGGTGGCCCACCTGATACTATTAAAAAAACAAAGTCATGTACACATCATTTACAGTTATGACCGCACATCCTGCTTTTAATCCCCCTACCCCCCAAAAAGATATTAGTGCCTCAACGTCAAATATGGCACTCTCGACTGAAGCCTTTCCTCCCTTGAACAACACTTCGTTTCAGTGCTCCGGTATCCACCCGTCGTAACTGATGCCCAAAAATCGTCGTCTAGATATTCACCCCTGAAATCTGTTGCGAGGCCCATACTCCTTGAGCGAGGTGACATGTGACGAAAAGGTGTGAGCAGTCTTCCTCGCCCCTTGCGCACAAGGGGCAGTCGACGGGCTCTGCTGGTGCCCACCTCTGCCGATAGACCCGGGTGACGAGTTTCCCAGACTATTTGCTCTAATGAGGAACCCAACTGCCATGGTCAGCGAATGACTCAATTCGGTTGATCACGTGGCTTTATATCTAACTTTTGAAACAAATATCAATTGTGCAATACTATCCGGATCATTTCTTTATCATTTGATTGATCTTATATTGGTATTGCTTTCGTTTTTGTCGGTTGATGCCTCTGTTCAATTTGTACTGGTATGTAAATAATATATTGCAGAACTTGGTAGAGAGACTGCAGAACTGTCCTTTCAAAATAAGGAATAAATGAATCATAAAAATGATATTTCGCTGATGAATAATCATTGGTATTTATATAGTTGAGAGTGTTTTGAGCAATGTTTGCCTTTGATGAGAAATAATTACGTGGCTTACATTTGTCACATTTATAGTTCTGTCGTTCATTCTTGTTAATCGTGTTGTGTTTGACAATTTAATTTTAGTTAAATCAAATTTAAAATTGTGCAGATGGGCAGAAAACACCAGCTTGTAAAAGACATCCGGTTTTCAAGGGAAAAACGCCTGTTGTGCCCAGGCGACTATCAATCGGCAATGAGGAGTATGTTTTGCATTCCTCTCCGTTAACCTTTTCTTGCCATAGTTGATCTTCCTAAAACGTATATCCTGATCATGTCAGATATGTTCGAGTCGGTAATGGTAATCAGCTTGTGCGAGATCCAAAGAAACTAGTACGCATCCTGGCTAGTGAAAAAATCCGCTGGAGTTTACACACTGCCCGCCGAAAGTTCGCCAGAAAACAACGGTACTGCCAGTTCTTCACTCGATTTGGACAATGTAACAAGGAAGAAGGGAAGTGTCCTTATATTCATGATCCTACAAAAATTGCAATATGCACCAAGTTTTTGAAGGGTCTATGTTTTGAGCCCAACTGCAAACTGACACATAAGGTTAGAAGATTTCTCCTGACTGTTTTTATATTATGACTCGTTCTGGTAGATCCATGCCGTGAAACTGGTGTTTTGTTTTTCTCTAATTTAGGTCATCCCAGAAAGAATGCCGGATTGCTCCTATTTTTTGGAAGGTTTTCTTTGCTTACTCATCTTGTGGCCGTTTTGATGATGAATTTAATGCCTAATTGTATGCTTAACCATTCACAGGGCTGTGTACCAATAGTAATTGTGCGTATAGACACGTGAATGTGAATCCTAAAGCTTCTGTTTGTGAAGGCTTCCTCAAGGGCTACTGCAGAGATGGCGACGAGGTATGCGTTTAAAGGGAGTTCCTAGTGGAATTCTATCCTTTTCTACCCATATTTTATTTGCTCTACATTTTATGTCCTTTTGAAACTATTGTAATTGCCAATTTCGCAGTCTTTCCTTGAAGGTTTTTTGTTCATAGTTTTTTTTTATCTCTCCCTGCCTTATATGCTATCATTGAAAGGTTTTTTTTATTAATATCTGTCCCTGCCTTGTATGCGATTTTTGAATTCTCTTTTTATCCTTTAGATCCTTGTGGTATCTTATATTGTGGAGGACGTTGGAAGCAGTCTGGCATTGCCTTGAAAAAAAGCTGTGAATTAAATCTTACGCGATAATAATATGTTATTCTTTTAGGTGGGGGATCTCTTCCACGTTGTTATGTCTACATGACATAGTATGCTTAACGAAATGTGGACAAGCTTTAAAAATATCGAGGAACTGAGTTATTTTAATAGAATCAGCAGTCTTATAAACATGTTTAGAGGGCCGGTTCAAAAATTATTATTCCCTAGTGATAGGATGTCTATTATATTTGTTATTTTTTGGGAAGACCCCGAGGTTATTTGTTATATGGTGGGAAGAATGCCCTCTGGAGGCATGCATTCTGGTGCAAGTAATATGAGCGATGTAGGGTTTGGCGTCAGTGATGACAATGATATGAAGACGTTGATGAATCATCTGTTGATAATGATGATGAAGATTTCGTCATCATATGTTAAACCCAGTTCCATGTCGACAATTAAGATGAATTGGACGGTGTCATTACGTCATGGTTATATGCTTTTCAATATTCGTCATTGTCCTCGTCATCCAACTGTTGATGACGATTTAGTCATTGTTATTCTTCTAAGCCACCCATGGACCGCGACTTCGTTGATGATGATGATGATGATGAAATTAAGGAATGAAGGGGACAATTGATCATCATCTGTCAACCCGTGACTGATATCCTTAAGCTCTTGTACGTAGCAATGTGATATAGTTCTAACTAAATCAAGAAACGAATTCTTGAAAAAGATAGAGTTGACTCACAATGGTAGTGTAGCAATACAATTCTTCAGATAGAGGAATATCCTTAGATCCGTAGCGCCTTCTCGAGCTCCCCAGCCGAATGCAGCTTCAGCTCAGCAACGCCTCCAACTCCAGGGTCTTTCTCCAAGTGATCGATACCCCTCCAGTCCAGGGGGTCTTCCTTATATAGTAGCAAGCCCTCCTTGCTCCTAGCCCGGGTAGTTAGTTACTACCTGGGCAGTTAGATCTTGATCTTGAGCTACCGAGTCCCCAAGTGTGGGCCCCTGTGTGGTCCCACGTGCAGACTCTTTCCCATTCTCCACTTTCTGTCCTTCTTTCTTCTTTCTTTTATATGTAATCCAAGGTATCGTAACACAATGTCTCTCAGCATCTTTACATGGAGTGTCGTTGGAATTTTTTATGAAAAAAAGTGTCCTTAGAGATGTAAACATAGTTCTCGCAGGGCCACTACATTCTTTTTCAGCACATGATTTTTCTAAAGGGTGGTGCAATGTGAAACTTGACTATGTGAATTTTTTTTCAAAGGTAGCTTGAATATGTGACAAACATGATGAATTGAAGATAGGAAAAATTTGTTGACTGAAATCTTTCAGAAAAAAAAAATTGTTGACTGAAATATATATATATATATATATCCTTAGGCTTGCAGTGATGTTTCTTTTGGGTTAATATTCCTACACTCAAATAAGAATGTGATAGGATCTTTAGTTCTGCCAGGGGTATGTCCTTTTAAATACGTGTAGCCTTAACCTCAGGAGGGCAGTGAATAAGTTGTTGAAATTGGCCCTATTCGACAAACGAGATCCTCCTAAAGGATGTCGTTATTTTCCATCTTTTCCATCTTTCATTCTCGTTCTTCTTTTCCAGATCCTTCCTTTCATAGAAACCAACAGCAAGGTCTCTATCAGAATAGCAAAATGGTGAGAATTGAAATCCCATATTGGCCCATTTATGTACTCCCTAATCACTTGAAGCTCACACAGAACATGAAATATTGACACTCCAGTGGTTTTATTGAGCTCCTTGGTAGGGCATACCGACTATAATCACTATTTCTTCATAAGATTTTTTAATTTTTTTTGAAGAAAAAGAGGGAACATCCTCTTTTTGCTTAAAAAGGGAGGGAAGATTCTTTAATCATGAATAGTGAAGCAGATTCCACTCTCAGTTTTTGCATGATCTTCACAAAACAATTCTCAGTTATTGAGTGGAACTGATTTTTCTGACTGAATATACCCTGATGAGCTTCTCTTTATAACTGGAGTCATGCTTGAACGAAGCTTCTCCTCAAAGGAAAAAAAACTTTTAGTTTTTTCTCATTTAAATGGCCTCAAAGTAGCGGCCTCGAGTTCTGCCAAAAGGCTTATGCCTATCGTAGGTAGACCTCAGCGTTGAAGCATAAAAGTAAAAAATCACACTCAGTTATCGGAGACAAGATGTCGGTTTAAAACACAAGTGATTACATTTGAACAGAGCGCACATTTGCTCCTCAGAATCCGATTCTGTACCAGAATCAAAATAGAAAGGAACTGACAAAGTCCACTTTCCCCTGCCATTAACCAGTTGGAGGACCCCAACATTGGTTTGAGCGAGGGTTGACAGATGATGGCAAATTTGTCATTGTGATATTTATTTCTAAATTTCGTTGTCATGATCCATGTGTGGCTTGGACGAATGGCGAATGCATCATTGTGGCTCTTTAACATTGAAACCAAGGGACGGCAATGATGACAACATCATTAAATGCTTCATCTTAGCTTGGAAACAGATGGGTGATGATTTGTCATCTACTAATGGACGACAATAGTTTAGGAGAGAGGTCAAATGGGGAAGGCTCTTTGTAGTGCTAAGGGCCATCTGGTTGCATCATAATGAGATCATTTCCAAGGGGAGGACAGCTTCGATGGATGGCATCATTCACGAAGTAGAGGATATGAATAGGTGGGGGGGTGGGGCAATTTAGGTCATCCTTTGTAGTATCAGGGTTATCATTTATCTGGGTGATCTTCCCTTTTGTTTAGGAAAAACCAATGAATGACATTGACGTGAGAAAAAAACTCTTTGAAGCCAGCTAACAATGAGCATGATGATTTGTCATCAGCTGATGGATGACAATGATGTTGATGATGACGATTATTGGAAACCAGACGATGAGGATAATGACAATTTGTTGCCAACAAATTCATGTTGGTGAAGAAAAAAATGATGGCGATGACAATGATGCTTTGTCATCTTCTTTGCCCATCCTCATCATAATCGTTGACGCCAAACCCTTGGAGCACGCGTTCGGAGAAGACCCGCCCTAAAGTTTTATATTTTTCATAATTATTAAGAACCAAATTTCCTCGACCTTCCTTTTTGTGTTTTATGCAGTGTCGAAAGAAACACAGCTATGTGTGCCCGCAGTTCGAGGCCTCTGGGAACTGCCCTCGTGGTACTGCTTGCAAGCTCCACCACAAGAAATCAGGGAGAACGACGAAGGCAAAACGATTATGGACTGAAGAGAATCACACTCGAGGCCGCTACTTTGGGGTGGTTACAGACGAGACGGAAAATCCCCAGCCTTTTCTATCAACAAGCTTAGGATTAGTCGACAAAGGAGAAGGCGACATCTTCTTCCAGGAAGGACGATTCACTGAGTTTATAAATCTGGCTGAGGATGATGATGATAATGATGATGATGATGATGATAGTGATGGTGATGATGGCAATGATGATAATGAGGATGATGAAGAGGGTATTATTAAACCGTCGGCCTCGAAGGTTTTATCATGCCTGCTTGCTCATCGCCTCCCCAGTGACGAGGATTCACTCTTCAAGCCTCTTCGTATTATGAGCAGATGATTCGAGTATTCTTCTTCATTTGTTATTTGGTATTATTTTGGCACTGTTGTACAGTGATGGGGAACATTTTTCCCTCATTTTTTTTCCTGGATGTAAAAATTGTGACAGGGGCATTATTCTTTTTTGGTGATAATGAATGGGAAGTATATTGATGGGTTTGTGTGTTCTTGCTGTTTATCGATGGACTTAATTATTTATATATTTCATTGCCAGCGCAATGCAGAGATCAATTTTTAATGATGTAATCGCATCTCAAAGATCAATTTTTATTTCTGGAAGTTCAAAACTATGATGTTATATTTGTGGAGAATAGATGGTTCATTGGAAATGCTAAATGAAGCATTCCACATTCTGAAGCCTATTAGAGTCTACGAATTCCATACCATCTTTGTGGGCCATTCTCATGCCTAAATAGTTAAGCTCTCCGAATTCCCAAAATTAAAAGTATAAAAAATGAAGCTTTTTTTTCACGCAAATAAATATATTTTCAAGGAGTATGACAAAAGAGAACTCTTTCCGAAAGGATGGTTTGTGAGTGGAAAAACAGATACAATTGTAGACATTTACATGGAAGAGGTCGTAAGACTGTACACTCCCATAAAAATGATCCTTCCGATAATGATATTTATGTTTTTTTTAAGGAATACAGATGTTTATAATAGCAGAGACTCTTCTCTTCAACAATATGGCTGTATAGTCAGGATGAGATCAGGAGAATGTGTTTTGTATATTGCTCCACTAATATGTTTTGAAAGTTTTTACATTTAAAAATACAAAACAAATAATATTTCAACAAATATACCAGAAGTTACCTTTACAATTACAATGACTCAGTGACCAACTTACGCAAATAAGTTCATTAAAAACACATAAATTAAACATTACTATATGCACATAAAGTACATATTAGACATTCACTTAAAAAGCAAAAATGAACATATGTATTACATCATGTTAAGCTGAAACTATTTTTACACGTACAAATACATATGTGAGTACAGATACATCTGTTATAAGGCTCATGAACGGATGTCACTCCATCTGTACATATTTCTCTTTCAAATTCATGTTTTCTCGTGCATTCTCCTATGGCTCAACTGAAACTATTGTGCATACACAGATGAATAATGCTGTGTTATTATTACACATACATATATGCTAAGGGCTCTTTACATCTTGGAGAGGAAGCTTGCTGAAGATTTGTCTCCATGTATGGTTCTTCTCATCGTTTTTCTCCTTTTGTGATCATGCTCTCATATTCTCTTTCTTCTGTTATCGACTCTAAACGCTTTTCTCCCCATTGGAGAATGTTTTTTTTCTCCTCTCTGTTTGTGATTTTTGTTTACTACGGTTCCTATTCTCTTGATGGATACTTGGGCTTTATGGAATTACATATTTTAGATCATTTAAGTCAAGCTCCTCAACAAACGGTATTGATGATATCTAATGTATGATGATATCTAATGATGGTGCGAGGACCACTTATACTCCATGCATCACCACCTCTGTGGGACACGAGCATGCTATGGGCACCCACGGCCTACATTGGGCGCTTCACCGGTATCACATTGTATCTTTTTCTTTTTTGCATCATGGGTGTAGACAAGTAGGGTCCGGGTGTAATTGGGATATTTATGCTCACTCCACACCTATAAACGCTTATAAATACTTCACTTAATATATAAAACCTCCATGGGTGGCATCCACAGCACAACTGGATCGGTCTACAGACACAACCCTTGGGTTGGCCGTACCCGGCACCATGTTTTTTGGCAATAAAAAAAACTATGTATCCCTTTTAGACACAGCTGACAACTAAGTTTGATATTGAAAAGCTTGATAGGGGACATGAACTTTAAAACGAAGGTTACGTTGACGCATCAAGGAATTCTTAAGGCATTCTTAGAGACTGAGATCAAGCCCAAAATGTCTTCATTGGAGGAAAAAAAAGAGTTAGATGAAAATGTACTTATGGTCATCTTATTGTCTCTATCAAATTGGGGTGTTGAGGAAAATCTCTAAAGAGAAATCTTCACCAGAATTATGGTGCAAGTTGGGCTCATTGTATACAACTTCAACCCTCATTTTAAAGCTTTATCTGGAGAAAAAATTATCATGTCAAGGATGTGGCCAAGGTAGCTTCAATAAAAGCTCATATAGAAATATTTTACTTCATTATCACTGACCAGAAGAAAGCCTTAAAAATATATGATGAGGATCAAGCTCTACAATTTCTCTTTTAATTTGACCTTCCCAGGTTGAACTCTAGATCCAACCTTGGTTGTATTTCCTCATACTATGGACTAACAATTTGTGGTCTTGTAGCTACATCCCGGCCAGTACTATTTAGAATCATGTGATAAGGGACTTGTAGGTAATAGTCTAAACACAACCATCTATATCCAAAATATATCCTGGGTGCCTCAGTCCTAAGGACCTTTTACACAATAGTGACATTAACTTTGTTGATAGTCAGGTGTAAAAGGCATCCAAGAGTTCATATGGATCAATTTAGCAAAAAAATCATTAAATATCTCCTAGTCTATGAGCAAAAGTGGTTATGTGAAAAGTGATCCTCATCTTATAAAAAGTGATAGTGCTATTCTATATGAATATTCTTGTGTTGATGGCGCACGCCATCAAGGATCATCAACGATGTCACCAGCGCCGCGCGCCATTGACGTTGAAGACCGGGTGAAGATGCTCGAGTTATCATTTTTGTTTTTTTGTTTTTCGTCTTTCTCTCTCTCATGTCTTTGCATTTTTCCCTTTCGCGTCATCATGTTTTTTTGCATTCGCGACGTGTTCGTCTGTCCACCGTTCTACCGCCTTGACATGGATGAACAAAACAAAACGATATGCAGCGGAAGACTTTTGCGAATCGAACGGCATCGACAAGAACATTGAAACAGAGTACCTTTCCACGGATCGCATCCGTGATTTCTTTGATCCCAGAGTGGGCCGAGTCGAGTTACTCAAGTGTGCAGCCTCTAGATGTATCCACACGGTCCTCGGCACGTAGGATCTCCTCCTTCTCATTGACAAGCCCCGTTCTTTCACCGTCAGCATCGTTACATCATCTCGATCACATCAGGGATGGAGAGGGGGTGTGGGGAGAGTGGAGAAGAAGGGGAAAGGCCCCTGAACAATTTTGGCCTGGGTGAATTTAGTTCAGGGCCTTCCCCAATTTATACTAAGTGGGTATTTTTCATAAACCCAAAACTTAAGTATATCTTCCGACGTCCAAAAGACCATTTGCGTGTGACCCTCTAGGCCCATGTATCAGTCTAGTTAATGGCCCCAACGGCCCAATAACCTTTATTGGCCTTCTAAATTAATTAACTATATCATCATATAGATTAATTAATGTCGGATCGATTTAACCCAATCGATAGGTCGAGACTCCGACATGTGGGGTGCCAAGCTACACCTCGTGTCCTAGAAGATACGAAGGAGTGTGTATCGACTCCCTCATGGAACCTGTTCGTCATCGGTTACCGTGTATGTATAATACGTCATCCACTTGACGCTCCTTGGAGAACTTAGGGTATGGTCAACTGTCAAACCCTAATCGATCATTTGAGTTAGTACTGGTGCATTCCGAACTCATCGGAGAACTCTTCTCTGATATTTCACTGCCTTGGCCAAGGACTTCATCGCATCATCTTCCTTGAGCTGTCACCTCTTATACCGAGGGTGGACGATCCCATCTTGACCACTCAATCGTCTTCGTGAACTTCTTGGTGTACTCGAACTAAGACCATTTAGAATCCCATGATTAGAAACTCGTTGGCCTTCGCCAAAGTACAACCATCTGTCAACAAGACGTCTTTTAGTGTCTCAGGTCTAAGGACCACATAGACAACCATGATGTGAATCAACCTGATTGACAGTTCAGTATAATACTATTTAGGGATTCGTACGGATCAATTCAGTGAACTCTTTCCACTAAAGAGCACCCACTATCTATCCTTAGTGTCACCACACTAATGGCTACGGGACCCGCCATACTCATCCTATGAATGATGCTAGATAGTGCTATTCTATCCGGATACTTCGATGTCCTTCTCGCATATCCTTCGAATAGGAATGTTTAGAACACATGCTTAAAGACTAGTGATCTCCGTATTACGATCTCATCATAATTCACAAAGTCCGATCATGTATTCATGGACTTCATTATACACATCATACGTGCACTATAATGAATATGTTCTATTAATGAACATGGAACGAGATGTGGAATGTGTGATTGGCTTGCCAGCCACATATATTTCTGTCAATTCCCTCATCTCCCCTTTTGTTTTTCTTATGTTGTTTCCTTCTTTGTAATGGGGGGAGCCCATTTATAAGGGCTCCCTTAATGGACTCCCTTGTAGGCCCAATTTGGAGGCCCATTTCCCTTCCACTTTATAAGGGAAGAGATGGGCGCCCTAAAGAGGTAGACCAGGTTTAATTTTCAGAGAGAGTTTCTTGTTCAAGCTTGGTCTCACCTTTATAAAATACAAAAAAAGGGAGAAAAAATAAAAAGAAAGAGGAGAGAGAATGGGCGAAATGGAACGGGGACGGGTTCGTGCTCGTTCCGTCCCACCTGCGTGCCCATTCGGAGTCCTAGGCGGCCGCCACCGCGGGCGCACCGTCGCCGGGCTGCCCAAGACCCGCGGGTGCCGCCGCCAGCGGCGGACGCCGCCGCGACCAGCAGGCGCTGCCCCAGCTGTGGGCGTCGCCCCCAACCATGAGCGTTGTCGCAAGCTGCAGCCGCCGCCAGCCGCATGCGCCGCCGCAAGCTGCGGGCGCCGCCCGCCGCATCCGCCGCCGCAAGCTGCGGGCGCCGCCAGCCGCATGCGCCGCCGCAAGCTGCGGGCGCCGCCGTCAGTAGCAGGCGCCGCCGCAAGCAGTGTGCATCGCTGCCAACAGTGGGCGCCGCCCCCAGCAACGGGTGCCGCTGCAGCCGCGGGACTGACTGCAATTGCCAGAGTGGCCGTAGTCGCCCCAGGTGACCGTAGGCACCGAGCGCCGCCGCAGCCACCTGAGCAGCCGTAGCAGCAGCCGCTAGGGCGGCTTTAAGCGTTGACGCCGAGTGCTGCCACCGGACACGCCATTGCCCCGCGCCGCCACCTCACTGGGCACCATCACTGGACTCCTCCACCGCGCCCTGTGCCTCGCCGATTGTCGCCGACCCGCGGCGTCTCGATGAATGACGTCCCGGGGTGCCATTCCTCACCGCCCCGAAGAGGTCGTTGCCCCGAGCGCAGGTCGTCCTCAACGAGTCTTCCGCCCACCTTTACGAAGGGCTCCAGGGTTACTCCGCTAGTTGAGCCGCCGTGATCTCTCCGGAAACTCTCCGCCTACCCGCTCCGAATCACCGCTGACCGTCGACGACAGTGCACTACGAGCCACCGCCGACGAGGTACGCCGTCCTCTCCCGTCGCTCGTTTATTTACCACTTGCAGTATATCATCTTCTTGACTCCACCACGCTCGGGCTAGGAAGGTGAGAGAGGACGAATTGAGAGAACTACGATCAACTGAGTGTCTTACCGGTACGAACGAGTACATCCATTATGTGCGAGCCCTACAGATAGATTCCGTTCGGCCGTAGACGCCTTTGTCGCTCCAGCGAGTTTCGAGAGGCCACCGTCGCCATCACCTAGTGACCTCGTCCAAGCTTGGAGATCGGCGCCTCCCTCGAGTCGGAGCCTGTACGTACGACACGTAGGGCATTTGAGCATCGTAGTTACATCGACCCGTTAGGGTTTTGGTCCGTCGGAGGACAACACCGTCGACGTTCGATACCATCATCCCTTATCAGCACTGAACCATCATATTCGGTGTCGACCAGACGACGTCCTAGATGACATCCAACATCAAGTGTCCTTCTCTAATATCTAATGAATAGGAAATTTTGGGATACATGTTTAAATATAAGTGATCAAAATATTATGATCTTATGATAATTCAGTTCTCATTGAACATATCCTTGGAGTTCATTATAAATGGGTTCCACTTTGAATAATGATGAATATTATGTGTACAAGATGTGTATATATGATTGGATATCAGGCCACAAATAATTCCATCATAGAAATAAATAACACAACCAAAAATGGCTGGATATCAATATGAAGCGTACCAGAATGTACACGCAAGAGTGAATACACGCAATGGGCATGCATAAACAATAGCATAAAATGAAGAAGATGCACTATGAAGAGGCAGAGAACAGAAATGCAATATTTAGTAGCATACCGAGAAGCATTGGTGTAGTAGATGATGGATGACGGTTTTAATCTACTACTGGATAATGCTTGGATATTTTTCTCTCAAAATGGATCTGCAAAGATCTCAATGAGTGCCAACCCCAGGATGAGTGGTGCTTAAACATCTTAGCTTATTAAAAAATTAAAACTATCTCTCCACTTCACCCTTTGAATGAGAATGCACAAGAGTGGGCCCTCAAAATTTGTTGTGCGAATCAGATAGCAAGTGCTGGGGTGAGAATAAAAAAAACAGTAATTAGAAGAGGGGAAAGTACATATTAATCAGTGCACTCAAAGCCCTATTTTTTTTTCTGATTTGGCGGCCTAAGTTTGGATGGTCAGGATATATCAATTTTATGAGAAGATCTATGTAGTTCCTGCGCTAAACAGGGAAAGTAGGTTCCAGGTTTGAGTTTGACTTAGATTCACAAAGTAATGGTATCAGGTGCCTTGTCAAGTTTGTATAATTCAGCCTCAGGTGCCTAGTCAAGTTTGATATTGTGCTTTCTCCACAAGTCTGGGTCATGATCTGGATTTCTCCATTTTTCTAATTGTGTGCCGCCCTTTTTATTTTATTCAATTTTTTCCTTATATTCAAATAAACTCCAAGAAACAATGAGATTAACAAGTTTACTTCAAGGAAGTCATAGGTTTAGTCTCTGATAACAATAAATATTGAAAATTCCAATATTGGAGCTGAGGAAGTTGTATAATTAATATCATTTAAATATAATCAGGTGTGCATAAATGTATGGAATATATGTGCACTAATTATGGAATACATATGCACTGATCGATACCATAATGTGAAATCATCACTACCTCCCTCCATGTAGAGGAATCCCATTAGTGTCATTTTGTTGGGAAGCTTGTCAACGTGAACATCATATCATGGTGGTGGTTTACTATGAAATATTTTCTTAAGTTTTAGACTTCAATTTATAAAATTCTGTGGTTCTCATCAATTGAGGCATCAAATATTAATTTAGCCAATCCATTGGTGTATTACCTTATATTTAAATCACCTTATGTTTTATCCTGCGTAACTTTTGGTTATGATGATGTGTTGACATATTAAAATTTAATCTGGTAATCCAAATTATGAAATCATTCACGTGATGTAATTTTTTTTCAAATATGATATAATGAACAATATCTTATTTTAAAAAACCTAAACTAAAGTTTTTCTATTTGTGTTTTCATTATTTATGTTTGCTTTATTTTAAACATACTATCGTTTCATTCTATTGATACATTTGCTTTTGGAAAAAAAATTATAACCATACAGTTTCTTTTTATAAACTTTACATGTAATAATGTAAACATTACCAGGCAATATGTGAAAATTGATATATATAGATATGCTTTTACTGTTAAAATTGTGTGTTCATGCCTCTATTCATCAACATCAAAACTATAATGATAACTGATAGTTTTGTCAATAATTTACTCTATATATTATTCCACTTAAATTATTACTGTAAATGAAATTTATAAATTGGATTTATAATTTATCAAAATCAAAATCAATAATTAGAATTCAAAATCAATAATCCGCGTTCAATATCTAGTTTTAGTTTAAGAAAATGTAATATGTGAAATATTTGAAAATGTAATAGTTTTAAGTTCAATGTCTAGTTTTAGTTTAAGAAAATGTAATATGTGAAACTTGCTACCAAAATCGTTACCAGAATACTATGTGATATGGTACCTTCACGATATGTATTTTTTAAATTTTGTATAATGTTCATTATAAGTAAAATGTGATAGAATTAAAGCCATTCTGGACAAACAGTTTTTAATTTTTTTCACATCCATTAAGAAGGATTTTACATAACTTTATCCCACCTTTGTTTCTTAAAATTTTAGTGACAATTCAAACTGCTTATCTCTTCTGCGTTATATGTACTTGATTTGTGAAATTTTCGTTTATCATGGCAAGGGAACTCAACTGCACTCGTACATTTGTTTTCTGAAACTTTAGTCTTTCATACAGTATTTGTCCTAAATTATACAAAATATGACCGAAGGTAGCATAGGCAAAATATGACCCATTATTTTATGTTCATTTTCTTCACACTTAGACATTTACTTGCTCACCTGATACTCTTTATAATGTTTATTTCTATCATAACTATTTTTTCCCACTCGGGTCACACATTAGTATTCTACACAGCTTTGCATCAGCTCTCTGGCTTCATCTATTAATTTCAGTAGTTATGATTCAAACTGCTTAAAATATCTGAACTGAGTCAACTAGGCCAAGCGTTCAATCACTTTTTTTTTACAGAACCAAGCGTTCAATAATTAAATTTTAAACAATTTTAAATTAAAACGCATTATTGATTGAAAAGAGCTTTGCATTATTTATTGCAAATAGTTTGTCACATATAGTATTATTTCAAGAGAGAACTATTCATCGACCTAATGAGCATAAATTGTTATGTACTACTTTTCAAAAAATTGAGATGTTCTAGTTGTCTCCAATAATTGCAGAAATGCAACGATTGAGTTAGTGAACCAGGTTTGTTTAAGATACTTATTTACAATTAATCACCCATCATACAAAATAATAAAACTGGAGAATACATAAAATTCTGATAAAATTCTTTTTCACTTCTTAAGTGGGAAGAGCGATATATTGACAGCCTTCTTCTCCAACTCAAATGAGATCCAAACATTTGGATAATGACAGGATATACAATCACAGGTGTTGCAACATATTGAAAATTCAATTTAATACCTCTTCATAAAACGATTTAAGTTTGATATAATTAAATGAAAGAGTGTATCCAGATAAGAATTATTTAACAGATGCAGGGGGGATATACAACCTCTAAACTACCGAACATTTTGTTCGAAATTAAAGCAACCCTACAGCAAAACTCAGATGCAATCTGTATTCCAAACCTCGCATGTGATGACCGAGCAGCATACACCTGCCATTGGGGAGAAGAGAAAAGCAAGTAGAGAAATATTATAATCTATTTATTTAATTATCATAGAGAAAAAACACATGCACATAAGCTGATAAGTCTGTAACATTTAAGGGGAATAGGAGAGGGAAAGCTAGACGACCAAAACTTTTTTTTTTTCACCAAAGAGAGCTAAATATCCACAGAAAATGCAGACGCATAGAAAAAATAGATTACGATGATTCAAATTTAAAAGAGAAATACCCGCATGCAGGCAGATAGAAAAGGAAACTTAAATGACAAAAGCTGGTGGAGCTTGCAGCAGAATATATCCCAGCAACCATATGGCATTTTTGAATAATTAATACCTCAGGAGCTCCCAGATTCACCACCTCAGCAGATACTGAAAGGTCTATGAAGTTTTCCGGATATGAAAGGAAACCATTGTAAAATGATGGATGAACTCATTTGGGTTGAAGTGCCAAATCTCTCCAGATTTAAGCCCCTTCCAGGCTCACGCATCATTTGACCTCCATCAGTAACTCTACTGTAGCAGATAGCATACTGCTTCCTCCGGCCATGTCAGCCACCTACGCTATGAATGACTCCATGAATGCTGCCACTAAGTAGTCAAGACGCGGCCAAGGATGCCAGCCATGCACTGGTTTTGTGTGATGGTCTCACGGCCGAGGCTGAAGAGTGATGTATTGGCAAAACATTGCAGATGTTTCAAGAAAACGACCTGAGGAAGCTTCCTAATCTGTGACTGTTCCATTGGGCTCAACGGCAGCCCAGTTCATCATTGTCTCCCAACAGCAGATCGCCTGCATCACAGTATTTCCTGCTACCAAACAGCAGAAAGCCGAACCAAATCACCATCATGCAACCAAAGCCACCGCCATGGAAACCTGCCACCACTGCAATGACTGGCAATGTTCTATTTTGCTGCTACGCCAGCCCCAACTGCAGGTAGGCTGTTGTCGCCATGCCACCCACACCATGTGACCAAGCTACCATCCATCTCTGGCACAGCCACAAAAAAAAAAGGTCATTGGAAAACTAAGGGTTTGTCATCCCCCTCTTCAATAACAGGCAGCCGACAGGCCCGAGCCTGATAGAATGGTCCGTTGCCAAGCTCCACTTTGCCACTCAAAGTTGATCACACTCTATGAGGCCCAACCACATGCTATCTGCCGCAGCACATATCATACAACTCCGCCTGCAGGCCCCGCCAGATTTGCCTTGGGCCCACCCACTGCCTCTTGCCAGTGCCCGTCCACCGCCCGCGAGAGCTATGAATCTAAAAGACAGTCACCACTGGCTCAACAGGAGTAAACATAAAAAGCAGACTGAGAAGTTGCGTTTGGGGTAAAAATGCGGATATCATCCATAAACTCCTCAGGGCATTTCTGCATCTCTTTGAATAGTTTTCCCTACATATAATGTAGTTATCCCCCAAGGACGGCAGTCAAGAAGTTAACTGAAGAATTTGAGCCACAAAATCCCCCTGAAGGGCCACAGGAGCTGATCAGGACCTGCACAGGAGTTGGTCCTGGCAATCGGGAAGATAATGGCATTGATTCAATTAATCAATGTATGAGATGATGATGCTGAGAAATTTGTCTTTGATCTGCAGAAGAAATGAGACCTTTAGAGAAGATCATCCATCGATGAAGATGATGAAAATTTTGTCATCATCGTCATCCAACTGTTTTTTTAACAAAACTTGTTATCCAACTGTTGAAGATGATATTGTCATCATTGCCCTCTCATCATCCATGGATGATGATGATGATGACAATGACACTAAGTTATCTTTTATAAAATTGGTACATGTTTATCTGTCTTTTGTCTCCTCTCTTCATCTGTCAAACCATCTTTATATTTTGAAGAATAATCTTATTATGTGGCAACGTACATGAATTCGAAGCCTTGGAACTTGAGTAAAACTTTTTACAGGTTTTTTTTTGAAACAAAGACCAGTACAATCTCGAAATTTTGACAAGGTAAAAATCTGATATCAGCGTCCGTATCAGCTTGGAATTCTTGTATGATGGATTCTTGACAACTATTTTTCCAAATTGGCAATTTAAGAAGAATTGATGAAGACGGATATCCATGCGTAGTGTTCCTTGACACCGGGATGGGGATCCGAGTTTTAGTAACGAGTGCAAATAATAAGAAAGAATGAAACTAGGTAGAAGAGAGAGAGATGAGCTTCGCATGGAAGCCATGGCTGTCCTTCCTTAACCCCCCCTCTGGTGCCTCCCACTTCTATCCTTCGGCTGAAGCTTCGCAATCAGCGGTCCCTTTTCATGAAAAATACTGAATGCCACAGCCTGTCTCCCGTTTCCTTTATTTACAGTTACCTGTTGCCATGGCTCACATGTGCAACCTGACATAACAGACTTTCCAGCCTGTCTTCTGTGTGTATCTGTGGTATGTTCTCGTGGAGAATGTGTCAAGCATTGTTGGGGGATGATGGCATATGTTTGGCACTGATGAACTTTGGTAAGTACTACATCAAGTCTTATCAGAGGACGAAATACAAGCATGCAGGGATGGAAGTGACACATGCCAGCTTAGGATTTGCCTACAACTTTTAAAAAAACTACATACGGGAAATGCGGTGACAGAAACCTGTTTTCAAGTTCCACCACGGGAGCCCAGTGGGGGTGACGTCATCGGAATACAAATTCCCAAATGTCCAGAATGTGTAGATCCAATCCTGATCACCAAGTTATCTTCCAATTTTCATCTATCTTCCCTCGCTAACAATTCGCACTATACTAAAATGCCAATAAAGATGCCATGAGACGCAAAGAAAATACATATCCAGTAGGTTGCACAAAGAAATTGATTCAATGGGTCACTATGATATGACAAAGTGATCAGGATGAAGAGCCCATCTAGAGAATTTAAGACTTAGCACATGCTACTGTAAGCCATAACACATTGATCAAGAAGTTAAAATGGTACGATAATCACTGCCTACAATTGTAAGGTTTGTTGAAATTGATTCAATTCAAACAATCTCAAGAAATATACTGATCAATCATCAGCCGCGCAGGAAGAAAATATTGAAAACATCAGAAAATATTGCATAAATTTTAGGAAACATAATGCGAGTAGCGAAAATGAATGGCATGCTTACTCACCAGAACAGCAATTTTGCTAGGTAATCCCGTGTTGTATTCAACGTTTCAACGTTTTTATCATTACTGATAAAGTTAAATCTTTGGCTCACACAAGCTTCTCCATTATTTGAACTTTCTGAGTCCGCAGCATCCCCAAAACATTTCATGTGTATGTTTCTAACGAGCTGATGGATGATTTCTTCAACCTCAGGGGATGATGGTTGAGATAATTCTGTCACCTGTCAAGGGCGAAGTTTCAAATCGAGGTGAGATGTCGCTTTAAATATTAAAAAATTGAAATAATGTTCTGAAGTTGAAATCCAGAGTAAATTACCATATCCTGTTCCAGTGACCTCAAATACACCAACAAATCACTATCATTCTTTCCCATGCACTCCATCCGTTTCTTCTCCTGAAGCTGTTCTTCTAGTTCCTGATCATTTGTGCACAAATAATCAACAATTAAAGAAATTCAAAGACGAAAAATTGTTACACAACCCTCAGACATTCGTAACTGTTGTGTTTTAGATATTGAATTACGATTGCGGGAAAGGGGAAGAAAAGCCAGACTCAATAAGATGGTGGGGTTTCCTCTACTTAAATATGTAAATTCGACCATAGGGAAATTACAAGAAAGTGCCTACCGTCCAGCGATAACCGCTAACATTTCAAATTTTATGGATAAATGGAACGGACATTAATCCATCTATACCGATTTAGAAGACATGTTATCTCCTCCATTAAACTGTTTTGGGGATCAAAGATAAAGCCCAGAGGACCTAATTAAGAAAGTATGCTAAATGATCAAAGAACATAGCAAAATCCAATCCATCATCAGTCTTGTCCTAGCATTGGTCGAGGAAAGAGATGCGAAGAGAAAAAGAGGAAGAAAGAAGAAACTGCCTGACAGCAGCAGTATCGCAGACAGACTGATGCCTTGCTTCATTCAGGCCATTTCTTCATCTTTTATTCCTGCAGTGGCATTGGTCAGGGCACACTGCCAAGCCACCTTCCGGCATACCCAGAAATGAGGGCATGGGCTATTCAGGATTGTGCTGCATATTCAAGCAGAATCATTCATCACTTACTCTGAACCTCCGGGTTGTGATAATGTTGGAGAGTACCAGCTTTAAGGCTCATGAGTTGCCTCACATTCCCTTTAATGGGGTGCCAGAAGTAGACTTGGCAGTGCATCCCGACACTGCCAAGTCTACTTCTGTTGACAGATTTGATGCCCTCATCCCCAGCCCACAAAAGCACCTATGATTCGCCATAGCACACATCAACTGGTACAGTGAGATCACTGGGGACTCCAGGGAGGTCATGGATACTGCAATGACCCTCATCCTACATCATGAATTGTGTGGACCGTAGGGGGATACCTAACTGTGTAGACTATGACACACAGGGGGTTGTCATAGATTATACATCCAAACCAGCTGGCCCCTTTGCTGATAGATGTGTCTCCATGGTTGCCACAGCCAAGGCAAGATCATTTGACAAGAAGTATACAGCATCATCCCTGCTTGTGCGACCTCGATAGAGATGCTCCATACTTCTTGTCTAATGGTCTTGCCTTGGGTGTGGCAACTGAGAAGACACATCCATAAGCACCGGGCCTAAGTGGGTTGGTTAGATGATCTATGATGACCATATCTGCATTCTAATTTACCACGTTTGGTCCTCCCCCAGTGGCCCAAGTAGTTCATGATGTAGAATGAGGACCATAGCAGTATCCAGGACCTCCCTAGTGATCTCTTGTTGAATATATGTAAAATATATATGCATAAAGCCTGGTATTTTACAGGCTTAAATATGTCTCTTTGTATTGGGCCAACAAGCCCATTACCCGATCTGTCCAAATGACAGATCGGGTAAGTTACGGCTAGTAAAACTAGCCGTTACTAGCCATTAAACTAGCCGTTATAAGGCGGCTATTTAAATGTACCCTGTATCGCACATTTGGTTGTAAGTATTTTTTGGCTTTTCTTCTTCTTGCTCATCTCCAGTCTCTTCTTCTTCAACAAATCAGTACAATCGACATCTCTCTGTGCCAGTCAATGCGTGATGAGACGAGCCACAGGCGCTTTTGTGGCCTGGGGATGAGGGCATCAGGTCTGCCAGCAGAAGGGAGAGCAATGCCAGAAAACGCTGCCAAGCCTACTTACAGCAACCCGTTCAAGAGAATATCAGGCAACTCAACAGACCACAGCCAGACAGTGGCGGGACAGCAGCAGGACCACATACAGATTGCGGCTGGACTGTGGAAGGACCATCGACAACAGGGTTCACAACCTCTAATTGTTTGAGGAAATCTGCCAAAGTGCCTCGCCAGATGCAATGAATACTTTGGCTACTGCAGGTACTCCTGTGCTGAATCCTCTAGATGTTCAATGAAATGTGTGGACATACCAAGACACACGGTCAGACAATGGTAAAATTGTGTGTACTCCATGTGTTAGATGAAACGCACAGGTGAACTGCTACACACAGGCAGACGTCCAGATCTATGGCAGATCCTTACTCTGTCTGCAGAGTTGTGGCAGGTAAGTTGAGGACCCCTGGGTCCAGGAGAAATACAGATAATATAGGAGGATACCCTGAAGCTCGGGAGAAATACAGATAGTCAGGAGAATCTGCGGAGACCCCAAAGACTGGAGCACACCAGAAAACCCCGGAAGGATCCAGGAGAACCTGCAAAGACTGGAAAGAATCACGGCATAGGCCCAGACGTTGACCATGGAAGACTGAGGGAAGACAGTGATAGTATGCCATGGCAGAAGACATCAGCTTTGCATAAGAGTAGACCAGGGAAGACCTGGTGTTGATCATGACTGAATATGATGTTAGCCATAAGCCCATTTCGTGAGGCCCATTAGCAGGTTGTGGCCCAAGATGGAGAATTTGACGAGATCTGCAGAAAAGTTCCTAGAGACCCACCGAATCCTCGGAGAGATTCTTCCTCTGCCAGAATCTGCAGAATATCTCTGCTGCACCTTTTCATAGGTGCAGATCCTTCTATTTGTCTTGTCAAAATCTTCTTGAGCCTTTTCTTCAAAAAAAAAAAAAAATCTTCTTGAGCCACACAATATCCTCCGACAGATTTAACAAAATCCAGAATCTACAGATATCTCTGCTCAAGCATGTCAGCCTTCTAATCTGTTATATCATGTTTGTGTTTTTCTTAGAAATGTTTTCAGCTATCATTTCAAGGATACTGTCATTATGGACGACGCTGAACCTTTAGTGGGCTTCATAAGGCCCCATTATAACCATGGAGGATGATTATTCTGAAATTTCTGAGTGATCTCCTTCTTAGAGAGTGCTCCAGTGCTTGTGGACTCAAGCACAACCCCCTTGTTCACACATGGGTTCAAGAGGATAGTTCTGCAGATCCAGGACTTGGCTGTTTCAAGGAGGAAGGCTTATGGATTTAAGTCATGTTTCTGCGTAAAGGCTGCATCAGAATAACTTGGCGTTAACTGAAGGTTGATTGAGACATCTACTGTGGTGTTGATCACATTAGATGGCCTCAGTGTTGACCACATATTTGACCATCAAAGAGTGTTGTAGACCAAGGGTTGACCGTAGTAGAAGAGCTTGACATTGACCAAGTGTTGGCTGTGGAACGACTTGATGTTGACAGGGTGTCGACCACAAGTCTGACAGTGGAGAGAGGCCATACCAGAGGACCCAGGTGAAGCCTGGGAATCTAGGAGAGCACCAGGAGAGCAGGCAGACAATGCAAAATGGAAGCAGAACTATCCTCTTCATGCTTCTATTTTGTCTTGTCAGAAGCATGAAGATGATAGTTCTGGATTGAAGTCTTGTCAGAATCTGCAGAGTTCTGACCACAACAAGACCCTGGGAGCATCCAGAAGACCAGGGAGACCCAGCAGGAAATCTTGTACGACTTGGCAAAATCCACAGCAGACCCAGAAGACTTCATTTGAGAAAAGCAATACCAGGGAGGGGTCTGCAGACCCAGCAGATGAGGGTGGAACTATAAAGCCCAGGAGAAGACTGAAAAGACAAAGCAGATGTAGGGAGAAGAAGACCACAGGATAGATCATAGCAGAAGATCATTGGCAGGCCCGAGTTGCCACGGTTTAGACCACAACGTAGACCAAGCCATTGACCAAGTCTTTGACCACAGCAGACCTCCACATTTGAGGGTGTTGATCTCGCCATCTGCCAGGAGTAGACCACTACAGGGGACCACAGCGGAAGACCTGGCATTGTCTGCAGTAGGACTGTGGCACAGAACCTCAGCATTGATTTGGGAGTTGACCACGGGGTTGAATCCAAGGGCTGTTGTTTTAATCAGGACTTTGATTGTGGCAAGGAGAGCAGTGTTGACAGCAGATACCCACACAAAGGTTGTGGCGATGACTTTGTATATGAATGCGGGTATGACCAACGAAGGAGTGCCAGTGGAAATTCAAATCAGCACCAGAGGAGTGCCAAAGGCGCGGACTGAATATCATAGCTGTGCAACCAGAGTTGTATTTTCAGTTGTGTCACGACAATGCTAGCAACAAGTCAGCGTCAGCACCTCGCCATCAGAACCCTTATAAGCAGAGACACAACATAAGCACAGAAGCTGCATCAGGGAAGGACAGACCACATCATCAAGAACTAGTTTAACAGAGAAGCCACTTGGAGGGGTCACGTCAGCAGGCAACGCCATGGCAGCGACCACTGCCACATCATTGGCACATTTTTCTCTGCCTTACATTCAATATCCAAGCTGGAAATCCAGAACATTACTACCGGCTTCAGTGGGGTTGTTAAACAGAGGTTAAAAAATTTCACCCACTACTTAAATAGAGCGTTTAATGTAAATGTGTAGCCATCTGCATATTTAAGGCAGGCAGATAGAATGGGAATAAAAATGATAGTTTATACCAGATTTCTAGGGTCTATGGCCCTGCTCCAAGGGCAGCAGGCTCTTCCCATCACCCTGCCTCCAATCTCTCAACTTTGATCAGCAAAAAGCAGACAAAAAGAACAAAAAGACATAACTTTTTAACATATGGCTGAACATATTTCTATTCAGTCACATTCCATCTTCTGTTTTTATTCGGTCTTCTGTTCATGAACCTTATTTGAGAGAACCACAAAACAAAAGTTCAACAACCACTCATCGAGCAACTTCAAAACAAAGACCAGCTACTGATGACCTTAGAAACCAAATGCGACCTCAAAAGGTTCTTTCAGCTTAATGCTCCTCTCAAGGTTGGCCCTAAGTGGATTTTTTTGAGAAGATTAAAAGATAGCTGCAACCGAGATATACTTCTCTTAGTAACAAGAAGAATTACTCAATTTAGAGTGTCCCGATACATCCAAACCAAAAATGAGGAATATACAAGAGGAGAAGAAAAGATTGAGATGTAGGGGTAGAATGTTGTAGATTGAGTTCTGTCGCATTCTCTGGGGATGGAGGATCTCTGTCACCAGCCAGTAGTTTCCCCTTGGTTCTTGAAATATCCAATGCCAATGATATCAAGAAACTTCTTTATTTCTACATATTTTTCCCATGTCCAGTCTTTCTTCAAACAGGATGTGGCATCCATTGGCGTAAGCGTCCTTCTTTGGTCTTATTTTCTTTTTCCTTTGATAAGCTCAACAACCATTCATCAACCAACTTTGAAGCCAAGGTCAGCTACTGACCTTTGAAACCAAATGCGAGCCCAAATGGTCCTTTCCTCTTACTGACCTTCAAAAGATTTGTCTTGTGCAAGATAATTTTTAGAAAAAGAAGGTAAAAGCTAGCTGCAGTTCTCACATCCGTCCTCAGCTACCATCTCAGTTCACATGCACTTATCCACATGGCAAATGTTTTATCTTTCCTCAATATGCATGAGACCAGGGCATGCTTGCTGGGATGAGTCAAGCATGAGGAAGAAGAAACACGTTCTAAATGGTAATTAAAAATGAGTGTATACATGACCTAGAAGTACACCACTGTTTTCACCACCCATCAGGTTAAGATGATACTATTTCCATTCGCACGCCAGATTGGATGATTGAGCAACACAAAGAAATTGAAGTTCTCATAAATATAAGATAAATCATGTTTGAATTTAATAAAAAGCCCTTCAAAACAATGGATATGATTAAGCATGCAACAGTCTGACGGAAAGAGACAAATCATTTGAACGAAAGTGTCGTTCAACGTGGACTCAATTTCATCGATTATATTTTTAAGAGAAATATCCAATATATCAGATAAAAAATTTCAATGCCCATCGCAATGTATTTCAGCTACAGACCGCATACACACTATGACAATAAGATATATATTTTTTGAAACAAAACATTATGACTATAAGATAGGAGTTCAAGTGCCCGTTTTATAACAAGCTTGCATTGGTGTATCAGAATAATACCTTCTCAGAGGCCACCAATTCAGCCTCCAGCTTCTGAATAAAATTCAGCGCAGCGATATTAGGAACTTCAAATTTCTCTCGACTTCCCACTTCCTCCTCAGACCGAATCCCACGTAACCCATCTCCCTCATCAGAAGAACACACGCTCTTTACTTCACAATCTTCCCCACTAATCGGGGAAGAATTTTCGAAATTCCGCACCAGCGACAACCGATACTCGGCATTCCACAGCGTGTACCTGAAAGAAGAGTTTCCAAGATCAATTCAATCAAGGGGAAAAAAAAAAGGAGAACCCAAAAGGAAGAATAATCAATACCCAGTGATAACAGACGAGACGAGGAGGCGGGTGAGGGGCAAATCGGAAGAGCAAACGGCCACGCGGAACCGATCGGAGGGCAGAAGTCCGAGCATGCTGGAGATGGTCCTCTTCATGGCTTCCTTGGCGGCCATGGAGACCCCAACGGCGATCTCGGAAGCGTCGAGAGGCTCGACCCGGCAGAGCACGTTGGCCAAGGCGGAGTACTCGCGCCTCCTCCGCCGCTGCTCTCTGGAGGTGGATACGAGGTCGTCGGCGAGGCCGCCGCTGCCCTCGACGCCAGAGGCGAGACATAGCCAGCCCGGGCGCGAGCTCTGCCGTCTCTCCGCCCCGCCCCGCGATTCAAGGCGCTGCACACCCCCCGAAGGAAATCCCTTAAAGGAGAGATCTTTGAAGCGCGAGAGGAGGAAGGCTGCTCTGCCGGAGGCTGCCGCCATGGCCGATCACTTCCCCTTCTCTCGACTCTCCTTCCTCCTCCCCCCTTTGCCACTGGTCTACCCGCTATATTGACAAAAATTCCCGGATGAAATAGCCCTCTAGAATGCTTTATATTACGAAAATACCACTCCTTGTGGGACTCAAATCCCTGGTTTCCACTATTCCTCGCTGGAATCAAGCTACTGTCGCTCCCCGCGCGACACGTACCCCATCACCGGGCCCGCTGAGGCCCACTGTGGGTCAATGACCGATTAATAAATCATTTGCGGTTGGGGTTTTTTCCAGGCTTCTCTTCTGTTTCTGACTGAATTAGTCAGAATTAGACAGCTCTATATCTACTGCAGGTCTGTCAGATGTATCATATTTGGTGATAATTATAATTTTTTTGAATTTGATCATTAGCTTAAAGTTTTCTGTATGTAATTGTAGCATCGTATTTTTCTTGTATTTTAAGTTATTTATTTTTATCTCTTCATATTCTACATAAACTTATGGACCATCAAGCTGCCGTCGCTCCCCACGTGACACGTACCTCACTGTGGGTCAAAGACCGACTAATAAATCATTCGCAGTTGGGGTTTTTTCCAGGCTTCTTCTGTTTTTGACTGATTGTCAAGCGCTCGTTGTTTACATAATAATTAGTCAATTATATATCCTACTTGTCTGTCAGATGTATCATATTTGGTGATAATTTTAATTTTTTGAATTTGATCATTGGCTTAAAGTTTTCTGTGAGTAATGATAGCTTCGTATTTTTCTTGCATTTTAAGTTATTTATTTTTATCTCTTCATATTCTACAAAAAATTATGGACCATTAAACTAAGGTTTTACTGGTCCATAAGTTTATGTAGGCATGGGTTAAGAATGGGAAACGCATTACAAGATGCCAAAACTTGTTGAGCTGACCTCATACATGTTGGTGGAGTTTTCCTCATTCCTTATGTCCCACGTTAATTGGCGGAGAGAGAGTTTGACACTATCTTCAAGGATCATCATGTGGTAGTTATGTGATGGCGATGATGCTCTAGCTGGGTGGCACTTGGCTCGTGCCATCCATGTTCACACCCATGTGATTTGCCACTGGCACATGTATTTTGATATGTGTGTACTTCCAACCAAGGTGAAAAAAGGTGGGGTTTGTGAATTGATGGCAGGATTGGTGAGCTTGTCTTCTCTTTGGTATCCCTCATGAAACTATAGTGCATGTTGATTAGTGACATGCAACATTTGGTTATGTCATTCTAAATACTCTAGAGGTGTCAATGCAAACATGAACCTGCAGAATGCATATGAACTAATAATTATGTGTCAGCCTCTGGGACATTATCTCAAAGGTTTCACTCTTCTCATAAAAGTGATCCGTCATATATCATAAGAGTCTCTATTACATTTTTAATCTTAGTATCATAAAAATATGAGCCAGTAAAGATGATGCTCCCTACGTGTTCATGTAAGATGACTCCCCTGGTTGCCAGTCCAGATCCCCCTTAGTTACATTATCCATGTTGAGCGTCACAACCCAGGTAGTGGTGGCTGCCATCGCGCAAGTGGCAAAGTTGTCATAGGTTGAGTGTGAGTGGTTGGGATTCCCCACGACCTAAGTATCGCACATATACTTTGTGGCCTTCATGCAACATGCAGTACTAGGTGAAGGGTTCTCCTAATCTTGCACGGACATGTGATTTCCTGAAAACTGAGAAGAATTTCTCCTCTTCAAAATCTATTATATCAAGGTATGATGATATGTAGGTAGGGCTTCCCTTAAAATGTTGTGAAAAATCAGAAATCAACTTAAATACTAGTGGGAGAAATCGTTGGAAGCCAATTCGAGAAAAAATGGTATCAACATTCTCTGGAGATTTTTTAATGGAGAAATATATTCTCCATAGTGTTTCCTCTAAAGGAATTTGGGCAAGAATGTTAGTGAGAATCATCCTGGTTACCAATTACGATATTATTTGCGTAAGTAGCCCTCAGAGCATGAGTTTCCGCAAAAAGAAGTATACTCTAGAGAGGATCATTCCAAATAAGTTCATCCCAATTTAGTGTCAGTGAATATTTTGAAGATTATCGCTATCATAAGAACTAGAGGAATTCTGATCTATCGTGAGGGTCCTATGGGGCAATATGGACCAGGTCTAAGCTTAGTCATCAGAAAATCGTGTAAGATTGCTTATGGGAGACCATGATGCTCTAAGAATTTTCAGATATATGTGGCAGTCACACCAATCATACTTCTGTGAATTCATTTAAGTTTATATAAATAAATATTTATTTATTATTCTTATTGTGGAATAAAAATAATGATGTCCTCGAGTATTTATAGTTACTAAGTTATGACGAGTTAGTGATATAATGATCTCTAGTTTTTTAAAATATATCATAAAAATTATTATTCATAGGATACTTGAGATGGATATCAAAATTTCTGAATAAAATAATAGTATCAGATCCTACATAAAAAGTATGGCTGATAATAGGGCCATTAGTGTAGCAACAATAGGTATGAGCAGAAGGCACTCTTTTGGGAACTAGTCCATTCAATGGATTTGTATGATTGTTTGAATGGTATTCTATCTAACTCTCAACTAGTTTTATTCACGTTGCGCTCATGTAAGTGATCCTAAGACCTGAGAACCAAAGACACCTTAAGAATAGACTATTTTGACTACACGTTATGGGTCTCTAACTGACAGATTCAAATTAGTCTTAGCTCAGATACAACAAGAAGTTCACAAGGATGATTAGAGGTCAAGGCATGATCGTAGATCCTTTATATATGGGGAGATTGAATCATGGAAGAAGATGCATTTTATTCTCTTGTTTAGGTATTGGACATATTGAAGAATTAGTTCTCCAATGAATTTTCATTATGCGACAGTACCAACTAGAATAACAGAGTAAAGGATTATCCATACAAATTAATCGATGGTAAATGTTTCATGAGAGAGTTGATATAAATTTCTATATCTTGTAGATAACTTAGTGTATCTTGGCACTCCATGGGCTGGCAACTTTACCTATCAATCTGGTTAAATCATTCTCTAATTAAAATATGAATTTATACGTCCATATAGTTAATTATTAAGACTATTCATGAAATATCTTTAGGGCATTAAAGTTATTAACTATACAATAAATGGGCCTCGAGGGTTCCACATATAAAATATATGGATGTTTGTGGGTATGATAAAATAATATGGCCTCTTTAAAAAAGTGTCCAAAACATTATAAATAAAATGGCATCAATTTTTAAGTGCTCATGCAGAAAAGGACTAGGAAACATATCCATTTCTAGTGTGATTGGATGGTGAGTAGATCTAGAATATTTTCAATATGTTTTAAAGAGAATAACTGGGAGATCACGTGGATGTATCAAGAGGCCGAACCGATGAGTGTCTTGAACAAACTTGTCCATGGAACCATGTTAAGGTGATGTGATCACTCAAGGTTTTATAGTTTTTTGGTGGTTCTATTTGTAAAATTTTCCCTTGATAAAATTATCTTGGATAGTCAATCAAGCCCATAAAAACCAAGAGAAGTACCCAAGTGTCAATAATTACAAGTTCGATCACTATTATATCAATTACATGGTGCGTAAAGGTTGGCATGTCTAGTAAAGGGGGCATTTTCTTGATGTGCCTTATCTCTGCAGGTATTGTGCCTTATCCAACTTGCCAGCAGATCACCGCGAGCATATCAATATAGTGCCGCTAACAAGCATTCCACCTCTTAGGGCCTTTAATATCAACCAAGAATAGATCCCATACATTTTATTTCTACACCATTCATTTTATTCACATACTTAGACCAATGCATTTTCTACGCTTAATTGTGCAAAACATGTAAAGGAACAAATATGATTGGTCACATTGATCAAAATGACATTCGTTGAAAGAAGTTTCTATGTAAGTAGCGTAAGATACTGCATGTCAAAGTGGTAATAAATAAAATGTGAATACGTATTTAAAATATTGTCAAACCCATGGAATTTGACATTGATTTTCATGGTTCTGTGAGTTAAACCTAACTGGTTTTGGGCATTCTAAATCAAACAGAGGTGGTTTAAAGATGGTTAAAGGTTCATATAGTGACATGAGTGAAAGATGGGATGTAAAAGGGGAGAGAGGCTCTATTAGAAGAGCAAAAAACTAAAAATTAAAATATATTCAACTAATTAAGTAGTTGATGTAAAAATTTATGTAACTATTCAAACCTTAATTTTTATCATAGGTGTATATTAAGTTGATTCTAATTATTTCATTTTAAATAAAAATTTTAGGAATGGTTGTTTCATATATGTGCACAAAGTTTTCTTTTGCATAAATTATGATATTTATGTTATGCATCTTCAATTGAAACTATAGATGATTATATAAAATAAATACTTTAATTTATCTTTAACTTGTAATAGTTTATTTTTAATTATTAATTTTCCATATGCAGTTGGTATATGTAAAAATCTTTTTAATTTATTTTTTGAATTAATTACTTTAAAATTTGTGTTTCATGATTTCAACACGTAACATTGATGAATGAAAATTTCATCTGTGAGTAATGTTGATGGTGGAGAGCCGTGTGCTGATGTATGCATGTGATATGATGGGCTAGATTCCACATGAGGCCCCTAAGAGTAATAAAGTTGGGTACTTATGTGTCCTAATGGTCATTCATGTCCACTATTTTACTCCAATTGGTAATCTCATTTAGGTAGATAACATTTGTTCACATCAAAGCGCCATATTATCATATAATTTTTTCCCGCAAACTCCCATAAGATGATTGTTGACCATAATGCCTTTAAAACTGTCATGCGGTCAGCTCAGGAGCCAAGAACATAGTTGGATTGAACGTGCGCCTGCCTCGATGCTTGGGAAGGAAGGTTGAGCAGCCTTCAATTGGGCAGTGGAACTCTCTTTGTGAATGCTTGAGGTTGCTTGGGGTTGAAAAAGAGTTGGGCTAGGTACGTGCCTGAATAACGATGCATTTTATTATCACATGGCATTTTATTCACATGCCCAAGTACTATACATATCCACATGATTGTTTCAATGACGGATCTCCTATTGAGCTTCTTCAACTACCGTTAAAGATCTTGTAGATCTTCTCATTGTCAAGTCTCAATAGTCGGTAGTGGTTTGATAATAACTAAAGACAAGGGCATGAAGTCTTCTTCTAATTCTTGCACAAACCCATCCCTAGATTCAAAACAAGGACATCTTGTGTCCTCCAAGTGATGGTGCCACCGTAGCTTGGAGTTGCCTGAGAGGTAGTAGTTGACCATTTCTACCATATTATCTTCCACTGTCAAGACCCACAAAAGTACCTCCCACGTCCTTTGAGCACCACCAAAAAGGTTCATCTCCGACACTCGACGCCCATCAGAGTCTCTTCCACATGCCTCTTTCAAGGTGGTCTTGACCTCCTCCACCTTGTAGTGGTTAAGCACCACCTCTCACAGTTTTGCATTCTCCTCCATGTGAGCGATGTAACCCTCTAAAGCAGCTTCTGCTTCATTAATTCTGAAGTCTGTCATATTTGCGACAAAGCACCTCCAACTAATCATTTAGGAGGAGAATAATCTAGCTCATTATCTTTAGAGGTTTCCTCTCCATTCCGCCATCTCAAGTCATTTCGGGCACAATCAGCACAATAGCGTCTGCTTTTGCAAACTTGGCTTTGATACCACATTTTCATGTGACTAAACCTGCATTGGTGAAATTTGTAGTTAAGTAGCATGCTGGTCTTGATCATGTTCACCAAGTCACACAGCATTCCCAATTGCAACAAAAGTATTTGAGTACTTAAGAGTTTGAGAAAGAAGTAGTGGGGTCGGCCCTTGAGAGAACACGATGTACTTGTTGGATTCTAGAGGCCTAGATCTGGATGAACAAATCAAAAAACGATGCACAGCGGAAGACTTTTGCGAATCGAACGACATCAATGAAAACCATTAAACGAGGTACCTTTGCACGAATCTCATTCGTGATTTCTTCGATTCCGGAGTGAGACGAGTCGAGCTGCTCAAGTGTGCAGCCTCTAGACGTATCCACACGGTCCTCAGCACGTCGGATCTCCTCCTTCTTGTTGACGAGCCCCGTTCTTTCTCCGTCGGCGTCGTTACGTCATCCCGATCATGTCAGGGTTGGAGAGGGGGTGTGGGGAGAGTGGAGAAGGGGAAAGGCCACTGAATAATTTTGGTCTGGGTGAATTTCGTTCAGAGCCTTCCCCTAATTATACTAAGTGGGTATTTTTCATAAAAACCCCCAAAACTTAAGTATATATTCCAACGTCCAAAAGACCATTTGCGTGTGACCCTCTAGGCCCATGTATTAGTCTAGTTAACGGCCTCAGCGGCCCAATAACCTTTATTGGCCTTCCAAATTAATTAACTATATCATCATATAGATTAATTAACTTCGGATCGATTTAATCCAATTGATAGGTCGAGACTCCGACACGTGGGGTGCCAAGCTATACCTCGTGTCCTAGAAGATACGAAGGAGTGTGTATCGACTCGCTCATGGAACCTGTTCGTCATCAGTTACTGTGTACGTATAATCCCTCATCCACTTGACGCTCCTTGGACGACTTAGGGTATGGTCAACTGTCAAACCCTAATCGATCATCCAAGTTAGTACTGATGCATTCGGAAATCATCAGAGAACTCTTCTCCGATATTTCATTGCCTTGGCCAAGGACTTCATCGCATCATCTTCCTTGAGCTGTCACCTCTTATACCGAGGGTGGACGATCCCATCTTGACCACTCAATCGCCTTCGTGTACTTCTTGATGCACCCAAACTAAGGCCGTTTAGAATCCCATGATTAGAGACTCGTTGGCCATAGCCAAAGTACAACCGTCCATCCACAAGACGTCTTTGGTGTCTCAGGTCTAAGAACCACTTACACAACCGTGACGTGAATCAACCTGATCGACAGTTCGGTATAATATTATTCAGGGATTCGTACGAATCAATTCAGTGAACTCTTTCCACTAAAGAGCACTCACTATCTATCCTTAGTGTCACCACACTAATGGCTACGGGACCGGCCATACTCATCATATGAGTGAGGCTAGATAGTGCTATTCTATCTGGATACTTCAATGTCCTTCTCGCGTATCCTTTGAATAGGAATGTTTAGAACACATGCTTAAAGACTAGTGATCTCCGTATTACAATCTCATCATAATTCACAAAGTCCGATCATGTATTCATGGACTTCATTATATGCATCACACGTGCACTATAATGAATATGTTCTATTAATGAATATGGAACGAGATGTGGAATGTGTGATTGGCTTGCCGGCCACATATATTTCCATCAGTACTATATCTCCTAGAGAAACAGAGTCAGCCGCATTAGGCTGCGTCACTATGACTAGGGGTAATATGGCATTTGATCGTTACATCAGTGATGACATGAAGGCACCAACCCACCTAACCCACAGCTAACTACCTATCATCTCTGCCAACCTACGCCATGTTGGAAGGTTATCAATTGCTTTAGGCCTTCCTGTAGTGATCTCTTCCTCCACGTGAGTCGATGGATCTCCAATACTCAATCATTATCTCCCTCATCTCTCCTCCAAATTGAGTAGACCTCCACCATCTCAATTGGAAAGATCATTGAAGAACATGACAGGAGATGAGGATTCCCCCCTTTTAAAATTCAAAGATCAATTTTATTTTTGGTAAGAAATATGGTTTTTTAAGATGGTAACATTCCAATTTAATTGGCAAGAAAGATAAGGGACTATATATATATCAATATGGGATTAATAGGAGTCCTTTCTAGGGATCTAGGTGATTGTTTTGTCCGTTTTGGTCTCTAGAAATGGCTCGCTGGCAACCGAGACAATGACAAGGGGCAGAAATGGAGAAGGTTGCGCTTGACCTCTTGATCTCTGTTTTAAAGGGTTCGACGCCTGTGCTTATATCGCACCTATGAACCTTCATGGTATATGTGGACCAAAACGATGATCCACTGTCCACATCCTGACTGTACAATGAGCATCTACAGGACATGTCTCTTGCATTTTCTCCTACATCAGCATCTCGGAGGCCATTTGCAGCTTGAAATAAGAAAAAAAGATATAAAAGGTGGGGAATTTATTTTGAACATTTGATCTTCTTTATGAAGATCAATGGTCATGATTGGAACACATTTTTTAAAGAAACCTACTTTGAAATGAGCTTTGGTCCCGGTCGACCATTAGCCCTTTATAGGCTGGCATGTGGGCTATTGTCACGTGATCAAATTTCGAGCTAGGTGATAAGCTCTATTTTAGTGGTTTTTACTGGTTATTTATCAGTTTAATCGTGTGAGGATTGAGCTTATGCAACACAATTTATAACCTCACTGCTTTAGGGCAAGTAAGGGTCGAACCTCAGAGAGCAAGGAAAAAAGTGGTAGTTCTTTTCAGATCAATCTTTATATTCAAATCTATATTTTCAAATATCAAAATCTCTTAGAAAATTCTTCAGTAAAAGCTACAGAGATTTCTTTAAAGTATTGGTTCACTCAACTCTTCAGTTAGATTATCTTTAGTTAGATTCCACAGAGTAATCTTGGTTAAAACTTAACTGAGCAGAACCGTCAGCAAAGAATTTCTTTGCTGACGGTTTGCTTATGCTCTATGAAGCAATAGAGCAAACACCCTGCGCGCGGACCGCTGGTTGCGCGCAGGGGTGCCACTCAGTCGCCCTGGTAGCCTTGGCGGCCGATGGCCTTAGCTGCTAGCGGCGTGGGCTGCTAGCAGCGTGGGCTGTTGGCTGCCTTGGCTGCCAACAGCATGCGCTGTTGGCGGCTGAGCAGCTGGCGGTCGGCTGCGCAGCTCGCTGCCGGGCGGCCGTGGCTGCGCAGCCGCGCGCCGCGGCTCACGCTGCTGGCGTCCTTGGTTGCCCGCAGCTCACGCTGCTGGCAGCTTTGGTTGCCGGCGGCTTGGGTCGCTAGCAGCTTCTGCTGCTGGCGGCCTTGGCTGCCTACAGCTCGGGCTGCTGGCAGCGCAAGCTGCTGGCTACCTAGACTGCTGGCGACCGAGGCTGATGCCCTGGTCGTTGGCTGTCTTGGCTGCTAACAGCCTAGGCCGCCCACCCCTTAGGTAGCTGCAACTGGGTTGCTGGTTGCCTGGAAGCTGCCACCAGAGGTGGTTTCACCTGGACAATGGAGAACAACAGGGTTTCTTTGGAGAACGAAAGGGAGATGGATTTGAACGAACAGAAACTCGAAATCGAATAAAAAACGAAACAATCTCTGCTGGAAATATTGGAAGATCACTGGTGTGAATCTTCCAACCCAACCTAGCTTGTCTGAAATGGAGAGAATTACATCGTACTGAAACTTGAGAAATCGCTCCGTCCACGTGTCACGTCCTTACGGCGAGGCGGAGGTCTTCAATCCCAAGCTAATCTTCAGCTCGTTCCTTCTCTCCAACTCCAAAGCTCATCAGCTCCTGGAGGGTGCAGAAATCCTTCTTCTCCAAGCCCTAGTTCCCTTAGAGAAAATTCTGAACAACCTAAAATCAACTCTCAAGAGAGTATTTATAGGTTTCTCTTAAGTCATGCCCAGGGGCATTTTCGTAATTTATGCTTCTTTGAATTTTTGCCCGCTCCTCTCAATCCTCATCTCTTTCCTTGATCTTCTTAACCTGTCTCTGAATGTTTACTAACCATAAAATGTTAAATATATTCCACTTGATTCAAAGGATCAAGTGGGGTTAGTGATTTCATAAAATGATGCATATGCATGATATTAGCATGAATTAACATTATAATTTTGATGAATGAAAACTAAAAAGTTTAATTATTTGATGACATATTTGAGAGTCATCAAACACCCCCCAACTTAGATCATTACTAGTCCCTTAGTAATAAAATGCAGGTGAGAATAAAAGATGATCTCAAGTTGACTTTCGACTTCCGATAGCTTTGATTCATGCTCTTTTCAAGGAGTATTTTCAGCAATTGAACTTGACCAGCCTAGGAGAAATTTAGGATCTATCTCAGCCTTCTACCTCAACTAAGTGCACTTGATCTACGGAGTACATATAGTAAGTACATAGTATATGGAGTAAGGTCGAGTTAACACCCCAAGTGCACTATTGAACAAGGCGTGGAGAGCGGTGCTAATGGTAGCTCAATACTATGGCTATAGTAGCATCGGCTCAAACACATGGGAGACAGCTTTTCCACCTTTATTTTCTTTGGCATTTGCTGCTTGTTGGTCATTTTTGATGACAATCAACTTTAGTAACTATGATGCAAGCTTTTGCTTGTTTTTTTTTTTTTTTTTTTGTGCAATGCAGCTTTCACTTTATAATTTGGTGGCGCTTATCCACTACCCATGTGCCGTCCTTAGTAGACCGGCAGCTTATTCCCCTGACAAAGTTTTGTATCCTTCTTGGTTCAGGGAGCTTCACTCACATCATAATAATATTGCCAATGAGCTAGCACTAACCCTACTCTCCACTAAAGCTAAAAATTTCGTGCATGTAAGTGCTAACTCAACCCGAAGTCGGTGGTGAGGTGAGAGAAATATAATGGTAAGAGATGTGGATGTAATAGTACGTATCATAGTGCACCTAGCTAGGCTTACTTCACCTAGGATTTCCTAGCTGGCCATTCTTGCACCTCTACCCTTTTGAAAAGAATCAAATTATCATGCATATCATTGGACAAGCATCTCCTAGGATCATCAAATATCCATGGTTTGTGAATGCAAAACAAAAAATTTTAATGGATGATGCATGCAACTGTACTCCCCTCTCCCCCAATAAAAAGGCATGTTCCTACATGACAAATCATAATTACGAGAAAGGAGAAAGAGAGGTCAAACCATGGAAGGAAAGGCGGCAATCAGCATTCGTGTTGTCCAGTGATGGTGTACCTAGCTTGGATAGGAGTAGCTGCACACGAAGACAGAAACAAAAATGAAGAAAACAAAAACAAAACACAGAAAAATAAAAAAACAGAGAAAATAGGAAATGGAAGCAAAAACTAGTCAGATCATGAGCTCTCGTGCAGTGGCTTTTCTAAAGTAATATTCATGGGGCTATTAAGATCTTCTTCTTCTAAGTAGGGTTTGAGCCGTTGCCCATTCACAGTGAATTGTCTTTGAGATGTAGGATCAAAAATGGTAACTGCTCCATTCTCAAAAACCTGCTGAACAAGGAAGGGGCCATCCCATCGCGTTTTCAATTTTCCTGGAAAGAGTTTTAATCTAGAGTTGTAAAGCCATACTTTTTGATTCTCTACAAAAATTTGTCTCTTCAAGCTCTTATCATGAAACATCTTCATCTTGGCTTTATAAATCTTCGAATTCTCATAAGCCTCATTTCTTAACTCTTCCAACTCATTCAATTGAAGAAGTCTATGCTTGCCGGCTCTATCCAAATCTAGGTTGAGTTTCCTAATAGCCCATAGGGCCTTGTGTTCTAACTCAAGTGGTAGGTGACAAGCCTTCCCAAAGATAAGTCGAAAGGGAGACATGCCGAGAGGAGTTTTGTAAGCGGTCCTATAGGCCCATAATGCCTCGTCTAGCTTCCTAGACCAATCTTTCCCATCCGGACGCACTATTTTCCTCAAAATTTTCTTAACCTCCCGATTGCACAATTCAACTTGGCCATTGGCTTGAGGGTGATAAGGAGTAGTGACTCGATGATGGACACTAAACTTCTTGAGGAGGTTCCTAAAGTTGTAGTTTGTGAAGTGGGAACCTCCATCACTAATGATAGCTCGTGGGCATCCATATCTATAAAAGATGTTTTTCTCAATAAAATTAGTCACTACCTTACTGTCATTGGTTTTGGAGGGAATGGCTTCTACCCATTTGGAGACATAATCGACAGCCATCAAAATATATTCATAACCATTAGAACTAGGGAAGGGTCCCATAAAATCGATTCCCCATAAATCAAATATTTCTACTTCTAGGATGGGTTGTAGGGGCATTCTATCTTTCCTATTTATGTTGACGGATGCTTGGCATGCTAAACAAGTATTATAAAATTTCTGGCCATGAAATAATGTAGGCCAAAAGAAACCCGATTCAACAACTTTATGAGCTATTACCTTGGCCGAGTAGTGTCCCCCTCCGGGTTTGGAATGACAGAATTCCAAAATGCTTCTTTGCTCGCTCTCGGGGACACACCGCCTCAAAATTTGATCTTGGCCTTGATGGAATAGCTCCGGATCTTCCCAAAAGTAAAATCGTGCATCCTTAAGCAGATTCTTCCTCTCATGAGACGTCCATCCTGTGGGAATTTTTCCTGAAACCAAAAAATTGACAATGTGCGCGTACCAAGGAAGCGATGTTCCTTGTGCGGTTAGGACATATTCATCAGGAAATGCATCATTTATAATCTCAGGTTGGGTGCTCATGATTCGAGAGAGATGATCTGCTACTACATTTTCACACCCTTTCTTATCTTTGATCTCTAAATCAAATTCCTGCAATAAAAGCACCCATCTAATCAACCTAGGTTTGGCCTCCTTCTTCGTTAACAAGTATCTAATAGCTGCATGATCAGAAAAAACAGTAATTTTACTACCTAACAAGTAAGATCTAAACTTTTCTAAAGCAAAAATAATGGCCAGCAGTTCCTTCTCGGTAGTAGTATAATTTAGCTGCGCGTCCACTAAGGTTCTGCTGGCGTAGTAGATGACCACGGGTTTCTTGTCGATTCGCTGACCTAACACTACACCTACTGCAAAATCAGAAGCATCACACATTAGTTCAGAAGGAAGGGTCCAATGGTGCCCTTGCAAGATAGGCGCATTAACTAAGGCTTCCTTCAATTTATAAAATGCATCTTTAGCTTCTAGTGTTAGTTCAAACTCATTGTTCTTAGACGATAAAAGATTTGTAAGAGGTTTGGAAATTTTAGCAAAGTCAAGAATGAAACGTCTATAGAAACCCGCGTGGCCGAGGAAACCCCTAAGGGTCTTTAGGCTTAGGAGGCAGTTTGCAAAGGTAGGTCCAAATACTGAAAAATCATCCATAAAGATTTCTAGACATTCTCCTACTAAATCAGAAAAGAGGGCATTCATACACCGCTGAAATGTGGCGGGGGCATTGCATAGCCCGAAAGGCATACGCCTAAAGGCATATGTCCCTACGGGACTTGTAAATGTTGTCTTCTCTTGATCATCAGGATGGATGTTTACTTGGTTGTACCCTGAATAACCGTCAAGAAAACAAAAATATTGTTGCCCCGACAACTTTTCTAATATTTGATCCATAAAGGGTAGAGGGTAGTGGTCTTTCTTGGTCGCCTTGTTTAGCTTCCTATAATCAATACATACTCTCCATCCAGTGGTCAATCTCTTCTGCACCTCTTCCCCTTTTTCATTCACTTCCACTGTAATTCCAGACTTTTTTGGCACCATGTGTACGGGACTTACCCATCTACTGTTGGATATGGCGTAAATTATTTCCGCATTCAACCACTTTATAATTTCTTTCTCAAGAACCTCTCTCATGTAAGGGTTGAGTCTCCTTTGATGCTCTCTACAAGGTCTGGTTTCCTCTTCCAGAAATATCCTATGTTCACAGATTGAAGATGGAATTCCTCTAATATCATCAAATGTCCAACATAGAGCCTTCTTATGCTCCCTAAGTACCTCGAGCAAGTCTTTTTCGTGTTCAGGAGTTAGTGATGAAGATATGATTACAGGTAGGGTTTTCTTCTCATCTAGATGTGCATATTTGAGGGATGAAGGTAACGGTTTCAGTTCTGGTCCTACCTCTACCGAAGGGGAGTCTATGATTTCTTCTTCTAGCCCTCTACCCTCTACTTGTGACAAGTATTCCTTAACCACATTCTCTCCTTCATCCTCTGTACATAGTTTTAACTCCTCATTGCTTCCTAAGGGACACTTCATCATTTTTGATGTATCAAGTTGGACTCTCTCCTTTCCAATTTTAAACTCCACCGTCCCCTTCTCCCAATCCATAATCGTTTTTGCCGTAACTAAAAATGGTCTTCCTAAGATAATAGGAGCTAAGCTAATGTTTCCCGATATCTTTACATCAGTCACTATAAAATCTACAGGTATTTCGCAATTCTCTACAGTGATCATGACATCGGTTAACCTTCCCTCGGGTTGCCTAACAGTTCCGTCAGCTAGGAGTAAATCCATATGTATTTCCTCCAAGTCTCCAAACCCACACTCCTCATATAATGCCGTTGGGATGATGCTTATGCTCGCTCCCGTATCTAATAAAACTTTAGAAAAGGTATTTCCTCCTATTTCACATGTAATGAAAGGGGCTCCGGGGTCTCTCATCTTAATAGGGATGGCATTAAGAATGTTAGAGGCATTTTCAGATAATTTAACTACTTCCCTAGGCTTCCTAATGGTGCAAGAATCCTTAAGGTATTTCTTTAGGGAGGGTGCACACCTAAGCATGTCCTCTACAGTAACAGTCATGGTGGCTCTTTTAAAGTTCTCAAGTAATCTATTTTCATAATCAAGAGTCGGTTTTTTCCTATTTAAAGCTGAAGGGTAAGGAACATGTTGCCCACTCGTAGAAGGTAGAGGTTCCTCCACGTAGGGAGAATCCTTTCCTTCTTCCTCTCTTGGTTCATTCCCCTTCTTAGAATTCTCTATAGAATTCTGATAAGGATCCTGAAGTTCCTTTCCATTTCTCAATTTTGAGATTGCTAGAACTTCAGGATCTTCTCCATTCGTATCATCATGAATGGAGTGTTGCACATGATGTAGGTTGCATGAATTTATTACCGGTTTCGTGGGAAGTTTATATGATGTGCAATGGGGTTCTAGAGTTATACCTTGGTGTTCAGGTGGTGCAGGTCTGAAGCTCTCCAATAGCTTCCTCATCTGTTCTTGGGACTCCAACATCTGCTTCGTTTGGAACTCCATGATGACTTGCATGCGCATCTCCATCTCCGCTCTCAACTTCTGATTTTGCTTCTCGATCATATTTGAAATAACCGGGGTTAGTGTAGAGAAATCAGGTTGAGTTTGAGAGGGAGCCTTATACTGCTGTTGGTGTCTTGATTGAAACTGCTGCTTCTGCTGAAATTGGTGTTGAAAAGGAGCTTTGTTCCCTTGGGTGAAGCTCTCTCCACTTTGAAATCCGACTCTCTTTTGGCCAGCCCATGGTTGTTGAGGTTGATTGAAGGCTTTCACTTCTTCCTCCATGGACTGGCAAGCTCCATCTTCATGTTCCCTGCTAAAACAGAGAGAGCAGATTTTAGCTTTAACAATGGGAGAATTACCTAAAAAAACGTTCTTCAAGGTGGAGGTGAGCTCCTCCAATTTCAGGTTGGTCTCTCTTAAACCCGCTTGTAGCTCCCCCTCCTTGGTGTTGACCTGCAGAACTCCTACTCTTTTTGGCTGCAGGTTTCTCCCATTCTGATTGGCTCCAATCTCCTGCAAGTCAGTTTCTGCAACTCTCTCCAAAATATCGAAAACTTCGTCCTCATAAGCGGTATAAAACGTTCCGCCCGTAGCGAGATTTACTTTGTTTTTCATAAAATAAGCGAGAGATTCATAAAATATTTAAGCTAATTGACATTGCTCAATGCCATGGTGAGGACATTTCCTCAACAAGTCATTGAATCTCTCCCATGATTCACTAAAGGCTTCTCCGTCATGGGGATGGAAATTGTGAATTTCTCTTCTGGAAAAGTTGGTTTTGGAGAGAGGGTAAAATTTCTGCAGAAATTTTCCTTGCATTTCTTCCCAAGAATTAAAAGTAATTCCTAGATTACGATACCATGCGAATGCTTTATCTTTTAACGTCAAAGGAAAATATTTCATTTTAAGCATTTCTGTAGATATTCCGGGAACATTTTGAGACGAGCATCTAATATGAAAATCATCAAGGAATTCTAATGGGTTTTGGGCATGCAATCCATTAAACTCAGGCATGGAATTAATTAATGCATTGTCGTATCGAAATGAAATACCGTCGCCGATGTTCAGATTTACATCGGTTTGTCGTAGGCTTCCCGACGATGTCGACCTGTCCAGCATGGTCCTCCTCCTCTCATGCTGCTGATGAACCTCTTCAGCCATAGTTCTCTGCTGAATTTCTGGTTCTGTAACTGTAGAATCCAGAGTGGCGTCTCTAATAATTTTTTCTGCAGACTTCTCACCAGCTCCTGAGCGTGTAACTACCATAAATCTTCAGCAAAATGTTAGCAGACGATGGGCTGAGGATTTTAAAGTCCTTCAGCTTAAGAGGATAATAAAGAACGACTGTAGATTCAGAAAAACAAAAATTCCTACTGTAATACCGTGCTCCCCGGCAACGGCGCCAGTTGATAAGCTCAATTTTTGGGGTGTTTTTTTACTGGTTATTTAGCAGTTAATACGTGTGAGGATTGAGCTTATACAACGAAATTTATAACCTCACAGCTTAGGGTGAGTGAGGGTCGATCCACAGGGAGACGGCAAAAAACAGCAGAAGAATTCTTTCTATCAAATCAGTTCTTTTAGATCTCAATACTCAAGTATAAACTTTGGTAAACGATCTTCAGTACAAACGACAGAGCTTTGTTTAAAAGTCTCGGTGCAGCAAATCTTCAGTAAGGCTTTCCTTACTGAGGATTTGCCTTTGCCCTTTGGGGCAATTTCACAAACACCCAGCGGGTGTTTGTGCACGCGCGAGCGCCTGCGCGGGCGAGCCTGCTCGCTACGCTGCTGCGCGCGGGCGAGCCTGCTCGAGGCGCTGCTGCGCGTGGGCGAGCCTGCTCGCGGCACTGCTGCGCGTGGGCGACCCTGCTCGCGGCGCTGCTGCGCGCAGGCGAGCTTGCTGCACGCAGCTCTGCTGCGTGTGGCGTTGTTCCCCGCGGCTGGGATTGTTGGCAACCTAGGCTGTTGCCTGGGTTGCTAGCAGTTTGGAAGTTCTGCAGGGATGGATTTCACGATCTGATGCGAGAACAATGGAATTTTTGCTAGAATAGAATGGGCAACGATTCAATCAACTATGAAATTCGAAATCAAGCGTAACCAAAGGAACAACAGAAATTGGAAATGCTGAAGACACAGCTTGTGATCTTCAACCCAACTCTGATTGTCTTAGAAGGGAGAAGAAGATTGTACTAAAACTGAAACGCTCACGCCTCCCCGTGTCACTCCTTCCGGGCAAGGCGACGATCGTCATGCTCCAGCTACTCCTCAGCTTGCTTCTCTCCCAGCTCCAATGCTCATCAGCCTTGGAGGGTCTGCAGAAATCCTTTCTCTCCAAGCCCTAGCTTCCTTGAGAAAAATTCTGGACAACCTAAAATCAACTCTCAAGAGAGTATTTATAGGTTTCTCTTAAGTCATGCCCAGGGGCATTTTCGTAATTTCTGCTTCTTTGAATTTTCGCCCGCTCCTCTTGATCCTCGTCTCTTTCCTTGATCTTCTTAACCTGTCTCTGAATGTTTACTAACCATAAAATGTTAAATATATTCCACTTGATTCAAAGGATCAAGTGGGGTTAGTAATTTCATAAAATGATGCATATGCATGATATTAGCATGATATTAGCATGAATTAATTATTTGATGACATATTTGAGAGTCATCAATGGGGAATATATTTTATGGGGCCATTCCCAAACTCTTATGGTTATGGGTAAATTTTGATAGCAGTTGATTATGTGTCAAGATGGGTAGAAGCTATCCTACCAAGACCAATGATAGTAAAGTAGTGGTGAATTTTGTGGAAAATAATATCTTTTATAGATATGGGTTTCCTAGAGCTATAATTAGCGATGGAGGTTCTCATTTTACAAATTATAATTTCAGAAATCTTTTGAAGAAGCTTGGCGTACATCATCGAGTCACAACTCCTTATCACCCTCAAGCTAATGGTCAGGTAGAGTTGAGTAACAAAGAGGTCAAGAAAATACTTATAAAAATATACGTCCTGATGGGAAGGATTGGTCAAAGAAGTTGGAAGAGGCATTAGGGGCTTATAGGACTGCTTATAAAACTCCTTTAGGAATGTCTCCCTTTCGAATGATTTATGGAAAAGCTTGCCATTTACCTTGGAATTAGAACATAAAGCTTTGTGGGCAATTAGGAAGCTTAATGTTTCTTTGGATAAAGCAGGAAAGCATAGAATACTTCAATTACATGAGCTGGAAGAAATTAGGAATGAGGCATAAGAGAATTCTAAAATATATAAAGCCAAAAGGAAAGTATTTCATGATAAAAATCTTAGGAGAAGAATATTTGTAGAAAATCAGAAAGTTTGGCTTTATAGTTCAAGGTTGAAATTATTTCCTGGAAAATTAAAGACTAGGTGGGATGGACCCTTTATTGTCAAGGAAGTCTTTGAGAATGGAGCAGTTGTAATTACAAATCCCCAATCTCAAAAATGCTTCACAGTAAATGGACAAAGACTTAAACCCTATTTGCAAAATGAGGATTTACATGGACCTATCAATATACCTCTAGAGAAATCTCCAAATAATGCTAGCATGATTTAGTTTTTACTGCTTTCTTTCCTTCTTTTTGTTTTGTTTTGTTTTCTTTCGTTAAGTTTGCAGGTTTAGCTATTCAAAGCATCAACTGAATAATGGATCAGACAACATCTTCACCAACTTGACTCAATTCGCTATCTCCACAAACTCCACATCCTCGGTTAGTTTCTCTCTCTCTTATTATTTCAATTATATTAATCATAAAGCATGTAGGAACACGCCATGTTTTAGAGGGGGGGGGAGTATCATAAATAATTTCTCTGAAGAAGGATGATGATCTCAGTTGATATCTAAGTAATGATAGATCTAGTACTTCAAATCTTGTCAAGGATGTTTGGAGTTAAAAGACTTGACAGCCAAAGGAAATCCAAGGCGAAATAAGCTTAACTAAGTGCATGGATGTTCATACTAGTTTGATTTTCACAATTCTTATCATTATATTTTTCTCACCTTATCACCCACCTCAGGTTGAGTTCACACTTACATGCATGAAAATTTTCGCTTTAGTGGAGAGAAGGGCTAGTGTTGACTCAAAGGCAGTGTTAAATATTGATGTGAGTGAAGCTCCCTAAGCTATAGAGGGATACAAAACCTCTTTGGGGAAATAAGCTGCCGATCTCCTAAGGACAGCATATGGGTGGTGGATAAGCGCCACTAAAAAATTTAGAAATAAATAAAAGCTGCACAAAAGTTGATATGTCATCCTAAAAAGGACAAGAAATGCAGAAAAATGTGCAATAAAAGAAAGGTGGAAAAGCTGTCTCCCATATGTTTGAGCCAATTGTAATATAGCCATTAGTAAGGAGAAATACTAGCACTGCTCTCCACGCCCTGTTCAGTAATGCGCTTGGGGAGTTAACTCAATCTTATCCCATGTATATGTACTTAGTAATATGTATTTCATAGGTCAGAAGTGCATTTAGTTTTGGTTAAGGCTGAAATATATCTTTTGAGAATTTCTCTGAAAGCTGACCATGTTCTATTGACAAAGGACTTCTCTTGACGAGCTAAAAGCAAGAGCTATCAAAAACAAAGAGTCAATGATTGATCATCATTTTATCTTTATTTATGTTTCATTACTATGGGACTAGTAATGATCTAAGTTGGGGGGTATTTGATAAATATAATTGTGTCATCATTTAAGCATATATGATGATGAGTTTTTTATGTATTACTATTCAATATATGTTTCTTTTGATTAATCTCATCTTTGTTTAAATAAGTACAGATACTTTGTTGGAGATAATGCACGTGGATCAAGGAAGGCGCCTAGACCAAGTCAAAGATCAGTTATGGATCAAGAAGGGTGCCTAGACCAAGCCAAATACCAGTTATGGATCAAAATGGACAAAGTCAAATGGCAGTTATGCATAAACATGAACCAAGTCAAATGGCGATCATAAATCAAGCTGGACCATTCAAATGAACCAAGCAGTTTAGAGAGAAGAAATCCTATAAATACTTTCTCAAAAACAATGTTCAAGTTGTCTAGAATTTTTGTTGGATGAGTGGAGTGTTGTTTGCAATCAAAGTTCTGTAGACCCTCTGTTGTTGCTGAGCAATTGAGCCAAGTGAGGAGACACAGCTGAGAAGATTCCAAGAAGAAGGATCACTTCCTAGCCATGAAGGGGCGTGACACAAGGTATGTGTGATTTCTTAGAATCCAGTTCTTTTAAAAGTCACTTTTAGACAGGTTAAGTTGGATTGGAAAGTATAAAGTTATTACTTTCCAAGTATCCAACATTTCCTGTCAATTCTACTCTTAGATTTGTGTTTTCATACACAACTCTGTGTGAGTGCACTGCATCTGCATGTGCAGTGCACTACCGCACAGCTGCGCGCTGCACACAACCGTGTGCCGCTGCGCAGCCGCAGCGCATAGCCACGCGCAACGCACAGCCACGCGCTGCTGCGCAGACGCAACGCACAGCCGCGTGTCGCTGTGCAGCCACAGTGCACAGCCGTGCGCAGAGCACAGCTGCGCGCCACTGCACAGCCACAATGCACAGTCGCGCGCCGCTGCACAGCACCGCACATAGCCGTGTAGTGCTTATCTCAGTGAGAACTGGACTTGGACTAAGTCTAGATCTATATGAGATTTGAATTTAAATTTTGAATTAATAAATCTTAAATTAAAAAAATCAAATATAAGATAGTTAAATCTTTACTCTTACTTCAAAACTTAAAATCATTAATCTATCTTAAAACAATTATTGATTGAATTGAAATATAAATTAAACTGAAATACCTGCTCCTTGTGGTTCGACCCTTACATACCCTAGGTTAGCGAGGTAATTTATTTATTGAATAATCTCAGATCCTCACACATTGATAAGATAAAAAAAATTCTAAAAATCATTATTTAAAAAAAACACTAAAATTTGGGATTATCACTCCTCCACTCCATCGGCATATAGGTGACCCCCGCCCCCATCCGCATTTAGTATCGAGTTGCTTATTAGCTTCCACCGACAATAGGCATTCTTAAATTGAATGTGGATGGTGTGGCCAAAGGGAACTCGGGGCCAGCACGGGGAGGAGGTATATTCCGAGACCATACGGGGAGTATACTCTTTGCCTTTTCTTCTTTCTATGGTACACAAAGTAATACAGTAGCCGAGGCTATGGCGATCTGTGATGGTCTACTCCTCTGTGAGGAACAGAACCGTCACAATATCGTCGTGGAATCGCACTCACAAATATTAGTTGATATGCTTCATCTAGGTACATGCTCCCAGTGGTGCCGACCTCGCACAAGATGCTTTCTTCATCAGTTGAGGGAGGGCAACCTGACGTAGGACATCATGTGGTGCCGACCTCGCACAAGATGCTTTCGTCATCAGTTGAGGGAGGGCAACCTGACGTGGAATGACTACGGGGTAGGCGAGGAAGGGCAGGACGACAGGATAAACAGACTAAGGGTAGGATGGATGTGGAGGGATAAAACAATCCACAGAAATTCACGGCCGGATTTGGATTTAAAACCGATGAAAATCTGGTGGTGCAGCTCCAATCCTTTCGAGGGTGGGAGTACTGTCTTCCCCCACCGCGACGATGCCTAAGCACCGAAATCAATACCTGAATTCGCATTGTGAGGAAACTCTCAAGAATGAGGGAGGATGAGTAGAAGATCCAAACCAAATCTAAATCTGATGGCGGTGGAAACTTCTCGAGAAGACACTGAACGGAGAACACGTCGACACCAAAGAGTTTAGATTTGGTTTGTGTCTCGAGAAGACACCTACCCAACTGGCACGCACGGTCAGGCTGCCGTAGCACACACCTACGCTCCCCATCCGTATCCAGAGCCCGCGACCCATACCGGACCACCAACGCCGATCGCGGCCTACCCACACCCGAGCTACGCCCCGAAGGCGGTCTACTACCCACAATCGACCCCACCGGCCGCACCCGTCCCCGACTATGTAGGGCAAGTAGGCCCTCGGGAGGTCCTTCAACCCGCGCCAGCTCGTCATCCGGATGATGAACGAGAGAGACGACGCGAGGCGCATCGCGCTATGATTCAGAAGAGCGTGCGCATGGAAGTACCTATCTTCGAGGGATCCCAGAACCCAAAGGACTACACGGATTGGGAATCCGACTTGGAGAGCTACTTACAGTGGTACGATATAGACAACGATCTTTGCATCTCCTACGCCGAAGCTCGTCTCGGAGGGCAACCTAAGATATTTTGGAAGAACGAGAAGGAGGCTGCCCGACACCGTGGAGACCCACCCAACACGTGGAACGAGATGTCTCGCAAGCTTAAGGATAAGTACATCCCTAAGCTCTACATGACCCGCTTGTTACTCAAGTAGATGGACCTAAAGCAAGGTCGACGACGGGTCAGCGAGTACATCGAGGAATTTGAGGAATATCGCATGAGGTGCAAGTTCGTTGAAAGCCCTCGGATTCAGATTGCTTTCTTCGTCCACGGATTACGGACGGACTTAGGGGTCAAAGTTCTAGAGCAGAACTGCAGTACCATGGACTTGGTCTATAGTCTAGTGGAGAGTAACGAGTACTCTCATGACGACACTGCACCGACGACCACCGTCGCACCCCGGGCGAACACCACTAGCTCGATCGCGAGCTCCGCCCCTAGAGCGGCATCCGGGTGGACACGAGGAACTCCGGCCACGCCACGACCAGCCACCCCGGCCCCCGCCCCCCACCCCAGCACCCGCGCTGGCACCGCCGACCCCTTCCGCGGTTTCGATCGCTAGGGCCCCAATAGCCGCCTATGAACCCATGCAGTGCTTCAAGTGCAAGGGGTTCGGACACCGCCGCACAGAGTGTCCTTCGCTCCTACACATGGACATTCACGGGAACCCGGTAGACGCCCCGCCGAAGGACGACTTTGAAGTGGATGAGTACCCAGGGGAGTGCCCCGAAGGGGAAGACTACGAGGAACCCCTCGGGTATATACAGATTACCCCGGCACCCCCGACCCCGGGTCAGCCCGTTGCGACCATGAGCATACAACTGGGCGCTCCATCAAGGGACCGTAGCACCCTAGCACGTCCCGTCACCACCCCACCAGCGGGGTCGGCCCCCGTGGCCATCGCATACCCAGGACGAACCCGCATCCCACTGAACCCGTTTCGGCCGCGCCCCCACGCGCACCCACCCCGGCCCCAAAGCCGCCTACTCCGGGAAGTGCGGACACGACTCAGTGCACTTCCATCTTTTACTTGTACGTGAAGATCGCCGGGAGAACGTACAAGCTTATCGTGGATAGCGGAAGCTGTGTCAACGCCATATCCGAGAACACGGCCCGCAAGCTAGGACTCACGTTAGTACCGCACCCGACGCCGTACAACGTGTCTTAGATCGACGCATCCACCCTCCCGGTACGGCTGTAGTGCCATGTTCCGTTGAAGATGAGCACGTACGACGAGCAGGTGCTCTGTGGCATACTACCAATGAAAATTGGTAGTATCATTCTTGGACGACCCTGGTTGTTTGACCATGACGTCCAACTAGCAGGAGGAGCGAACATGCTCATTCATCTATGGGGGAAGGCGTCTTATTTGGTACCCCTCGACCTGCACCTGATGCCGGACGTCGTCAAGACGTCGTCCGGTCGTCACCGAGGGTACGGGCTCGGTGTCGTATCAAGGACTAATTGGACGGCGTCGACTGACGTCGTCCGATGGATGCGAGTGAACAGATATAATGACGATGATATATGTATGAAAGTCCTACTATTGTATGTACGTTCGCCGACGAGCAGCAGGTGCCATTCCAGAGAATTGATGGGTCACCTTGAGTGAGGCCGGATGGGCCTCCTGAACCTCGCCCGAGAGGGTCGAGGGCGAGTATGTCGCCAAACGGGGATACCCCGCTGAAATGCTCACACGCGTCGGGAGGCCCCGACTCATACCGGACAGGTAAGACTCTCGTGCAATGTTCGTCGTTTTCTCAACCTGTCTCACTCTCACCTATCTAACCCGAGCGCGGAGGAGGCAATACGAAAGGCACTGAAGAAAGTAAGAGACGTACAAGAGAAGGGTAAGGAGTACCTTCGTCGCGCTGGCGACGGAATTCTCTAGTCAGCAGGGAATCCAGAGATAGTAGGAGTCGGTGGGAGCGGGGAGGATCGGTGAAGGGGTGGGCATCCCTAGCGGGCAGTAGCGGCACAGGGTGCGGTGGGCGGCGACTGCAGGCGCAGCAGATGGCGTGGCGCGCGGGGCCGACGCGTGCAGGAGCTCGACGCGCGGCGCGCGTTGCTCGACAGCGATGCGTCGGCAGCCGGCGCTCAAGGCCACCGCGCGCGCAGGCGTCACAGGCGCGCGGTGCACGTCGTGGGCAGGCGCAGCACGGCAGGCGCGACCGTCGGTGGGGCCAGGCATAGGGTCGCGCGCGCGGTAATTGCGGGCGCAACGACGCTGGGTCTTGCTTTCCCGGCGGTCGGGCGCGCGTTCGCCAGAGGCGAACAAGCGAGCGAGCGGGCGGCATAGGCGGCTCCCGGGAGGCGGCATGACCAGCAGTAGCGGCGAAGGGAACGTGGGCGGCGGCGTGACCGGCGGCGGTGGCGAGAGAGACGTGGGCGGCGGCGTGACCGGCGGTGGCGGCGAGGGAGACATGGGCGGCGGCGTGAATGACGGCGGCCACGAGAGAGACGTGGGCGGCGGCGTGAGCGATAGTGGCGGCGAGGGAGACGTGGGCGGCGGCGTGAACGGCAGCGGCGGCTAGAGAGACAGGTCGGTGACGTTGACCTGTCGGCGGTGTATCCGGAGTTGAAGGCGGGGCAACTGCGAACGGCGACTTTCATCGTCAGCGGAGGAGACTCGGTGGCAGGGGGGGGATCTGGCGACGGCGAACAGGCGCCGGCGGCCAATCTTCTTTCTCTCCTTCTTTCTCCTCTTTCTTCTTCTTCCTTCTCCTCCTCCTTCTCCTTCTTCTTCCTCTTCTCCTTGTTCTTCTTCTTCTTTCTTCTTCTTCTTCCTTTCTTCTTCTTCCTTCCTCCCACGATCTGACTCTTCAACTTCCACATTAAAATAACTTCCAATTCAAAGAGTCCTTTTCTTGGGCGCCCACCCCCCCTTATATAATGGATGAAGATGGGCCCCCTTAGAACAACAAACAAGAAAGAAATAAAAAGGGAAAACTAAAAGGGAAAATGGGCTTGTCAGGCCCATGGGAGGGGAAGATGTCCTCATATGGGCTCTTTCTCTCATTACACGACAACAAAGGAGACAACGATGATGAAAGATAAAGAGAGTAAAGATAAGAAAAGAAAACAAAGGGAAAAGTGGGCTGCTCCAACGATGAAGTGGCGCGTGCGTCACGCCGAGTATCTGAACTCGGGGTCGCGCGTCACTGAGGCGGCTCGTCGTGTCGGCCAGACACGTGTCGGTGGTGGGCTCGATGACGACGATGGCTCCTCTCGTACTGGCTCGATGACGTCCGGCGGTGCTGCGCCATCAATCCTCTCGGGGTGGGAAGGACTCGACTCCAGCGAGTCAGGGGGGATGAATGGCAGCGACTGGAGAAGATCTGGCCGAAGGCGTTGGAGCTCTTGCTCCGTGATCCAAGTGTCGTCCGCGCAGGTGCGTCCCGTCCACCGTACTAGGAACCTCCTTGATATCCCCTCACTTGCATGGTCAATTACCTCCTGCAGTACACAATCAATTGTCTCGTGCCTATCGGGTGAAACTATCGGGGGAGTGGTCGCGGCAAACTTACTCACGCTGAAGGGGTCTAGAGAGGTTGGGGCTGGGAGGAGAGAAGGGGCCCGGTACGGAGCTAGGTCCACCACATTGAATGTGGAGCCTATTCCCCAAGTAGGGGGAATATCGACGACATACCCGTTGTCGCCCACTCGTCGGAGGATCGGGAACGGGTCGGCACTACGAGCATGCAGCTTCGTGGCCGTCCCGGGAGAGTAACTCTCTGGCCTAAGTCTTACCATCACTAAGTCTCCCACGTCAAATGCTCTGGGTCGGCGATGCAAGTCGGCGGCTTGCTTGTACAATGCATTCTGCTGCGTGATCCTATCATGGATGCGATGATGCAATGCAGAGACATGCTGGGCAAATGCAAGTGCGTCCTCGGAAACCCTAACATGTGGATCTATGGGAGCTAGGTCTAAGGGTCGACGGGGTGCCTGGCCGTAGGCGATCTCGAATGGGCTCAACCCGGTGGTTCGGTTCACCAAGGAGTTATATGCAAACTCAGCGCGTGGTATGATGAGATCCCACGATGCGAGATGCTCGCCAACCAGGGAGCGGGGTAGGTTGCCCAAGCTCCGATTGACTACCTCCGTCTGACCATCGGTCTGCAGATGGTAGGCGGTCAAGAACTTGAGCTTCGTGCCCAAGAGGCTCCACAAGGTCCTCCAGAAGTAACTTGTGAAGCGCACATCACGATCAGATACGATCGAGGATGGTAGGCCGTGTAAGGCGCACGATCTCCCAAAAGAAGAGCTGGGTGACCTTCACGGCATCCGACGTCTTCGCGCAAGGCACGAAGTTGGCCATCTTCAAAAACCCATCCACGACTACCATGATGGAGTCATGGCGCCTCGCGGTGTGAGGCAACCCCAGGACGAAGTCCATGCTCACGTCATTCCACGGATGCTTGGGCATCGGTAGTGGGGTATACAGTCCGCCGCTCTTCTTGACCTGCTTGGCCAAGGCACAAACACGGCACTGGGCAACTATGTTGCCAACATCGCGCTTTAGAGAAGGCTTGTAGAACTGGCATTCTATGGTTGCGATCGTCTTGTCGCGGCCAAAGTGACCGCTAAGGCCTCCGGCGTGACATTTCCAGGTGAGAAAGTCAGGCAATGACGTGCGGGGCACGCATAATCTGTTCTTAAAGAATAGATATCGATTAGTGAGGACGTAGTCCTTGTAGTCTAGGGATGGGCCTCGTCGGACGTCGGCGATGATGGAGCTGAAGTCTGGGCAGCTGTCGTACCTGTCTCGGACGGTTTCAAACCCTAGGACCGTCACCTTCATGACGTTCAGCATGTGGGCTCCCCTGCTAAGGGCGTCAGCCACGACGTTATCCTTGCCCTTCTTGTGCTTGATGACGAAGGTGTAATCCTGTAGGTACTCGACCCACCTAGCTTGTCGATCGTTCAGTTTCTGCTGTGAGTGCAGATACTTGAGCGCCGCGTGGTCCGAGAAGAGCACGAACTCCGAGGATAGGAGTTAGTGTCGCCAATGCAGTAAGGCCTATATGACGGCGTAGAACTCCTTGTCATATGTGGAGTATCGCAGCTTGGCGTCGTTCAACTTCTCGCTGAAGAACTCGACTGGGCGACCCTCCTGGCTGAGGACGCCTCCGATTCTGATGCCCAAAGCATCGCAAGTGACCTCAAATACCTTCCCAAAATCGGGAAGGCGTAGTACTGGCGCCTGGGTCATCATGAGCTTTATCTATTGGAAAGCTCATTCTGTTGCCGGTGTCCAAGTGAATACCTCCTCCTTGAGGCAGTCAATGATGGGTGCCGTAACGGAACTAAAGTTCCGTATGAATCGCCGATAGAAGGTCGCAAGACCTATGAAACTCCTAACGTCGTGCATATTGGCCAGTGTCGGCCACGGCGTGGTGGCCCGGACCTTCTCCGGGTCGGCGGCAACGCCTTGGGATGAGACGATAAAGCCGAGGAAGGCGACCTCCGAGGTGAGGAAGCTGCACTTCTTTGGGTGGGCGTAGAGCTGCTCGCGCCGTAAGGCTGTGAAAATCTGCCAGAGATGATCTAAGTGCTCGTCTCTGGATCGACTATAGACAAGGATGTCGTCAAAGTAGACGACTACAAATTTCCCTATAAACGCACGCAGTACCTCATTCATGAGGCGTTGAAAAGTACTAGGCACGTTGGAGAGGTCGAATGACATGACTCTCCATTCATATAAACCATCCTTTATCTTAAAGGCGGTCTTCCATTCGTCGTCGGGACGAATCCAAACCTGATGGTATCTGCTCCTCAAATCTATCTTGGAGAAGATAGTAGATCCTGCCATCATCTCGAATAAGTCCTGGACCCGGGGAATGGGAAAACGGTACTTGACCATTATCTTGTTGATGGCATGACTATCGCAGCACATGCGCCACGTGCCATCCTTCTTCGGTGCTAAGAGAGCGGGTACCGTGCAGGGACTCAGGCTCTCCTGAATGAGGCCCTTCTCCAAGAGCTCCTTTACCTGCCATAGTAGCTCCTCGTACTTCGGCGGCTCCATGCGATAGTGCGGTAGGTTCGGTAGCGATGCACCGGGTACCAAGTCGATTGCGTGTTGTATGTTCCGCATTGAGGGCAATCCACTTGGTAGCTCTTCCGGGAAGACGTCTTTGAAGTCCGATATAAGAGCCTCTACCTCAGGTGAACGAGGGGCAACTGGGGTGTCGGCGGGGACGTCGAGGGTGACGGCGAGAGACAAGGGTGTGTCGTCACCCTCGCGGCCCAGGTCACGAGCAAATAAGGGCCCTCTAACGACCATCAACCCTACGGTTATGGTCCCTGCCGGCTTGTTCACCGGCTTCATGACATAGGGATGCCATGTAACCCGTCGTCCCTGAAACATGAACGAGCAGGTGTTGACGCGTCCGGCCAAGGTGACGTCATGGTCATACAACCATGGACGGCCTAGGATGACGCTACCCACCTTCATGGGTAGTACATCGCATAGGACGTCCTCGGCATAGGTGCTCACCTTTAGCGGGACGCAGCACTGACGCTTCACGGATAGTGAAGAAGCGTCAATCCATGAGACGTCATACGGAGTGGGGTGCTCTATCACTGTCAACCCTAATCCGGTGACCATTGTATCTGAAATCGCGTTGATGCAACTTCCACTATCAATGATCACCTTGCACGCCTTGCCGTTGATCTTGACGTACATGTGGAAGATCGAGGTACGGATGGCCGCATCAATGAACGGCGTCGGCTGGGGTGCAGCTGAGGGGGTCCTGGCGGGAGTGGTAACCCACGGAGATGGTCGGGCTCTACTAGTGTTGGGTGTGTCGACGGCGATGTTGGCTAGTGGCCGGGTGGACGCACGACCTGCCACGGGAGCGGTCCCTCGTGCCTCGATGATCTGTATATATCCGATCTGACCATCGGGCTCCTCATACTCGAGGGCGTAGTCCTCGTCTCCATGGTAGTGGTCAACCCTGCACAGCGCCCGTGCGTGTTGGTTCATCAGCAAGAGCCGCACTCCTACGCGTCGCTCGCCGTGATCATTGAGTGCTTGATTGGCACTTGCCCACCTAGTGTTGTCGTCCCCGGGAATCGTCTTCGCCCGAGCTGTCGCCATCAACGACACCGTACGAGCCTCATCTCCAACTGAGAAAGTTTCTTACGCCGTGGACTAGCGACATTAAGGTACCCTCTCATCTCCCCTCCGTCCATTCTAGCATTATTACATTCTGTAGTCTTGTCGACCCCTATCACGTCCGCTGCCAACTATTCAATAAGTAACGGATAGATTACCCACCTCGTCGAGTGTAGGATTTCTTGTGGTTGAGTGGATAGCTATTGACTTAGACGTTGAACTCTCCAGGGCCGTCAGAAGCCCCTCTCTACGTAATCGTCTAGTCGGTCTCGTGGGTCATTGGGAGTCTGATCTTAGGGTCATTCTCTCCTCTCTGACCGGCGTGGCTTGCGTCTTTATCCGTTGATTCTTCCACTGCTCAACCTTTGTCTTTCGTTCATCGACTTGCATTTCACGAAACCGCATCATATCCCTGTGACGTAGTACGAGCCGACCGATCCTGGCAGGTCATATTACATCATATTGGTATCAGAGCCGGTCGTGTTAGCACTCGCTTAACACGGTCGGTAGCATATCACAATAGAGATTCTATTGAAATTATGCACGTCATATTTTGAAAGTCATTTTGATGGCGAGGAAGCCAACACTTCAGCGTCAAACACGTCACCGCGGTCAACGGAAGTCAACCCACCACAGTCAACGGGAGTCAACACAGGAGTCAACACGCCGCAACCGTCGACCACCATGTCTCCACCCGTGCACGTCCCCACGTGCGTCATGACACGGCGCCAAAGGCAGATCCACAACTGCCCTTTGGCGTGACATGGCACACGTCTTTATTTTCTCGTCATTTTCTCTTTCCTCCAAAGCCTATATAAAGGCCATTGTTTTCAAGAAACTCTTAGGCAATCATAATTCAAGAATCGAGTTTTTGTTTAACTCTTCTTGGAGGATTGCCCAGCCTCCCCTCTCTTCCACCTTCAAACCCTAGCCGCCGTCGCCGCCCCCGCTGCCGTCACCGCCGCGACCTTGCGATGGCAGGCCCCCCTCTTCTCTCTCTTTCTCTCACCCTCTCCCTCTCTCGCCCAAGGCTGCAAGGGTAGCCCCGCCAAGGAGCCACTCAGGCCGCCCGCGCCGCGCGACGCCACAAGACGCCCGCGTGACGCCACGCACCGCCCACGCAGGCCCGCCAGCGCTCAAGACACCGCCAGCGCGACGCCCGCGTGCCCCGTGCGCCGCCCACGCACCCCGGCCATGTGTTAGGCCTCGTCCGCATTTTTCGCATCCCGTTCCCTTTTGTTACGTGTAAAGAGGAGGGCCACGTCATGCGACGGACCCCTCCTTCCCTATGGCCTCTTGGCACCCTTCCCCCCCTATATAAGGGGAAGGCATGCCCAAGGAACCCCTGGGAGAGTCTTTGAAAAAATTGTCATTGCAATGTTAGTTCACGTTCTGTTTTCCGTAGAGTAAAATTAGAAAGGGGTTGTCTTCTACTCTGGATCCCGCCAGGAAACTGTTCAACTCCCCTTGGTGCATCCAGTGATCCAGCTTGATCCATCCTCAAACCGTCGGGAACCTTCAAGCCCCTCGACGGTCATCCTCGCGGGCTCTATGTTCCCGCCACCGACGGCCTCACCCGAGCAGGATCCCGTCGGCCGAAGCCTCGACGCCCGCAGGTCCGTCCGTTCGGCCTCAGGGTCCTCTTCTCCGAGTCCCGCGATCTGGTCGCCGTCTACACCGGCCGCCTCCGCCAAGGAACCCCCGACCATCGTCCTACACGGACGCCAGCCGATCCCTCCACGCACCGTGAGCCCCTGAGCGCGCGGACCTTCGGCCACCCGCCGTTTGTTTCTTGAGCACCGCGCACATCGCGGGCCGTCTGCTGCCCGGTCGCACCACGATCGCCCCCCCCCCCCCCTTCTTTCCCTACTAGTCCACCCACCTTGCGCCCCGACCAAGCGCCCGCACGCACCGGTGGACTTTGCCGCGAGCAAGGCTTGCGTTCTCTGCCGGGAACCGAGCTCATCACCCCAGGTCCCCTGAGCCCGACCGATCACCAGTTTCCGACCTACATCTCGTGGATCGTCCTGTAACTCGCCGCTCCGCGCCCGTCCGACCGTGCGACCGCCCGACGTCTATCATCACTCCGGCCTCGCAGAAGTCTTCCCAACGTGAACGCTGGCCTATGCGTGAGTCTGATTACGGAATTCTCTGATTGTTCCACGTCGACGGAGCGATGCAAGGTACCCTCTCGTCCACCCCGCTTACAGTATTATTGCTCCCTCTAGTGCTATCATTCCCCATCGATTTCCTTTACCGCTTGTCATCGTTAAAGGGTTTGGTTAGGCTAGCCATCTACATCGAGTGATAGGTTTTCTTTGCAGTTGACGATCGGATTATAGTCGTCGAGGGGTGAACTCTCGTGGGCAGTAGCGCGCCCCTCACGTCGTGCTCGATCGTGGGTTTCGTGGATCACACGGAGTCTACCCTGACCTGGTCGTCTCTCTTAGGATCTACTGCCCCTTCGCCCCGCCGTCGGACCGCCCTTGTGCCCCTGAGGAATTTGTAAATGAGCATCCACTTTGATACTTGAACGCGCATTACGTATTGCTGTGACATAACACGAGCCATCGATCCCAGCGTTACCGTATTACATCAGGTACCGGCTGGACGACAGCAAGGGCAACCGCGCCAAGGGCGAGATCATGCTGGCCGTGTGGATGGGCACGTAGGCGGACGAGGCCTTCTTGGAGGCGTGGCATTCCGACGCCGTCCCTGGCATAAAATCCAAGGTCTACCTCTCGCTGAGGCTCTGGTACCTACGGGTCAACGTCATCGAGGCGCAGGACCTGGCACGATCCGACAAGCCCGGCCAGTTCACGAAGCTGCTGCCCAGGGTCGCGTTGGGGAGCCACGCGGCTCAGACCCGGGTCTCCAGGTGTAGTGGGGCTGGCCCGTTGTGGAACGAGGATCTCATGTTCGTCACCGCCGAGCTGTTCGAGGAGCCCCTGGTCCTGACCGTGGAGGAGAAGCTGCCCGAAAAGGAGCAGGTGCTGGACAAGGCGGTGATCCCCCTGTCGGCGGTGGAGCGGCGGCTCGACGCCAAGCCGGTGGGCTCGCGGTGGGTGTCGTTGGAGGGTGAGGAATTGAACCAGGAGAAGAAGCTCCCAAGCAAGGTGCACCTCTGGGTCTGCCTCGAGGGCGGGTACCACGTCCTTGACGAGTACACCCACTACAACAGCGATCTGAGGGCGACATCAAAGCATTTGTGGCGGCCGCTCAAGACCAAGGACGGCCGTGGCTCCAGCGACGCCTACTACGTGGCCAAGTACGGGCAGAACTGGGTGTGCACCTGGACAGTCGTGGACTGCTCGAACCCGCGCTGGAACGAGCAGTACCACTGGGAGGTCTACGACCCCTGCACCGTGGTCACCGTCGGGGTGTTCGCTAGCGGCAGCCTGCACGGTGGCAGCGGCAGCGAGCTGCGCATGGGCAAGGTCCAGATCCGGCTCTCCACCCTGGAGATGAACCGCTTCTACGCCCACTCGTACCCGCTGCTGGCCCTGCACCCGTCCGGGCTGAAGAAGATGGGGGTGCTGCAGCTGGCTGTGCGCTTTGCCTGCTCGTCTCTGGCCAACAGGCTGCACATCTACTCCCAACCGCTGCTGCCCAAGATGCACTACCTGCACCCCCTCTCGGTCGCACAATTGGACATGCTCCACAACCAGGCCACCCAGATCATGGCCGCGCAGCTCGGCCGGGCCGAGCCGCCCCTGCTCAAGTAGGTCGTTGAGTACGTGCTCGACGTGGACCTTCACATGTGGAGCATGCGCCAGAGCAAGGCCAATTTCTTCAGGATCATGGGGGTGCTCGGCGGGCGGCCGCCGCCGCCCGCTGGCTCGACCAGATCTGATGGTGGCGCAACCCGGTCGCCACCGTGCTGATCCACTTGCTCTTTGCCATCCTGGTGGTCTACCCATAGCTGATCCTGCCCACTGTCTTCCTCTACATGGACTTGATCGGGGTGTGGCGATTTCGGCGACACCCCCGGCAGCCGTTGCACATGGACGCGTGGCTCTCGCACGGCAACCACGTCCACCCCGATGAGCTCGACGAGGAATTTGACACCTTCTCGTCGAGCCGCCTGCCGGAGGTGGTGCGTATGCGCTATGACCGGCTGCGCAGCGTGGCCGGGCGGGTACAGACCATGGTGGGGGACTTGGCCACGCAGGGGGAGCGGCTGCAGGCGTTTCTCAGCTAGAGAGACCCGCGCGCCACCACCCTCTTTGTTGTCTTTTGCCTGCTGGCCGTCGTCGTCCTCTACATCGTCCCCTTCCAGCTTGTCGCGCTCCTCGCCGGGTTCTACGTCCTTCGCCACCCCAGGTTCCGCCACAACCTCCCCTCCATTCCCCTCGACTTCTTCCGTCGACTGCCCGCCAGAACCGACTCCATGCTCTGAACTCTCAACTTCTCTTTTTCCTCTCTCTTCCAATTGTCTGCGTTTGGTGTTTCGTTTAGTCTGGTTTTTTATGCGAGGGGGCCGCTTCGTGTGTTTTGTCTTGTGCATTTTGATCATGGGTTTCTCTGATTCCTTACTATGGGGCCCAAACAATTTGCAAATTTAATGCCCAAGTAGTCAAGGGCTAATGCAATTGTGATGATGAAAAAAAAAAACCCCTAACCCTAACCCTAGCCTTAACCCTAACCCTAACCCTAACCCTAACCCTAACTCTAACCCTAACCCTAACCCTAACCCTAACCCTAACCCTAACCCTAACCTAACCTAACTAACCTAACCCTAACCTAACCCTAACCCTAACCTCACTCCTAACCTAACCTAACCTTAACCCAAACCTAACCTAACCTAACCTTCACCCTAACCTAACCTAACCTAACCTAACCTAACCTAACCTAACTAATTTAAACCCTAACCCTAACCCTAACCCTAACCCTAACCCTAACCCTAACCCTAACCCTAACCCTAACCCTAACCCTAACCCAAACCCAAACCCTAACCCTAACCCTAACCCTAACCCTAACCCTAACCCTAACCCTAACCCTAACCCTAACCCTCACCCTAACCCTAACCCTAACCCTAACCCTAACCCTAACCCTAACCCTAACCCTAACCCTAACAATCCTAACCCTAACCCTAACCCTAACCCAGAGCTTCTCTCCTCGCGTAGAGCTTCTCTCTCTTCCGTAATCGGCGATTTGCCCATAACATTTTCGTCCGACATCCGATCGAGCTAAAACATGTTCCATTGAATTAAGAAGGTCAAAAACAGATCAGTATAGCGAGTCTTAGAGCAATTTGAAGTTCAATGGTAAGTTTCCATTTCCGAATTTTATTTCACAAAATTCAGGCGCTATTCAAATCCAAATTTCCTCAAATCTGGACTTGAAATATTTTTCTGTCAGAGTAGAACATCAAGGGATAACTTATTTTTGATTTACCATCCTCATTTTAGCAAAATTCTTGATGTTTTAATCGCTCACCTGAAAAACCAAAAAGAAAAAGGGTCACGGCCCGTAATTGTGTGCGGGCCGCTGATTCAACAGACGCACCTAGCTGGCCATCTAACATGTCAAACACGTCAAACAGCCAGCACTTGGGCCTAGGCGCGCCCGCATTACCAACTCTCTCCCTGTCTAACGTGCCCGCCACGTTAGCTTGGGGGTAGCTGGAGGCATCAGCCTCTAGATTCATCCAGACCGTCAAATCTGACGGCCTGGATGGATCTAGCAGTCACCAAAAATCAAAAACAAACAAAAAATGAGTTTTACAAAAATCCCAAAAAATCTCTACTTTAACAAAACAGCCTCCAATGATCATGGTAGGCTCGTTTTGTTCGCCTATCTAGGCTGTCGGCGACGACACCTGTCGCGCTGACAATGGTCCAAATGATGTTATCATAATTTCTGTCTTTATTTCATGTTATTAGCATGATTTTATGCATTTAAAGAGCTTAAAATGGGGTTGTTATCATATATTTACATGAACATAGTGTTTTCTAGTGATTTCTGATTTTTCCCTAACTTTCTGTTAATTCTATTTTATTTTAAAGGATTTATTGAAGCTCAAAATAATTATTTTTGAATGAAAATGGCATATTTAATATTTTATTTCGACATTTATCAGCATGGGAATGAATAAGTGAATTTTCTAGAATTTTCTAGAATTTTTTACGAATTTTTAGGATTTTTATGAGATTTATTTGAAGAGGAAATGTATTTATTTCAAGGAAAAAAATATATTTATAATAGAAAAAGAAGTATTTTTATTATTTTCGAACTTTCAAGGGCCTTTTTGCGAAGTTTCGTTGCAAAAGACCCTGAAAACAGCTCTCGGTCGCCACTGCAGGCGTAAAGATCCAATTTACAATTTTACAGGGTTTTATTGCAATTTTTAATATATATTTTTAATGTTTTTAGGAGAAATCGGAGGAGAGAGAGTGTGCCAGGGGCATATACGCAATTACTTTTGGGCGGCATCCAAAAGCAATTCTAGGCTTTTTATGGACTTTTCTGCAAAAAGGAGGATTCAAAATGCGCCAGCCAATGAGAGAGCGACACGTCATTGCGTGTTTAAAAACGAAATTAATAAATAAATCAATTTTAAATCCAATGGATTAAATTGGTTTAAAATTGATTTATTGATAACTTTTGATCCTGAAGTCTGATTGAGATGATTTTTTTATGGATTTGTTCGTCTTGATCCCCTCTTTCTATCTGCCACGGTTGGATCATTGAGATGCAGCCTACATTGATAGATAAATATTAAGTACTAAACGGGGGTAAAATGGTGATTTTTACCATATAACCTAAGTATAAAAGCTAAATTTCAAGAGGGGGAGCTCATTCTTGATGGTTCTCTATCACAGCTGCAAGACAGAGAGGAGCCCCAGCCTGGATCAACAGTTTTGGTACTTTTTCCTTTCATTGTATTTAAACTTTTATGCATTTTGATTGAAATAGGTTAAGTTGTTTGTTTCTTCATCTCTATTCTGATCTGAACTTCTAAATCGCTTGGCTTGAGCGGCATGTACAAGCCCTGATTAGGATTGAGAGGAGAAATTGAGGGATTCACCTGGGCATTCAATTGCATTCCAAAAGAAAACTCTAAAAAATTTAGCTTTAATTCTTAGGATACTCAATTACCCCATTTTAGTTCTGAATTATCAACTTGCAAAAATCAACCAAAAATTAAATTAAAAATTCCTACCAACCTCTCTAATTGAATTCTTTGATCCATCCAATTGGATCAATTAATTCAATCTAGAGCCCACATTTCTTCCATTCTTCTCACCTCTTCTACCCCCCTTTCTCAATTCTCATCTAATTAGGGTGACTTGATCCTCGTTGAAGATCAAATTCACTCTAATTAGGATTAAAAAACCAAAAAGATAATCACATTGAACTTCCTACTTGCTTCCCTTGGACGACACTCATACTTATCACTATACGTCTTAAGTAGAGTTCTTATAAATTTTATTGCATAAGCCAAAATCTACAACGACAAGGGCTAAAAATTGCATAGTTTTTACCCCTATTTTCGGCTTATCAATTGGCGCCGTTGCCGGGGAAGCAACGCTAAGGAATTTAATTGGTTTTCTGGGATGTCCAACCGGTAGGAAATTTTCCTGAAACAAGAAAATTAACAATGTGTGCAAACCAAGGAACCGATGTTCCTTGTGCCGTTAGAACATGCTCATGAGGAAACTCATCATTTATCAATTCAGGTTGGGTGCCTGCAATCCTAGATAGGTGATCTGCGACTACATTTTCACGTCCTCTCTTATCCTTAATTTCTAAATCAAATTCTTGTAATCAGAGCACCCATCAAATGAGTCTAGGCTTCGCCTCCTTCTTCGCTAATAAGTATCTAATAGCTGCATAATCAGAAAAAACAGTAATTTTACTTCCTAGCAAATAAGACCTATACTTTTCTAATGCAAAAATACTTGCCAACAGTTCTTTTTCTGTAGTTGTGTAGTTCAATTGTGCGTTGACTAAAGTTCTGCGGGTGTAGTAGATGACCAGTGGTTTCTTATCAATTCATTGACCTAACACTGCCCCTACAGTAAAATCAGAAGCATCACATATTAGTTCAAAAGGAAGAGTCCAATCGAGCCATTGCAAGATAGGCGCATTCACCAAGGCTTCTTTGAAAGTATAAAATGCATTTTTAGCTTCTAGTGTTAGTTTAAAATCATTATTCTTAGACGATAAAAGATTAGTAAGAGGTGTATAGAAATCTTAGCAAAGTCCAAAATAAAACGTCTATAGAAACCAGCGTGGCCAAGAAAACCTCTAAGGGTTTTTAGGTTGGTTGGAGGTGGAAGGTCCTGAATGATTTCGATCTTGGCTTTGTCCACTTCCAATTTACGGTTGCTTACCATGTGACCCAGCACCACTCCCTCCTGCACCATGAAATGAGATTTTTCCCAACTTAGTACGAGGTTGGATTCAATGCATCTCTTTAATACTTTTGTGAGACTTAGGAGACAGTTCTCATATGTAGATGCAAAGACAGAAAAATCATCCATGAAGATTTCTAAACATTCTCCCACTAGATCGGAGAATAGTGCATTAATGCATCGCTGGAATGTGGCGGGTGCATTGCATAAGCCAAAAGGCATACGCCTAAAGGCGTATGTGCCCACAGGACTGGTGAATGTCGTCTTCTCTTGATCTTCAGGATGAATGTTCAATTGGTTGTATCCTGAATATCCATCAAGAAAATAAAAAAATTGTTGCCCCGACAGTTTTTCCAATATTTGGTCCATGACGGGAAGTGGGTAGTGATCCTTCTTGGTTGCTTTGTTGAGCTTCCGATAGTCGATACACACTCTCCATCCAGTTAAGCGTTTCTGCACTTCTTCTCCTTTTTCATTCACTTCTACAGTCACTCCTGACTTTTTGGGAACCATGTGTACAGGGCCTATCCATCTACTATCGGAGATAGCATATATGATTCCTGCATTCAACCACTTCAATATTTCCTTCTCAAGGACTTCTCTCATATAAGGATTAAGCCTCCTTTGATGCTCTCTACAAGGTCTAGCTTCCTCCTCCAAAAAGATCCTATGTTCACAAATCGAGGATGGAATTCCTTTAATGTCATCAAACGTCCAACCTATGGCCTCCTTATGCTCTCTTAGTACCTTGAGCAATTTATCTTCTTGTTTTTGAGTAAGTGCTGAAGAGATGATCACAGGTAAAGTTTTCTTGTCATCCAAATATGCATATTTGAGGGATGAAGGTAGAGGTTTTAACTCTAGGCCTACCTCAACTGAAGGAGAGTCCATAATCTCACCTTCTAGCTCTCTCCCTTCTACATGCGATAAATACTCCTTTACAATTTCCACCTCTCCTTCATCCTCTGTACACAAATTTAATTCTTCGTTGCTTTCTGAGGGGCACTTCATCATTTTCGATATATCAATTTGAACTGTCTCTTTTCCAATCTTGAATTCTACAGTCCCCTTCTCCCAATCCATAATTGTCCTTGTTGTGACTAAGAATGGTCTTCCTAGAATTATAGGAGCTAAGCTAATATTCCCCGATATCTTTACATCAGTCACTATGAAATCTACCGGGATTTCACAGTTTTCTACAGTGATCATGACGTCAGTCAACCTGCCTTCAGGTTGCCTAACTATCCCATCAGCTAGGAGTAGGTCCATATGGATCTCCTCTAGTTCCCCAAATCCATACTCCTCATACAACGCTGTTGGAATGATACTTATGCTCGCTCCGGTATCTAGTAAAACTTTGGAAAATATTTTTCCCCCAATTTCACATGTGATGAAAGGGGCTCCAGGATCTCTCATTTTGATAGGGATGGCATTCAAAATGCTAGATGCATTTTCTGAAAGTTTCACTACTTCCCTAGGTTTTCTAGTAGTGTAAGAATCCTTAAGGTATTTCTTTAAAGAGGGCGCACACCTAAGCATGTCTTCTACAGTAACAGTCATAGTGGCCTTTTTAAAATTTTCTAGCAACCTATTTTCATAGTCAAGGACAGGTCTTATTCTCTTTAGGGCAGAGGGATAAGGAACGTCATGAGTATGGGTAGAAGATAGAGGCTCCTTCGCATAAGAAGGTTCCTCTTCCTCTCTACTTTGCTCATGTACCTTCCTTGATGTCTCTGCAGAATTCTGGTAAGGGTCCTGAAGTTCTCTTCCACTTCTCAGTTTTGAGATTGCTAGAACTTCAGGATCTTCCTCATTCATCTCATCATGAATGGAATGCTGTACATGGTGTAGATTGCATGGATTTATCATGGTTTTAGTAGGGAATCTACTAGATGTGCAGTTAGGTTCTAATTGTGTACCTTGAGGTTCAGCAGTTCCTGGCTTTAGGCTTTCCAGCAGCTTTCTCATCTGTTCTTGTGATTCCAACATTTGTCTTGTTTGGAACTTCATCATCACCTACGTCCGCATCTCCATTTCCGCTCTCAATTTCTGATTCTGCTTCTCTATCATGTCGGAAATAACCGGGGTTAGTGTAGAAAAATCAGGTTGAGTTTGAGAGGGAACCTGGTACTGTTGTTGAGCTCTAGGTTGGAACTGCTGCTTCTGCTGAAATTTGGACTGAAATGCAGGTTTGTTCCCTTGGTGGAAGCTCTCTCCATTTTGAAAGCTAGTCTTCTTTTGTCCAGCCCATGGTTGTTGTTGGTTGAATGCTTTCACCTCCTCTTCCATGGACTGACAAGCTCCATCTTCATGATCTCTGCTGAAACAGAGAGAGCAAATTTTAGCTTTAATTATTGGGGAATTGTTAAGGAAAACAATTCTCAAGGTGGAGGTGAGCTCCTCCAATTTCTGGTTTGTTTCCTTAAGGCCTGCTTGCAGCTCCACCTCCTTTGCATTGACTTGCAGCACTCCTGCCCTCTTTGGCTGCAGATTTCTCCCATTCTGGTTTGCTCCATTTTCCTGCAGGCCAGTTTCTGCAACTCTCTCCAAAATGTCAAACACCTCGTCCTCATATGCAGTGTAAAATGTGCCACCGGTGGCTAAATTGACCTTATTTTTCATGAAATCTGACAGAGATTCATAAAAAATTTGGGCTAATTGACAATGCTCAATTCCATGATGAGGGCATTTCCTCAACAGGTCATTCAACCTCTCCCAAGCTTCACTAAATGCCTCGCCTTCATGGGGATGAAAATTATGGATTTCCCTTCTATAGTATAGAAATGAGTCTTGGAGAGGGTAAAATTTCTGCATAAATTTTCCTTGCATCTCTTCCTAAGAGATGAAGGTGATTCCTAAATTACGATACCATGAGAAGGCTTTATCTTTTAAAGTCAAAGGAAAATATTTCATTTTTAAAATCTTTGTAGATAAACCTGCAACATTTTGGGAAGAGCATCTAATATGGAAATCATCTAAAAACTCCAAGGGATTTTGTGCAGACAATCCATTAAATTCAGGTAAGGATTGTATCAATGCATTGTCATACCTGAACCTGATACCCTCACCTATGTTCAGATTTACATCCGTTTGCCTCAAGCTTCCGGAGGGTGTTGATCTGTCCAGCATGGCTCTTCTTCTCTCATGCTGTTGACGTCCTTCTTCTGCCATGTTTTCCTGCTGATTTTATGGTTGTGTGACTGTAGATTCTGGAGTGGAGTCTCGCGCAGCGTTCTCTGCAGATCTCTCTCCGGCTTTGGACCTTGTCACTACCATAGACTTTAGACGAATGTTAGAAGGACAATAAGCTGAGGATTTTCAAGTCCTACAGCTTTAGGAAAATGAATCAACAATGACTGAAAAGAAAAGAAAAAATTGCTACTATAAAACCGTGCACCCCGGCAATGGCGCCAGCTGATAAGCTCAATTTATGGTGTATTTTACTGGTTATTGACTGGTAAATCGTGTGAGGAATTGAGCTATGCAACAATATTTATAACCTCATAGCCTTAGGGCGAGTAAGGTGTCGATCCATAGGGAGCAGGTAAAAAGATATCAATTCTTTTTCAACTCAGTTTCCATGTTTGGATTTCAATATTCAGGTGTAAAGATAGGCTAAATAATCTTCACTACAATCCTATAGTGTATTCTCTATAAAGAATGCAGAATCGTCAGTAAAGAATTTCTTTACTGAACAGTTCACCCCTGCCCTTTGGGGCAAATGAACAAATACCCTGCGGGTGTATCTGCACGCGGGCTGCCTACGTGCGAGCAGCAACCTGTGCGCAAGCGGTTACCTGCGCTCGGGCGTGCGAGCTCGCCGCTCGGCGTCTGCGCGCGGGGCTGCCTGCGTGCGGGCTGTCGCCTATGCGCAGGCGGCTACCTGCGCGGCGGGCGAGCTCGCCACTCAGCGTCTGCGCGGGTGGGCTGCCGGCGTGCGGGCTGCTGCCTGTGCACAGGCAGCTACCTGTGCGCGGGTGTGCGAGCTCGCCGCTCGGCGTCTACGCGGGTGGGCTGCCTGCACGCCGGTGTGCGAGCTCGCCTGTGCGCTGGTGTGGCTGCTGGTAGCTCCGGTTGTGCACAGCTCGTCTGTGCGCGACCTAGGCTGCTGGCGGCTTAGGGCATGCACAGCCCCGCTGCGCGCGGCCTTGGCTGTTGGCGGCCAAGGTTGTGCACAGCCTGGCTGCTCCTACAGGATGAAGAACTCAAGCGGGATTGCTATGGGAGTCTGTGGACTTGAGAAAATGAAAGGAAGACAGGTTTGAACAAACAATGAACTCGAAGTCAAGCTAAAACAAAGAACAATCTTGTCCGGAACGACTGGAAACACTGCTCAAGAGAGGAGAAGACCAGAACTGAAACTAGAACCCTCAGATCACTTGGTGTCACACCCCTTCTGGTGAGATGATGATCGTCGTGCTCCAGCTATTCCTCAGCTTGCTTCTCTCCCAGCTCCAATGCTCATCAGCTCTTGGAGGGTGCAGAACTCTTCTCCTCCAAGCCCTAGCCTGTTCAGTTGGAAATTTTGGACAACCTAAAATGAACCCTCAAGAGGCTATTTATAGGTTTCTCTCAATTATGCTTCTTGGAGATTTTTAGGGCTTTTTCTTCCTTATAGTTTTTCGCCAGCTCCTCTTAGTCAAGTGCATTTTTCTTGGTGCTTGATCCATATCTGAACTCATTAAATCCAATAAGTGAGATCTAATCCACTTGATTCAAAGAATCAAGTGGGGTTAGTAAGTAGGAAAATAATCTACATGAGATATAACCGATATGGATTAAATGAATGCAAATGATACTCTAATGCTCAAGAAATCCTTAATAATTGATGACATATTGAGAGTCATCAGTGAGGTGGAGACTCACGGAGTGATCTCGACGTGAGAATGCATAGTGATGACTCACGGAGTAATCTGGACGTGAGGGAATGTAGTGACTACGAACAAACTACGAAGGCACCGGCATAAGGCGGCTGCATCTATATCCTATCGAAGGTCCAAGGAGGCTATGATGGCGCAACACCACAGGACGACATCGGGCCAGCATGCGAGGAGCTACCGTCGTCATCGAGCCCGCCACGGACACGTGTCCAGCCGACACACTGAGCCGCAGCAGCGACGCGCGACCGCGAATTCAAATATTCGGCTTGACGATGCACCGCAGCCACCTTCGGATCGCTTAACCTTCTCACCATCGTTTTTATCTTTTCACCTTTCGTCTTTTCATTTTGTCTTTGTAAGGAGGGGACGAACTTAAATGAGGATTCCTTCTCCTCCCAGATCCTAGAGGGCCTGAACAGGCCTATATTTCCTTCCCCGTTATTTTCATTTTGTTTTGTTATAAGGGGGCCCAGATCATCCTTCCTGTATAAGGAGGAGGGGCGCCCCCTAAAGGACCACTCTTAAATTTTTAAGTTATGATAATATGAGAATTTGAAGAGTCACGATCGTGAGAACAGGAAGAAGAAAGGAAGAAGAAGAAGAAAAAGAAGAAGGAAGGAGGAAGAAGAAGAGGAAGGAGAGGAAGAAGGAGAAGAAGGGAAAGAAGAGAGAAGAGGAAGAGGAGCCGCCGCCCACCGCCTGGCCGTCGCCGTCCGCCGCCCAGCCGTCGCCTGCGGTCTTTACCGCTGGCTGTGCCGTCTCCTCAGTTTCTGCCGCCGCCCGCGCCGTCTCCGCTCCTCCGGCCGCCGCCCCCGCCATGTCCCTACTTCCCTTGTCGCCGCTCGCGCTCTCCCGGCACCTCTTGTCGCCATCCTCTCTCTTTTCCCCCGCTCTGCCGCAGCTCACCCATTGTCGCACCCTTTCGCCTCCCGCAACCACCTGCACCATCTTCCTATCCCCCTGTTGCTGCACGCGCTCTCCCCGCGCTCTCCCCGTGCCTCCTGCTGCCAACCTCTCCCTTGCCACTGCCCTATCGCAGCTCGTTCCACCGCCGCGCCCTCTCTCCTCCCGTCTCCGCCCCCACCGTGCAGCCCGCTTTTCCCCCGTTGCGCGTTGCCCATAGCCGTTGGGCAGCCTTGCGCCCACGTCCCCTTCTCCGCGGCCGCTGCCCGCCCACGTCCCTTTTCCTCCCTTCCATCTCGCCATTCGATCCAGTCTCTCCGCCCGCGACAACCCCATCCCGCTGCTGTTCACTCGCCACCCACGGGCATTCATACCACACCGGTAGACGTTCAGCGCACGGCCACGTGATCGCGTCCTTGGCTCCGGTGGTCCAAATCGCATCGACAACACGCAATCTGTCAACGTCCAAGCTGCCACCGACGACGACCACACCCGCGTCCTTACTCTTGCCAGTATCTTCCCGTCAATTAGGACTCTTGCCAGTATCTCTGGTTACGCATATCTGTCGCCAGAGCGACATCGGTACCCCTCACTCGCCCTCCTTTATGTCCTTTACATTCTTTAGTGCACTTTCGGTTCGCCTCCTCCGCGCTCGAGTTAGATAGGTGAGCGAGAGACAGGTTGAGATAACGATGAAAATACGACGAGAGTCTTATCTGCCTGGTACGAGTCGGGTCCTCCCGACGCATGTGAGCACTTCAGCGGGGTTTCCCCGTTCGGCGACGTACTCGCCCTTGACCCTCTCCGGTGAGGTTCAGGAGGTCCATCCGACCTCACCCAAAGCGATCCCGTCTATTCTCAAGAACGGCACTCACTGCTCGTCGGCTCACACACGTACAACACATAGGGACTTTCACATTGCATGTCATCATTATTACCTGCCTTTAGAATCCGTCAAATGACGTTGAACGACGTAGTCTGATTAGTCCTCGATTCGATACCGAGCCCGTACCCTCGGTGACGACCAGACGACGCCTTGACGATGTCCGGCATCAAATTGGTATCAGAGCCCAGCTGTGGTCGCCCACAGCACGTCTCCGACTCCGCATCGCATCTAGTTGCATTCGCATTCATCATCCTTTTCGAGCATTCACATAGGATTCCTACGAATGGTCGTAGAGACGCGATCCGCACAGATGGCGCAACGCGGAGGTTCTACCTCCCCGCGACGAACTGAACCGTCGCATGACAAGAGAGGCCATGAGATTGCCCTCTCGGGACCCCAACCGGCGACGCCGGTAGCCGACCGCGTCCTACCACATGTCGAGGCTACACGGACCCCACCCGACGACTCGGGTGCTCCTGGCACAACGGGCCCACCAGATTTCTCCAGTGAGCCACGCGAGCCGCAACACTCTCCACGCGGCTCGCCGCGGTTCCTCGACGATGCCTCGCCGAGTGACTACAAGGATAGGACTATCGTGGGTAGACGCCCACACGGGAAATCTCCCGTTCTCAAGCACACCCCCAGAACGACCCCCGCACGGGGTCGAGGACGAGGAGGCGCCTCTCGCCAGTACCCGCCAAGAGAAGAACTTCCGGACGACCAAGGAGCTTACTTCCGCTCCATGACTGCTAGGATGGAACGCATGGAGCGCATGTTCGCTGACCAACGGGTGTCAGAGAACGGAGTTGAGTTGGGACCGGCCGCCCGAGGGCGACCTCGCCATGCACCAGGGGTGGGTCGACAGGACCCCCACGGCCGACTTATCCAGGACCTCGACGTTGACTACGAGGTCTTCGATTGCCGATCCGACGGCACCCCTCCGCCGGGACGCCTAGTAAGGGAACCAGCGCGCGACCCCCAGGATGTCTGCGCTTGGGATATGCACCGCCTGCGGGGCAACTATGCCCGTGGGTACGACGCGGACCGACCCGTCCGCCCTGATCCGTACGCTCGTCAGTACGAGCGAGACATGGGCCATGACTATTCGGCCCAACGATACGATCCCATCCCGCCCTGAGATCCACGGATGGTTGACCCACCGACACGCCGTGACGACTACTATCGGCCGCTGCCACCACCGTATTATGGGGTTGACGACGTCCCCCTACCACCGCAACGTACGGTGCGTTTGGACCGTGCACCGCGGGATGGTCCTCCCCACCTTTGGGATGACCGCGGCCACGAGCCGTTCCCGCCCAGTCGCCACTTGGACTAGCGACGAGGAGATTACCCCGTGCCCGAGCTTGACGACGATGAGCGTCGGCGCGAAGAGCACCGTGCACGCATCCAGAGAAGCGTGCGCCCCGACATATCCGTCTTTGAGGGCTCTCAGAGGCCCAAGGAGTTCATCGACTGGGAGTCGAACATGAACTTGTACTTTAGGTGATATCGTATGGATGATGAGCTATGTGTCGAGTACGCGGAGACACGACTTGGCGGACAGGCCAAGATCTTTTGGGAGAACGAGCGAATCGCCGCCGAGCGACGAGGACGACCCATTACGTCCTTGGTGGACATGGAACAGAAGCTGAGGAGCAAGTACGTTCCTCGTCAGTACTAGATGTCACTCTTCCTCTCCTGGCTTGACCTTAAGCAAGGTCGACTCCCGGTGATGGAGTACATCGAAGCTTTCGAGGAACGTCGGATGCGCTACCGCTTTGTGGAGGATCCACGGGTTATCATAGGGCTCTTCACCCACGGCCTCCGGCCGGCCTTGCGCAGCAAGGTCCTCGAGTGCCAGCCGGCCGAGGTTGACGAAGCCTATCATCTAGTGGAACACATGGATCCACCCGCAGATGACACCCCGGCACCTAGCGCAAACAGTGCACCTCAGACTCCACCCGTCAGGCCCCTTCCCGCTCGTACTGTACCACCCGCGACCACATGGGTCACGCCGACCACAGGGGGACAAGGGAACCCCCCGGTCACTTTAGTGGGGTCCACCCCATAAGCTCGGGCCGTCGCGAGTGATATACCGGCCCGGAGCGCTGCCACCAGTCAGGCACACATCACGTGCTACAAGTGCCAGGGACGAGGACACTAGGCAAACCTATGCCCTTCAGCACTTTTGATCGATGCCAGTGATGCCGAGCAGAATCATGTCGATGGAGCGGACATACCGCAGGAGGATCACTACCATGGAGATGAGGACTACGCCCTTGAATATGAGGAGCCCGATGGTCAGATCGGATATATACAGATCATCGAGGCATGAGGGACCGCTCCCGTGGCAGGTCGTGCGTCCACCCGGCCACTAGCCAACATCGCCGTTGACACACCCGACACTAGAAGAGCTCGATCATCTCCGCGGGTTACCACTCCCGCTAGGACCCCCCCGGCTGTGCCCCAGCCGACGCCGTTCGTTGATGCGGCCATCCGTACCTCGATCTTCTACATGTACGTCAAGATCAATGGCAAGGCGTGCAAGGTGATCGTGGATAGTGGAAGTTGCATCAACGCGATTTCGGATACGATGGTCACCGGAATAGGGTTGACAGCGATAGAGCACCCCACTCCGTATGACATCTCATGGATCGACGCTTCTTCACTATCCGTGAAACGTTAGTGACGCGTCCCACTAAAGGTGAGCACCTATGCCGAGGATGTCCTTTGCGATGTACTACCCATGAAGGTGGGTAGCATCATCCTAGGCCGTCCATGGTTGTATGACCATGACGTCACCTTGGCTGGACGCGCCAACACCTGCTCGTTCATGTATCAGGGACGATGGGTTACATGGCATATCTATGTCATGAAGGCGACGAACAAGCTGGCTTACTAAGCCTGTAGGGTTGATGGTCGTTAGAGGGCCCTTATTCGCCCGTGACCTGGGCCGCGAGGGAGACGATACGCCCCTGTGTCTCACCGTCACCCTCGACATCCTCGCCGATCATCTAGTGGCCCCTCGTTCACCCGAGGTAGAGGCTCTCATAGCGGAGTTTGGAGACGTCTTCCCGGATGAGCTACCAAGTGGATTGCCCCCGATGCGGAACATATAGCACGCAATCGACTTGGTACCAGGTGCATCGCTACCGAACCTACCGCACTATCGCATGGAGCCGCCGAAGTATGAGGAGCTACTACGGCAGGTCAGGGAGCTCTTGGAGAAGGGCCTTATTCAGGAGAGCCTGAGCCCCTGTGCGGTACCAGCTCTCTTAGCGCCGAAGAAGGATGGCACGTGGTGCATGTGCTGCAATAGCCGTGCCATCAACAAGATAACGGTCAAGTACCATTTTCCCATTCCCCCGGTCCTGGATTTATTCGACATGATGGCACGTTCTACTATCTTCTCCAAGATAGATCTGAGGAGCGGATACCATCAGGTACGGATTCGTCCCGGCGACGAATGGAAGACCGCCTTTAAGATAAAGGACGGTTTGTATGAGTGGAGAGTCATGCCATTTGGCCTCTCCAACGCGCCTAGTATTTTCCAGCACCTCATGAATGAGGTACTATGCGCGTTTATAGGGAAGTTCGTAGTCGTCTACTTCGACGACATCCTCGTCTATAGTCGATCCAGAGACGAGCACCTTGACCATCTCTGATAGGTTTGCACAGTCCTACTGCGTGAGCAGCTCTACGCCCATCCGAAGAAGTGCAGCTTCCTCACCTCGAAGGTTGCCTTCCTCGGCTTCATCGTCTCAGCGCAGGGCATTGCGGCCGACCCGGAGAAGGTCCATGCCATCACGTCGTGGCCGACACCGGCTAATATGCACGACGTTAGGAGCTTCATAGGTCTTGCGACCTTCTATAGGCGATTCATACGGAACTTTAGTTCCGTTACGGCACCCATCACCGACTGCCTCAAGGAGAAGTCGTTCGCTTGGACACCGGCAGCAGAGCGAGCTTTCCAACAGATAAAGCTCTTGATGACCCAAGCGCCAGTACTACGCCCACCTGATTTTGGAAAGGTACTCGAGGTTACATGCGATGCCTCGGGCAACGGGATCGGAGGCATCCTCAGCCAGGAGGGTCGCCCAGTCGAGTTCTTCAGCGAGAAGCTGAACGACGCAAAGCTGCGATACTCCACGTACGACAAGGAGTTCTACGCCGTCATACAGGCCTTACGGCATTGGCGGCACTACCTCTTATCTTCGGAGTTCGTGCTCTTCTCGAACCAACAGGCGCTCAAGTATCTGCACTCACAGCAGAAACTGAGCGAGCGACGTGCCAGGTGGGTCGAGTACCTACAGGACTACACCTTCGTCATCAAGCACAAGAAAGGCAAGGATAACGTCGTCGCCGATGCCCTTAGCAGGAGAGGCAACGTGCTGAACGTCATGAAGATGATGGTCCTAGGGTTTGAGACCATCCGAGACGGGTACGACAGCTGCCCTGACTTCAGCCCCATCATCGCCGAGGCCACACGAGGCCTGTCCCCGGACTACAAGGACTACGTCCTCACTGATGGATATCTGTTCTTTAAGAACAGATTATGCGTGCCCCGCACGTCTTTGCATGACTTTCTCACCTGGGAATGTCACGCCGGAGGCCGTAGCGGCCACTTTGGCCGCGACAAGACAATCACAGCCGTAGAATGCCAGTTCTACTGGCCTTCTCTGAAGCGTGATGTTGGCAACATAGTTGCCTAGTGTCGTGTTTGTGCCTTCGCCAAGCAGGTCAAGAAGAGCGCCGGATTGTATACCCCACTACCGACGCCCAAGCGTCCGTGGGATGACGTGAGTATGAACTTCGTCCTGGGATTGCCATGTACCGTAAGGCACCATGACTCCATCATCCGCTTCCCTCACCTCCCCCATCCCTCGCTCACCCCCACGACCTCACGCACCTCCACCACCTCGCTCACCTCCATCTACTTCCCCTCCACCTACTCCACTTCCCTCCCCTACGCCTCACTCGCCGACAAAGTCAATACTAATGTCCTCCCATGGCTTGTCGGGAACGGGTAGTGGTGTATAGAGGCCGTTTGCCGTTGGCCCTAGTGCATGTCGAGCATTGAGATATGATCTTCCCTACATCTCGTTTCAGGGACGGCCAAAAGAACTGCTGCTCCATTGCTTGAATGGTCTTGTTAGCTCTAAAATGTCCACTGAATCCGCCGGCGTGCGTTTCCCAAATTAAGAAATCACGTAGGGATGTCCGGGGTATGCAGAGCCGTTTGCCGTGGAATAAGTGATGTAACACGACCTGCCGGGATCGAACGGCGTGCGTAATGATAAGCTCAAATTATGGGTATTTTTACTGGTTATTGACTAGTTAATCGTGTGAGGATTTGAGCTATGCAACAATATTTTTTTACCTCACAGCCTTAGGACCAGTAAGGTGTCGATCCACAGAGAGCAGATAAGATAGTAGCAATTCTGTTCAATTCAATTTATAATTTTAGATCTCAATATTCAGTTATAACGATCAGCTAAATTGTCTTCAGTAAAGTCCTATAAAATTCAACTCAGCAGAATCGTTAGTGAAGAATTTATTGACTGAACGATTCACCCCTGCCCTTTGGGGCAAATGCCCAAACACCCCGCGGGTGTGCCTGTACGCAAGCGTGCCTGCGCGAGGGTGCGGCCTCCGCACGGCACCTATTGCGTGCGGGCTGCTACCTGCGCGCGGGCGAGTCTCGCGTGCTAAACAGCTGCGCGCGGGGTGCTGCCTGCGCACCGGCTGCTGCCTGCGCGTGGGCGGGCTTGCTCGCAGCGCGACGTCTGCGCGCGACTGCTGCCTGCGCGTAGGCGTGCTCGCTCGCAGCACGGTGTCTGTGCGCGGCTGCTGCTTGCGAGCGCCGCGCCTGCTCGCAGCGCGGCATCTGTGCACGACTATGGCTGTTGGCGGCCTTGGTCGTTCGTAGCTCAGCTGCTGGCAGCCTTGGCTGCTGGCGGCCTAGGCTGCGGCCTTGACTGTTGGCGGCCTTGGCTGCTGGTGGCCTTGGCTGCTGGCGGCCTTGGTTGTGCGTAACCCTGCTGTGCACCGCCTTGGCTGCTGGCGGCCTTGGTTGTGTGCAGCCCGGGTTGTGCACAACCTTGCTGCTGCTATAGGGAAGAACTTCAAGCGCGATTGCTATGGAAAACGGTGGATTTTGGGGAAAACGAGAGGAAGAACGATTTGAACAAGACAATGAACTTTCAATCAAACTAAAACAAGAATAACATCAGTTGGAATTGTTGGAAGATCACTGGTGTGAATCTTCCAACCCAACCTGGATTGTCTGAAAGAGAGAATTACACAGTTACTGAAACTTGGGAAATCACTCCAACCTTGTGTCACTATCCTTGCGGCAAGGTGGAGGTCGTCTAGCCCAAGCTACTCCTCAGCTTGCTCCTCTCCAGCTCCAATGCTCATCAGCTCTTGGAGGGTGCAGAACTCTTCTTCTCCAAGCCCTAGCCTGTTCAAGTGGAAATTCTGGACAACCTCAAATGCTCTCTCAAGAGGCTATTTATAGGTTTCTCTAATTGTGCTACTTGGATCTTTTTTTAGGGCTTTTCTTCCTTATAATTTTCGCCAGCTCCTCTTGGTCAAATGCATTCTCCTTTGTGCTTGATCCACATCTGAACTCATTAATCCAATACGTGAGATCTAATCCACTTGATTCAAAGAATCAAGTGGGGTTAGTAAGTAGGAAAATAATGCACATGAAGTATGACTAATATGGACTAAATGTATGCAAATGACACTTTGATGTTCAGAAAATCATTAATAAGTTATGACATATTGAGAGTCATCAGACACCCCCCAACTTAGATCATTCCTAGTCCCTTAGTAATGAAATACGAGTGAGAGTAAATGATGATCACTAGTTGACTCCTTGTTTTTGATAGCTTCTATTATTGTTCTCGTCAAGGAATGTCTTTGTCAATTGAGCATGGCCAGCTTAGGGAGATTCCTAAGGATCTATTTCAGCCTTCATCCGCAACTAAGTGCACTTCTGATCTATGGATTACATATAGTAAGTACATATCATATGAGATAAGGTCGAGTTAACACCCCAAGCGCACTACTGAACAAGGCGTAGAGAGCGGTGCTAATGCTGGCTCAATACTAATGGCTATAATAACATCGGCTCAAACACATGGGAGACAGCTTTTCCACTTTTTTTTTCAATTACATTTGCTGCATGTTGGTCAACTTTTGATGACAATCAACTTGATTTCTAAGGTGCAAGCTTTAAACTTGTAGTGCTTGATGCGGCTTCTTTACTTTGCATTTGATGGCGCTTATCCACTACCCATGTGCCGTCTGTAGTAGATCGGCAGGTTATTCCCCCGAAGAGGTTTTGTATCCCTCTTGGTTCAGGGAGCTTCACTCACATCAATAAATAATAATGTCGTTGGGCCAACACTAGCCCTACTCTCCACTAAAGCTAAAGGTTTCATGCATGTAAGTGTTAACTCAACCCGAGGTGGGTGACAAGATGAGAGAAATATGATGATAAGAGTTGTGTATTTCAGCTAGTATGGATCATCTGTGCACCTAACTAGGCTTGTTTCACCTTGGGTATCCTTAGCTGGCCAGTCTTTCAACTCTAATCACCCTTGAAAAGAACTCTAATGTCATGTCTATCATTGCTTGAATATCTCCTAAGATCATCAAATATCCATGGTTTGGTGCATGCAAAAAAGAAAAGAATTTTGATATCCATGGTTATGGCTTGATCCCCCCCTCCCACCATAAAAATGGCATGTTCCTACATGACGAGAGGTAAATGGGGAAAAATGAGAAAGAGAAAGCAAACCAAGCCATGGAGGTCTGTCCTTGGTGATCTTGTCCTGTCTATAGTGTGGTGTAGGCGGGCTTGGATAGGCGAGGCTGCAACATGACGAAGAAAACAAAAACGAAGAAAATAAAAACAGAACAAAAGGCAAGATAAAGAAAACGAGAAACAAAAGGAAATTACCATTCAGATCATGCTACTATCATTAGGAGGTTTTTCTAGAGATATCCATAGGTCCATGCAACTCTTCATCCTGTAAATATGGCTTAAGTCTTTGTCCATTAACAGTGAAACATTTATGAGATTGAGGGTCTAGAATTGTGACTGCTCCATTTTCAAAGACTTGTTGTATGATGAAGTGGCCATTCCACCTAGTTTTCAATTTGCCCGAAAATAATTTTAACCTTGAATTGTAAAGCCACACTTTTTGATTCTCTACAAATATCCTTCTCTTCAGGCTTTTATCATGAAATGTCTTCATTTTGGCCTTATAGATCTTTAAGTTCTCGTATGCCTCATTCCGGAGTTCTTCCAACTCATGCAATTGGAGAATTCTTTGCTTGCCGGCCTGATCTAAAGCCAAATTAAGTTTCCTAACCGCCTATAGTGCCTTGTGTTCTAATTCTAAGGGTAGGTGGCAGGCTTCCCCAAAGATGAGTCGAAATGGGGACATTCCTAGAGGGGTTATGTAGGCTGTCCTATAGGCCCATAATGCCTCGTCTAGTTTCCTAGACCAATCCTTCCCATCAGAACGCACTATCTTTCTTAAGATTTTCTTGACCTCTCTATTGCACAATTCCGCTTAACCATTAGCCTGAGGATGGTAAGGTGTAGTGACACGATGATGGACACCAAATATCTTTAGGAGGGTTCTAAACTGGTAATTGGTGAAATGAGAACCTCCATCACTAATTATAGCTCGTGGGCATCCATATCGATAAAAAATGTTTTTTTCTATGTAATTGGTCACTACTTTACTGTCATTGGTCTTTGTGGGAATGGCTTCGACCCATTTGGACACATAGTCGACAGCCATCAAAATTTACTCATATCCATGAGAATTTGGAAAGGGTCCCATAAAATCTATTCCCCACAAATCAAAGATCTCTACCTCTAGAATGGGCTGTAAGGGCATACGATCTCTCTTGTTAATGTAAATTGAGGCTTGGCAAGCTAGACAGTTGTTATAAAATTTATGTGCATCTTGAAATAGAGTAGGCCAGAAAAAACCTGATTCTACAATTTTGTGGGCGGTTACCTTAGCCAAGTAGTGCCCTACTCCTGGTTTTGCATGGCAGAATTCCAAGATGCTCTTTTGCTCACTTTCGGGTACGCACCGCCTCAAGATTTGGTCCAGCCCTTGGTGGAATAATTCCGGGTCTTCCCAAAAATAAAACCTGCTGTCCTTAAGCAGCTTCTTCCTCTCATGGGATGTCCAACCAGTAGGAAATTTTCCTGAAACAAGAAAATTGACAATATGTGGAAACCAAGGAACCGATGTTCCTTGTGCCGTTAGAACATGTTCATCAGGAAATTCATCATTTATCAACTCAGGTTGGGTGCCTGAAATTCTAGATAGGTGATATGCAACTACATTTTCACATCCTCTCTTATCCTTAATTTCTAAATCGAATTCTTGTAATAAGAGCACACATCTAATGAGTCTAGGCTTCGCCTCCTTCTTCGCTAATAAGTATCTAATAGCTGCATGATCAGAAAAAACAGTAATTTTACTACCTAGCAAATAAGACCTATACTTTTCTAATGCAAAAATAATTGCCAGCAGTTCTTTTTCTGTAGTTGTGTAGTTCAATTGTGCATCGACTAAAGTTCTGCGAGCGTAGTAGATGACCACTGGTTTCTTATCAATTCGTTGACCTAACACTGCCCCTACAGAAAAATCAGAAGCATCACACATTAGTTCAAAAGGAAGGGTCCAATCAGGCCCTTGCAGGATAGGCGCATTCACTAAGGCTTCTTTCAAAGTATAAAATGCATTCTTAGCTTCTAGTGTTAGTTCAAAATCATTATTCTTATACGATAAAAGATTAGTAAGTGGCTTAGAAATCTTAGCAAAGTCCAAAATAAAATGTCTATAAAAATCAGCGTGGCCAAGAAAACCTCTAAGGGTTTTTAGGTTGGTTGGAGGTGGAAGGTCCTGGATGATTTCGATCTTGGTCTTGTCCACTTCCAGTCCACTGTTGCTTACCATGTGACCCAGCACCACTCCCTCCTGCACCATGAAATGAGATTTTTCCCAACTTAGTACGAGGTTGGATTCAATGCATCTCTTTAATACTTTCGTGAGACTTAGGAGGCAGTTCTCATATGTAGATGCAAAGACAGAAAAATCATCCATGAAGATTTCTAAACATTCTCCCACTAGATCGGAGAATAGTGCATTCATGCATCGTTGGAATGTCGCGAGTGCATTGCATAACCCGAAAGGCATACGCCTAAAGGCGTATGTGCCCACAGGACTGGTGAATGTCGTCTTCTCTTGATCTTCAGGATGAATGTTCAATTGGTTGTATCCTGAATATCCATCAAGAAAATAAAAAAATTGTTGCCCTGACAGTTTTTCCAATATTTGGTCCATGACAGGAAGTGGGTAGTGATCCTTCTTGGTTGCTTTGTTGAGCTTCCGATAGTCGATACACACTCTCCATCCAGTGGTTAAGCGTTTCTGCACTTCTTCTCCTTTTTCATTCACTTTTACCGTCACTCCAAACTTCTTGGGAACCATGTGTACAGGACTCACCCATCTACTATCGGAGATGGCATATATGATTCCTGCATTTAACCACTTCAATATTTCCTTCTCAAGGACTTCTCTCATATAAGGGTTGAGCCTCCTTTGATGCTCTCTACAAGGTCTAGCTTCCTCCTCCAAAAAGATCCTACGTTCACAAATCGAGGATGGGATTCTCTTTATGTCATCAAACGTCCAACCTAGGGCTTCCTTATGATCTCTAAGTACCTTGAGTAACTCATCTTCTTGTTTTTGGGTAAGAGATGAAGAGATGATTACAGGTAAAGTTTTCAGGTTATCTAAGTATGCATATTTAAGGGAGGAAGGTAGAGGCTTTAACTCTAGGCTTACATTAGCTGAAGGAGGATCCGTAACTTCATCATCTAATTTTTGCTCTTCTACACGCAATAAATATTCCTTCATAACTTCCACCTCTCCTTCATCCTCTGTACACAGTTTTAGTTCTTCATTGCTCCCTAAGGGGCACTTCATCATTTTCGATATATCAATTTGAACTGTCTCTTTTCCAATCTTAAATTCTACAGTCCCCTTTTCCCAATCCATGATCGTCCTTGCCGTTACTAAGAACGGTCTTCCTAGAATAATAGGAGCTAAACTAATATTCCCTGATATTTTTACATCAGTCACTATGAAATCTACAGGGATTTCACAGTTCTCTACAGTGATCATGACATCAGTCAACCTCCCTTCAGGTTGCCTAACTATTCCATCAGCCACGAGTAAGTCCATATGGATTTCCTCTAATTCCCCAAATCCATATTCCTCATATAAAGCTGTCGGAATAATGCTTATGCTCGCTCTGGTATCTAATAAAACTTTGGAGAAAGTTTTTTCTCAAATTTCACATGTAATGAACGGAGCTCTTGGGTCCCTCATTTTGATAGGGATGGCATTCAAAATGCTAGAGGCAGTTTCTGAAAGCTTAACCACTTCCCTAGGCTTTCTACTAGTGCAAGAATCCTTAAGGTATTTTTTTAAGGAAGGTGCACACCTGAGCATATCTTCTACGGTAACAGTCATGATGGCTTGTTTAAAGTTTTCTAGCAACCTGCTTTCATAGTCATGGACAGGTTTTCTCCTATTTAGGCCAGAGGGGTAAGGAATGTGATGGCGCGTCACCACCGGACGTCATCGAGCCAGCAGCAGAGGAGCAGCAGGACTTCCCCGACCCAGCACCCGAGGAGCCGGCACTACCCAGCTCGCCACCGAGACGAGTCCAGCCACCACGACGAGCCGCCGCAGCAACACGGGATCCCGCATTCCATTACTCGGCATGACGCGGACGCCGACCACCGGAGCACACCGTTACACCTTCGGTTACTTTATTCTATAGCGTTTCGCTTTTATTGTGTTCTCGTGTAGCGGGGAAGGACCCATATGAGGAACTCTCCCCCCCCCCCCTTTTATGTTGGGCCTGACAAGCCTGTTTTCATTATTTCCTTTCCTTTCTTGTTTTGTTTTGTTGTTTTTTTGGACTTAAGGAAGGGCCCATCTTCACCCATATATAAGGGGAAGAGGTGGGCGCTTCCCCTCACTTGACCTAAATTTTTGAAGAATGGTATTTTGAAAAGAAGGGTCAGGTCGTGGAGAAGAATAGAAGAAAGAAGAAGAAGAGGAGAAAGAAGAAGAAGAAGGGAGGAAGAGGAGAAAGGGAGAGGAAAGTGAGAGCCGCCGCCGCGCCGCCGCCGCATCCGCGTGCCGACCGCTGCGTCCGCCCGTGCCGACCAGCGGTCCCGCGCCGTGCCGACCGGTCCCCGCCGCCGCTGTCGCGCGCCGTCCCAGCGCGCGCTGTCGCCGCGCGCCGCCGCTGCGCCCGCCGCCGCGGCCGTGCCGTCGCGTGCCGCCCGCGTGCCGCCGCCGCGCCACCGCCAAGGCGCCATCGCCGCGCCACCGCCAAGCGCCGCCGCCAGCGCCGCAAGGCTTAGCGCCGCGCTGCGCCGCGACGCACCGCCACGCGGCCGCCGCCACCGCCGCCCACCGCCGCGCGCGCCGCTGCTGCCGCCCGCCGCCGCGCTGCCTCGCGCTGCTCGCGCTGCCGCGCGCGCTTACGCCAGCGCGCCAAGACGCCGCGCCGCCGCGCTGACGTGCGCCGCGCCGCACCGCGCGCCGCCGCACCAACCGCGCCGCGCCGCCGCGCGCCATCGCGCCACCGCGTCGACCACGCCTCGCATCGCTCGCGCTGACTGCGCGCAACCGCCTCCGCACCAGTCAACCTCCGGCGCCCCGACAACTCCTCCTCCGAACCAGTTGGTGCGAAAATCCCGTCGCCAGCGCGAAGGTACTCTGCTTTCCTAGCCTCTTTACGTCATTTATTTCCTTCAGTATTCTTTCGTATTGCCACCGCGCTCGGGTTAGATAGGTGAGTGGGACAGATTGAGAGAACGACGAAACAAAGACGAGCGTCTTACCTGTCCGGTACGAGTCGGGACGCCCCGACGCGTGTGAGCATTCCAGTGGGAGTTACCCCATTCGACGGCATGCGCGCCCTCGACCCACCTCGGACGACTTGGAGGGTTGGTTCGACCCAGCTTGGCGACCCCGTCCCGCTCCGGTTGGCTCTCATAGCTTGTCGGCGCATTGCACGTTCCGTCGTTGAACCATTGTCGTCGTTATCGTCATACATGTATTTCTGTTCTCCGCATATCCATCGGTTGACGTCGTGGACGTAACCCGATTAGTTAGCGATACGACACCGAGTTCCTTCCTTCGGTGACGGTCGGACGCCGTTGAGACGACGTCCGGCATCAGAATGTCTTGAGCATGGGTGGAAGGTAGAGGCTCCTTCACATAGGAAGGTTCCCCTTCTTCCCTACTTTGCTTGTTTTCCTTTCTTGAATTCTCTACAGAATTCTCTACAGAATTATGATAAGGATCCTGAAGTTCTTTCCCACTTCTCAATTTTGAGATTGTTAGAACTTCAGGATCTTCCTCATTTATCTCTTCATGAATAGAATGCTGTACGTGAAGTAAGTTGCATGGATTTATCATGGGTTGAGTCGGGAATCTATTAGATTGACAGTTAGGTTCTAAATGTGTACCTTGAGGTTCAGCAGTTCCAGGCTTTAGGCACTCCAGCAGTTTTCTCATTTGTTCTTGTGACTCCAGCATTTGCCTTGTTTGGAACTCCATCATCACCTGCATTCGCATCTCCATCTCCGCTCTCAATTTCTGATTCTGCTCCTCTATCATGTCTGAAATAACCGGGGTTAATGCAGAAAAATCTGGTTGCGTTTGAGATGGAACCTGGTAAGTTTGCTGAGGTCTAGGTTGGAACTTGATGGCACGGCCCCGGACACGCCAGCAGAATCGTCACCGTCGCCGCCGACGGCTCTTGCTCCCGCACCGAACTCATTCTCAGAGACGATGCCGCCACCACCGACAGCTCCAACCGTTGGCGTTCAGCCCGCCCAGCAAGCCCAGGCGTCGGTACGTACGCCCGGATTCAAGTATTCCGGGTAATGGACGCCGTTTCGGATCTTTATGTCTTTTGTTTACTCGTTGTTTGTCATAGTTTTCGCCGTTCGTCGTTTTCCCCAACTGATCACTGTCTAGTGTAAGGGAGGGAGGTTCACCCTATAAGGATCCCCCCCCCCCCCCGTTATCGCTCCTGGGTTCCCTGAGTCGTTTTTGTCTCTTAGAAGTCCTAGGCTTACCTGCTTTAGATTTCTTCATTTTAATTTTTGTTTTGTGCTTAATGGGCCAACCCTCTTCCCCCCCTATATAAGGGAAGAGAGTTGCCCTAAAAACACTTCGACGTTGTTTTGAAAAAAAGTATTTTCCCCTCGTTGGGTTGGAAGCTTGCTCTCTCATTCTCTGCAGAAGTTAGGGTTCATCCCAGGAAGAAGAAGAAGCTTGGACGACGGAGGGAAGTTAACGGAGGAAGGAGGAAGGAATACCGGATCTAGGTCGTGCTGCCACACCCCACCTCGCACGACCCGTCCTCCCTTCCTGCGCTCCCGCGCGGCAGCGAGCAGGCCGCCTCACGCGCGTAGTTGCACCGCCCGCAGCCCACGCGGTACGCTCCCACCTCCACGCTGCCAGAAGCCCTGTTGTGGGGGTCCCGGCTGCTTGGATCTGCACCGTCAAAAGTTCCCGAGCGTGGCGTTTTCATCGACAGCGGCAACCGGACTTGCACCACGTCCTTCAAGGCGTTGTCGTCCACGCGACCAGCATCGCGACCACGTTCTCCCACCCGCGATCGCTGCCGGTTGCTCGCCGGGTGGACTTCCCATTGTCCTTCAGTCAATCCTGCAGAGCCCGACCGTCAGAATCCACGTTCTTGGACTATGACTTCCGAAGGCGGACTTGACCGGCTGTGCCCCGGGTCCGGCCCACCGATCTCGACGCTCCGCCACACCCCACCATCGCGGACTTGCACCGCGCATGTGCGACAGTCATCCTACTGGGCTAGCCACTGCTGACCGGCGCCCCACGTGTTCGGGACAAGTCTTCGACTACTTCCTCACCTGTCGGCGGGGCAGGCGCCTCTGGTGCACTGTCAGTTGCACTTGGACGAGCTGCGCAACCCTTCCCGGTGCCCCGCGCCGGTACCTCCCGCCAATTGTGCCCCACGCCAGTTCAGCTACTCTCTGGTGGGCTACGTGCCTCTCCCCGGCCCTGTGCTGGTGCCTCCCGTTGACCGTGCTCCACGACGGCGTGCGTCGTGTCCCGGGTCTCACAGCCGACGCTCGCCCCTTCAGTTCAGTTATCATTTCACGTGGATTTCTGCTTGCGAACACGACCCTCCGTCGACGCCGAGGTACGCCATTGACCCCGTCATTTATTTCTTTCCGTATACTTTCTATTGCCTCCACCGCACTCGAGTTAGGCATAGGTGAGGGAGATAGGTGAGTGAATACCCTCGACGACTTGAGCGTCTCTCCCGGTTCATTGCGGGTCGGGTTTGCCCGTCACGTGCCAGCGAGGTAATTCCCGTTCGGCGCCGTAGCGACCTGGTTCCTCCAGACGAGGGTCAGGAAGCCCCCCTCCCGTCACTGGACGACCCCGTCGACCCCCGTTGTCGGCCCCCCCTTGTACGTCGGCAGCTGCAAGTACTACACCACATCCCGGCGCATCTCATCGTAGCTGTCTCCGTAGGACCCCCGTGCCCGACGCACCCCAGCTTCGTCATGCACCGACGTGCCTTCGTCACCGAGTACGAACCCTCGGTGACGGCAGGACCATGTCACGGACGTTGTCCTGCATCATCTTGGTATCAGAGCCAGGTTGTGGTTGCTCACAGCGCGTCTTTGACGCCGCATTCCGCATCACTAGTTACATCTGCATGCATTGCATCTCATCGATTTCGAAACGCATCTAGGATACCCTAGGGATGGCCATAGAGACGCGATCGAGCCGGAGAGCTCAACGCGGAGGTTCTACCTCCCCGCGACGGTTCGAACCGTCGCCCGATGAGAGAGGGCTCGCTACTGCCCTCTCGGAGCATCGTCCCGCATCACCGATAGCCGGCCCGATACCGCCGCCTATCGAGCCCGCGCGGACGACACCCACCATTATGGGTATCCCCGAATCGTCCAATCCACAAGACCCCACTATCACGTCTCGTGGATTATGGAGCTCCCCGCGTGGCTCACCACCCCCTCGTGGCGAGTCTCCCCCTAGCGATTACGATGAAGATGCGGTCATACGCCGTCGACCGCATGGGAAGTCGCCAGAATTCGAAGACGCCCCCTGGAGCGCCGACCCCCGCGGACGAGGAGCACATTGCCAGCCTCCACTCGAGGAAGACCCGCAGGAAGACGAACGGGCGTACTTTCGTGCCATGGCCGCCCGGATGGAGCGCATGGAGCGGATGCTCGAGTGCCCCCGATCCGGTGTGCGCGGACCGGGACTGGCATTTCCCGTGCGAGGACCACGACACGACCCGGCATGGGTCGACCGATACGCGCCATGACGGAGGAGCCCCTACGATGACATTGAAGACGCATATGAGGCCTATGACGGACGTTACGATGACGTCCCCCACCCCAGTCGTCTAGACCGAGACCTGTGGCGCGACGCATATGACGCTCGCGCCAGGGATAGACCCCCTCCGTGGAACGACTACGCCCGCGAGTACTTGGCCGACCATCAGGCCCGAGCGGACTACTACGTCCGCCGCTGCGATCGCAACCTGGACGCCAACCATCCGGCGCGCCGAGACGAACCCGTCTGGCCTCGCGATCACCCGCAGGTAGCAGACCTACCTGCCCGCCGTGACAACCTCTACCGGCCACCACACCGCCGGAACGAGCGGGATGACCTTGTCCCACGTCACCCACCATGCGCGATGCCTGAGGTACACGCCCCTCGCGACGGTAGTCCCCGCCCTCGGGACGGTCGTGCCCGCGAGCTGACCCCACATCGATGACGCGTCGACCCGCATCCAGAGGAGGATGACGAGGAGCGACGATGGGAGGAGCACCGCGCTCGCATTCAGAGGAGCGTGCGTGCTGACGTCACCGTCTTCGAGGGTTCATGGACACCCAAGGAGTTCATCAACTAGGAGTCGAATATGAACTCCTACTTTCGGTGGTACCGCATGGATGACGACCTATATTTAGAGTACGCGGAAACGAGACTTGGCGGACAGGCCAAGATATTTTGGGAGAATGAACGCGTCGCCGCCGAACGACGACGACGACCCATCACATCTAGGGTCGACATGGCACAGAAGCTACGGAGCAAGTATGTACCTCGTCAGTATCAGATGTCATTGTTCCTCACATGGCTTGACCTTAACCAAGGTTGACTCTCTGTGACGGAATATATCGAGGCCTTCGAGGAGTGCCATATGCGGTGTCATGGAGGACCCACGAGTCGTCATCGGACTGTTCGTCCACGGGCTTTGGACAGCCCAGCGCAATGAGGTTCTCAAGTGCAATCCGGCCGAGGTGGATGAGGCGTACCACCTAGTCGAGCACATGGAGCCTCCAAGTGATGAGGTGACCCCTGCCAGCACGACCACTACGCCCCGAGCCACACCTATCCGACCCGTCCCTACGTGGACGACTACGCCTACGATCGTACGGGCCACACCGATTGCCGAGGGGCAAGGAACCACCCCCGCCACTTCTGTGGGTTCCAACCCACCTGCTTGGGTCGTCACGACCGATACTCAGACCCGGAGCATCACCATCAGTCAGTCGCACCTCACGTGCTTCAAGTGCCATGGAAAGGGGCACAAGGCTAGTCAGTGCCCATCGTCCGCGCTACTGATCGACATGGGGGACGCTGATCCCGGCTACACGGAGGACATGGACGAGACTTTGGACGACCACTATCACGTAAACAAGGAGTTCGCCATCGAGTACAAGGAACCCGATGGACAGATCGGTTACATCCAGATCACGGTTCCTCGCACTTTCCCGACACCGGCGCCACGAGTTACGGGTCGATCGCTAGCCAGCATAGCCGTTGACCAGTCTAGTGCTAGCAGGACGCGACCACCACCATGAGTCACACCCCCTATTCGCACCGTCCTCGTGACGCCCCGGCCAAACCCTATGGCGGACGCTTCACTCCGCACCTCGATCTTTTACACCTATGTCAAGATCAACGACAAGATGTGTAAATTGATCGTCGTCAGCGGCAGCTGCATCAATGCCATATCTGATGCCATGATTCTCCGCCTCCCGTTGACCCCGATACCCCACCCAACTCCTTACGATGTGTCGTGGATCGACGCTTCATCATTCCCGGTGAAGAGCCAGTGCCGCGTCCCGTTGAAGGTGAGCGCCTACTGATAATCTCAATTTTAGGGTTAAAATTCGTCGTTGGTGATTGAGATTATTCAATAAAATATATTTGACCGTACTTGAAAATACGTAGTTAGTGATGAGTACGGATCGTCTCCACAGGGAACGATGATTAAGGAATTACTTTCTTAAACTAGTGATGATCAATGAGCGATCGACAAAAAACACAATTCAAGGATATGAGCGAGTGATATCGATTAAGAAGTACTTAATTTATATGTTAATTTAACTTAAATAAAAGAGTAAGTGATTGTGACGGGCACGATAATGAACTATGGTATGAACGAGGATAGTGGTTGGATATGGAATGGTACGATGGCAAGGATGGAGAGATGAGAGAGTGGGGACGCAAGTAAGTGAAGTGATAAATGAAACGTTGATAAAACAAAACTATAACTATGATAACGATGATGTTGGGAGAGAAACAACGTAAGGCGAAGACACTTACCTTAGATCCTTACGTTCCGCCAGGATCACGGCGATTTGCGAGTGCCGGTAAGCTCCCCCTCTTCTCTTTTGTCTCTTCCCACACACCCAAGACATTTCAAGAACACTCTTGATGGATCTCAAAACTCACTCTCTTTCAATCAGCCCACAAAAGTGGGAAGCAAGTTCAAGATGGTTTTTACAATGATCCAGGCCTCTAGTTATAGATTAGAGGGTATGGATAGAAAGAGGAGGGGAAGATGAAAAGTTATGGCCGTTGGAAGTTGAAGCAATCCTAGCCTTTAATTTCTTCTCACTCCTCATCAATGTCATCAGTTTGTGCCTGTTAAGAAGTCAAAGCACTTGGTATTCTGTGGCTTTTCGTATTCCGTGGCTTTTCATATTCCATGGCTTTTCGTATTCCGTGACTTTTCATATTCCGTGCCACATGTACATGTCAAAAGGACAAAAAACAAAGAAAAAATCTCTTTCTCAATGCTGATGTGGCGGCGCATCCGCACGCCACGTCACACTATGCCATAAAAAAACAAAATACTTAAAAAATTTCATATTAAATCAAATAAAAGCCCAAAAAATACGTATAAATATATTTTTTGAATAAAAAAAATCATATCTTTCCAAATTTAATATCCAAAACTTCCAGAAAAATCATATTCTTTCTCAAAAAATTATATTCTTTTAGAATATACTATTAGAAAAATCCTAAAATATAAAAAATTCAGAAATTTGTTCTAAAAATAGATTTAATCATTTTAAGCTTGATAACATGCAAATATGAGTAATTTAATGCATAAAGCCGCATAAATATAATAATATAAGGCACTAAAAATGCATGTTATCAGACCCCCCAAGTTAAATCATTGCTAGCCCCTTAGCAATGGCATTTAAAATCTCTTGGTAGATACATTCACCTTATAGTCTTAGCAACATGAGCTTGAAGTGATTGTTATATCAATTACACCTCTAAGTACGATTATACCCATGTAATGCTAGAATGCGTATGAGAGACTTCCTTGTGGTTTTGGAAAGAGCTGGTGGTCATGAGGAGTGAAGCCTACTTCTCGTCGGGTATGATACTATAATCTAGGTAATGCTTTCCCTCACTTTCTCACATCACTCACTCACACATGACGGTCCCCACTAAGTTTCCTCCCTCCTAAGAGTAAAAATAGTCACTATTCACTTCTCAAGTAAACACAGAATATCAATTGTGTATCAAGGAATCACGTGTGATGAGGCTACTATCTAACTATGTGTAAAGAGAGAAGAGAATGAGGAATGTCTCACCCGAAGAAGTGTAGCTTCCTTACATCGGAAGTAGGCTTCCTTGGGTTAATCGTATCCGCCTAGGGCGTTACCGCGGACCCAGACAAGGTCCAGGCCATCACTTCATGGCCGTCACCGGCCAATCTTCACGACGTCTGGAGCTTTATCGGCCTCGCCACCTTCTATCGATGTTTTGTGCAGAACTTCAGTTTTGTCACGGCCCCTATCACTGACTGCCTCAAGGTGGAGCCGTTCACGTGGACCCCCGCCGCCGAGCGAGCTTTCTAGCACGTCAAGCTCTTGATGACGCAGGCGCCTGTCCTCTGCCTACCGGACTTCGGGAAGGTGTTCGAGGTTACCTGCGACGCCTCGGGCGTCGGGATTGGTGGTGTCCTCAGCCAGGAGGGTCACCCCGTTGAGTTCTTTAGAGAAAAGCTGAACGATGTGAGACTACGCTATTAGACGTACGACAAGGAGTTCTACGCCGTCGTTCAGGCACTACGTCACTGGCGACACTACCTCCTCTCGAAGGAGTCCGTGCTATTTTCGGATCACGAGGCGCTCAAGTACCTACATTCCCAACAGAAGTTGAGCGACCGACACGCGCGTTGGATCGAGTACCTACAGGATTACTCCTTCGTCATCAAGCACAAGAAGGGCAAGGACAACGTCGTCGCTGATGCACTTAGTCGACGAGCACACGTGCCCAACATCATGAGGGTGAAGGTTCTTGACTTCGAGACCATCATGGAGGGTTACGATAGCTGCCCCAACTTCGGGTCGATCATCGCACGAGTTCGACAGGGACCGTCCCGCGAGTACCAAGATTACGTCATCACGGACGATTACCTATTCTACCAGAACAGGCTCTGCGTGCCCCGCACGTCATTCCGCGACTTCCTTACGTGGGAATGTCATGCCGGTGGTCTTAGCGGACACTTTGGAAGCGACAAGATTATATCCTCTGTAGAGTACCAGTTCTACTGGCCGTCGCTGAAACGCGACGTCGGCAACATCTATTAGAAAAAGGATTTTGATGATTTAATATAATAGATTTTTAATGAAATTAATTAAGTAGTTGAATATAGTAGAAATATATAGACATTTATTAGATAAATATGTGACGGAGTATATTAGGGATAATAAGTTTATAATTAAGGTAGAAGCCCAATACTACAAGGAAAATTGGGCCCAATAACAGTTGAAGGCTAAAAATATCCAATGTAGCCTTTTTCTAAGGTATTCTTTTCGGTGCTCATTCTCTCTTTTCTCTTGAAAAATAGTGATCTCTCTCTCTCTCTCTCAACTAAAAGTTCTTGAAAGTTCTGGCTGGTGGTGAGGAAATTCAAGACTGGTGGACGTCATCATCTGCATGTTTGTGATTACTGATTCTTCAAGAAAATCCGGGTTAGATTGTTCCATATCTTGTTGAAGGTTCTTGATACCAATTTCTTTATTTCTTGATATCAGACTGACTATATTTACTTTATCTGAATTGATATTTGTTAAATCACATTTAACTTGAGTTAAGACAATTGATCTTTAATATTGATTGATCTGATTGTCTACTTTGAATATTTCTGATATTAGTAAACATCAATTGATCTCATTGGACTATCTTATTACAATTGAGAAGAATTATTACCAGTTGATATAAGTTTAGATTTTGACTGCATTTGATCATATCCATTGGTAGTTGACATCAATTGACATTTGATACACGATTTGTGACTTGAAAGTTGAAAAACAGAATTTAGGAGAAAACAAGGGTTAGGAGAAAAGTTGACTTAAGGTCAACAAAGATATTATCATTATATTACTTTTTAGGGAAGTGCACTAACAGGAGAAAGATCACATCCACTTGAACACGGGATGGTGGCCTGAGACGTGAGGACTTCGTCAGCACTGAGTGGACTGAGGAGAGGCTCAGAATATTTCTGGAAGCTGAGAAGGCACTCGATTGAGGTCGAGGAAGATGTCGGCACCGAGCAAGTGTTTTTAGTGTGTGATTACTTGAGATCAGTGCGAGCGATTGTACATCGCGAACAGTGTTTTTCACTTTGCATTTGCCAAAGTGATTAGTGGAGTCAGGGCGACTCCTCGGGCGACTCCTCGGGCGAGGTGCGGCTGCAGTAAGGGCACATTAGTGCCCCAAAGCAGGGTAAAAATTTATTGTCCCTTGAGTGAAGTAAGAGGGAGTTAAAGAAGGAATCTATATAAATAAAAGAAGTAGAACTAATTCACCCCCTCTTAGTGCAACATTGATATCAAAGCAGGACTTGCATTATCAGCTATAACTAGCTGGCAAGTCGATCTATGTCTATGGGAAAGGATCACTATCCCCTCTTCCCAGCCACCTTAGATGGCACTAACTATGCCATTTGGAAGGTTATAATAGAATCCTATGCTATAGGAAAGAAGCTTGCAGTATAGAGGATGACGACTAAAGGGGTAGATAAACCATTTGACAAATTTAGTGATGATGAAATGGAATATAATGCATTGGCCAAAAACCTATTGTTTGGAACCATCAGCTCAAATTTATTTTATCAAGTGTCCAGTTGTGAAACTGCTAAGGAAATATGGGATACTCTTAGAGTAACTCATGAAGGTACATCACAAGTTAGGGATACCCAAATGGGTATATTAGGGAATGATTTTGAGATGTTTAGGCAAAAAGATGGAGAAAGCCTAAAGGACTTAGTTGGAAGATTCAATGCACTAGTAAATGCATTGAAAGAAATGAACAAACACTATTCAACATTGGAGTTGAATAGAAAGTTGTTGAACTCTCTTAGTAGCTGGTGGAAAATGAAGATCACAGTAATTAAGGAGGCAAAGGATCTAAGTTGTGTACCTACATCAGAGATAGTAGGATCACTATTGACCTATGAAATGAATGAGTCAAGAAGAAATGGTGAATTATCTTCTATAAGAGGATCAATTGCACTTAGTGCAGATAGTAGCATCTCCAAGGATGACAAGTTTGAAAAGTTATGGAAAAATTTGGAGAAATTCGTATTATTAAAAGAATCTCATAAAGGTTTCAAGGCCGAAGAGGTTTCCTCTGATGAAGAGGAAATAGCATTGATATCAAGACGTATTGCACGTCTCATAAGGAAACACAGGAATAGAACTAGGGAATCTAAGGTGTGTTATGAATGCAAGAAACCTGGACATTTCAGGGATGAATGTCCAAATAGAAAGGATGGAGAAAAGAAGATCAACAAAGGAAAGAAGAAGAAGTTTGAGAAGAACATGGAGTGAGTCAGATAACGAAGAAACAAGTGCTTCGGAGAGTGACGGAGGAAAGGAGAATATCTTCATAATGGCAAGATCTAGATCAGGTACATCTTCAGATGATGAATACAGATCTGAAAAAGAGAAAGAATTAATGTTTGACATGCTAGAAAAAATGAAGTATTTGAAGAAGAAGAATAAAATGTACAAGGGTGAGATTATTAGATTAAATACTCATGTTAAATTATTAAAGGACGAGTTGGAGAATGTCCAACAAGTAAAGGAGGAATCTGAGAAAGATAATGAAGAGATGCAGGCATTAATGGATGAAAATGCATCTATCAGAGAAGAAATTGGTAGTTTAAGGTTGAAACTATCAATAGCATTAGATGAAAATAAGACTAGAATCGATTTTGGAGCAATTGAAAGGGAGAATGCAATGTTAAAAGAAAAATATGAGAAGCTCATTGGAAGTCAAAAAGCTTTCAATATGATTCTTAAATCACAGAGGGTTCCATCAAAAGCTGGAATAGGATATGAAGGAACACAGTTTCAAAAATTGTTTGAGAAGAAAAATGACAATGAAGAGAAGGAGATACATAGGTTAGAAAAATTAAACAGGGAGTATGAAATGGATGAAAAACTTAGAAGAGATGGGAGATATAAATACTCACATAGTTATCATGTGAAAGAGAAAGAAAAGTTTGTAGATATCATTGTAGAAAACAAGCTGGATGAATACGTAGGAAAGAGAATGAATGCAAAATATGAACTAGATGGTGTGATGAAGCAAAACAGAAGATATAGATATTCGCATTCAGTAAATCCCAATGATGGATCAACATTTGTTGATCATATAAATCAAATTGGAGATTATCAGGATTATGGATTAAATGATAATATCAGAAAGTATCACCATTGTGATGAATTCAGATATGATCATATTACTCCATATTTTGGTGAATGGTTTGATACAAATCACTTCACTTTACCTAGAGTAACAGCTAGATATAGTAGAGTTAGAAACATTAGGAGTCATTGTTCTTGGTATTAGTAGAAACTGATGGTGGAAATGTTACATTTGGAGATGATAGTACAGGTACTATCAAAGCAGTTGGAGAATTATCAGTTGGGAATGATGTCCCCATTCGAAACATATGGTTCGTGGAAGGCTTACATCATAACTTGATCAGCATTAGTCAGTTATGTGATAATGAAATGATAGTGAAATTTCATTGAGATGGTTGTGAAGTATTTGATGAAATCACTAATCAATTACTATTTTCAGGGTTTAGGAGAGGAAATATATATGAGGTAGATCTTAATGAAGTAAGAAAATCTAAAGTGTGTTTAGTAGCAAACTATAATGAAAAAGAAGCAGAATTATGGCATAGAAGACTAGGTCGCTTAAGTTTTAAGAACTTAAGTAAGCTTAGGATTAATAGTTTAGTAAGAGGACTACCTATAGATTTAGGGAAACCACATGATACTTGTGAGACTTGTATTAAGTCAAAACAAGTAAAAGTGAGTTTCAAATCTAAGAATGAAGCCTCGACAAATAGACCTTTAGAATTACTTCACATGGATCTATTTGGTCCAAACTCGGTTCCTAGTTTAGGTGGAAAACTATATTGTTTTGTCATCGTGGATGACTATAGTAGATTTACTTGGGTATATCTTTTAGCTCGTAAAAGTGAAGCGGCAGAAAAATTTAAGATCTTTGTTAAAAAGATCCAGAATGAACTAGAAAATAGTATAAAGTATATACGTTCAGATCACGAACGAGAGTTTGAGAACAAAGAGTTCAATGAACTCTGTGAAGAACTAGGAATAAACCATCAGTTTTCCACACCTAGAACACCGCAGCAAAATGGCGTAGCAGAAAGGAAGAATCGAACATTGATCAACATGACAAGAGCCATGATGAGTGATGCTGAAGTTCCAAATTACTTCTGGGCTGAAGCGGTAAACACCGCATGTTATATAGGAAATCGTACACTTGTACGATCAACATTTAACAAAACACCTTATGAACTTCTCAAAAGGAAAGTTCCTAACATAGGATATTTCAGAACATTTGGATGCAAATGTTATATACATAAATGTTAAAGTCCAGTTAGGGAAATTTGATTCTAGAAGTGATGAAGGAATACTATTAGGTTACTCTCAAACATCTAGGGCATACAGGGTTTTCAATAAGAAAACTCTAATAGTGGAAGAAGCTATTCATGTTAGATTTTTGGAAAGGAAGTTGGTGAGACATGAGACAATGGTTAATCATTTGGGAAAACCTATATTGGACTTCAGTGAAGAAGAAGAAAATAAGAGTGATGATGAAGAAGAACATCACTCAACTGAAAGTGTGACCACACCAAATGAGTCACTACCTAGACCTATGAAAATTATACGACATCATCCTACAAAGAATATTTTAGGGAACGTGGATGATGGAGTTAGAACTAAGTCTCAAATTAGTGGAAATATGCATATTGCATTTACATCACAATTCGAACCAAAGAAGCTTCATGAAGCATTAAATGATGCTGAATGTATTAATTCTATGCATAAAGAACTTAATCAATTCAGTAAAAGCAAAGTATGGACATTAGTTCCTAGACCAGATGGGCATAACATCATTGGTACAAAGTGGATATTCAAAAACAAGTTAGATGAGAATGGAAATATCATTCGAAACAAAGCACGTCTTGTTACTCAAGGATATGTTCAAGAAGAAGGAATAGATTATGAAGAAACATATGCCCCTGTAGCTCGATTAAATGCAATACGATTATTGTTATCTTTTGCATGTGCTTAAGGATTTAAGTTGTACCAAATGGATGTGAAAAGTGCTTTTCTTAATGGAACAATTAAAGAGGAAGTATATGTTGAACAACCTCCAGGATTTGAGGATTATGAAAACCCTAAATGGGTTTACAAGTTACATAAGGCACTATATGGACTCAAACAAACTCCAAGAGCTTGGTATGAAAAACTGAGCAGTTTTCTGATTTATCATAGATATAAAAGAGGTTGTGCGGACACTACTCTATTCATAAAAGGAGTAAATAGAAATATGATAGTCGTACAAGTATATGTAGACGATATCATATTTGGATCTACCAATAAATCCTTATGTGATGAGTTTGCAATGCTCATGCAAAGTGAATTTGAAATGAGCTTAATGGGAGAATTAACGTATTTTCTTGGATTACAGGTAAAACAATCGGATAAAGGATTGTTTATCTCGCAAGAAAAATACTCAAAGGATATCATAAATAAATTCAAGTTCAAGGACTTGAAAGCAAAACCAACTCCAATGGGCGGTGGAGTTAAATTAGATTTAGATGAGGCAGGAAAATCAGTGGATCAAAGGATGTATAGAGGAATGATAGGATCACTGTTATATCTTACAGCCAGTAAACCTGATATATTATTGAGTGTATGTTTATGTGCAAGATTCCAAAGCAATCCAAAGGAATCACACTTAAAAGCTGTAAAAAGGATTTTTAGATATATTATAGGAACCACATGTTTAGGGCTATGGTATCCGAGAAAACATGATATGAGTCCTATGGGATATTGCGATGCTGACTTTGCAGGATGTCAAATTGAGAGGAAGAGCACAAGTGGAGCATGTATCTTCATCGGGGGATCACTAGTATCATGGAGCTCAAAGAAACAAAATTTGATTGCATTGTCAACAGCAGAGGCAGAATACATGTCTAGTGGAGCATGTGTGGCTTAGATTCTTTGGATTAAGAATCAATTAGAAGATTATGGGATTAAAACATCTAAAATCCCTGTGCTATGTGATAACACAAGTGCCATAAACATAGCTAAAAATCCAATTGTTCATTCCAGAACAAAACACATAGAAGTGAAACATCACTTCATTAGAGATCACATATCAAAAGGAGATATTGAACTGAAGTTTATAGAAACTTCAAGACAAATAGCTGATATATTTACAAAACCACTATTAGGAGAAAGGTTTAATACTTTAGTAAGAGAGTTAGGAATGATCAAATATAGTGATATAAAGGAGCTGATCAAGGAATAATGAAGCTGAATGACATATGAGAAATGGACTAGTCAACAGAGGTGAAGGTGTTTTCTAAACATCTAATGAACTTTTGGAGAAAGGGGAAATGATGATAACACAACCATATTGGTCTATTTGATACAGATTTCCTTCGTGTTTTGGGATTTACTAAATTCTTTATGATTTTGAACTGAGCATAAACTGTGTTTGAAAAACTTATATATGTTATATGATATTCTTATGAATTTGTTTTGAAATTCGTATGGATATATTTTTTAAGTAAACCACATATATCAAACATTTTATTCGTGTTTTGATTTACAAAAATTGATCAATGAGAGAATATGATTGTATGTGATAGTATATGTCACATTACTACACTGAAATGGTTTTCTAATCCCCAAAGCGAAATGGATTTTGATATGACTATGTCCATCTTGTGTGGTATTCAAATTCATGAAGGTCTTGAATCAGACAATTTAAGTTCACCTATTTGATATTTCTTAAAATTAGGGGGAGAAAGATAGATCATATATTGAGGGGGAGTTGTGGTATTAAGGGGGTGTTGGAGTATCCAACTTATCAACTTAATTAATTTTTAGAATACATCAAAAAGGGGGAGATTGTTAAGAAAAGGATTTTGCTGATTTAATATAATAGATATTTAATGAAATTAATTAAGTAGTTGAATATAGTAGTAATATATAGACATTTATTAGATAAATATGTGATGGAGTATATTAGGGATAATAAGTTTATAATTAAGGTAGAAGCCCAATAAGACAAGGAAAATTGGGCCCAATTACAGTTGAAGGCTATAAATATCCAATGTAGCCTTTTTCTAAGGTATTCTTTTCGGTGCTCATTCTCTCTTTTCTCTTGAAAAATAGTGATCTCTCTCTCTCTCTCTCAACTGAAAGTTCTTGAAAGTTCTGGCTGGTGGTGAGGAAATTCAAGACTGGTGGACGTCATCATCTGCATGTTTGTGATTACTGATTCTTCAAGAAAATCCTGGTTAATTTGTTCCATATCTTGTTGAAGGCTCTTGATACCAATTTCTTGATTTCTTGAAATCAAGATACCAATTTCTTGATTTCTGTTGAAATTAATTGACGTCATCATCTGCATGTTTGTGATTACTGATTCTTCAAGAAAATCCGGGTTAGATTGTTCCATATCTTATTGAAGGTTCTTGATACCAATTTCTTTATTTCTTCAAATCAAGATACCAATTTATTGATTTCTGTTGAAATTAATTTGAGGGTTCTTGAAATTCATTGACTTTCGTAAGTTAGAATCTAAAATCGAAATTTGAACATTCATAATTTGAAAAAACTGATTTTGATCTTGGATTTCTGAAATCTAAATAACAAGTTGTTTTTCGTTTTCTTGATTACGTGAAATCAAATATAAAATCTAATTGAAATCTTGATTGATAAAGATTAAAGATTAAATCACTTTTTACTACATAGTTATTTGATATAAAATTCAATTCGATTTTGATGTTTGCAATTATTGGAAATCATATAACCAACTTTCTTGGACTTTTTGATTATTGAATATATTGACAGCTTTAAATCTATTTGAATTAATTGATTAATTCAAATTAGTTTTGAATTCGATTTCAAAATACTGGAGTATTTTAGGCGCCCTAATTCTAATTGATTTTAAGTAACGTTCTTGAAATTCAGTTTTCTTCAGATATAAGAAATTCAATTCAAAAATTATTCATTCATCTTCTAAACTTGAATTTGAATTTTAGACTGGATGAAATTTAAATAACTATCTAAATCGATTTCTTAAATGCATTAACTCGCAAATTCAAATACATCTGATATCTCCCATATATATATTCGATCATAATTGATATACCTATTGGATTTGAATTGATATATCTTTGTTATAACAGATCAGATTTGATACAAGTGTTTGATTTAAATTGATATCATCTAACTACATTGGATCAGAATTGATATAAGTGTTTGATTTAAATTGATATCATCTAACTACATTGGATCGGAATTGATATAACTATTTGATTTGAATTGATATTTTCTAAATCACATTCGATCAGGATTTACACAGTGAAATTGTTTGATTTAATTTGAGATTTCTAAATCACATTCAATCAGACTGACTATGTTTACTTTATCTGAATTGATATTTGTTAAATCACATTTAACTTGAGTTAAGACAATTGATCTTTAATATTGATTGATCTGATTGTCTACTTTGAATATTTCTGATATTAGTAAACATCAATTGATCTCATTGGACTATCTTATTACAATTGAGAAGAATTATTACCAGTTGATATAAGTTTAGATTTTGACTGCATTTGATCATATCCATTGGTAGTTGACATCAATTGACATTTGATACACGATTTGTGACTTGAAAGTTGAAAAACAGAATTTAGGAGAAAACAAGGGTTAGGAGAAAAGTTGACTTAAGGTCAACAAAGATATTATCATTATATTACTTTTTAGGGAAGTGCACTAACAGGAGAAAGATCACATCCACTTGAACACGGGATGGTGGCCTGAGACGTGAGGACTTCGTCAGCACTGAGTGGACTGAGGAGAGGCTCAGAATATTTCTGGAAGCTGAGAAGGCACTCGATTGAGGTCGAGGAAGATGTCGGCACCGAGCAAGTGTTTTTAGTGTGTGATTACTTGAGATCAGTGCGAGCGATTGTACATCGCGAACAGTGTTTTTCACTTTGCATTTGCCAAAGTGATTAGTGGAGTCAGGGCGACTCCTCGGGCGACTCCTCGGGCGAGGTGCGGCTGCAGTAAGGGCACATTAGTGCCCCAAAGCAGGGTAAAAATTTATTGTCCCTTGAGTGAAGTAAGAGGGAGTTAAAGAAGGAATCTATATAAATAAAAGAAGTAGAACTAATTCACCCCCTCTTAGTTCAACAACATCGTTGCCCAGTGCCCCGTATGTGCCTTGGCCAAGCAGGTCAAGAAGAGCGCCGGGTTGTACACCCCGCTCCCGACGCCCAAGAGTCCGTGGGATGACGTTAGCATGGATTTTGTTCTAGGACTTCCCCGGACCGCACGACGACACGACTCCGTCTTGGTTGTCGTCGACAGGTTCTCGAAGATGGTGCACTTCGTGCCCTGCGCGAAGACGTCCGATGCCAAGAAGGTCCCACAATTGTTCTTCCGAGAAATTGTGCGCCTCCATGGACTTCCATCTTTGATTGTGTCCGATCGAGACGTCCGCTTCACGAGCTATTTCTAGAAGACCCTGTGGAGTCTCCTTGGCACACAGCTCAAGTTCTCGACTGCCTACCATCCGCAGATCGACGGTCAGACGGAGGTTGTCAATCGTAGCTTGGACAACCTACTACGCTCATTAGTGGGCGAACACCTCGCGACATGGGATTTGATCATCCCTCATGCCGAGTTGGCCTACAACTCATCAGTGAACCGTACCACCGGGTTGAGCCCGTTCGAGATCGTCTATGGCCAGGTCCCTCGTCGCCCCCTAGACTTAGCACCTATGGACCCCCATGTTAGAGTATCCGAGGATGGCATTGCATTCACCCAGCATATTTCCACATTGCATCAGCATATTCATGATAGGATCACGAGCCAAAATGCATTGTACAAGCAGTCTGCCGACTTGCACCGCCGACCTCGAGTCTTCGATGTGGGAGACCTAGTGATGGTTAGGCTTAGACTAGAGAGATACTCTCCCAGGACGGCTACGAAGCTACATGCTGGTAGTGCCGGCCCGTTCTCGATCCTCCGAAGGTTAGGCAAAAATGCCTACGTCGTCGAGATTCCTCCTTCGTGGGGAATAAGCTCCACGTTCAACGTGGCAGATCTGGCTCCGTACCGAACCCCTTCTCACCCCCACACCCCAGCCTCTCTAGACCCATTCAGTATGAGTGAGCTTGCCGCGACCACCCCCCGGTTTGTTTCACCCGATTGGCACGAGGCAATTGACTGTGTACTACAGGAGATAATTCACTATGCAGGGAACGAGGTCGCGAGGAGGTTCTTGGTACGATGGGTTGGACGCACCAGTGCAGACGACACGTGGATTTCAGAGGAGGAGCTTCGCCGTTTTTGACCAGATCTAGTCCAGCCGCTGCCCTATGACGCGCCTAACTCGTCAGAGTCGAGTTCTTCCGACCCCGGGAGGATTGATGGCGCGGCCCCGGACACGCCAGCAGAATCGTCACCGTCGCCGCCAACGGCTCCTGCTCCCGCATCGAACTCATCCTCAGAGACGATGCCGCCACCACCGACAGCTCCGGCCGCCCGCGTTCAGCCCGCCCGGCAAGCCCGGGCGTCGATACGTACGCCCGGATTCAAGTATTCCGGGTAATGGACGCTGTTTCAGATCTTTATGTCTTTTGTTTACTCGTTGTTTGTCATAGTTTTCGTCGTTCGTCGTTTTCCCGGACTTATCACAGTCTAGTGTAAGGGAGGGAGGTTCACCCTATAAGGACCCCCCCCCCCCCCCCCTGTTATCGCTCCTGGTTCCCCGAGTCGTTTTCGTCTCTTAGAAGTCCTAGGCTTACCTGCTTTAGATTTCTTCATTTTAATCTTTGTTTTGTGCTTAATGGGCCAACCCTCTTCTCCCCTTATATAAGGGAAGAGAGTTGCCCTAAAAACACTTAGACGTTGTTTTGAAAAAAAGTATTTTCCCCTCGTTGGGTTGGAAGCTTGCTCTCTCGTTCTCTGCAGAAGTTAGGGTTCATCCCAGGAAGAAGAAGAAGCTTGGACGACAGAGGGAGGTTAACGGAGGAAGGAGGAAGGGATACCGGATCTAGGCCGCGCTGGCGCACCCCACTTCACGCGGCGCGTCCTCCCTTCCCGCGCTCCCGCGCACAGGCTGCCCCGCGCACGTGGTTGCACCGCTCGCAGCCCGCGCGGCAGGCTCCCACCTCCACGCTGCCAAAAGCCCTGCTGTGGGGGTCCCGGCTGCTTGGATCTGCACCGTCGGAAGTTCCCGAGCGTGGCGTTTACCCCGACAATGGCAACCGGACTTGCACCACGTCCTTCAAAGGCGTTGTCATCCGCGCGACCAGCATTGCGACCACGTTCTCCCACCCGCGATCCCTGCCGGTTGCTCGCCGGGTGGACTTCCCACTGTCCTTCAGTCAATCCTACAGAGCCCGAACGTCAGAATCCACGTTCCTGGACTACGACTTCTGAAGGCGGACTTGACCGGCTTGCGCCCTGGGTCCTGCCCACCGAGCTCGACGCTCCGCCACACCCCACCATCGCGGACTTGCACCGCGCATGTGCGATGGTCATCCTACTGGGCTAGCCGCTGCTGACTGGCGCCCCATGTGTTTGGGACAAGTCTTCGACTACTTCCTCACCTGTCGGCGGGGCAAGCGCCTCTGGTGCACTGTGAGCTGCACTCGAACGAGCTGCGCAACCCTTCCCGGTGCCCCGTGCCGGTACCTCCCACCGACCGTGCCCCACGCCGGTTTAGCTACACTCCGGTGGGCTACGTGCCTCTCCTCGGCCCCGCGCTGGTGCCTCCCATCGACTGTGCTCCATGACGGCGTGCGTAGTGTCCCCGGTCTCACAGCCGATGCTCGCCCCTTCAGTTCAGTTATCATTTCACGTGGATTTCTGCTTGCAAACACGACCCTCCGTTGACGCCGAGGTACGCCACTGACCCCGTCATTTATTTCTTTCAGTATATTTTCTATTGCCTCCACCGCACTCGGGTTAGGCATAGGTGAGCGAGACAGGCGAGTGAATACCCTCGACGACTTGAGCGTCTCTCCCGGTTCGTTGCGGGTCGACTTCGCCCGTCACATGCCAGCACTACCCTGCGGAGTAATTCCCGTTCGGCGCCGTAGCGACCTCGTTCCTCAAGACGAGGGTCGGGAAGCCCCCCTCCCGTCACCGGACGACCCCGTCGACCCCCGTCGACCCCCGTCGTTGGCCCCCCCTTGTACATCGGCAGCTGCAAGTACTACACCACATCCCGACGCATCTCATCGTAGCCATCTCCGTAGGACCCATGCCTAACGCACCCCGGCTTCGTCACGCACCGACGCGCCTTCATCACCGAGTACGAACCCTCGGTGATGGCAGGACCACGTCACGGACGTTGTCCGGCATCAGAACTGTTGCTTCTGCTGAAATTGAGACTGAAATGTAGGCTTGTTGCTTTGGTGGAAGCCCTCTCCACTTTGGAAACTAGTCTTCTTTTGTCCAGCCCATCGTTGTTGTTGTTGATTGAATGCCTTCACCTCCTCCTCCATGGGTTGGCAAGCTCCATCTTCATGATCTCTGCTGAAACAGAGAGAGCAAATTTTAGCTTTAATGATTGGAGAGTTGTTGAGGAAAACGTTTCTCAAAGTAGAGGTGAGCTCCTCCAATTTGTGATTTGTCTCCTTGAGGCCTGCATGCAGCTCCACCTCCTTTGCATTGAACTGCAGCACTCCTGCTCTCTTTGGCTGCAGATTTCTTCCATTCTGGTTTGCTCCAATTTCCTGCAGATCAGTTTCTGCAACTCTCTCCAAAATGTCAAAGACCTCATCTTCATATGCAGTAGAAAATGTTCCACCGGTGGCTACATTTACCTTGTTTTTCATGAAATCTGATAAAGATACATAAAAAATTCAGGCCAATTGGCAGTTTTCGATTCCATGATGAGGGCATTTCCTCAACAGGTCATTGAACCTTTCCCAGGCCTCACTAAATGCTTCGCCTTCATGGGGATGAAAATTATGAATTTCCCTTCTATAGAAATGAGTTTTGGAGAGAGGGTAAAATTTCTGCAGAAATTTTCCCTACATCTCATCCCAAGAATTGAAAGTGATTCCTAAATTACGATATCAAGAGAAGGCCTTATCTTTCAGAGTTAGAGGAAAATGTTTCATTTTCAAATTCTGTGTAGACAGTCCTGGAACATTCAATGAAGAACATCTAATATGAAAATCATCTAGAAATTCTAAGGGGTTCTGTGCAGAAAGTCCATTAAATTTAGGTAAGGACTGTATTAATGCATTGTCATACCTGAACATGATACCCTCACCTATGTTCAGATTCACATCAATTTGCCTCAAGCTTCCTGAGGGTGTTGATCTGTCCAACATGGTCTGCCTTCTGTCATTCTACTGCCGTCCTTCTTCCGCCATGTTTTGTTGCTGATTTTCTGGTTGTGTAACTGTAGATTCTGGAGTTGCGTCTCTCACACACGCAGTGTTCTCTGCAGATCTCTCACCAGCCTTAGATCTTGTCACTACCATAGACTTCAGAAGAATGTTAGAAGGACAATAAGCTGAGGATTTTCAAGTCCTGCAGCTTTAGGAGAATGGATCAATAATAACTGAAAAGAAAGAAAGAAATTACTATTGTAATCCGTGCTCCCCGGCAACGGCGCCAGTTGATAAGCTCAAATTATGGGTATTTTTACTAGTTATTGACTAGTTAATCGTGTGAGGATTTGAGCTATGCAACAATATTTTTTTACCTCACAGCCTTAGGGCGAGTAAGGTGTCAATCCACAGAGAGCAGATAAGACAGTAGCAATTCCGCTCAATTCAATTTATAATTTTAGATCTCAATATTCAGTTATAACGATCAGCTAAATGGTCTTCAGTAAAGTCCTACAGAGTATTCTTTAGAAAATTCAACTCAGCAGAATCGTCAGTGAAGAATTTCTTTACGGAACGATTCACCCCTGCCCTTTGGGGCAAATGCACAAACACCCCGCGGGTGTGCCTCCACGCGAGCGTGCCTGCGCGAGGGTGCGGCCTGCGCACGGCACTTACTTCGCGCGGGCTGCTGCCTACGCGCAGGCGAGTCTCGCGTGCTAAACAGCTGCGCGCGGGGTGCTGCTTGCGCACCGGCTACTGCCTGCGCGCGAGCGTGCTCGCTCGCAGCGCGGCGTCTGTGCACGACTGTGGCTGCTGGCGGCCTTGGTTGTGCGCAGCTCAGCTGCTGGCGGCCTTGGTTGTGCGCAGCCTGGGTTTTGCACAACCTTGCTGCTGCTATAGGGAAGAACTTCAAGCGCGATTGCTATGGAAAAACTGTGGATTTTTGGGAAAACGAGAGGAAGAACGATTTGAACAAGACAATGAACTTTCAATCAAACTAAAACAAGAACAACATCAGTTGGAATTGTTGGAAGATCACTGGTGTGAATCTTCCAACCCAACCTGGATTGTCTGAAAGAGAGAATTATACAGTTACTGAAACTTGGGAAATCACTCCAACCTTGTGTCACTATCCTTGCGGTGAGGTGGAGGTCGTCTAGCCCAAGCTACTCCTCAGCTTGCTCCTTCTCTCCAGCTCCAATGCTCATCACCTCTTGGAGGATGCAAAACTCTTCTTCTCCAAGCCCAAGCCTGTTCAGGTAGAAATTCTGGACAACCTCAAATGCTCTCTCAAGAGGCTATTTATAGGTTTCTCTAATTGTGCTTCTTGGAGCCTTTTTTAGGGCTTTTCTTCCTTATAATTTTCGCCAGCTCCTCTTGGTCAAATGCATTCTCCTTTGTGCTTGATCCACATCTGAACTCATTAATCCAATACGTGAGATCTAATCCACTTGATTCAAAGAATCAAGTGGGGTTAGTAAGTAGGAAAATACTGCACATGAAGTATGACTAATATGGACTAAATGTATGCAAACAACACTTTGATGTTCAGAAAATCAATAATAAGTTATGACATATTGAGAGTCATCACGTAAACATCACAAGGAGTGGAGGGCAGGGTGGCGGAGCGGCAGCACGGGGCGGACGCTTCGACGGTGGTGATTGGGTGGGCCCGGCTTCGGATGTAGATGGTCAATGATGGCGGTGATGTCAACACGTACTCGGAGTGATCTCGACAAGGTCGCGAGGTGGTGTCTCACGGAGTGATATCGACGTGAGAATGCATAGTGATGACTCATGGAGTAATCTCAACATGAGGGAATGTAGTGACTACGAACTAACTACTACGGCTGCGGCATAAGGCGGCTGCATCTATATCCTATCGAAGGGCCAAGGAGGCTACAACTAACTACGAAGGACTACGCTTCTCGAAACTCTTCTCTAAACTAATCTAACGGATTCTTGGCGCGCATAAGACGCGCGTGGGCATCATGGCGCAGGTAGGCGCGGGTACGGATCTCAGAACTCGTGCGCGGTAGGGATGGTAGAGGCGACGCATGATGAGCTAGGGCGGCGGGGCAGCTGGTGGTGGTTGGGTCGGCTAAGGGTGGAAGAGGTAGTGGAGGATAGTAGAGGTGACTGAGGCAGCCGAGGAGGCCGAGGTCGGACGAAGTGAGCGAGGGTCGTAGTGGTGACCGAGGCAACCCCGATCGGCCGGAGGATGTCGAGAGATTGAGGCGGCCGAGGGCAGCCGGAGCGGCCGAGGACGGCCGAAGCAGGCGTAGTCGACCAGAGGAGAGCGGAGGGACTAGAGGCCGGCGGAGGGACTGGAGACCAACGGAGGGCCTGGAGGCCGTCAAAAGGCCGGAGGTGGACTGGTAGATGGCGGTCGAGCGGCCGACGGCGGTTGGTGGCAAGGCGGCCATCGCTGACTGTGGTAGTGATAAGCTCAAATTTGGGGTGTTTTTACTGGTTATTTATATGTTGGTTGTGTGAGGATTGAGCTTATGCAACACAATTTATAACCTCACAGCCTTAAGGCGAGTAAGGGTCGATCGGCAGGGAGCAAGGAAAACAATATTAGTTCTTTTCAGTTTTCTTTAAATTATCAGTTCTGAACATTCAATTTTAACAGTCAAAGAAATAATCTTCAGTAAACTTCTTTTTCCCTCAGAAAAGATGTGTGGAATAATCCTCTTAGGAATAGCAAATTACTACTCAAGGTTAAACCTCAAGATTGAACACTTATTTTAAGAAACGCCTTTATCCACAGACCTATTCCTGTGGATTTGGCAAGATATCAAACACCTGGTAGGTGCACCTACGGTCACCTCTGCCCACAGCTTGGCAGCCTGCAGAGGTGACTGCCAGTGTGCCTGCAGGTTGTGCGAGCGCGCCTGCAGTGCTTGCTGCGCGCAGGCTTTGCCTGCGCACTACACTTGCGGTGTGCGACCAAGACTTGCGCGCAGCGCTTGCGGCGCGAGGCAGCCTGCGTGCGGCTGCATCTTGTGCGCAGGTGGCTGCCTGCACGTCAGAATGCTTCCTGTGCGCAGGCAGCTTCCTGTGCACACGCAGCTTCCTGTGCGCGGGCAGCTTCTTGTGCGCAGGACCGGCTAGCGCGCGGGCGGTTCCTTGTGCGCGGGCGGTTCCTTGTGCGCGGGCGCTGCCCGTGTGCCGCCTGCTAGTGTTCAAGGTCGTGGGCGACCTTGACTGCTTGCAGCGATGGCTGAACTCTGTGCAGGTGTGCTCACCCCTGTCGTGCACAACTTAGATGGTTTGAAGTTTTGATTGTGAACAGATTGTAGAGGGAATTGGGGAATTGAAAGGTGGACGAACAGAACAAACGATTCAAACGACTGCAAACTCAAAAAATCAAACGTGGACAGAGGAACAACAGAGGTTGGAAAATGCTGAAGACACAGATTGTGATCTCCAGCCCAACTCTGATTGTCTTAGAAGGGGGAAGAGGAAGAACACTGAAACCAAAACAATCACACCTCCTTGGGTCACGCCCTTCCAGAAAGGAGATGATCTTCTTGGCCTGGTTATGCCTCAGTTTGCCTCTCTCCCAGCTCCAATGCTCAGCAGCTCTTGGAGGGTCTGCAGAAATCCTTCCTCTCCAAGCCCTAGCTTCCTTGAGAGAAATTCTGGACAACCTACAATGAACTCTTAAGAGAGTATTTATAGGTTTCTCTTAAAACATGCCTCGGGGGCATTTTTGGAATTTTCTTCTTCCTGATTTCTCGCCAGCTCCCCCTGATCCATTTCGTCTTCCTTTGGCTGCCTTACTCTATTTCTGAACTCATTAATCAAAATTGTCAGATATAATCCACTTGATTCAAAGAATCAAGTGGTGTTAGTAAATTTATAAAACAATGCATATGGATGGCAACCAACATGAATTAGATGGATACAATTGATGCTTTTATGCTCAAAAAGTCTAAACATTTGATGACGTATTGATAGTCATCAAACACCCCCCAACTTAGATCATTACTAGTCCCTTAGTAATGAAATGCAAGTGAGAATAGATGATGATCTCTAGTTGACTTTCTGCTTTTGATAACTTTGGCTCATACTCTCGTCAAGGAGTGTCTTTATCAATTGAGCTTGACCAATTAAGGGAGAATCCTAAGGATATATTTCAGCCCTTCTTCCGCAACTAGGTGCACTTCTGACTTACGGAGTACATATAATAATTACATAATATATATGGAGTAAGGTTGAGTCAACACCCCAAGCGCACTACTGAACGAGGCGTAGAGAGCGGTACTAATGCTGGCTCAATACTAACGGCTATACTAGCATCGGCTCAAACACATGGGAGACAGCTTTTCCACCTTTATTTTCGATTATGTTTGCTGCTTGTTGGTCATTTTTCGATGACAATCAACTTTAATTTCAATGATGCAAGCTTATGCTTGTTTTGCTCAATGCAGCTTATACTTTGCATTTGATGGCGCTTATCCACTACCCATGTGCCGTCCTTAATAGACTGGCAGCTTATTCCCCCGAAGAGGTTTTGTATCCCTCTTGGTTCAGGGAGCTTCACTCACGTCAATAATAATAGTGCCATTGAGCCAACACTCGCCCTACTCTCCACTAAAGCTAAAAATTTCATGCATGTAAGTGCTAACTCAACCCGAGGTGGATGGCAGGATGAGAGAGATATGGGGATAAGATGTGGGAATTGTGGATAGTAAGAATCATTTTTGCACCTAGCTAGGCCTATTTCACCTAGGGTCCCCTAAATGGCCAGTCTTTCAACTCTAACACCCTTGAAAAGAGCCCGATTGACGTGCTTATCATTGTGTGAGTATCGCCTAAGATCATCGAATATCCATGGTTTGGTTGATGCAAAACGAAAATTTTTTTATGGATGACAGAGCAGTTATGCATGCGACGTTATCCCCCCCCCCCATAAAAAGGCATGTTCCTACATGACAAGAAGTAAAATGGAGTAAGGGAAATAGAGACCAAACCAGGAGATGGAGAGCGGCGACAGGCGTTTGAGTTGTCCACTTGCGGTGTAGGTGAGCTAGGAGAGGGACAGCTGCACATGACGACGCAAACAAAAATGAAGAAAAGAAAGGCAGAACGGAATAACAAGATATGTAAAATAAGGAAACAAAAAAAGATACTAGTCAGATCATGCTGCTATCATTTGGTGGTTTCTCTAGAGAGATATTCACGGGGCCTTGTACATCTTCCTCTTCTAAATAAGGTTTGAGCCTTTGTCCATTAACAGTGAATTGTTTTTGAGACGTAGGATCTAGAATTGTGACAACTCCGTTCTCAAAAACTTTTTGAACAATGAAGGGGCCATCCCACCTAGTTTTCAATTTTCTTGGAAAGAGTTTTAACCTAGAGTTGTAAAGCCACACTTTCTGGTTTTCTACAAAGGCTCTTCTCCTCAAGCTTTTATCATGAAACATTTTCATTTTGGCTTTATAAATCCTCGAATTTTCATAAGCCTCATTTCGTAGTTCTTCCAATTCATTCAACTGAAGAAGTCTTTGTTTGCCGGCTTGATCTAAATCCAAATTGAGTTTTCTAATGGCCCAAAGGGCCTTGTGTTCTAACTCAAGAGGTAGGTGGCATGCCTTCCCAAAGATAAGTCGAAATGGGGACATTCCTAGAGGGGTTTTGTAGGCTGTTCTATAGGCCCATAATGCCTCGTCTAGTTTCCTAGACCAATCCTTGCCATCATGAGGCACTATCTTCCTCAAGATTTTCTTGACTTCCCTATTGCACAGTTCCACTTGACCATTGGCTTGAGGATTATACGGAGTAGTGACTCGATGATGGACACCAAACTTCTTAAGGAGAGTTCTAAAGTTGTAATTTATGAAATGAGAACCTCCATCACTAATAATGGCTCGAGGGCATCCATATCTATAAAAAATATTTTTCTCTATAAAATTGATCACTACTTTACTATCATTGGTTTTGGTGGGAATGGCTTCTACCCATTTGGACACTTAGTCGACTGCCATCAAGATATATTCATATCCATGAGAGTTAGGAAAAGGACCCATAAAATCAATTCCCCACAAATCAAAGATTTCTACTTCTAGGATGGGTTGTAGAGGCATACAATCTTTCTTGTGCATGTTAATGGAAGCTTGGCAAGCTAGGCAGGTATTATAAAATTTTTGGGCATCTTGAAATAACGTCGGCCAGAAAAAACCAGATTCGACTATTTTATGAGCAGTTACCTTAGCTGAGTAGTGCCCTCCTCCTGGTTTTGCATGGCAGAATTCCAAGATGCTTCGCTGCTCACTTTCGGGGACGCACCGCGTCAAGATTTGATCCTGCCCTTGGTGAAATAACTCCGGGTCTTCCCAAAAGTAAAACCTTGCATCCTTCAGCAGCTTCTTCCCCTCGTGAGATGTCCAACCTGTAGGAATTTTTCCTGCAACAAGAAAGTTGACAATATGTGCATACCAAGGAACCGATGTTCCTTGTGCGGTTAGAACATGCTCGTCAGGAAATGCATCATTTACCAATTCAGGTGGGGCGCTTACTATCCTAGAGAGGTGATCTGCAACTACGTTCTCACACCCTCTCTTGTCTTTAATCTCTAAATAAAATTCTTATAGTAAAAGCACCCATCTAATGAGTCTAGGTTTAGTCTGCTTCTTTGCTAACAAATATCTAATAGCTGCATGATCAGAAAAAACGGTAATTTTGCTACCTAATAAGTAAGACCTAAATTTTTCTAAAGCAAAAATAATTGCCAGCAGTTCCTTCTCAGTGGTAGTGTAGTTCAGTTGCGCATCAACTAAGGTTCTGCTGGCGTAGTAGATGACCACGGGTTTCTTGTCAACTCGTTGACATAACACTGCTCCTACAACAAAATTAGAAGCATCGCACATTAGTTCAAAGGGAAGGGTCCAATCAGGCCCTTGCAAGATAGGCGCATTCACCAAAGCTTCTTTCAACATATAAAATGCATTTTTAGCTTCTAGTGTTAGTTCAAAATCATTATTCTTAGACGATAAAAGATTCGTGAGAGGTTTAGAAATTTTAGCAAAGTCTAAAATAAAACGTCTATAGAAACCCGCATGGCCGAGGAAACCCCTAAGGGTTTTTAGGTTGGTTGGAGGTAGAAGGTCCTGGATGATTTCGATCTTGGCCTTGTCCACTTCCAATCCACGGCTGCTTACCATGTGGCCCAGCACTACTCCCTCCTGCACCATCACATTGGTCTCATCTCTTCTATCTCCCTCACTTCCTCTAAAAATCTTGGGAGTAGGTTATCCAAGGTAGCACAACACCCGTTGGACCATAAATCTCTCATTGTTCATGCTCACCCTAATTCTTTCACAAAGTCTCATTCTCCCCCATCACAACTCTATCATATACTCTTCTCGTTGTGTTCAATATTCTGTGCTCAACAGGAGGAGGAAATGGCTTCTTCTATTCTTAGGAAAGAGAAAAGGCTAATGGAGAGGCAAGTACTAGGTGGCCGTCACCCCGGGAGTGAGTGATCTTGCTCGCTAGAGATGTGAGACCAGCTGCACATGAGTGGAGAGAGTTTACCTGAGGAGTATAGCGGTATACCTAGAAACAAGTACACTCCCTTCTCATCCACTTAGGCATCCAAGCCAAGGAGAAAGAAACCCCACATTCCTGAAAAGGTCGGAGCTCAAAATGTCATTTAGTGTTTTAGTTCGGCTTGTGATTGATACACTTAACACTTCCCACACTTGTTGTCTGACTTACAGGATGAAAGAGATGATAATTCAGCAAAGTACTTAGATGTTGCTAAGGGACTAGCAATGTCTAAGTAGGGGGGTATATGATAACACCCTAATTTCGGTCTTTATTTCATGTTATTAGCATGATTTATGCATTTAAAAGGCTTAAATTTGGGTTGTTATCATATATTTACACAAAAATAATGCTTCCAAGTAATTTCTGATTTTCCCTAATTTTCTGTTAATTATATGAATTTTTAAGGATTTATTGAAGCTCGAAATAATTATTTTTGGATGAAAATGGCACATTAAAAAGTTTATTTCGACATTTATCAACATGGGAATTAATCAGGGAATTTTCTAGATTTTTCTAGAATTTTTTACGAATTTTTAGGAATTTTCTGGGATTTATTTCAAGAAGAAATGCATTTATTCTATGAAAAAGGGCATATTTATAAGAGAAAAAAATGTATTTATGCAATTTCTAGACTTTTCGGGGCCTTTTTAACGTTTAGTTGCAAAAGACCCTGAAAACAGCTCTCGGTCGCCACGGCAGGCGTAAAGATCCTATTTAAAATCAATCAGGGTTTTATTGCAATTTTTAATATATATTTTTAATGTTTTAGGAGAAATCGGAGGAGAGAGAGTGCGCTAGGGGCATATACGCAATTACTTTTGGGCGGCGTCCAAAAGCAATTCCAAGCTTTTTAAGGACTTTTCTGCAAAAAGGAGGATTCAAAATGCGCCAGCCAATGAGAGAGCGACACGTCATTGCGTGTTTAAAAACGAAACTAATAAATAAATCAATTTTAAATCCAATGGATTAAATTAGTTTAAAATTGATTTATTAATAACTTTTGATCCTGAGGTCCGATTGAGATGATTTTTTATGGATTTGTTCGTCTTGATCCCCTCTTTCTATCTGTACGGTTAGATCATTCAGATCTAGCCTACATTGATAGATAAATATTAAGTACTAAACAGGGGTAAAATGGTTATTTTTACCCTATAACCTAAGTATAAAAGCTAAATTTCGAGAGGGGGAGCTCATTCTGGATGGTGCTCTATCACAGCTGCAAGACACGGAGGAGCTCTAGCTTGGATCAAGTTATCTGGTACTTTTTTTCCTTGATTGTATTTGAACTTTTATGCATTTTGAATGAATTAGGTTAAGTTGTTTGTTTCTTCATCTCTATTCTGATCTGAACTTCTAAATCGCTTGGCTTGAGCGGCATGTACAAGCCCTGATTAGGATTGAGAGGAGAAATTGAGGATTTACCTTGGCATTCAATTGCATTCCAAAAGAAAACTCTAAAAATTTAGTTTTAATTCTTAGGAGATTAAGATTTCCCTTTTTATTTCTGATTTAGCAAATTCTCAAAACCAACCAAAACTTAAATCAAAAATTTCTTCCAACCTCTCTAATTGAATTCTTTGATCCATCCAATTGGATCAATTAATTCAATCTAGAGCCCACATTTCTTCTTTTCATCTCATCTCTTCTACCCCCCTCTCTAAATTCTCACCTAATTAGGGTGACTTGATCCTCATTGAAGATCAAATTCACTCTAATTAGGATCTAAAACACCAAAAATAAAATCAAATTGAAATTCCTACTTGCCTCCCTTGGACGACACTCATACTTATCACTATACATATTAAGTAGAGTTTTATAAATTTTATTGCATAAGCCAAAAATTCACAACGACAAGGGCTAAAAAATTTGCGTAATTTTTACCCCTATTTTTGGCTTATCAATTGGCGCCGTTGCCGGGGAAGCAACGCTAAGGAATTTAATTGGTTTTGATTCTTATCAATTGAGTGCCTATGAAGTATTTTGAAATCTTAAATGAGTTATTTGGTTTAGTGATTTCTCTCTTTGATTTTTAATAACTCTAAATTTCTGATAATTTTTTAACTTCAATAGAGAATATCATATTTTAATTTTCTTGAACATCTATATGCAATGAGCGTTTGATTTTGGGAATAATTATCCTTTTAGTGCCTTTTTGTCATCCTATTTATCTAATCCTTGATTAGTGAATCTAGATTTACGTAAATGAAAAATATGCAGCCAAAGGTTAGAATGACAGTGAAAGAGCTTGCGATGCAAGCTGCAAGGGAGGGCAAAATAGAGACAGATAGTACCCAGACATCTTCACCTCCTATGAGCGTATTTGGACACTCTAGTAATCAAACACGGCGAACAATAGGGACCATTACAAGGCACCTTCATTTGAGGAATATTTAACACTCAGAGAAAGATCATACAAAAGCCTTCATGGAGATGAGTTGAGGGTAGATGTTTCAAACAGAGAATTAAAGAGGACGGAAGAGGAAAAGAACAAAATAGTAGATGAGAATGTTCGATCTTTCTACGACTGTAGTACTCCTCCTATATCTTTAGAGGGAGCATCTTATGATCATGAATTTATTAGAAGAACAACTGATGATGCTACAATAGATTTATCTATGGAAATTGGAAGTAAAGTTCCCTCACAACCAATAGATTCTAAGGGTGATAGCTCTCCTAGGAGTTCTAGTGTGCCTAAGCTTCATACACAAGCTCCTATAGATCCCACGATCATATCAGTGCTATCACTAATGAAGGATCAAATGGTGAACTTACATGAAAGATTAGAGAAGATGGAGAACTCTAGAATATTAGAGCCTAGTAGGGAAGTGTGTAGTGAGGAGGAGCCTTTATTCCAACTTCCCCAACTCAATCCGAAATTTTAGACGGGAGGTACCTAAAGTTAGTCGAGAGTCGAGGAGGATTACAGAGCCAAAGGACTCTAGAATAGTGTGTGATATTGGAGGAAGTAGATTCCACAATGTGCTTATAGATCTAGGCTCAAACCATAGTATCATCCCTTCAATTGTCCTAGAGAGACACCCTATAGGTAAGGTGACGCCATCTTCCCAACTCATATGCTTTGATGATGGTATTCATATCACTCCTAGTGGCCAAATCACCAATGCATGTGTTGATATTAATGGATGTCGATTTAAATCTGATTTTTTCATCTTAGAGGGAACGACAAAGAAAGCACCTATTGTTTTAGGGAGATCTTTCTTAAGATTAGCAAGAGCGGTGATAGACGTAGAGTTTAAGGAAGTTATCCTTAGAGAAAATGATAAGAGAATTACCCTTAAGCTAGCTGACCCTTCGGCGAGTAGAAGTGGACACTTTAGGGCAGAGGATAAGGAAATCTCTAAGGAAAATATTGACGAGGACAATCATGCCTCAACAACTACTTCTATCCTTGAAAACAAAGGTTCCACGTCACCATCTACTACTTCAGTTATCTAAACTCATTGTAAACCCTCATGTTTGCATTCCCAAATACGACTTGTGGCCTTGACAATAATTAATCACTACTTACAGAACAGTATCAAGGTATTACAAGAGGAAAAGTGCAAAATGAGAAGGAGCACAGAGGAATGTAGTTTGGATAATAAAAAAACTTTGCATAAAGATATTGTTGATATTCCCTCAACCTCCATGCCAAATAGGAAGAACAAAAGAACAACAAATAATAGAATAAGGACAAATGCTGGCATGAAGAGGATGTTTGTAGACAAGAGGAATCATCAAGGGGGCAATAAAATACATGAGAAAATGAAATGGACTCCTAGGCAATCAACCGTTACAAGGTCGACGGTCATTCTGATCCCAAATCTACGGCACCAAGTATGGATTCCTAAATCCATCTTAGAACCCTTTAAGAAATTATCATGTAAGGCGTTATGGATCCCTAAATCCATACTAGTACCGTTTGTTTGAATCCCTTGAAGATTGTCAAATGCAGCATGACGTATTCAAGATTTTACATCTATCATCTAAACAACAAGCCTCAAGTCCATCCCCACTGTTTGCAATTCTCTCCCTCAATTTTCCTTTTCGTTATTTTAATCGTTATGCATTGAGGACCATGCGTGTTTTAGTGGGGGGGAGCTAGTTCATTTTATATGGAAAACGTTGACTCATGTGATTAATTTTAAAGAATACTATATGAATTGAACCTGCTTTTAACGATATTTAACATGCACATACATGAATTAATTTTCTTTCATCCAGTGGTTTGGAAACATGTGTAGAGAAGTTAAGCTCCTAGAGCGGATCAGGAACATGTTGAGGTGCAACACAAGTGATTTTGAGCAATGTGGGTTCAATGTCAAATTGGGGAGGTCGTCTAGTGGTTTATTAGATGATGGAAAGTCTAAGGGTAGAAGCTCTATACTTCAAAGGAGAGTGATGAGTGAATTGAGATCCCCCATTCCAATCAGCTCAAAATAGCCGATCCCACTTATGTATTTCGTCCCACCATTAGCCTACTTTCATTCCAAAATAGTGGGCAGTCATTCTCCAAGTCCTATGCACAGAATCCACCATCTCCATCCACCTTATTGTTCCACACACTTCACGCCATATCCATCATAACCTGACTCCACCACCTTGCTCCCACTACCGAAGATATACCTATCTCCCAAGTACATCTATCTCCCTTTCCACGGTATCACTCTGATAGTGCCTCTTCAACTCTTTTTCTGTCCATAATTCACTCTACATTATCTAAATCTTATTCTTCTATCTCTTCTTCCTAGACCAATGTGATTGTTATAACACTCATGCTAGTTGTGACAAGATGTTTGGAAAACCATTTAAGTCATGGAAAGTGTTTCATTTGTTTTTGTCCTCTTTGTTTGATATACAAAAAAAAAAAAAAGAAGCGAAAAAAAAAAAAGGAGTTTGAAAAAAAAAAGAAAAAAAAAGACAAGAGGAATGAGAAGAAGACAAAGAGAAAGGAGGGGTTTGACTTGCACCATTTCTGGTTTTGACTTTCAATTCAGGGCAAGATGGTCTTTATTCTCTATATCATCACATTGGTCTCATCTCTTCTATCTCCCTCACTTCCTCTAAAACTCTTGGGAGTAGGTTATCCAAGGTAGCACAACACCCGTTGGACCATAAATCTCTCATTGTTCATGCTCACCCTAATTCTTTCACAAAGTCTCATTCTCCCCCATCACAACTCTATCATATATTCTTCTCGTTGTATTCAATATTCTGTGCTCAACAGGAGGAGGAAATGGCTTCTTCTATTCTTAGGAAAGAGAAAAGGCTAATGGAGAGGCAAGTACTAGGTGGCCGTCACCCCGGGAGTGAGTGATCTTGCTCGCTAGAGATGTGAGGCCAGCTGCACATGAGTGGAGAGAGTTTACCTGAGGAGTATAGCGGTATACCTAGAAACAAGTACACTCCCTTCTCATCCACTTAGGCATCCAAGCCAAGGAGAAAGAAACCCCACATTCCTGAAAAGGTCGGAGCTCAAAATGTCATTTAGTGTTTTAGTTCGGCTTGTGATTGATACACTTAACACTTCCCACACTTGTTGTCTGACTTACAGGATGAAAGAGATGATAATTCAGCAAAGTACTTAGATGTTGCTAAGGGACTAGCAATGTCTAAGTAGGGGGGTATATGATAACACCCTAATTTCGGTCTTTATTTCATGTTATTCGCATGATTTATGCATTTAAAAGGCTTAAATTTGGGTTGTTATCATATATTTACACAAAAATAATGCTTCAAGTAATTTCTGATTTTTCCTAATTTTCTGTTAATTATATGAATTTTTAAGGATTTATTGAAGCTAGAAATAATTATTTTTGGATGAAAATGGCACATTAAAAAGTTTATTTCGACATTTATCAACATGGGAATTAATCAGGGAATTTTCTAGATTTTTCTAGAATTTTTACGAATTTTAGGAATTTTCTGGGATTTATTTCAAGAAGAAATGCATTTATTCTATGAAAAAGGGCATATTTATAAGAGAAAAAATGTATTTATGCAATTTCTAGACTTTTGGGGCCTTTTGCAACGTTTAGTTGCAAAAAGACCCTGAAAACAACTCTCGTCGCCACGGCAGGCGTAAAGATCCTATTTAAAATCAATCAGGGTTTTATTGCAATTTTTAATATATATTTTTAATGTTTTAGGAGAAATCGGAGGAGAGAGAGTGCGCTTAGGGCATATACGCAATTACTTTTGGGCGTCCAAAAGCAATTCCAAGCTTTTAAGGACTTTTCTGCAAAAGGAGGATTCAAAATGCGCCAGCCAATGAGAGAGCGACACGTCATTGCGTGTTTAAAACGAAACTAATAAATAAATCAATTTTAAATCCAATGGATTAAATTAGTTTAAAATTGATTTATTAGTAACTTTTGATCCTGAGGTCCGATTGAGATGATTTTTTATGGATTTGTTCGTCTTGATCCCCTCTTTCTATCTGTACGGTTAGATCATTCAGATCTAGCCTACATTGATAGATAAATATTAAGTACTAAACAGGGGTAAAATGGTTATTTTTACCCTATAACCTAAGTATAAAAGCTAAATTTCGAGAGGGGGAGCTCATTCTGGATGGTGCTCTATCACAGCTGCAAGACACGGAGGAGCTCTAGCTTGGATCAAGTTATCTGGTACTTTTTTTCCTTGATTGTATTTGAACTTTTATGCATTTTGAATGAATTAGGTTAAGTTGTTTGTTTCTTCATCTCTATTCTGATCTGAACTTCTAAATCGCTTGGCTTGAGCGGCATGTACAAGCCCTGATTAGGATTGAGAGGAGAAATTGAGGGATTTACCTTGGCATTCAATTGCATTCCAAAAGAAAACTCTAAAAAATTTAGTTTTAATTCTTAGGAGATTAAGATTTCCCTTTTTATTTCTGATTTAGCAAATTCTCAAAACCAACCAAAACTTAAATCAAAAATTTCTTCCAACCTCTCTAATTGAATTCTTTGATCCATCCAATTGGATCAATTAATTCAATCTAGAGCCCACATTTCTTCTTTTCATCTCATCTCTTCTACCCCCCTCTCTAAATTCTCACCTAATTAGGGTGACTTGATCCTCATTGAAGATCAAATTCACTCTAATTAGGATCTAAAACACCAAAAATAAAATCAAATTGAAATTCCTACTTGCCTCCCTTGGACGACACTCATACTTATCACTATACATATTAAGTAGAGTTTTATAAATTTTATTGCATAAGCCAAAAATTCACAACGACAAGGGCTAAAAAATTTGCGTAATTTTTACCCCTATTTTTGGCTTATCAGGCCAGTATCGTAGGGCCCATCCTCGTCTTTATTTTCATTTTAAGATTGTATTTTGATTTTGTAAGGAGAGGTCAAACCACGTCTCATGACGGTTCAACCTCTCCCCACGTCTCCTTGGAACCCCTCCTCCCTATATAAGGGGAGGGCATGCCCAAGGGACTACTTGGAAGTTTTTGAATTGAAATTGTTTCAAGAATCTTCCCCCTATCGTAGTCATAGCGTAGGGGGTTTGGCTAGCCCCACCTCTTCGTCGAGACCACTCCGAGGAGTAGAGCCCACGTCCTGTCCGTCGAGATTACTCCGGGCGTGACGTGTTCAACCGTACCGTCGAGATCACTCCGGTACGTTGAAGATTTTCAAGAAGCTGTTGAAATCAAGAATCGAGAGAGCACCCATCGAGATCACTCTGGGCGTCCTCGAAGGTTTGCGACGACTACGGCGCCGCGCTGCATTCGGGAAATCATCTCCAACGAGGAGAACCACCCGCGACCCACCAAGAACTCACCACGCCAGGTTCTTGGCTCTACCCATCCACCCCCCCCTTCTCCTTCATCCAGCCCATCTCGCCCACATTTCCTTGGACGCCACCCCTTCACCCTCGCTTCTTGATCATCTAACCCCATTTCTTGATCTTTCCCGCCGATTCTTGAACGCCACCCATTCTCATCCCCCATTTTCTTGAAATTCTTGATCGCCCAACCGCTTCCCCTACCCTTTCTTGATCGCCCTTTCCCTTCCCTGCCCTTCTTGATCGCCCAACCACCTCTTCTTGCCTTTCTTGATTGCCCTCCCCCTACCCTGCCTTTCTTGATCGCCCACCCTCCTTTCCCCTTCGTTTCTTGATTCCCAACCGCCTCCTCTTGCCTCTCTTGATCGCCCACCCTCTTTTCCCCATCGTTTCTTGATTCCCAACCGCCTCCTCTTGCCTTTCTTGATCGCCCACCCTCCTTTCCCCATCGTTTCTTGAATCTTCCTCTTCACCCTCATCGTTCTTGACCATTCCCCACCATCTTCCATCGTTCTTGACCATAACCCCCCCATTCTTGCATCACCCTTTAGCTTCCCCCTTTTCTTGATTCGACCGCCACTTTTCCCATTGCCGCCCCGCCCCGAACCCCGATTCCCGACCACCCCGCATCATCGCCCGCGTCGGGGACCCGCTCTGTGCCACGACCCCACGCCGTGCCGTGGACCCATTCCGCGCCGCGGACTCGCGCCCAGCCGTGATCCGACCGTGCGCCGCGAGTTCGCGCCCCGCCGCGGGTCCGCCAATCGCCACGGTTCTGCCGCACTCTGTGGCTCCACGCCGCGCCGAGGCTTCGCCCCGCGTCATCAACCCCCCTGCGCCGCCGTTCTGCCCTGTACCGTGGCTCTGTGCCACCGCCACTGCCAGTTGCGACCGGTGCCGCCCCGTCACTTGCACCAAGCCACGTTGATCCCTCCTGGCATTCCGGCCTACGACAAGATGAATCCGTCCCCGGAACGCTATCTCTACGCCCGTCTTCGATACGCCGTGGACTACATATTTTAAGGTCAGCTCGTCTCCTCTCCCTCCTTAACCAGTATTATTACCTGTTCCAGTGCCGTCCTCCGCTATCGCATCCTCTGCCGCCACTCATCACTCGACGACGGATTAGGAACAAGCCACTGTTGTGGGAGCAGGACTTTCTTGAGGCAAACGGTCTGTCACTTGATCTTTAAATTCCGAACTTATCAGGGCCGTTAGACGCCCCTCTCGTCTAGACGTCTAGTGGTCTTGAGGGTCATTGGGAGTCTGACTTTCGGATCAATCTATTTGGTGATCGTCACCGTCCATCGCGTTATCTCCTTGTGTCTTAACTGCTCGATCATAAAATCTCATTGTGTTTGCATCATATCATCATTATTCCTGTGACGCGAAACGCGCCGCTCGATCCTGGCCGTCGGCGTTTCGCATCAAATACACACCCTCCATCCTGTCGTTAACCTCTTCTGCACCTCCTCTCCTTTCTCATTAATCTCTACAGTCACTCCTGACTTCTTTGGAACCATGTGCACCGGACTCACCCATCTACTATCGGAGATCGCGTATATGACACTAGCATTTAACCACTTTAGGATTTCCTTCTCAAGGACTTCTCTCATATGAGGATTAAGCCTTCTTTGATGCTCTCTACAAGGCTTAGATTCTTCTTCCAAGAAGATCCTATGCTCACAAATTGAGGATGGGATCCCCTTGATATCATCAAAAGTCCAACCTATGGCTTCTTTATGCTCCCTAAGCACCTTGAGCAAGTCTTCTTCTTGTTCTAGAGTGAGTGATGAGGAGATGATCACAGGTAAACTCTTCGTGTCATCTAAATATGCGTATTTGAGGGATGAAGGTAGAGGCTTTAACTCTAGGTTTACCTCAACTGAAGGTAAGTCCCTAATCTCTTTATCTAGCTCTCTACTTTCTATGTGTGATAAGTATTCCTTCACTACGTTTTCCTCTTCTTCATCTTCTGCACACAACTTTAACTCCTCATTACTCCCTAAGGGGCACTTCATCATCTTCGAAATATCAATTTGCACTCTCTCTTTTCCTATCTTGAACTCTACAGTCCCCTTCTCCCAATCCATGATCGTCCTCGCAGTTACTAAAAACGGTCTTCCTAGAATAATAGGAGCTAAACTAATGCTTCCTGAAATCTTCACGTCAGTGACTATAAAATCTACAGGAATTTCATAATTTTCTACAGTAATCATGACATCAGTCAATCTTCCTTCAGGTTGCCTAACAGTTCCGTTGGCTAAGAGTAGGTCCATATGGATTTCTTCAAGCTCCCCAAAGCCATTTTCCTCGTATAAGGCCGTCGGAATGATGCTAATGCTCGTTCTCGTATCTAATAAAACTTTCGAAAAAGTCTTTCCTCCTATTTCACATGTGATGAAAGGGGCACCTGGATCCCTCCTTTTAATAGGGATGTCATTCAAAATGCTAGAAGCATTTTCTGAAAGTTTTACTACCTCCCTAGTCTTTCTAGTAGTTCAAGAATCCTTAAGATATTTCTTAAGAGATGGTGCACACCTAAGCATGTCTTCTACCGTGACCGTCATGGTGGCCTTTTTAAAGTTTTCTAATAACCTGTTTTCATAATCGAATACAGGTTTTTTTCTATTCAGAGTAGATGGGTAAGGTACATTTTGCCCACTCGTGGAAGGTAGAAGTTCCTCCGCGTAAGGAAGATCCTCTCCTTCTTCCTCCCTTGGCTCATTTCTCTTTCTAGAATTCTCTACAGAATTCTTTTTTTCTGAAGTTCCTTTCCATTTCTCAACTTTCAGATTTCCAGAACTTCAGGATCTTCTTCATTCATCTCATCATGAATGGAGTGCTGTACATGATGTAAGTTGCATGGATTTATCATAGGTTTTGTAGGAAATCTATGAGATGTGCAAGGAGGTTCTGTAGGTGTACCTTGGTGCTCAGAAGATCCAGGCCTGAAGCTCTCTAGCAGCTTCCTCATTTGCTCCTGGGATTCCAGCATCTGCTTCGTCTGGAATTCCATCATTACTTGCATCCGCATCTCCATCTCCGCCTGCAACTTCTGATTTTGCTTCTCTATCATGTCTGAAATGACAAGGGTTAGTGTAGAGAAATCAGGTTGGGTCTGAGATGGGACCTGATATTGCTGCTGAGGCCTAGACTGGAACTGTGGTCTTTGTTGGAATGGAGGTTGAGCAGCAGGCATGCTCCCTTGGTGGAAGCTCTCTCTGTTTTGATAGTTCGTCTTTCTCTGTTCTGCCCATGGCTGTTGTTGGTTGAAAGCTTTCACCTCTTCTTCCATGGCTTGGCAGGCCCCATCTTCATGATCTCTGCAGAAATAGAGAGAGCAGATTTTAGCTTTAACAATGGGCGGGTTATCTAGAAAGACGTTCTTCAAGGTGGAGGTGAGCTCCTCCAATTTCTGGTTGGTTTCTCTTAGGCCTGCTTGCAGCTCTCCCTCCTTAGCATTGACCTGCAGAATTCCTGCCCTCTTGGGCTGTAGGTTTCTCCCATTTTGGTTCACTCCAATCTCCTGCAGATCAGTTTCTCCAACTCTCTCCAAAATATCAAACACTTCGTCTTCATATGCAGTATAAAATGTTCCCCCAGAGGCTAAGTTAACCTTATTTTTCATGAAATCTGATAAAGATTCATAGAAAATCTGGGCTAATTGACAATGTTCAATTCCATGATGAGGGCATTTCCTCAGCAAGTCATTGAACCTCTCCCATGATTCACTAAAAGTCTCACCTTCATGGGGATGGAAATTGTGGATTTCTCTTCGATAGAAAATTTTTTTAGAGAGAGGGTAAAATTTCTGCAGAAATTTTCCTTGCATCTCTTCCCAAGAGTTGAAAGTGATTCCCAAATTACGATACCAGGAAAATGCTTTATCTTTTAACGTCAATGGAAAATATTTTATTTTAAGCATTTCTGTAGATAATCCTGGAACGTTTTGAGATGAGCATCTAATGTGGAAATCATCAAGGAATTCTGGAGGGTTTTGAGCAGGTAATCCATTAAATTCAGGTAGAGAGTGTATCAACGCATTGTCATACCTGAACATGATACCCTCACCTATGTTCAGGTTCACATCCGTTTGCAGTAGGCTTCCGGAGGGTGTTGACCTGTCCAGCATAGTTCTCCTTCTCTCCTGTTGGTGGTGTCCTTCTTCTGCCATGGTTTCCTGCTGATTTTCAGGTTCTAAGACTGTAGATTCTGGAGTTGCGTCTCTCGCAACGTTCTCTGCAGACTTCTCACTGGCCTTTGAACGTGTCACTATCATAGAACTTCAGCAGAAAGTTAGAAAGACAGTAAGCTGAGGATTCTCAAGTCCTGCAGCTTTAGGAGAATGAACAGACAATAACTGAAAAGACAGAAAAGAAAATACTATTGTAATACCGTGCTCCCTGGCAATGGCGTCAGTTGATAAGCTCAAATTTGGGGTGTTTTTACTGGTTATTTATCTGTTGGTTGTGTGAGGATTGAGCTTATGCAACACAATTTATAACCTCACAGCCTTAAGGCGAGTAAGGGTCGATCGGCAGGGAGCAAGGAAAACAATATTAGTTCTTTTCAGTTTTCTTTAAATTATCAGTTCTGAACATTCAATTTTAATAGTCAAAGAAATAATCTTCAGTAAACTTCTTTTTCCCTCAGAAAAGATGTGTGGAATAATCCTCTTACGAATAGCAAATTACTACTCATGGTTAAACCTCAAGATTGAGCACTTATTTTAAGAAACGCCTTTATCCACAGACTTATTCCTGTGGATTTGGCAAGATATCAAACACCTGGTAGGCGCACCTACGGTCACCTCTGCCCTCAGCTTGGCAGCCTGCAGAGGTGATTGCCGGTGTGCCTGTAGGTTGCGCGAGCGTGCCTGCAGTGCTTGCTGCGCGCAGGCTTTGCCTGCGCACCGCACTTGTGGTGCGCGGCCAAGACTTGCGCGCAGCGCTTGCGGCGCGAGGCAGCCTGCGTGCGGCTGCCTCTTGTGCGCAGGCGGCTGCCTACACCCAGGCAGCTTCCTGTGCGCAGGCAGCTTCCTGTGCGCAGGACCGGCTAGCGCGCGGGCGATTCCTTGTACGCGAGCGGTTGCCTGCGCGCGGGCCCTGCCCGTGTGCCGCCTGCTGGTGGTCAAGGTCGTGGGCGACCTTGACTGCTTGCAGCGGTGGCTGAACTCTTTGCAGGTGTGCTCACCCCTGTCGTGCACAACTTAGATGGTTTGAAGTTTTGATTGTGAACAGATTGTAGAGGGAATTGGGGAATTGAAAGGTGGACGAACAGAACAAACGATTCGAACGACTGCAAACTCAAAAAATCAAACGTGGACAGAGGAACAACAGAGGTCGGAAAATGCTGAAGACACAGATTGTGATCTCCAGCCCAACTCTGATTGTCTTAGAAGGGAGAAGAGGAAGAACACTGAAATCAAAACAATCACACCTCCTTGGGTCACGCCCTTCTGGAAAGGAGATGATCTTCTTGGCCTGGTTCTGCCTCAGTTTGCCTCTCTCCCAGCTCCAATGCTCAGCAGCTCTTGGAGGGTCTGCAGAAATCCTTCCTCTCCAAGCCCTAACTTCCTCGAGAGAAATTCTGGACAACCTACAATGAACTCTTAAGAGAGTATTTATAGGTTTCTCTTAAAACATGCCCCGGGGGCATTTTTGGAATTTTCTTCTTCCTGATTTCTCGCCAGCTCCCCTTGATCCATTTCGTCTTCCTTTGGCTGCCTTACTCTATTTCTGAACTCATTAATCAAAATTGTCAGATATAATCCACTTGATTCAAAGAATCAAGTGGTGTTAGTAAATTAATAAAACAATGCATATGGATGGCAACCAACATGAATTAGATGGATACAATTGATGCTTTTATGCTCAAAAAGTCTAAACATTTGATGACGCATTGATAGTCATCAGGTAGCTAGGCGGTCAAGGCTAACCGTGGCGGTCGTGGTGGCGATGGAGGCCATGGCAGGTGTGACTGCCCTGATGGAGGACCATCCTAGAGACGGCGCGCCAGGATGACAGCAGCCACGTCCAGCAGCCCGCGCCGATGCTCGCCACCCGGGGTTCAAGTACCCCGCGTAAGAACTCCTATCTTTACTTATGTTCATTTCATGTTTGTTTGTATTTTCAGATTAGTGGACTGGGCCAATGTGTTGGGCCTCGTCCTCGTCATTTCCTTTTACTTTTATATTTGTATTTTTGAATTTGTAAGGAGAGGCCGAACCACGTCTTACGACGGTTCGTCCTCTACCACGTTCTCTTGGCACCCATCCTCCCTATGAGGGGATGGCATGCCCAAGGAACATTTGGAGTCATTGTTGAAAAGTTTATTCACAATTCGTCTCCCCCTATCGTAGAGAGTAGTGTAGGGGGTTTGGCTAGCCCCACCCCACGTTGAGATCACTCCGTGGGTAGAGCTCACATCTCTCCCATCGAGATCACTCCGAGGGAGACGTGTTAAAGCGCACCGTCGAGATCACTCCAGTGTGAGGAAAGAGTTTCAAGAAGCCGCCGCCATCAAGAATCGAAAGAGGCCTTCGTCGAGATTACTCCGAGGGTCTTGGGAGATTTGAGAAGCGTCGCCGACACGCCATCAACCGGTGAAATCTGCTCCGCCGAGAGAGCACACCCCTGATCCGTCAAGAACTCCTCTTTCTTGGAGGGTTCTTGGTTGTTACAGTTCAAGAAAGCCATTTCTTGGTACCTTTTTCCACCCTTCCACCATTCCTGATCCATACCCCCCCTTTCTCTTCATTCTTGATCCACCCCATCACGTTCTTGATCCGCCCCTCCACGTTCTTGAACCCTCCCCATCTCGTTCTTGATCCTTCCCATCACGTTCTTGAACCCTCCCATCTCGTTTTTGATCCGTCCCTTCATGTTCTTGAACCCCCCCATCTCGTTCTTCATCCTTCCCATCTCGTTCTTGACCCTTCCCATCTTGTTCTTGATCCTTCCCATCTCGTTCTTGATCTGTCCCATCTCGTTCTTGGTCCTTTCCCCATCTCGTTCTTGACCCTTCCCCATTACCATTCTTGAACCCTCAATTCTCCCACACTTCTTTCCTCTCGATTCTTGGCCCCTCGCCCTCGCCTCCCGCTCGACCACCCTTCCACCGTTCATCGTCCAGCGCCCGCGCGAGAGGGTACCCCTCCCGCGCGCCTCTCCGCCCGCTGCTGCAAGCGTCCGTGCGCCCTCACTTGTGACCCCCGCGCAGTGCGTCCGCTCGCCAGTGCGTGCGTTGTGCTCCTCGCGCCGGCCCGTGCGCGCGCGCACCAAACACCTCTGCGCATGCCCGTCTGCTGCCACATCCTTTGCCGTGGTCCCAAGGTCGGTTGACTTGATCACCTCCTGCGCTCATCGGTCTGACGTCCGAGCAACCTCGCCAGAATCGTCGACCGACACGTTACCATGTACACCATATCACCTGCCAGAACGAGATTTGACGCCGTGGATTAGCGGGACTTAAGGTTAGTCTCGTCTCCCCTCTGTTTACCAGCATTATTATATTTTCCAGTCTCATCTTCCGCTTTCGCGTCCTCTGCCATTATTTTCATTACAATTCACGGATAGAATAGCCACCGTCGTCGAGTGTAGGAATTCTTGAGGTTGACGGATATTCTTTGGCCTAGACACCGAACACTTCAAGGCCGTCATACGCCCCTCATTGTCTAGACGTCTAGTTGATTTCGCGGGTCATTGGGAGTTTGATCTAGGGATCATTCTTCTCTCGTTGACCAGCTCGGCCGACACCGTTATCCGTCGATTCCCTTTACTGCTCATCTGCTATTTTCATGTGCATTGAATTACATCTCACGTCCTCGCATCATAATTCCTGTGACGTAATACGAGCCGATCGATCCCGGCCGACGTCGTATTACATCATATTGGTATCAGAGCCGGTCGTGTTAGCTTTCGCTTAACACGGTCGGTAGGATATTGCTAGAGATTTTATCGATATTGTGCACGTCATATTTCGAAATTCATCTGCATAGTGCACGTCATTTCATCGCATTTCATCGCATTTCATCCATCACGTGCATACCCATAGAACATTTCTATGTTGTGGATGGTTGACAATAGAATGGTTCGTACGCGAACCCAGTGTCGGGATACCGACTATGTTGAACGTGACGATGATCGTGATCACGATCTCGTCATAGGGCCCCCTCTTCTAGAGGAGCCCTTAGGTGAACGACCACCGCACGAACCGGTGGATCCCGAGGAGGCGCTTCTACCTCCTCCACCAGCTAGGGAACCCGCTACTCGGGTCTCGAGGTCTCCAGATGAACCGGCGCACCCGGCACCACGAGCTTCCGAAGACCGGAGATCCTCTACCGCCGTCCCTACTAGTAGGGCACCGGCAGACGAGGCCTATGACGAGCCCGTGGCTCAAGATGTTTTCCGACGACCGGGCAAAGCTCCCATGCAGGAGCATCCGGCGCCGGAATACCGACCTCGAGATGCCGAGGTCCCACCTGCTCGATACCGACGAGCAGACGAATGGGAGCACGATCGCGATGACCGGCAAGGACCCCCACCACCGGAGTACGACCGCGAATACAGACGGAGATCCCCACCACGGGAGGATAGGCCAGCACCCCATTACTATGACGATCGTTCCTATCGTCCGGATAGGAACTACTACCCACCCGAGATTAGGGGTCCTCGGCGTCACGACTGCCCGGAGGATGGGGTGCTCAACCCCAACCGCGTTCCGGTGCGTGACGCCCCACACTATTCGTCCCTTCCGGGTAGCCCATAGCTGCTGCCCATAGCACGACGACTGGATGTCGTCACGTATGGTGATAGCTCTGCGTACCCATCCCACTATAGAGCTGCCCCCGTTCCAGTACCGGACCCATACGAGGAGGCCCCAGCACCGCCCCGAGCACCATTGAGACATGCGCAGGATTACGATCGTGCGCCACATCGGGGTCATTACCCCGACGATGACCATCGGTACCCGAGATACCCCGATCACCCTCCCCACCAGGAGGATGCTTATCAACTACGGCATAGGTCACCACCGAGACGGCCTTACCGTGACGATTACCCGGATGAACGACCCTACTACCAACCGGTACCTCGTCACGACGACTACTACGAGGACCGCCCAGATCACGATCATCACCGGGGTGCACCTCGAGGACCTCCTGCCCGTCGTCCCGACGACGAGCATGAGCGACGACGAGAGGCACATCGCGCGATGATTGGGAGTCGGACTTGGAGGTGCCAATATTTGAAGGGTCTTGGAACCCTAAGGATTACACGGATTGGGAGTCGGACTTGGAGAGCTATTTCCAGTGGTACCGCATGGATGACGACATATGTGTCGCTTACGCCGAGGCACGGCTTGGAAGCCAAGCGAAGATCTTTTGGAAGAATGAGAAGGAGGCTGCACGACAGCGAGGAGATCCTCCTTTAACTTGGGATGAGATGTCACGGAAGCTTAAGGATAAGTATATCCCTCAGCTTTACATGACTCGTCTCATGCTAAAGTGGATGGATCTCAAGCAGGGGAAGCGTAAGGTATCAGACTACATCGAAGAGTTTCGCATGTGATGTAAATTTGTGGATAGCCCACAAATCCAGATCGCGTTCTTTGTACACGGCCTTCGTCCAGACTTGGGGGCTCGTGTACTAGAGCAAAACCCTTCGACGACTGACCTTGCTTATAGTCTAGTTGAGAGCAACGAGTTTAGCACGATGATATCGTGACTAACATTTCCTCGGCCCCTCGCTCCATACCGCCGACAGTCCCCTCCTCCTCGACACGCAGCACTTGGAGCCGAAACAGTTCGGCCATGCCCCGACCCACGGCCACACCATCGATACCAGCGACATTGACACCAGCGCCAGCACCGACGCCCACTACTTCATCGGTGATATCCACGGCTAGAGCCCCGAACGGACCACGTGAACCCATGCAATGCTTCAAGTGCAAAGGGTTCGGGCATCGACGTAGCGATTGCCCATCACTCATGGTTATGGATATCCATGGGCAACCAGTAGAGGATCAACCCGAGGATGACGTCGAGGTCGATGAGTACCCCGGCGAGTGCCCGGACGGTGATGATGTGGATGACCTGCTCGGATACATCCAGATCACACCGATTCCTCCGCATGCGACCTATCCCGTCGCCACCATGGATGCCCCCGAGGTTAGGAACCCCAATGACGACCCTCGGGCGAATCCCGCACCGCATGGTAGTACCGTGGCCACTCGACCAGTCGACGTCGCTCAGCGCACGTCGATCTTCTACACGTACGTCAAAATTGGTGGACGTACCTACAAGCTCATGGTTGACAGTGGGAGCTGTATAAATGGAATATCCGAAGACACCGCTACGCGCCTTGGGCTCACGTTGATTCCCCACCCCACCCAGTACAACGTATCATGGATCGACGCATCGACCATACCGATCAAGATGCAATGCTACGTGCCATTGAAGATGAGCACGTACGACGAGAAAGTCCTATGCGACGTTCTACCAATGAAAATTGGTAGCATTATCCTAGGACGACCATTGTTGTACGACCACAACGTACAATTATCCGGATGAGCAAACACTTGCTCGTTTGTCTACGGAGGGCGTAGACTTATATGGTATCCCTCAGTGCGGATACCTTCCTTACCTGATTGCTCGACAACAGCACCTCCTCGTGCCACACCTACCGCCATTATCACCAATGGTTGTATCTTCCAGCGCGAGCTAGAGCTTGATGTGGACATGACGCCGATTTGCTACGCCATCACCCTCGCGGATGGAGTTGCCGAGCCGGCCCACGACCCTCCACCACCGGAGATCACCCAGCTCCTCGAGGAATATGGTGATGTCTTTCCCGCCGAGTTACCTAGCAAGCTCCCGCCCCTACGGCATATCCAGCACGCTATCGATTTGGTCCCGGGAGCGACTCTCCCTAACCTCCCTCACTACCGGATGGACCCGGTTAAGTATGAGGAATTGTACTCACAGGTCAAGGAGCTCCTAGCTAAAGGCTTGATCCGGGAAAGCCTTAGCCCCTGCGCGGTCCCCGCCCTACTCGCCTCGAAGAAAGATGGAACTTGGAGAATGTGCTGCGACTCACGAGCCATCAACAAGATAACGGTGAAATACCGTTTTCCCATCCCTCGTGTCCAAGACTTATTTGATGAGATGGTAGGCGCGTCTATTGATAATCCAGAAAAATTGGGTAAAATGTGTCGTTTAATTCCCAGATTAATCCAGTAAAATTTATAACCCTTGTTAGACTATAGAGAAATTATAGTAGTGAGCAAGGGGTCGTCCACAGGGAGCAGGAAATAAGTTTAGTAGAATTGTTATCAAGAAAATCTCTTTTGTGTGTTTTTCTTAGTAGAAAGAACTAGTGATAAAGAGACACTTAAAATTATAAAGAATTTGATAAACTATAGTGAAATGAGACAGAAATGCAAAAAGAAATGTAAAATATCCTAAGAGATGGTCAAAAAACGTGAAAAAGTTACAAGTAGCGCCCGTCGGCGGCAGCGGCGGTCTTCGCGGTGATGGAGGTTCCTCCACTCAAACTTGAATATCCGGAGCTGCAGACCTCCGTTTCAGGCAATCTTGGAGGCGTTGGAAAGAGGAGACACAGGCCTATCCTTCTGTATAGGTTCCTGGTCAATCTGGAGTGGAAAAAAAAAAAGGAAACTTGGCAGGGAAGAAGGGGGTCGTTTCTCTAGCAAGGGACTCTCACCTATGACAAGGGTTTACAGGATTCCTGCAGAGCTCCTCTCTTGCCTGAAGATTCCTGAGCTGGGATGTTGCTTCTATCCTCTCTCCACTCTCAGGATCAAGATCCAGAGCTGAAAAACTCCAACAATTTCTCAATAAAATCAAGATCCCTTACAAAGAGGAGGAAGAGAAGCTTAAGTAGGGTTTCTTGGGACCAAATCTGGGCTGTTGATTCCTGACATGGAATGAACGACCAGATTTGGTTCTGGGGCCCTACAGCCACGTGATAGGCCCCCCTCCAATCATATTACAGTCTTCAGAAACCCTTTTTAGCTAGATAATGATTCCTCCCTTAGTTAGGATTTCTTCATTTTCTCCTTGATCCTTCCACATTGGGAGCTGCTTTGGTTGGTTTCTTGACTCTGTTCCTGGGCTTCTCTCATAGAATGGAGCCCATGGTTTTGGGCCTGTGTTGAGTCTCCTGAAGTCCTCTGAAGAGCCCAGGACCATGGCTTCAGCTCCCTTCAATTTCTTCATGCCGCCTCCATCATTTGAGTCAGTCTTTCATCCTTCATTCAGAACACTTCATACTAGCATTAGATCTTCACCACTAAACTTGATGAGTTGAGTGGGGGTTAGTGGTAGAATTCGGGAATTAACAGCAATACTGAATCAGGGTGCAAATGTGAGGAAGACATGAAGATCAGTTAATTAAAGTATTTACATGTATTTAAGTAATGATAATGACGCATTTTAGCATAGAAATACATATAAAATCATGTGATCATCTGGGATTATCATCTATCTTCTCCAAGATAGACCTACGGAGCGGCTACCATCAGGTCAGGATAAGACCTGGAGACGAGTGGAAAACGGCATTCAAGATCAAGGATGGCCTTTTTGAATGGAACGTCATGCCCTTTGGACTATCGAATGCCCCTAGTACCTTCCAACGGTTGATGAACGAGGTACTTAGGCCTTACATTGGCAGGTTCGTCGTCGTATATTTCGACGATATTTTAGTTTATAGCCGGACTAAGGAAGAGCACGCACAACACCTACGGCAAGTATGCGCCTAGCTGCGACAAGAGAAGTTGTACGCACATCCGAAGAAGTGCTCCTTCTTCACCGCCGATGTCTCTTTCCTCGGTTTTATATTATCCGCTAGGGGAGTGGCCGTCGATCCGGCCAAGGTTGAAGCCATCATCTCTTGGCCAAAACTAAAGAGCATCCACGACGTCTGAAGCTTCATTGGATTAGCTACCTTCTACCGGAGATTCATTCCAGGGTTTAGTGGCATCACTACCCCCATCACGGACATCCTTAAGGGGAAAAAATTCGAGTGGACCACTTCCGCCGACCAGGCCTTCGAGCTTCTCAAGAAGCTCATGACCGAGGCACCCGTCCTTAAGCTGCCGGACTTTAACGACATATTCGAGGTTGCCTACGACGCGTCCGGAGTTGGCATCGGCGGCGTACTTAGCCAACGAGGCCATCCCATCGAGTACTTCAGCGAAAACCTGAATGATACTCGGAAGCGGTATGATAACTATGACCGAGAGTTCTATGCTCTCGTCCAGTCTCTCCGCCATTGGCGACATTACCTGCTTCCTAAGGAATTCATGCTATTCTCAAATCACGGAGCTCTACGACACTTGCATGACCAGAAGAAGGTCAGCGATCGCCACGCTAGGTGGATCGCTTACCTTCAAGACTTTACCTTTGTTATCCGCCACAAGAAGGGGAAGGATAATGTCGTCGCCGACGCGTTAAGTAGACGCCCAACGGTAATGAGTATCATGATGACCCAAGTCCTTGGATTTGAGAAGATAAAGAAGGACTACACGGAATGCCCTGATTTCTCGGCGATCTACTCGTCCCTCACGAGCTCACCCGTGACCCGGTCGAGAGACTACTTCATCGACGACGGCTACCTCTTCTATGGACGGAGACTGTGCATCCGGCGTAGCTCCATCCGAGATTTGCTCATCCATGAGACCCACGCCGGAGGGTTAAGTGGTCACTTTGGGATCACTAAGACGATACACGCCCTCGAGGAAAAATTTCACTGGGCTTCCCTGAAGAAAGACGTTGGGAAGTTCATTTCCCGATGTCTCACATGTTCCCGTGAAAAATTCACTAAACAAAACACGGGTTTATACATTCCCCTCCCAGTCCCCGAAAGGCCTTGGGAGGATGTCAGCCTTGATTTTGTTTTGGGGTTACCCAAAACAGCGCGCCGCCACGACTCTATCATGGTCGTGGTGGACCGATTCTCGAAGATGACACATTTCATCCCGTGCTCCAAGACATCCGATGCCTCCCGGATCACGCGCCTCTTCTTCGACCACGTCGTAAAGTTACATGGAGTGCCCAAGACCATCGTCTCGGATCGAGACGTAAAATTTACGAGTTATTTCTGGAAGATGTTGTGGGTCCTCATGGGCACACAACTAAAATTTTCGTCAGCATACCATCCGCAGATGGATGGCCAAACCGAGGTTGTGAATCGCAGCCTTGGTAATTTACTGAGATCTATCGTTGGTGACCATGTAGTCGCATGGGATCAAGCACTACCACGAGCGGAGTTCGCCTTCAACTTTTCAGTCAACTGCACCACGGGCAAGGCGCCGTTCGAGATAGTCTATGGTCAACTACCACGTCGACCCATCGACCTCATGCCATTGCACGAAAAACATAGGGTCTCAGAAAATGCATTAGAATTTGCTGAACAAATTAGAAGCATGCATCATGACATCCACGCACACATCGCATCCATGAATGAGCAGTATAAGGCGTCCGCGGATAAGGGTTGTAGGTCCATGTCATTCTCTGAGGGAGAACTGGTCCTGGTCAGATTGAGGCCCGAGAGGTTCTCTCCTGAGGTCGCTACGAAGCTCTATGCTCGTAGCGCCGGGCCTTTCCCGATTGCCCAACGGATCAACGACAACGCCTATGTCGTGAGCATCCCACCACATTGGGGGATTAGTTCGACGTTTAACATCAGTGACTTATCCCGATACCTACCTTCGGTTGTCTCCATCGCGCTCGGGTTAGAGGTAGGTGAGCGAGACAGGGTGAGTGAAAACGCACATTCTTCTGAGTGTCACACCTGGTTCCGCCACAAGTCGGTTCGCCCGTCGCGTGCGGGCAACCTCCGGCGGGCAATTCCTGTCCGGCGGCCTAGCAACCTCGTCCCTCCGAACGAAGGTCAAAAGGTCCCCTCCCATCTCTGGGCGACCCCGTCAACCCTGGATATCGGCTACCCGTTGCTCGTCAGCAGCTGCACGTGCTACACCCCTACCCGAACATCGTCATTCAAGCTCGCCCCAGTAGGATTCCGTGCCCAACGAATCCTGGCATTCTTCGTGTACGGTCTTCCCGGCACTGAGTATGAACCCCCGGTGATGGCTGGACTTTGTCTCGGACGTTATCCTGCATCATCTTGGTATCAGAGCCAGCTGTGGTTGCTCACAGCGTGCCTCCGACGCCGCATCCCGCATCACTAGCTACATCTGCATGCACCGCATCTCATCGTTTTTGAAACGCATCTAGGATACCCTAGGGATGGCCATAGAGACGCGATCAAGCCGGAGAGCTCAACGCGGAGGTTCCACCTCCCCGCGACGGTCAGAACCATCGCCTGACAAGAGAGGGCTCCCTACTGCCTTCTCGGAGCATCGTCCTGCGACTCCGATAGCCGGCCCGATACCGCCGCCTATCGAGGCCGCGCGGATGGCACCCGCCCTTACGGGTGTCCCCCAATCGTCCGGGCCCTGAGACCCCACCCGCATGTCTCGTGGACTACGGATCTCCCCGCGCGGCTCACTGATAATTCAGATTTTGGGGTAATTAGTGATGAGCTAACTTCACTAATTAGTGTCGTTGGTTTATCCGAATTAAAACAATAAAAAATTATAATAACCTTACTAGCGTAGGGAGAGTAAGGGTTGATCTACAGGGAGCAAGGGTTTTGTGCTTTAGTTTTGTACTTTTTAATAATTTTAGAGGTAGGTTTACTACATATGAAGATAAACAACTAATTAAATAAAAATATATAACAAAGAAAAATAAAATATTATTATAATATTATAATAATATTAATAGGCAGAAAATAATTTTTGGGTATTTTTTAGGAGTATTTGAAAGCTAAAACAAAATAGGAAATGAAACAGTTTGGCGCTCTGGACTTAGTCAAAATTTGGCTAAGTCCGGATGCCAAATGGGGAAGGTTCCTTGGTGGAGGAGAGAGAAAAAATGGACTGTACTAAAATCACTCTAGAATGAGTTCTAGAACGAATTTTAGAGCGTGGTTGGATGCACTGGAACCGTCTGGATATTGGCTAGCTGATTCAGGACTAATGAAAAGACAAAAGACGAACAGAAAAGAATAAAAAAGGAGAAATAAGAAGGTAACCTCTTTGTCACACCCGCTAAGGTCCAAGGGACTTCTTCTTCTCCTTTCCACCAGCTTCTTCAGCCCTGGATGCTTCCTGCTCAGCCTGGCACTCACTGAGGTGAATGGATCTATGACTCAATTGCACTTAGGCCACCAAACATTACTTTGGATTGAATCACAAGATGAATTTTACAATAGGGTGAAGGGGTTTATATAGGGAGGAGAGCAAAGGAGAGCCATTGGATTTTTAATACAATGGATGGCCAGATCTTCCTTTCAGGGTCATGATTCACGTCCATTATGGTCCTCCAATCGGCATTGAGACCTTTGAAATACCCCCTGGACGTTCAAGGCTTCTTTCCTTAATTAGCATTAAAGGTGCTATCTTTAAGTCTCCACCCTTCGATGTTTTGTGGATTGAATGGCTGGATCTTCTTCTCTGGCTTGGATCCACGTCCAAGGTTGTCCTCCAATCATCATTTAAGCCCCTAAAATATTCATAAATAATCATGACTGGACCTTCCCCTTGCCCTCCTTTCTTTGGCCCAACATGCCTCTCATAGTGGGCTTAGTGGAGCTTCCTTAGTGGGCCTTTAGACTAGAGCCAATTGTCTTGCTTTGGGCCTTCTTTCTTGGCCCAGGGTTGTGGCTGAGCCTGCTCCTCTGGTCCAAATAGCTTCCTCTTCATTTAATTATCCCCTTTATTCATGAAAGTTTCACCTAATTCCTGCATCTTCCACATAAACTAAGAAGAGAGTGAGATTCATTCAACTTGACTCATTGAGTTAAGTGGGGTTAGTCCCACAAATGATAATAATTAACTCCAAATTAGAAAAAGGTGATTTTGTTTCATGATGTTTCACAGCTTAACATAAATGTTGATAATATATCCAGATAAAGATAAAGAAGTACATAAATTAGCTGAAATTGCACATATATATTACTATCATTTTGGATTTATCACTCACCACCCCCTCGTGGCGAGTCTCCCCCTAGCGATTACGACGAAGAGACGGCTACACGCCATCGATGGCATGGGAAGTCGCCCGAAGATGAAGACGCCCACTGGAGCACCGACACCCACGGACGAGGAGCACATCGCCAGCCTCCACTTGAGGAAGACCCGTAGTACGACGAACGGGTGTACTTTCGCGCCATGGCCGCCCGGATGAAGCGCATGGAGCGGATGCTCCAGCGCCCCCGATCCCTCGTATGCGGACCAGGACTGGCATTTCCCGCACGAGGACCCGGCATGGGTCGACCGATACGCGCCATGATGGAGGAGCCCCTACGACGACATCGAAGATGCTTACGAGGCCTACGACGGACGTTACGATAACGTCCCCTACCCCGGTTGATGTAACATGATCGGGTTCTCGGATCGAACAACTCGTGTTACACCAAAGGAGGGGCTAATGCGGTCATATCAGAGAGCAAAGACGAGTAACGATGATGTCATGATAGTGATAATATGACAATAAACTCAATGAGAAGTATGAACTCGGTGTCGACAAGCGCCAACACCAACTAGGCCACGGCAAGCAGGACCTGGGAATGCCACTAGGCTCCCGATGATCCGAATATCGGGTTAAAGGCCGACGGTGCGAGCTCGACTACTGCCGCTTTTGCACACACCCTCGACGGCCCCAACCAAGGACATCTCGAAGGAAATCTTGACGCTCAGAGCGTGAATCCTATCTATCACTAGCCTAACTCCGGCGGTGGAGAAAACGTTCAGAGGCACTAAAAGAAATAATATAACGACGATGGGGAAGTCAAAGAGCATACCAGGAATGATAGCCTCGGGGGTGTCTTCTTCGGCAGCCGTGGAAGGCGAGCAGCAAGGTGCGGCGGTACCACGATAAACCGAGATTGGATGCTGGGGCTGACCGAGGTGCGCCCGCGGGGGCGGGCGCGAGGCGTCCAAAGGGAGATTGTGGGGCGCCTGTAGGATTGGACGGCGCCTGCGAGAGAACGGCGGCCGGATGGCCGAGGGGCGGTTGTGGGCCCAGCGATCTAGGGACAGCGTCGACAGTCGGCCCTGGCAGCGCGGTCAGCTTGGCGGCCGCGGAGGTTCGGCGGCCCTAGTGGCTTGGGCGGCTGCGGATGCTTGGGCGGCCGCGGAGGCCTAGGGCGGCCGCGGTGGCTCTGGCGGCCGCGGAGGCTCGACGGCCGCAGAGGCACGACGGCGCGATTGCTCGGCGATCCACGGCACCTAGGGCGGCTGCGGTGGCAGGCGGCGCGAGGCTCGGCGACCGCGATTAGCCCTGGTGGTTGCGACGCCGCGGCCGCAGAGTCCGAGGCGGCCGCGGTGGCTCGGCGGCGCGCAGCAACTTGGGCGGCCGCGGTTGGCCCTAGCGGCAGCGTCAGCCGCGGCCGCGGTTGGCAGCGGCGCCGCTGCCCTGGCGACGCGATCGGTTTTGGCGACCTTTAGCGGCGGCGCGCCGTTGGCGGCGTGGGCGGCCGGCAGCCGTGGGCGGCGCGGCGGCGCTCGGCGGTTCTGGTGGCCTCGCGGCTGGTGGCCTGTAGGGTCGATTACGCGCTAGGCGATCTAGAACGATCGCCAGAATTCCGGCGATGGTGGCGGAGACGGCTGTTTCCGGCGATGGCTTCGGTGGTTTCCGGCGATCTTTAGGGTTACCACTCTCTCTCCTAACTTTGCAGTGGCATTTTCGTAAATATGTCAAAAACTAAAAAAACACTAAAAATCAGAAAAATAGCTAAAAATCACATTTTCTTGAGTCTTTTTTTCCTCTTTTTTCCCATGGGCGGCCCCCACCTTTTGTAGGGGCAAATATGGGCCTTGTCCCCTTAAAAATAAAGGAGAGAAAGGCCCAATTAAAGAGTAGTCCCCCCTATTAGGAGAGAGGGAGAACGTCACACGACTATACCTACACGTGCGCTAACACACACGCAACGTGCAGGTTTTACAACGGTTTAAACACACGCGAATAAACAAAACAAGTAAACAATTAGCCGACGTACATGGCCGACTAAACGAGAAAATGGAAGTAAAGATAATGTCAAACCTTGTTGGGCCGTTGACGAGGCTGCGTAATCCGAAGACTGGATCATATGCATGAACCTTCACGCGATGAAGTGGATGAATGAGGGCTTCGAAGTGGATAGTCCCTCATCACCGGTCGTCTAGACCGAGACCCGTGGCGCGACCCGTATGATGCTCGCGCCAGGGATAGGCCCCCTCCGCGGGATGACTACACACGCGAGTACTTGGCCGACCGTCCAGCCCGAGCTGAATACTACGTCCGACGCCGCGATCGCTATCTGGACGCCGACCATCCGACACGCCGAGACGAACCTGTCCGGTCTCACGATCGCCCGTAGGTAGCAGACCTACCTGCCCGCCGTGACAACCTCTACCGGCCACCACACCGCCGGAACGAGCGGGACGACCACGTCCCACGTCACCCATCACGCGCGATGCCTGAGGTACGCGCCCCTCGCGACGGAAGTCCCCGCCCTTGGGACGGCCGTGCCCGCGAGCTGACCCCACCTTGATGACGCGTCGACCCGCATCCAGAGGAGGATGACGAGGTGCGACAATGGGAGGAGCACCACGCCCGCATCCAGAGGAGCGTGCGTGCTGACGTCACCGTCTTTGAGGGTTCACGGAAACCCAAGGAGTTCATCGACTGGGAGTCGAACATGAACTCCTACTTTCGGTGGTACCGCATGGACGACAATCTAGGCGTAGAGTACGTGGAGATGAGACTTGGCGGACAGGCCAAGATATTTTGGGAGAACGAACGCGTCGCCGCCGAACGACGACGACGACCCATCACATCCTGGGTCGACATGGCACAAAAGCTACAGAGCAAATATGTACCTCGTCAGTATCAGATGTCATTGTTCCTCACGTGGCTCGACCTTAAGCAAGGTCGACTCTCTGTGACGAAATATATTGAGGCATTCGAGGAGTGCCGTATGCGGTGCCGATTCGTGGAGGATCCGCGCGTCGTCATCGAACTGTTCGCCCACGGGCTTCGGACAGCCCAGCGCAACAAGGTTCTCAAGTGCAACCCGGCTGAGGTGGATGAGGCGTACCACCTAGTCGAGCACATGGAGCCTTCGAGTGATGAGGTGACCCCTCCCAGCGCGACCACCGCGACCAGAGCCACACCGGTCCGACCCGTCCCTACACGGACTACTACGCCTACGATCATACGGGCCACACCGATTGCCGGGGGGCAAGGAACCGCCCCCGCCACTTCCGTGGGTTCCAACCCACCTGCTCGGGTCGTCACGACCGACACTCTGACCCGGAGCATCACCATCAGTCAGGCACACCTCACGTGCTTTAAATGCCATAGAAAAGGGCACCGGGCTAGTCAGTGCCCAGCGTCCGCGCTGCTCATCGACATGGGGGATGTTAACCCCGGCTATACGGAGGACGTGGATAAGCACTTGGATGATCACTATCACGTAGACGAGGAGTTCGCCATCGAGTACGAGGCACCCAACGGACAGATTGGATACATCCAGATCACGATTCCTCGCACTTCCCGGACACCGGCGCCACGAGATACGGACCGACCGCTAGCCAGCATAGCCATTGACTAGCCTAGTGCTAGCAGGACGCGACCACCACCACGAGTTGCGCCCCCGTGACGCCCCGACCGGATCCTATGGCGGACGCGTCGCTCCGCACCTCGATCTTTTACACCTATGTCAAGATCAACGACAAAATGTGTAAATTGATCGTCGAAAGCGGCAGCTGCATCAATGCCATATCAGATGCCATGATCCTCTGACTCGGGCTGACCCCGATACACCATCCGACTCCCTACGACGTGTCGTGGATCGACGCTTCATCGCTTCTGGTGAAGAGCCAGTGCCGCGTCCCGTTGAAGGTGAGCGCCTACGACGAGAACGTCCTCTGTGACGTGCTTCCCATGAAAGTGGGAAGCATCATCTTGGGTCGTCCCTGGCTATATGACCATGACGTCACTCTAGCCGGAAGGACGAACACGTGTTCGCTTTTATACCAGGATGACGGGACACTTGGCACCCGTACACGGCGAAGCTGGCGAACAAGCCGGCCCCGACCAGGCCCATAGGGCTTATGGTTGTTCGAGGCCCCTTGTTCACCCGAGACCTGGATCGCGAGGGCGACGACACACCCCTATGCCTTGCCGTCACCCTCGACGTCTCCGCCGATCCACCTGTAGAGCCCTAATCCCCGGAGGTCGAGGCCATTTTAGCGGAGTTTGGAGACGTGTTCCCCGAGGAACTACCCGGCGAGCTACCACCGATGCGTAGCACCTAGCACGCGATCGACCTCATGCCCAGCGCCTCATTGCGGAACTTACACACTATCACATGGAGCCGCAGAGGTACGAGGAGTTGCTACGCCAGGTCCGCGAACTACTCGCGAAGGGCCACATCTAGGAGAGCCTCAGCCCGTGCGCCGTACCAGTATTATTAGCTCCAAAGAAGGATGGTACGTGGCGCATGTGCTGCGACAGTCGCGCCATAAACAAGATAATGGTACGATACCGTTTCCCCATTCTGCGCGTCCAGGACCTCTTCGACATGATGGCCGGAGCCACTATCTTCTCGAAGATAGGTCTACGCAGTGGCTTCCACTAGGTACGGATTCATCCCGGTGACGAATGGAAGATTGCCTTTAAGATAAAGGACAGACTATACGAGTGGAGAGTCATGCCCTTCGGCCTCTCCAACGCGCCGAGTACCTTTCAACACCTCATGAATGAGGTTTTGCGCACCTTTATCGGGAGATTCGTCGTCTACTTCGATGACATACTTATCTACAGCCAGTCGAGGGAGGAGCACCTCGACCACCTTCGGCAGGTCTGCACCGTCCTCCGACGTGAGCAGTTATACGCTCACCCGAAGATGTGTAGCTTCCTCACATCGGAGGTCGCCTTCCTCGGGTTCATCATATCCGCCCAGGGCGTTGCCACAGACCCAGACAAGGTCCGGGCCATCACTTCATGGCCGTCACCGGCCAACCTTCACAACGTCCGAAGTTTCATCGGCCTCGCCACCTTCTACCGATGTTTCGTGCAGAACTTCAGCTCTGTCACGGCTCCTATCACTGATTGCCTCAAGGTGGAGCCATTCACGTGGACCCCCGCCGCCGAGCAAGCTTTCCAGCACGTGAAGCTCTTAATGACGCGAGCGCCTGTCCTCTGCCTACCAGACTTCCGGAAGGCGTTCGAGGTAACCTGAGATGCCTTGGGTGTCGGGATCGGTGGTGTCCTCAGCCAGGAGGGTCACCCCGTTGAGTTCTTCAGCAAAAAGCTGAACGACGCGCGATTACGCTACTCGACGTATGACAAGGAGTTCTACGCCGTTGTTCAGGCGCTACGTCACTGGCGGCACTACCTCCTCTCAAAGGAGTTCGTGTTATTTTTGGATCACGAGGCGCTCAAGTACCTACACTCTCAGCAGAAGTTGAGCGACCGACACGCGCGATGGATCGAGTACCTACATGACTATTCCTTCATCATCAAGCACAAGAAGGACAATGACAACATCGTTGCCGATGCACTTAGCCGACGAGCACACGTGCTCAACATCATGAGGGTGAAAGTCCTTGGCTTCGAGACCATCAGGGAGGGGTACGACAACTGTCCCGACTTTGGGCCGATCATCGCACGAATTTGATAGGGACCGTCCCGCGATTACCAGGACTACGTCATCACGGACGATTACCTGTTCTACCAGAACAGACTCTACATGCCCCGCACGTCATTGCGCGACTTCCTCACATGGGAATGCCATGCCGATGGTCTTAGCAGACACTTTGGACGTGATAAGACTATATCCTCCGTAGAGTACCAGTTCTACTGGCCGTCGCTGAAATGCGACGTCGGCAACATCGTTGCCCAGTGCCGCGTATGCGCCTTGGCCAAACAGGTCAAGAAGAGCGTCGGGTTATACACCCCGCTACTGATGCCCAAGCGTCCATGGGATGACGTCAGCATGGATTTCGTACTAGGACTCCCCCAGACCGCACGACGACACGACTCCATCATGGTTGTCGTCGACAGGTTCTCGAAGATGGTGCACTTCGTGCCCTACGCGAAGACGTCCGATGCCACGAAGGTCACACAATTGTTCTTCTGAGAAATTGTGCGCCTCCATGGACTTCCATCTTTGATCGTGTCCGATCGAGACGTCCGCTTCACGAGCTATTTCTGGAAGACCCTGTGGAGTCTCCTCAGCACACAGCTCAAGTTCTCGACTGCCTACCATCCGCAGATCGACGGTTAGACGGAGGTGGTCAATCGTAGCTTGGGCAACCTACTACGCTCATTAGTGGGCGAACACCTCGCGACATGGGATTTGATCATCCCTCGTGCCGAGTTGGCCTACAACTCATCAGTGAACCGTACCACCGGGTTGAGCCCGTTCGAGATCGTCTATGGCCAGGTCCCTCGTCGCCCCCTAGACTTAGCACCTATGGACCCCCATGTTAGAGTATCCGAGGACGGCATTGCATTCACCCAGCATATTTCCACATTGCATCAGCATATTCATGATAGGATCACGAGCCAAAATGCATTGTACAAGCAGTCTGCCGACTTGCACCGCCGACCCCGAGTCTTCGATGTGGGAGACCTAGTGATGGTTAGGCTTAGACTAGAGAGATACTCTCCCAGGACGGCTACGAAGCTACATGCTGGTAGTGCCGGCCCGTTCTCGATCCTCCGAAGGGTGGGCAAAAATGCCTACGTCGTCGAGATTCCTCCTTCGTGGGGAATAAGCTCCACGTTCAACGTGGCTGATCTGGCTCCGTACCGAACCCCTTCTCACCCCCACACCCCGGCCTCTCTAGACCCATTCAGTGTGAGTGAGCTTGCCGCAACCACCCCCCCCGTTTTTTTCACCCGATTGGCACGAGGCAATCGACTATGTACTGCAGGAGATAATTGACTATGTAGGGAACGAGGTCACGAGGAGGTTCTTGGTACGATGGCTTGGACGCACCGGTGCAGACGACACGTGGATTTCAAAGGAGGAGCTTCACTGTCTTTGACCGGATCTACTCCAGCCGCTGCCCTACGACGCGCCAAACTCGTCGGAGTCGAGTTCTTCCAAACTCGTCGGAGCAAAGCCGCGCGCAGCCCCGCGCGCAGAAACCGCGCACAATCCGCGTGCAGAAGCCGCGCGCAGCCCAACCCCGCGCGCTGAGATTTCCTGCGCACAGCCAAGCCGCGTGCAGAGAATCGCCGCCCGTAGCCAAGCCGCGTGCAGAGAATCGCCGTGCGCAGCCAAGTCGCGCGCAGAGAACTCCCACGCGCAGCCAAGCCGCGCGCAGAGAACTCCCGCGTGCAGCCAAGCCGCGCATAGAGAACTCCCGCGCGCAGAGAATTGCTATTGCTCAACGTTACAAGCGCAGGCCTATAATTGAGCTGAGAACTTAAACGTTCCTTCTGAAGATTAGATTTTCTTAAACTAATCTTCTGAAGAAATACTTTAAATTTATCTATTGAAGATCATTCTACTCACTTCTTGATTATTCCTATATAAGCTTTTAACTGAACTAAGTTGAGATTATACAGACACCTTGCTGTAGAATCATATTACTTAGATCTTTGATTTGATTGCTAGAATACATTATCTGAATTTGACAACATAAATTTAAATTGAAAGAGGAACATTACCTGATTACCTGCTCCTTGTGGTTCGACACCTTACTCGCCCTAAGGCTGTGAGGTTCACTTGATTGTTGAATATCTCAATTACTCACACGATTATTTAGTAATAAACACCCTATAATTAGAGATTATCAAGTGGCGCCGTTGCCGGGGAGCACGGTATTACAGTAGTAATTTTACTTTCTTTTCAGTTGTTATTGATTCTTTTTCCTAAAGCTGAAGGATTAAAATTCCTCAGCTTATTCTCTTTTTAACAGTCTTTTTAAGTCTATGGTAGTGACAAGATCCAAAGCTGGTGGGAGAATTGCAGAGAACGCTACGTGTGCGAGAGACTCCACTCCAGATTCTACAGTCACCCAACAGGATAATCAGCAGCCAAACATGGCAGAAGAAGGATGTCAACAGCATGACAGAAGACGAACCATGCTGGACAGATCAACACCCTCAGGAAGTTTGAGGTAAACAGATGTGAACCTAAATATAGGTGAGGGTATAATGTTCAAGTATGACAATGCATTAATACAGTCTCTACCTGAATTTAATGGACATTCTGCACAAAACCCCCTAGAATTTTAAGATGATTTCCATATTAGGTGTTCTTCACAAAACGTGCCAGGATTATCTACTTAGATTTTAAAAATGAAGTATTTTCCTCTAACTCTAAAAGATAAAGCTTTTTCTTGGTATCGTAATTTAGGAATCACCTTCAACTCTTGGGAGAGATTCAATGACCTAATGAGGAAATGTCCTCATCATGGAATTGAAAACGGTCAACTGGCCCAAATTTTTTATGAATCTCTGTCAGATTTCATGAAAAATAAGGTGAACTTAGCCTCCAGTGGAACCTTCTATACCGCATATGAAGATGAAGTTTTTGATATTTTGGAGAGAGTTGCAAAGACTGATTTTCAAGAGATTGGAGCAAATCATAATGGGAGAAATGTGCAGCCAAAGAGGGCAGGAGTGCTGCAGGTCAATGCTGAGGATGTGGAGCTGCATGCAGGCCTAAAGGAGACTAACCAGAAATTAGAGGAGCTCACCTCTACATTGAGAAATGTTTTCCTCAATAACTCTCCAATCATAAAAGCTAAAATCTGCTCTCTCTGTTTCAGCAGAGATCATGAAGATGGAGCTTGCCAGTCCATGGAGGAAGAAGTGAAGGCCTTCAACCAACAACAGCAACCGTGGACTGGACAGAAGAAGACAAATTTTCGGAGTGGAGAGGGCTTCAACCAAGGCATTAAGCCCCCGTTTCAATCCCAGTTTCAGCAGAAACAGCAATTCCAGCCTAGACGTCAGCAACCTTACCAGGTTCCATCTCAAACCCATCCAGATTTTTCTGCACTAACCCCTGTTATTTCAGATATGATAGAAAACCAGAATCAGAAGTTGAGAGCGGAAATGGAGATGCGGATGCAGGTGATGATGGAGTTTCAAACGAGGCAAATGCTGGAATCTCAAGAACAAACAAGAAGGTTGCTGGAGAGCCTCAAACCTGGAACTGCTGAACCTCAAGGTAAGAACTTAGAACATAACTGTCAAACTAGTAGATTCCCTACTCAACCGATGATTAATCCGTGCAACTTACTCCACGTAGAACATTCTGTTCATGAAGAGATAAACAAGGAAGATCTTGAAGTTCTAGCAATCTCAAAATTGAGAAGTGGGAAAGAACTTCAGGATCCTTATTAGAATTCTGCAGAGAATTCAAAGATGGAAAATGAGCAAGGTGATGGCGCAGCCCCGGACACGCCGTCAGAATCGTCACCGTCGCCCCCAACAGCACCTGCTCCAGCACCAAACTCATCTTTGGAGACGTCACCGCCACCCTCGACAGCGCCGGCCACCCGCGTTCAGCCCGCCTGACAAGCCAAGGCGTCGGTACGCTCACCCGGATTCAAGTATTCCGGGTAACGGACACCTTTTTTCATTTCGTATTTTATCTCATTCTTCGTCTTTTGTTTTGACCTACGTCTCCCGTGTTTTCTTGCGCATCGTCACCACATGTATGGAAGAGGATTCAACCTTATAAGAATCCCCTCTTCCCCCCCCCCCCGTCTCCTCAGATTCCTTGTTTTACACTCATCACCATGCTCCTAGGTCCAAGGGTTATTCTGATTTAAACAGTTGGTCCTTTTGGTCAATGGGCACTCACAACCCTTCTATATAAAGGGAGGTAAGGTGCCCTAAAACAGTACGTTGTTTTTTTTGGATGATAGAGTTACTCCCCCCGTTGGGTTTGAAGATTTCTGATCGCTCCCTCTTGAGGAAGGATTAGGGTTACGACTGAAGGAGAAGATTGCAGAGAATCCAGGAGCAGAAGAACCATCGGTCCGGCCGTGAAGGCTGCGCCTTCGTGACCTGACCGCAAGCACCAGCTGCGCGCCTCCGCCCTGCGCGTGCGCTTGTCTGAACGCCTGGGCGGCTGCGCACCTCTCCCGCGCCCCGGCGCTGAATCGCGGTTCCCGCTCAGAGGTGAGGTCATACGGATTCCGAGTGGCCGAACGCTGTTCACTCGTGGCAGCCCGAGTCATTGCGGCCGTTTCTCGCTGCGGAGTTGCACCTGTCCGTCCATTGCAACGCTGTAGGACTTGGTTGTGATTGGCGTTCCGGCGCGAACCCCTGTTGCACCGCCCATTCCGAGATGCTACGGCGGCGCCTTGACTGCCATCAGAGCTCGATCGTTCCTTAGCTCTGTGGGAGAACAGCGACGCGGACCGGGAGTGCCTGCGCCCAAGATATCAACCCCGCCCGCTCTCCTCTTGCTCGACGGATTGTCGGGCGCTTATTCTTGCCGTGAGGCTCTCCTGTCGCGTGGGTGCCTGTTGTATCTGGCATTCCGCGAGCACCGTTCGACGATCGAGAGGACCCCCGTGCCCCTCGTGCCGTTAGTCGGCGCCCCGCGCACGCCCTAACGGCCTAACAGCAATGTCCCTCTCGCACCGCGAAGAGCAACGTTGTGCTGCCCGTCCGCACTGCCGTCCCGAGCTCCCGACTGACCGCACAGTGCACGCTCCATGCCGTGCGCCCAGCTCTCGTCGCGACCACGCCCGAGAAGACCCTGCGACCGGGGGACCATGCCCGTTACACTCACGTTGTGCCCCCCTGCCGTGCCAACCTCGCCGCCTACCTCTCGCCTCGACATTACGCTTCATTGGCTGGTCGACTCATCGGAGCATCTCCCGACGGTTACCTAGTACACCCCCCCCTTCCTGTCATGTCTTTTATTTCCTCCAGTACCTCTTTGGTTGCCTCCACCGCACTCGGGTTAGACATAGGTGAGCGAGACAGGGTGAGTGAAAATACTGAGTGTCACACCTGGTTCCGGCACAAGTCGGTTCGCCCGTCGCGTGCGGGCAACCTCCGGCGGGAAGTTCTCGTCCGGCGGCCTAGCAACCTCGTCCCTCCGAACGAGGGTCAAAAGGTCCCCTCCCGTCTCCGGGCGACCCCATCGACCCTGGATATCGGCTACTCGTTGCTCGTCGACAGCTGCATGTGCTACACCCCTACCCGAACATCGTCATTCTAGCTCACCCCTGTAGGATTCCGTACCTGACGAATCCCGGCATTCATCGTGTACCGTCTTCCTGGCACCGAGTACGAACCCCCGGTGACGGCAGGACTTCGTCTCGGACGTTGTCCTGCATCACAAGGTAGTGAAGAGGGGGAACCTTCCTATGAGAAGGAACCTCTACCTTCCACTGATGATCAAGAGGTTCCGTACCCTTCTGCTCTAAATAGAAAGAAACCCGTCTATGACTATGAAACTAGGTTGCTAGAAAACTTCAAACAGGCCACCATGACCGTGACTGTAGAAGACATGCTTAAGTGTGCTCCATCCTTTAAGAAATATCTTAAGGATTCCTGCACTAGTAGAAAACCTAGAGAAGTGCTAAAGCTTTCAGAAAATGCCTCTAGCATTCTGAATGCTATCCCTATCAAGATGAGGGATCCAGGAGCTCCATTCACTTCATGTGAAATTGGAGGAAAAAGTCCAGAGTAGATGGGTGAGTCCCATTCACATGGTACCGAAGAAGCCCGGAGTGACTGTAGAAATGAACGAAAAGGGAGAGGAAGTGCAGAAACGGTTAACCACAGGATGGAGAGTATGCATCGACTATAGAAAGCTTAACAAAGCCACCAAGAAGGATCATTACCCACTACCCTTCATGGACCAAATCTTGGAAAAACTATCCGGGCAGCAACTCTTTTGTTTTCTTGATGGATATTCAGGATACAACCAAGTGAACATCCATCCTGAAGATCAAGAGAAGACGACCTTCACCAGTCCTGTGGGGACATACGCCTTTAGGCGTATGCCTTTTGGGTTATGTAATGCCCCCGCCACATTCCAAAGATGCATGAATGCCTTATTCTCCGATCTAGTGGGAGAATGCTTAGAAATCTTCATGGATGATTTTTCCGTTTATGGATCCACATATGAGAACTGCCTCCTAAGTCTCACCAAAGTATTAAAGAGATGCATTGAATCCAACCTCGTACTAAGTTGGGAAAAATCTCATTTCATGGTGCAGGAGGGAGTGGTGCTGGGCCACATGGTAAGCAACCGTGGGCTAGAAGTGGACAAGGCCAAGATCGAAATCATCCTGGACCTTCCACCTCCAACCAACCTAAAAACCCTTAGAGGTTTTCTTGGCCACGCTGGTTTCTATAGAGCTAAAATTTCTAAACCCCTTACTAATCTTTTATCGTCCATGAATAATGAATTTGAGCTAATACTAGAAGCTAAGACTGCATTTTACACTTTGAAAGAAGCATTAGTGAATGCGCCTATATTGCATGGGCCTGATTGGACCCTTCCTTTTGAATTGATGTGTGACGCTTCTGATTATGCTGTAGGAGCAGTGTTAGGCCAAAGAATAGATAAGAAACCAGTGGTCATATACTATGCTAGCAGAACATTAGTAGATGCACAATTGAACTACACAACTACAGAGAAGGAATTGCTGGCAATCATATTTGCATTAGAGAAGTTTAGATCTTACTTATTAGGTAGTAAAATTACTGTTTTCTCTGATCATGCAGCAATTAGGTACTTACTAGCAAAGAAGTAGGCTAAGCCTATATTGGTTAGATGGGTGCTCTTACTACACGAATTTGATTTAGAGATCAAGGATAAGAAGGGATGTGAAAATGTGGTCGCAGATCACCTATCTAGAATTTAAGGCACCCCACCTAAGTTAATAAATGATGAATTTCCTGATGAACATGTTGTAACAGCACAAGGAACACCGGTTCCTTGGTTTGCGCATATTGTCAATTTTCGTGTTTCAGGAAAAATTCTTACATGTTGGACGTCCCATGAAAGAAATATTCTTTTGAAGGACAGTAGATTTTACTTTTGGGAGGACCCAGAATTATTCCACAAAGGGCTAGACCAAATATTGAGGAGGTGCGTACCCGAAGGCGAGCAAAAGAGTATCCTAGAATTCTGCCATGCAAAACTAGGAGGAGGCCACTACTCGGCTAAGGTAACAGCTCATGAAATCGTAGAATCAGGATTTTTCTGGCCGACTTAATTTCAAGATGCACAAAAGTTTTACAATAATTGTTTAGCTTGCCAAGCTTAGATTAATATCAATAAGAAAGATCGCATGCCCTTACAACCCGTTCCTAGAAGTAGAGATTTTTTATTTATGGGGAATAGACTTTATGGGACCTTTACCAAACTCTCATGGGTATGAATACATTCTGATGGCAGTCGATTATGTGTCCAAATGTGTAGAAGCCATCCCTACTAAGACCAACGATGGCAAAGTAGTGACTAACTTCATAGAAAAGAATATTTTTTATCGATATGGATGCCCAAGAGCTACAGTTAGTGATGGAGGTTCTCACTTCACCAATTACAACTTTAGAACTTTCTTAAAGAAATTTGGTCTCCACCATCGAGTCACTACTCCTTATCATCCCCAAGCTAACGATCAGGTGGAATTATGCAATAGAGAGGTCAAGAAAATCTTAAGGAAAATAGTGCGTCCTGATGGGAAGGATTGGTCTAGGAAATTGGACGAGGCATTATGGGCCTATAGGACAGCCTACAAAACCCCTCTAGGAATGTCCCCATTTAGACTCATTTTTGGGAAAGCCTGCCACCTACCCTTAGAATTAGAACACAAGGCTCTATGGGCAGTTAGGAAACTCAATTTAGCCTTAGATCAAGCAGGCAAGCAAAGACTACTTCAGCTGCATGAGTTGGAAGAACTTATGAATGAAGCCTATGAGAATTCGAAAATCTATAAACCCAAAATGAAAGCATTTCATGATAAAAGTTTGAGGAGAAGGATCTTTGTAGAAAATCAAAAAGTGTGGCTTTGTAATTCGAGGCGAAAACTCTTCCCTAGAAAGTTAAAAACTAGGTGGGATGGTCCCTTCATTGTACAACAAGTCTTTGAACATGGAGCAGTCATGATTCTAGATCCTCAATCTCAAAAATGTTTCACTGTTAATGGACAAAGACTTAAGCCGTATTTACAGGATGAAGATTTGCATGGACCTATTAATATCTCTCTAGAAAAACCTCCTAATGATAGTAGCATGATCTAAGCAGTATTTTCATTCTGTTTTCTTGTTTTCCTTCTCTTGCTTTTTGTTTTGTTTTTTTTCTTCATTAAGTTGCAGCATCGCCTATCCAAGCCCACATCCACCACACTATGGATAAGACAAGTCGCCAATGGCAGATCTCAATTCCTTGGTTTGCTTTTTCTTACTAGCTTTCTTCACTCCTTGTTTCCGTTTACTTCTCGTCATGTAGGAACATGCCATTTTTTACAGAGGGGGGGAGTCTCATGAAAAATGTTTTCGTCATCAATGAAATTTTTTTTTGTTTGCACCAAACCAAGGATATTTGATGATCTTAGGGGACATTCAAGCAATGATACAAGTGACATCCAAATCCTTTTCAAGGGTGATTGGAGTTGAAAGACTTGCCAGCTAAGGATACCCGAGGTGAATTAAGCCTAGTTAAGTACACAAATGTTCATACTAGCTGAAACCCACAAATCTTATCATCATACTTCTCTCATCTTGTCACCCACCTCAGGTTGAGTTAACACTTACATGCATGAAACCTTTAGCTTTAGTGGAGGGTAGGGCTAGTGTTAGCTCAACGGCATTATTCCTTATTGATGTGAGTGAAGCTCCCTGAACCAAGAGGGATACAAAACCTCTTCAGGGGAATAAGCTGCCTATCTACTAAGGACAGCACATGGGTAGTGGATAAGCGCCACTAAATGCAAAGTAAAGAAGCTACATTAAGTACTACAAGCTTAAAGCTTGCATCTTAGAAATCAAAGTTGATTGTCATCAAATATGACCAACATGCAGCAAGTGTAACTGAAAAAAAAGTGGAAAAGTTGTCTCCTATGTGGTTGAGCCGATCGTATTATAGCCATTAGTATTGAGCCAGCATTAGCACCGCTCTCTACGCCTTGTTCAGTAATGCGCTTGGGGTGTTAACTCGACCTTACCTCATATGATATGTATTTACCTATATGTAATCCGTAGATCAGAAGTGCACTTAGTTTTGGGTTAAGGCTGACATAGACCCTTGGGACTTTCCCTAAGCTGGCCATGTTCAATTGACAAAGCCACTCCTTGATGAGAAAAAGAATCAAAACTATCAAAAACGAGGAGCCAACTACTGATCATCATTTATTCTTACTCGTGTTTCATTACTAAGGGACTAGTAATGATCCAAGTTGGGGGTATTTGATGACTCTAATTATGTCATAAAATAATCAAAGATTTACCGAGCATCAAAGTGTCATTTGCTTACATTTAGTCCATATTCGTCATTGTTTTAATGCATTATTTCAGAACTTACTAACCCCACTTGATTCAGAGAATCAAGTGGATTAGATCTCACTTTTCCTTGTTTTTATAAGCACAGACATGGAGAAAACACAGGGAAGAAGGAATCTGACCAAGAGAGGCTTGCGAAATTTACAAGAAAAAAAGCCCTAAAAAAGAGCTCCAAGAAGCACAAGAAAGAGAAACCTATAAATAGTCTCTTGAAAGATCATTTTGGGGTTGTCTGGAATTTCTGCCAAAACAGGCCAAGGCTTGGAAGAAGAGAGTTCTGCAGACCCTCCAAGAGCTGATGAGCATTGGAGTTGGGGAGAAGAAGAAAACTGAGGAATAGCTGGAGCAAGAAGATCGCATCCTCACCGAAAGGGTTGTGACACGAGCTATGTGTGATTGTGCAGCTTCAGATTTGTGTAATCCTCCCCTTAAGACAATTTAGGTTGGGTTGGAAAGCATTGCCAGACTTTCCCACATTTCCAACCAAGATTATTCATACATTTTAGGTAATTTGACATTTCAAATCGTTCAGAATCGTGCTTGTTTTCCATCTACATTTTCATTCAATTCTTCAGAGTTCCTATCCATCATCAGCAGCAAGTTCAGCGAGCAGCAATGCTGCGCGCAGAAGCCGCGCGCAGCAACGCCGCGCACAAGCCGTGCGCAGCCCCGCGCGCAGAAGTAGAGCGCAGCCCCGCGTGCAGCAAAGCCGCGCGCTGCCCCGCGCGCAGAAGCCGCGCCAATCCGCGCGCAGAAGCCGCGCGCAGCGCAACCCCGCGCGCTGAGATTTCCTGCGCGCAGCCAAGCCGCGCGCAGAGAATCGCCGCGCGCAGCCAAGTCGTGCATAGAGAACTCCCCCGCGCAGCCAGGCCGCGCACAGAGAATTGCTCTTGCTCAACGTTACAGGCGCAGGCCTGTAATTGAGCTGAGAACTTAAATGTTCCTTCTGAAGATTAGATTTTCTAAATCTAATCTTCTGAATAAATTCTTTAAATTTATCTATTGAAGATCATTCTACTCACTTCTTGATTATTCCTATATAAGCTTTTAACTGAACTAAGTTGAGATTATACAGACACCTTGCTGTAGAATCATATTACTTAGATCTTTGATTTGATTGTTAGAATACATTATCTGAATTTGACAACATAATTAAAAGTGAAAGAGGAACATTACCTGATTACCTGCTCCCTGCGGTTCGACACCTTACTCGCCCTAAGGTTGTGAGGTTAAGTTGATTGTTGAATATCTCAATTACTCACATGATTATTTAGTAATAAACACCCTATAATTAGAGATTATCATCTATAGACGACCGATTCATTGCTCATTCAACGATTTCATTTATTGTCATCCATCCATATACTCACGAACCTACTCATCGATTCCTGTGGCATAATACAAGCCGACCGATCCCAGCAGGTCGTATTAAATCATATTGGTACCATAGCCGGTCGTGTTAGCTTTTGCTTACCACAGTCGGTAGCATATCATCAGAAAAGTTCATCGAATTATGCATGTCATATTTTGAAAACCATCCGCATTATACACGTCATTTCATATCATCTATCACGTGCATACCCCTGGAGAACTTATAGGTTGTGGATGGTTGATCATAGGATGGTTCGTACGGGAGCCCAGTGTCGGGAAACCGATTACCTTGAACGCATCGACGATCATGACCATGATCTCGTCATATGTGATCCTCAACTAGAGGATCCACAACTGCCCGCAGAACCTGTGGAGAATGAAGAGGTGCCTTTACCTCCTCCTCCACCTAGGGAACCCGCCACACGGGTTCCGAGGCCTCCAGCTGAAGCGGCACCATCGGCATACCGTGATGGCGCGGCACCGCCCGAGACCGTTGAGCCCTCACACGAGGAGCCAAGATCGTCATTGAGCCCGCCACCGACACGTGTCCAGCCGGCACGACGAGCCGCCGCAGCGACGCGCGACCCCGAGTTCAGATATTCGGCATGACGACGCGCCACTCTCATCTTCGGATCGTTTACTCATGCGTCCTTACTTTCTTTCCCGTTCTTCGTCTTTCACTTCGCCGATGTAGTGAGGGGAAGAGCCCATATGAGGATGTCTTCCCCTCCCACACACTTTTTTGGGCTTGACAAGCCCTTTTCTTCTTTTATTTGTGTTGGAGGGGGCCCATTGTCATCCTTCCTATATAAGGAGGGGTGAGCGCCCCCCCAAGACTCACTCTTGAATTGGAAGTTTATTACGTGGAAGTCAAAGAGTCAAATCGTGAGAAGAGGAAGAAGAAGAAAGGAGAAGAAGAAGAAAGAAGAAGAAGCAGAAGAAGGAGGAAGAAGAGGAAGAAGAATAAGAGGAAGAAGAAGAAGGAGAGGGAGAAGACCGCCGCTCATCCTTGCCGCCGCCCACCGCGGACCGTTGCCCTTCACGCCGCCGACCGCCGCTCCAGCCGCCGCCATTCGGCTCCTTCACCCTGTCTCCGACCACGCTCATCCCTCCATCCTCCCTTTCCTTCCGCGTCGACCCCGCCCGCTCAATCCCGCGTCACCTCCCTGCCTCCGCCTCATCCTGTATTCCTGGACGATCCGATCGCCCTACCGCCCACTAGCCGGTCGCCGCTACTCTACCCGTCGACGCATCCCCTCCGCCAGCCTCATTTTGCCCCTACTCCCTCACCCCGTCTCTCGCCCCACCTCGTCAGACCCGCCACCGTAGACTGGCTAACGTCTCTCGCCCGTTCGACTGGACCCGCCCCGCCGCTGGTCTGCTTGCCCTGGTCTTGCCCTGCACTCTTTACGTCTCTTACTTTCTTCAGTATACTTTTGTATTGCCTTCTCCGCGCTCGGGTTAGATAGGTGAGAGCGAGACAGGTTGAGAAAGCGACGTAATTTCACGAGAGTCTTACCTGCCCATTACGAGTCGGGTTCCCCCGACGCGTGTGAGCATTTCAGCGGGGTTTTCCCCGTTCGGCGACGTACTCGCCCTCGACCCTCTCCGGCAAGGTCCAGGAAGTCCGTCCGACCCCACTCAAAATGATCCCGTCAATTCTCTGGAATGGCATCCACCGCTCGACGGCGCACGCACGTACGACACCTAGGAATTTTGCATTGCACGTCATCATTATTATCTGTCTGTTAGCATTCTCAGACGACATTGACAGCCGATGTCTGAGTGAGATCCTGATTCGATACCGAGCCGTTACCCTCGGTGTCGACCGGACGACGTCTTGACGACGTCCGGCATCACACCGAGCATCCGAAGACCGGCGATCTTCCACCGCCGCCCCTACTCGTAGGGCACCGACGAACGAGCCCTATGACGACCCCTTGGCCAGTGAGGTTTCCCAGCGCCTGGGCAAGGCTCCAATGCAGGAGCCTCCCGTCCCGACATACCGACCACGAGATCCCGAGGTGCCACCACCTCACTACCGCCGACCTGAAGACTGGGAGTACGACCACGGCGATCAACAAAGATCTCCTCATCGGGAGGAGCGGGCAGCACCGCGATATTACGACGATCGTTCCAATCCTCTGGATAGGAACTACTACCCTCCCGAGAACCGGAGTTCTCGGCGTTATGACTACCTCGAGTGTCCCGATGGTGGGGTCCCCAACCCCAACCGCATACCGGTGGTGAATGCACCGCACTATTCGTCCTGACCAGGTAGCCCCCGGCAGCTACCAATTGTTCGACGACCGGATGTCGCCACTTATGGTGACAGCTCCGCCTATGATGGAGGACCATCTCGAGGACGACGTCAAGATGACGAAGAACCATCTCGAGGATGACGCGACGAGATGACAACAGCCACGACGAGCAGCTAGCGCCGACGCTCACCACCCGGGGTTTAAGTACTCGGGGTAAGTATGCATTTTCATTTATGTTTGTTTTTTCTAATATTTCTGGATTTAGGGATTGGGCCAGTGTTGGGCCCCGTCCTTCGTTTTTCATTTCCTTTTTTTATTTGTATTTTGAATTTGTAAGGAGAGGCCGAACCACGTCTTGCGATGGTTCGTCCTCTCCCACGTTCTCTTGGCACCCATCCTCCCTATATAAGGGGATGGCATGCCCAAGGAACATTTGGGAAATCATTGTTGAAAATTGAGTTGCAATTGATCTTCCCCCTATCGTAGTTATAGTGTAGGGGGTTTGGCTAGCCCCACCCCACGTCGAGATCACTCCGTGGGTAGAGCCCACGTTTCTTTCGTCTATATCACTCCGGGAGGATCGTGTTGAAGCGTGCCGTCGAGATCACTCCGTCACGGGTTAAAGATTTTCAAGAAGTTGCTGTCCTTCAGGGCTGAGAAGAGTCTCCATCGAGATCACTCCGGGAATTCTTGGAGGTTCCTGAACGTCATCGACGCCACGACCAAGCTGGGAATCCGCTCCGTCGAGGGAGCATTGCCCCGACCATCAAGAACCCGACGCCAGCCAGGTTCTTGATCCCCCCCCTGCCCATCTTCCACCACATTTATGATTTTCATAAGATATCCCTTATTACGGTTTCTCATTTTAATTGCTCAATTTAATTCATGAAATCATCATTTGGTAATTTCAATATAACCCTAAACTATGTTATATGTTTTTAATACCTATGAGCTGTAATAAAGAAGTTATAAATATAACTTATTTACTTAAAAAATTCATTTTCAGTTAGCTATAGTTTCTTTTACACTATCTCATCTTAACCGCTTTATTAATCATTCAATTGCTCAAAAAATCAATTTTAATCAGCAGCCTTCTTTGTGGTTCGACCCCTTACTCATCAAGTGCTTCGACAATAAGAGATAAGTCTCAACTATGTTACACACCTAAATTTTGACTTATCAAAACCCTTCATCCATGATTTCTCCTTTGAACTATTTAAATTTGTCCATCAGCACCAATCTTGACTCAGCCTTAGTACACTAACGGTGAAGGAACATGACTTGAATCCACAAGCCTTGAACTACTCGAAGGAGCCAAGTTCTGAATCTACATAACTAGCTTCTCCAACCCTTGAGTCCACAAGGGGTTTGCTAGAATTCACAAGCACCCAAGCACTCTCTAGCAAAGAGAACACTTAGAGTGTAGAAGCATCAGTTTTAACAGCATAATAGATTTCAATAATACTCATTTTGGGGTAAATGGGGACCTCATATAGTCCATAACAAGTGTAGGGTCATCCATAATGACTGTACCCATGGCAAGACAAGTCAAAACATTGAAAAAAATAATTCTAACGAGCTAAAACAGAGAATACGCAACCTGAAAAATCTGAGCAGAGATATCCTGCAGATTATGGGGCCTGTAGAAGCTGTCAGGAGATATTGTGTGGCTCAAGAAGAGCCTGATGGGACAAAATAGAAGATGTGGAGCTCTGATAAGTTTGTTCAGAGATCCTAGCAGAAGAAGAATCTGTTAGAGTATTTTGTTAGATATGAATCTGTCAAAAGATATTATCAGAGAAAATATTGTTTGTCAAAATCTTGTCAAAGAAAACCATGTCAAAGAAAATCCTTTGAGAGGATCTCGTCAGAGAAAATCCTATTAGAGGATTTTGAGGGGCTCTAGGTAATTTTCTGCAGATCTTGTTAGTTCTAGAAGAATCTCCTTTCTTGGACCACAGGTTGCTAATGGACCTCAGAAAGTGGGCTTCTAGGCCAAATCAAATCTTTATCTAAAGATACACTTGATCATAATGTACCATAAAGAGTGTCAACCAAGTTCTAAACTTGGTTGAGGTGAGTGGACCAAATTTTGGAATCCGTACGTTTTCTCTCATTCCAAATGTTAGAATAACCTCTTCATATGCTACAGATTACCATCTCTGAGATAGAATGATTTGACATTATCTCGAAATGATGATGTCCAACATTACAGTGAAGTTACGGAGTCCTCTTTACTAAACATATGAACTTCTTCAATATACTTCTAGAAAAAGTTTAAAAGGATTCAGATATTCTGGAAAGGGCAGTAATGGGCCTATGGCTTGGCCCAAATCTCACCCATCAAATTGATCCATTATCTAAGGCATGCCTACAAAAGCTTTAGACACCTGTGTAAAAAACATCTTGCATTTTCATTTAGAGTTTTAGTGAAAGGTTGAGCAGTTTTATTTCTTACTCTTTCTCTTTCTCTAGAGTTCTGAGAGTTAGTGAGGGCCAAGAGGAAGGTGAACTGACAGGGCCTAGGTAGGATAGAGAAGTCCTATCTCTACTCCCTCTCCCGAGAGTTCCCTCCTCTCTCTCTCTCTCTCTCTCTCTCTCTCTCTCTCTCTCTCTCTCTCTCTCTCTCTCTCTACATTGGAGCTGCTAAAGGGATCCAAGCAGTGAGAAGCGTCCAGGACTTGTGGAGGAGGAAGGAGCGGCCTAACAGCCAGGTTAGCAGATTATTTATTTCTGTACTCTTCTCCTTCTTGCCTAATCTTGATTTCTTGTGGTAGAAATCAATATTATTGGGTTTCTCTCTTTCCAGACCACCTGACTAGTGAGAATCGGGTGTTCATGGCCTAAAAGCTCACCCAGTTCCATTCACAACACTCGGCAAAGCCCACAAGTGTCGAGGTAAATCATAATCCTGCAAATCTTGGTCAAAATTCATTTTCGACCAAGTTTTGTTTAAGAATAACAGCAAATTTCATTTTCTTCTGAATTTCTTCCGGACTTAACTCCTACGAGTTAAATTCTGTAAAAAATCTAAGAAAATACCTAAAAATCACTAAAGTGTGTTCTAAATTTATCTGAAGTTTTTTTACATTAATTAAAAATTATTTAAATGAGGAAAGTCATAATCACTGTTGTTTACACTCTATTTAATTAAAATTAAATTGAATATTCCTATAATTTTTACACACCTATTTTTAGCTTGAATCCACTCATATTTGGTCTATTGCTCTGTAGTTTGAGCCTCACTTCCCTAGAGTGAGGAATATAACTTTGTTGCATAATAAGGGAACTCATCACTCGACATAGGTTAGTGATACTCAGTATGAGTAATCTAGACCCCTAGTTCCCAAATTATAAGCCCTAAACAAAAGTCCCCAAGGCTGAATTTTTTAAGAGGCCTTCCCCTCCTACCTTCTTCTCCTTTCTCCCACAGCTCCTCTCCTTTCCCAATGCGATCGAGACGACGTAACAACAACGATGGAGGCTGAATGGAGTTTGCCAACAACAAGGAGGAGATTCGACGCATTGAGGACGACATGGATACACCTATTGGCTGCACACATTAGCAGCTCGACTCGCCCCGCTCTAGGATCGAAGGACTCTCCAATGGGATCCGTGCACAGGTTCTTTGTTTCATTATTTTGCCGATGACGTTTTATTCCATTATGTGTCTTTTGCTTTGTGGAATCTTCATGTTCATTCAGATCAATGCCTGTAGAATTTAATAATTTCCTCTTTCTGCCATTTTTTAGTTCGTTTTTTTTCATTTCCTAGTTACTTTTCTCATGCACGTCTTGAAGTGTCTTCCGCTTTGTAAGGAGATGAGCAGTTTAACTGCACCTTTTGTCCTCTTTTTTACATTAAATTTTTGACTCGCCTGAAAGTGGAATACAAATATCAATGATGAAAACTGACATCTAAACGGCTGTTTTGAAATGAATCAAATATTTGACGCAATGTGAAAGGCAATCGCTTGTCTCATCGAAGTGGAAAAATAAAATTAATGAACAATGTCATCCAAACAATATCAACACTGCAAGATGTTTGATGAAACACCTAAAAATCAATACATCCATTAACACATGGGAATAGAAAATGAAAGAACCTGGTCTGTACTTATAAACTGAACAGAACCCTGCCCACATCTCAAATTGAACAGATGAATCAGTTGGCCGGACGTTTTGAGAAAGGAGCAACTCCAAACAGATGAATCAATCGCAGCAACTCCAAGCGATGGCGTATTCCTCCAAAATTGATGTTCCTCTTCTGAGCTCCTGCATCCCAACTAGGGTCCTGTTTCATGCTACAAAATATGGAGAAAAAAAGTACTTTTTTTCTTTCTAGTTGTTTGTTCAGAGACAATTGGGCAGGATGAAGCCGGTCTCTTTTATCTCAGTTTTTTCTGATTTTTTTCAAAGAAAAAAGGAAGATCCCCTAAAATAGGCGATCAACCCGACAGAGGGAGATATAAACAAGGAGAATCAAAATGATCAACATCATGAAATGATGTTCAAGGGACTGGAAAATAAATCGAGAACAATAGAAGAGAATTTTTCTACAGCCCCGATTCGAGTGAACATCCGATCAATTACCCAAAGAGAGGCAAAACGCAGCAGCCAAGTAAGCTTTGCACCAGTTGAATTCATCAAAGTTCAGCTTTGCATCTGCGGTTACGAAGAAAAATTTATCAAGATTTATCCATGTATATATCGATTAATATATGTCTTGAAGAAAAGTGTCGAGATCTGGTCAGTTCTATGTTCCTGAATCTTTCCCGCAGAAAATCCATCTAGCAAAAAGAGCATACCTCGGAGCTTTGATCAGATAATCACGGCGGATCATCAAAGAGAGACTGGTAGAATCTCCGTCGTTCTTCCGGCAGATAAATACTAGCCGGCCCCATACTTTCATCATCATCATCATCATCTCCATTTCCAATCCCAGCCGTTCCCTTCCCTGATCTCGGCATCGTAATCTCTCCTCGCTTCCTTCTCTTCTCAAGATTCACCAGGTGTCGTCTCCTGTTGTACTCGTGCAACCCTTCTTGCATCAACTCTCCCAACCGATCTTTCACCGCAACCAAGGGATGTTTATCAACAAGCTCACATCCACGGTATCCTTCCCGAAGAACAACTGTGTGGATCTTGTAGCGATTGGAGACGTAGAACAGGCAAGGATGGCGAAGAAGCAGGTTCCCCAGCCGATCCGGCAGAGAAAACTCTTTCCGAAACTTCCCAAGCTTGACAATCGATAGCTTCTTCCACAGAGTGATGGATAGTAGCTCGTGCACAACGCTGACAGCCCGCTGCTCAGATTCTATCATCTCTCCTGAATAGGGCGATACATAAGGTAAAGCTTTATTGAATTCCTCGAATTTGGCCCTCGTTTTGACCCAAGACTGCGGCAATGCACAGGAGAATTGAGGGGGGCGGCCTAATTTGGCCGAGGCGGCCTCCACAGAGGAAACTGCGAGATTGGGGTCCCAATTCACAAGCTCAATCTCCATTGAGCTCCTTCTCCCGGATCTACTCACGACCCGGAAGAGATCCGAGTTCTTGACGACGATCCTCAGCACGAAATCGTCTGGCAGTCCGAAGCTTCGCTTCAGGTGATCGAGTTTGACGACATTCAGCCTGCGATCGCGAGAGAGCATCAAGATCTTGGCTAGCCGCGTCGCCATGTCCTCCTCCGCCGAAGCTCTGACGGCTTCCTCCTCGTCGACGAGAGCAGCCATTCGCTTGGAGAAGCCGTAGAGCGCCTCGCCGCTGCCCGCGGGGTCAGCGAAGACGTCGAAGCAGCAGGGGTACTTGCGTAGCCAGTTGAGAGCCCGGCCCTGCAGATCCAGCGATTTGAATCTCTTCTGCAGGGATTGGACCGTCGCCATGCGATTAGGAGAGCGGATGAGGATGTTCTTGATCTGATTGTTCACGATCCAGCGACGATTGCGGGAGAGCGCCTTCTCCAGCTCGGAATCCTTCTTCATCGACCACGCCGATCGGCGCCATTGAAGGGGCGCGAGGTGATGGAGGAGACCAGCCCGGGGTTTAAGGTTTGAGCAGCAGACGCTCTGGAGAAGAAGATGCATCTTGAATTGAGATACATCTCTCGGGAGAAACTTTATATGAAATGAGATAGAGGTCAATAAAACAGATAAATAGGGCGGTGGGATGATCCTCTAGTGCAGTTCGTCTTAATCGTCCTATTCAGAGTTCGTCCCGTCCCATTCTTTCTGTCCACATCCCGTCCTGTCCGAAAACCATCGCGTCCAAGAAATTCTCGTCACGTCCAGGGTTTGTCCCGTCGCATTCTTTTCGTCCACGCCCCGTTTCATCCAAGAAATTCTCGTCCGGTCCCATTCTTTTCGTTCACGCCCCGTCCCGTCTGAAAACTGTCCCATCCAAGAAATTCTCTTCACTTCCAGGGTTTGTCCCGTCCCATTCTTTTTGTCCACATCCCATCCTGTCCGAAAACCATCCTTTCCAAGAAATTCTCGTCACGTCCAGGGTTTGTCCCATCGCGTCCTTTTCGTCCCTGCCCCATTTCATCCAAGAAATTCTCGTCCGCTCCCGTCCTTTTCGTCCACTTGATGGCGCGGCACCGTCCGACACCGCAGGATCATCACGTGAGGAGCCAACACCGTCATCGAGCCCGCCACCGACACGTATCCAGCCGACACGACGAGCCGCAGCATTGACGCGCAACCCCGGGTTCAGATATTCGGCGTGAAGGCACGCCACCTTTGGAGCGTTTCACTTACTCGTTTCTTACTTTCCCTTCATTGCTTTTCGTCTTTATCATTGATGTGAGGGGAAGAACCCATATGAGGATATCTTCCCCTCCCATCTACCTTAGTGGGCCTTACAAACCCTTTTATTTTCATTCCTTTTCTTTTTCCTTTGTTGTTTAAGGGGGCCCATTTCATCCTTCCTATATAAGGGAGGGGTGGGCGCCCCCCAAAAAAACACTCTTGAATTCCTTTGAGAATATACGTTATTTTGAGAAGTCAGAGAGTCACGTTCGTGAGAAGAGGAAGGAGAAGGAAGAAGAAGAAGGAAGAAGAAGAGGAAGATGAGAGAGAGGGGAGGTCCGCCGCCAGCTCCACGACCACCGTCCTGTCCGCCGCCGCCCGATCCATCACCACCCGCCGGCGGCTTCTCCGCGGTCACTGCCTGAGTTCGCCGCCGCATGATCGGCACAGCCGCTGTCCGCCGGCCTTTCTGCCGCCAGCACGCGCCCCCGCCTGGTCAGCTTCGCCGTTGTCCTCCTGGTCTTCCGCCACCTTGTCCGTCGACCATGCACGTCGCCCAGACCGCGTGCATACCGCTTGGCTCCCGCGCGCGCGTGATGCGCCATCGCCGCCCATCACCTACGGGTCGCGACCGACGCTGCTGAAGAAGAGCTTGCTCGCCACCACCGCGGACAGCACGCCGCTGACCGCCGATAGTGCTACCTGCTCAGCGCTCGGGTTACGACTGCGCCTCATCGCACCTCGCCGCGCCCTGCCTAAGCTCCGCAACGCCAGCCACCCGCCATGTGCTCGCGCTGAGTCTACGCAGCGCACGCACCACGCCCGAAGCCGCTCATCGCCGTGCACCTTCGCCATGCCCCGCGTCGTGCTCTGCCTCGTCGCGCCGGCGCTGTAGTTGACCACTGCACGTCGGCGCTGCTAGTGTTGCCCTGCTGTGCTGTGCGCCAGGCGCCCACTCCCGCCTAACACCCTGCATCGTCCCATCCACCGACAGACACATCCTCACCACCAATCCGCGCCGCCCCGACACCGGTGCCCAACGCTCCTGTTCTCTGGATCTCCGTGACCGAGATATCCATCGTCAGCGCGACGGAGGTACCCCATCTCTCTGCTCTTTACGTCTCTTACTTTCTTTAGTATACTTTTGTATTGCCTCCTCCGCGCTGGGGTTAGATATAGGTGAGAGCGAGACAGGTTGAGAAAACGAAGTTCATCTTTACGAGGGTCTTACCTGCCCGGTACGAGTCGGGTTCTCCCGACGCGTGTGAGCATATCAGCGGGGTTGTCCCGTTCGGCAATGAAGGGAAAGTAAGAAACGAGTAAGTGAAGCACTCCGAAGGTGGCGTGCCTTCACGCCGAATATCTGAACCTGGGGTTGCGCGTCGATGCTGCGGCTCGTCGTGTCGGCTGGACACGTGTCGATGGCGGGCTCGATGACGGTGCTGGCTCCTCGCGTGACAACCCTGCGGTGTCGGACAGTGCCGCGCCATCAATCCTCTCGGGGTGGAAAGGACTCGACTCCAGCGAGTCAGGGTGGATGAACGGTAGTGGTTGAAGTAGATCTGGCCGAAGGCGCTGGAGCTCCTGCTCCGAAATCCAGGTGTCGTCCGCGCAAGTCCGTCCCGCCCAGCGCACCAGGAACCTCCTCGATATCCCCTCACCTGCATGGTCAATTACCTCCTATAGTACACAATCGATTGCCTCGTGCCTATCGGGCGAATCAATTGGGGGAGTGGTCGCCGCAAACTCACTCACACTGATGGGGTCTAGAGAGGCTGAGTCTTAGGGGTGAGAAGGGGCCCGATACGGAGCTAGGTCCGCCACATTGAATGTAGAGCCTATTCCCCAAGTGGGGGGAATCTCGACGACATACGCGTTGTCGCCCACTCTTCGAAGGATCGGGAATAGGCCGGCACTACGAGCATGCAGCTTCGTAGCCATCCCGGGAGAGTACCTCTCCGGCCTAAGTCTAACTGATGACTCTTAATTTGTCATAAATTATTAAGGATTTTCTGAGCATCAAAGTGTCATGTGCATACATTTAGTCCATATTAGTCATATTTCATTTGCATTATTTCTCGTACTTACTAACCCCACTTGATTTTCTGAATCAAGTGGATTAGATCTCACTTATTGGATTAATGAGTTCAGATATGGATCAAGCACAAAGAAGAATGTATTTGACCAAGAGGAGCTGGAGAAAATTAAGAAGAAGAAAAGCCCTAAAAAATCCCAAGAAGCACAAAATTAGAGAAACCTATAAATAGCCTCTTGAGAGAGCAATTTGGGTTGTCCAGAAATTCTGTCCAAACAGGCTAGGGCTTGGAGAAGAGGAGTTCTGCAGACCCTCCAAGAGATGATGAGCTTTGGAGCTGGGAGAGAGGCAAGCTGAGGTGTAGCTAGAGCAAGAAGATCATCGCCTTGCTGGAAGGGCGTGACACCAGGTGGTGTGATTGTTCTAGTTTCAGTGTTTTTTTCTCTTCTCCCTTCTAAGACAATCTGTGTTGGGTGAAAGATCACAGTCCGTGTCTTCCAACATTCTCCAACTACAGTTGTTCATCTATTCACTCTTAATTTTCTGTTCAGGGTTATTCTTGTTTTCCCTCGTTCCCATCCATCTTCAGGCTTGTTCATCCATCGATTCACCTCATATTCCTTAAGAAATTCTTCGAATTCAGCAGTTCCATCAACAGCCTGCGTAGGGGCATCCCTCACGCACTGCATTCCTGCAAGCAAGGATGCCCAAGCAAAAGCGCCCCCGCACGCTGGTGCCCCGCGCGCAGTAGAAGCCGCGCGCAAAGGCAGCCGTGCGCAAGGATTGCCCGCACGCAGCAAAAGCCGCGTGCGCAAGCAGCTGTGCGCAAGGGTTAGCCCGCACGAAAGTGCTCTGCGCGCAACAGAAGCCCTGCACGCAAGCAGCTGCACGCAAGGCTCGCCCGCGCGCGAGTGCTCCGTGATAACACCCTAATTTCGGTCTTTATTTCATGTTATTAGCATGATTTATGCATTTAAAAGGCATAAATTTGGATTGTTATCATATATTTACACAAAAATAATGCTTCCAAGTAATTTCGGAATTTTCCCTAATTTTTTGTTAATTATATGAATTTTTAAGGATTTATTGAAGCTCGAAATAATTATTTTTGGATAAAAATGGCACATTAAAAAGTTTATTTCGACATTTATCAACATGGGAATTAATCAGGGAATTTTCTAGAATTTTCTAGAATTTTTTACGAATTTTTAGGAATTTTATGGGATTTATTTCAAGAAGAAATGCATTTATTCTATGAAAAAAGGGCATATTTATAAGAGAAAAAATGTATTTATGCAATTTCTAGACTTTTCGGCCTTTTTGCAGCGTTGTTGCAAAAAGACCCTGAAAACAACTCTCGGTCGCCACGGCAGGCGTAAAGATCCTATTTAAAATCATTCAGGGTTTTATTGCAATTTTTAATATATATTTTTAATGTTTTAGGAGAAATCGAGGAGAGAGAGTGCGCCAGGGGCATATACGCAATTACTTTTAAGCGGCCCAAAAGCAATTCCAGGCTTTTAAGGACTTTTCTGCAAAAGGAGGATTCAAAATGCGCCAGCCAATGAGAGAGCGACACGTCATTGCGTGTTTAAAAACGAAACTAATAAATAAATCAATTTTAAATCCAATGGATTAAATTGGTTTAAAATTGATTTATTAATAACTTTTGATCCTGAAGTCCGATTGAGATAATTTTTTTATGGATTTGTTCGTCTTGATCCCCTCTTTCTATCTGTATGGTTAGATCATTCGGATCTAGCCTACATTGATAGATAAATATTAAGTACTAAACAGGGGTAAAATGGTGATTTTTACCCTATAACCTAAGTATAAAAGCTGAATTTCGAGAGGGGGAGCTCATTCTGGAGGGTGCTTCATCACAGCTGAAAGACAGGGAGGAGCTCTAGCTTGGATCAAGTTATCTGGTACCTTTTTTCCTTGATTGTATTTGAACTTTTATGCATTTTGAATGAATTAGGTTAAGTTGTTTGTTTCTTCATCTCTATTCTGATCTGAACTTCTAAATCGCTTAGCTTGAGCGGCATGTACAAGCCCTGATTAGGATTGAGAGGAGAAATTGAGGGATTTACCTTGGCATTCAATTGCATTCCAAAAGAAAACTCTAAAAAATTTAGTTTTAATTCTTAGGAGATTAAGATTTCCCTTTTTATTTCTGATTTAGCAAATTCTCAAAACCAACCAAAACTTAAATCAAAAATTTCTTCCAACCTCTCTAATTGAATTCTTTTATCCATCCAATTGGATCAATTAATTCAATCTAGAGCCCACATTTCTTCTTTTCATCTCATCTCTTCTACCCCCCTCTCTAAATTCTCACCTAATTAGGGTGACTTGATCCTCATTGAAGATCAAATTCACTCTAATTAGGATCTAAAACACCAAAAATAAAATCAAATTGAAATTCCTACTTGCCTCCCTTGGACGACATTCATACTTATCACTATACATATTAAGTAGAGTTTTATAAATTTTATTGCATAAGCCAAAAATTCACAATGACAAGGGCTAAAAAATTTGCGTAATTTTCACCCCTATTTTTGGCTTATCACTCCGCGTGCAGCAGAAGCCACACGCGAAAGCGACTGCGCGCAAGGCTTGCTTGCGCGCAAGAGTGCCCGCATTCAGCCGTTACCGTGCGCAAGCGCCGCCCGCGCACAACAGTCGCTGTGTGCACAATAGTCACGGACCTTTCACAGTAGCTCTTCGTATCTCTGCGGCTCCATCCGATAGTGTGGCAGGTTTGGCAATGAAGTCGGGCACGAGATCGATCGCGTGCTGGATGCTATGCATCGGCAGTAGTTCGCTGGGTAGCTCCTCGGGGAAAACATCACCAAACTCTAATAGAATGGCCTCGACCTCAAGTGCTTGGGGCTCTACGGGTAGATCGGCGGAGACGTCAAGGGTGACTAATTGGGGACCATCACGACAGTACCACAGCTCGTCGCCAACAGCCACACCGAGCCGCTCGAACCAACGCCCATGACACCTCATTCAAGTATTCAAAATAGAGTCCAAAGCTGCATGCTTATTTTCTTTTTTTATTTTCTTTTTTTCTCTGTTGTAATCCCGTGACTCCGTTGTTGGATTATGGACCAGGCCGTTCGTGTTTTGGCCTTGTCCATCTCATTTATTTTATTTTCTTTTTCTCGTGTCGGAGAAAACTGCTCGTGTTGAGACGGTTTCTCAAGTTGTGTCGATTGGGTATGCCCGTACCCCTATATAAGGACGGCATTCCCAAGAGGATGGTCAGACCATTTTTGTGAAGAACCCAATAATGTGTTTGTTTCCTTCATCATCTTAGCTTAGCCTAGTGGATAGCTCATAGAAGTCTACATCGTCAAGAACGTGGGAAACGTGGCTCGCCCACCACGACTGGATCATCGTGGGTGCCCAGCGTCTCCTCGGGCTATAGCCTCTTAGTTCTCATGAATAGCGATTCCTGGCAGTTATGGCTCAAGAAGATATCAAGAAGTTGGTTCTTGGGAGACATCTTGGATCACCATCATTGATCGTCATCGACGGTAGCGTGCATTGTTAATCGGACAGCCGCACCCGCGACCCTGCACGCCAACGCCGAGCATAGCGCACCCTACACTGCTCTCGCCCGCGCTTGTGCTTGCACCCATCGACGATCATCGCGTGCACTTGTGCCGGCCCTACGCGCTGCCATTTCTGTCAGTGCCCGCACCAGCATCTCCCTACGCAGTAGTCGAGCACGCCGCGCCTCGGTCCCTACTCACACCTCAATTTTGATCAGCGCGCCCGATCTTCCCGCGTGTGCTTGTCGCGGGCCAGCACGTCGCGTCCTCGGTTGGCGTAGCACCCGTCACGCGCGTTGCACCTAAGGCCGTGCCCATGCTAGCGGCCCCGTCTGCGCCCACCAGGTGCGGTGCACCCGCACCCGGACGTGCCCTCGACCCCGGTTGCATCCGTGCCCTCTCAGTGACCTCCTCGTGTGCTGGTGACAGACAAATCACCATTTCCTCCTCCGACGCCCGCAGCCCAGGCTGGAGTCTACGCCTTCGCCCAATCCACGCTCGTGCTTTATCATTGCGTTGACGGAACTTCTTCGCAATACGACATGCCAGGTTCATAGTATTCCTTACCCCCATCGTTCATAGATCAATACTTTCTTCAATATTAGATTTGTTATTGTTCTGTGTCTCGAGAGATAGTTCCCCCAAAATCCCCTTCTATAACCTTTAGCGAGAGAAGATAGGTCTTTCAATTCTTGTGGTAGTCAAACGTGGGACGTCCTTGGATAGTCGTACTATCCCTCATCACACGCGTTCAGATTTGGTCCAAAGGGACGTTGGGAAGTCGATTGTGCTCAATTAAACTTCGCCAATTTAACTAATTGTTGTTCTTGTTTGCCGCGTTATCTGTACTTGTCGTTAATTTCTCAAAGTTTCACTACATAACCTTTCGGTCATTCTAGTAAGTTTTAGGCGTTCATTGTGGTATAACCCAAGCCGAACGATCCCGGCTGGTCGTGTTACATCAGTGACGGTGAGCCACAAGGGTGTGTCTTCTCCCTCGCGGCCCAAATCTCAAGCGAACAAGGGGCCTCGGACAACCATGAGCCCTACGGGCTTGGTCGGGACTGGCTTGTTCGCCAGTTTCATCGTGTACGAGTGCCAAGTGAGCCGTCATCCCATGTATAAGAATGAACACGTGTTCGTCCTTCCGGCTAGAGTGACGTCGTGGTCATATAGCCAGGGACGGCTCAAGATGATGTTTCCCACCTTCATGGGAAGTACATCATAGAGGACGCTCTCATAGTAGGTGCTCGCCTTCAAGAGTACGCGGCACTGGCTCTTCACCGGTAGTGATGAAGCGTCTATCCATGACACGTCGTAGGGAGTCGGATGGGGGATCGGGGTTAGCCCGAGTCGGGTAACCACCGTATCGGATATGGCATTGATGCAACTCCCATTGTCGACGTTTAGTTTACACACTTTGTCATTGATCTTGACATAAGCGTATAAGATCGAGGTGCGGAGCGACATGTCTACCATAGTGTCCGGTTGGGTGATAAGCCAAAAATAGGGGTAGAAATTATGCAAATTTTAGCCCTTGTCGTTATGGAATTTGGCTTATGCAATAAAATTTATAAGAACTCCACTTAAAACGTATAGTGATAAGTACGAGTGTCGTCCAGGGGAAGCTAATAAGGAATTCGATTTGGTAGTTTTCTTGATAGTTGACCCCTAATTAGAGTGAATTTGATCTTCAACGAGGATCATTCACCCTAATTAGAAGAGAAATTTAGAGAAAGGGGGGTAGAAGAGATGAGATGAAAAGAACAAATTGGGAGCTCTAAATTGGCTTCTTTGATCCTAATAAAAGGATCCAAGAGGTCAATTAGAGGGGTTGAAGGGGAGTTTTGATGTCAGATTGGTTTGTTTTTTAGTTTGCTGATTCAGAAATGAAATGGGGAAACTTTAATCTCCTAAGAATTAAAACTAATTTTTTAGAGTTTTTTTATTAATGTGCACTCAGAATAGCTAGGTGAATCTCTCAATCTCTCCTCTCAATCTCAATAAGGGCTTGTACCTTTCGCTCAAGCCTAGCGGTTTAGAAGTTCATACCAAGATCAAGAAAAATGAAGAAGAAATTTCACTAAAACAACATCCAAATACACTAAAAGTTCAAATACAACAAGCAAAATGGTACCAGATAGGTTGATCCAAGCTAGAGCTCCTCCCTATCTTGCAGCTGTGATAGAGCACCATCAAGAATGAGCCCCTCCTCTCGAAATTCAGCTTTTATACCTAGGTTACATGGTAAAAATCACCATTTTACCCCCATTTAGTAATTAATATTTATCTATCAGTGTACAGATAGAAAGAGGGGATCAAGACGAGCAAATCCATAAAAAAATCATCTCAATCGGACTTCAGGATCAAAAGTTATTAATAAATCAATTTTAACCAATTTTAACCATTGGATTAAAATTGATTTATTTCTTAATTCACACAATGACGTGTCGGCAGCCTATTGGTTGCCGCATTTCAAATATCTTTGGCGGGCTCTCTCTCATCGCGCCACGTACCCCACCTGCGAAAAAAAGAAAAACAAAAGAAAAATCGAAAAGCGGCATTTGCATATGCATCGCTATGCACGTACCGGTGCATTTCTTTATACCTTATCCATTAAACTGTCGCCACGTCACCAACCGTGCACACGCTTTGTATTCGCTGCACGGGCGGTGTACTTACCTCCTGCATGTAGCGCACATCTCATGTCCGTTGGATTTTAATCCAACGGCTATGATTTCGCCACGTCGACGCGGCGGAAGGCTCTTTGCATTTTTTTCAAGAAAGCCCTTAATAAAACAAGCAATTTTAAACAAACGCCGCCCTAAAATATTCGTGTATATGCCCTTACCACATTCTCTCTCCTCCAATTTTTTCTAAAACATTAAAACTATATTGCAATAAAACCCTAGACTTTTTTAAATAGGATCTTTACGCCTGCAATGGCGACCAAGAGCCGTTTTCAGGGTCTTTTTGCAACGCACGTTGCAAAAAGCCCCGAAAAGTCCAGAAATTGTGTAAATACATTGTATTCTATTATAAATATGCCCTTTTTAATAGAATAAATGCATTTCTTCTTGAAATAAATCCCAGAAAAATCCTTAAAATTTGTAAAAAATTCTAGAAAATTCTAGAAAATTCCCTGATTCATTCCCATGCTGATAAATGTCGAAACAAAAATATTAAATATGTCATTTTCATTCAAAAATAATTATTTCGAGCTTCAATAAATCCTTACAAATTCATATATTTAACAGAAAATTAGGGAAAAATCAGAAATTACTTGCAAACATTATTTTCATGCAAATATATGATAACAGCCCAATTTTAAGCTCTTTAAATGCATGAAATCATGCTAATAACATGAAATAAAGACCGAAATTAGGGTGTTATCATCGGGGCTCTACTGGAGCGGTTCGAACAGGTGGGGTGACTCGAGGTGGTGGTCGCACCCTACTAGCACTGGGCTGGTCGACGGCTATGCTGCCAAGCGGGCGGCCCGGGGTTCGTGGGGTCGTGCAAAGGGTCACACGGGGAATGGTGATCTGGATGTACCCGAGCTGTTCGTCGGGCTCCTCGTACTCAATGACGAACTCTTCCTCCCCGTGATAGTGGTCATCTTGCGGGGGTTCCACGTCCTCTATATAGCCGTGGTCGACGTCTCCAATGTTGATCAACAGTGTTGACGATGGGCATTGGTTTGCCCTGTGCCCTCTTCCTTGGCACTTGAAGCACATGAGGTGTGCTTGACTGACGGTGATGCTACAGGTTGGGGTGTCATTCGTGACGACCCGAGCAGGTGGGGTAGAACCCACAAAAGTGGCGGGGGGCGGTTCCTTGTACCCCGCTGGTCGGAGTAGCCCGTATGATCGCGGGAGGGGTAGTCCAGGTAGGAATGGGTCGAACCGGAGTAGTCCAGGGCGCGGTGGTCGCGCTGGGTAATGTCACCTCGTCACTCGGAGGATCCATCTACTCGACTAGGTGATACGCCTCGTCCACCTCAACTGGGTTGCACTTGAGAACCTCGTTGCGCAGGCCCGATCTGAGACGGTGGGTGACACATATGAGATTGCGCGAATGCCTCGATGTATTGTGTCACAGAGAGTCGACGTTGCTTAAGGTCTAGCCAGGTGAGGAACAACGACATTTGGTACTATCGAGGGACGCATTTGTTCTGAAGCTTCTGTGCCATGTCGACCCAGGACATGATGGGTCGTCCTCATCACTCGACAGTGACGCGCTTGTTCTCCCTGAATATCTTGGCTTGTCCGCCAAGTCTCGTCTCCACATATTCGACGCAGAGGTCGTCGTCCATGCGGTACCACCAAAAGTAGGAGTTCATGCTCGACTCCCAGTCAATGAACTCCTTGGGTTTCCGTGAACCCTCAAAGACGGCGACATCAGCACGTACGCTCCTCTAGATGTGGGCACGGTGCTCCTCCTGTCATCGTTCTTCATCATTTGAGAGCCGGTCGGGCACCGGGTAGTCCTCGTGACGCGGGTCAACACGTCGTCGAGGTAGGGTCAGCTCGCGGTCACAGTCATCCCGATAGCGGGGAGTACTGTCGCGAGGGGTGCGGCCCTCAGGCATCACGCATGGTGGTTGACATGGGACATCGTCGTCCCTCTTGTGCCGGCGATGTGGGGGGCGGTAGAGGTCATCGCGGCGGGCAGGTATGTCCGCTACTTGCTGGTGATCGCGAGGCCAGACGGGTTCGTCTTGGCACACCAGGTGGTCAGCGTCCAAATCGTAATCTCGTCGTCGGACGTAGTGGTGCGGTTGGGTCGATCGGTCGGCCTCGTAGTCGCGAGCGTAGTCGTCCTGCGGGTGTCGTCTATCTCGAGCACGGGCGTCATGTGGGCCTCGTACCGTGTCTAGGTCAGGACATCCATGGTATGGGACGTCATCATTTCAGCGGTCGTAGTACTTGTACATGTCTTCGTCTTCGTCGTACGGGCTCCTCCATCGTGGCGCATGTCGGGCGGCCCAAGGCGGGTCATATCGTCATCCTCGAGCATGGAACGCTGGTCTGGTTCTGTGTATAGGGGATCAGGGGCGCGCGAGTATCCGCTCCGTGCGCTCCATCCTAGCTGCCATGGCGCGAAAGTACGCCCCGTGGTCTTCAGACAGGTTCTCCCAGGGTCGAAGCTGGCGGTGAACTCCTCCTCGTCCGCGTCCGGTGCCTGGGCCGCGAGTAGCGGTGCTCCAGGGTATGACCTCTTCAACGGGAGTCTTCCCGTGTGGTTGACGATCTACGACCGTCTCTTCGTCGTAATCACTGGGAGGGGACTCGCCGCGGGAGGGCGGTGAGTAGAGTGGGGAGGTTCGTAGGGCACGAGACGTGCTAGTGGGGTCTCGTGGCCCGGAAGACTCGGGGGCCCACGTAACAGAGAGTGTAGTCCACGCGGCTTCGATAGGCAACGGTATCGGACTGACTACCTATGTCGCGAGACGATGCTCTGAGAGGGCAGTAGCGTTGCCTCTCTCGTCGGGCGACGGTTCTGACCGTCGCGGGGAGGTAGAACCTCCGCGTTGAGCTCTCCGGCTCGATCGCGTCTCTATGGCCATCCCTAGAGAATCCTAGATGCCTTTTGAAAACAATGAAATGCGATGCGATGCGATGCGATGCGATGCGGATGCAGCTAGTTATGCGAATGTGGCGTCGGAGGCGTGCTGTGAGCAACCACAGCCTGCTCTGATACCAATTTGATGCAGGACAACGTCAGGGACAAGGTTCTGCCGTCATCGAGATGTGCGACTCGGTGTCAAAGGCGATAGTGCAAGACGTCTTCTCCGTGGTAGTCGTCTTGCATGGGGATCATACGTGGGTAACCTACGATGGAATGCACTGGGTAGGGGATTTCGAACGTGCAGTGGCCGAGAAGCAGTCAGGTAGCGACCTCCGGGTAAGGACGGGGTCGCCCAGAGACGGGGGGATAGCCTTCCTAACCCTCGTCCGCACGGACGAGGTTGCTACGGTCCCGAACGGGATATCTCCCGACGGATGTTGCTCGCACGTGATGGGCGAACCTGACTCGCACCAAACAAGGTAAGACGCTCAAAAGTGATAATTCTCCACTCAACCTCACACGCTCACCTAAGTCTAACCCGAGCGCGATGGAGACAATCGAAAGCGCACTACACGAAATAAGAGATGGGGCTGGAACGGCATACCTCGTCGTCGTCCCGGGAGTATCCGCCTGCTTGGCGTACGGGAGGGCAGTGGAGGCCGACGGCGTTGACAGTGAACATGGTTGGCGTCAGTGATAGCGGGGTGAATGGGTGGGGGAGGTTTTGCGGGCGCGAGCAGCCAAAGCGCACCGGCGCGGATGCAGGCACGAGCGCGGGGCGGATGCACGCAGTGAACTGTGGCCACCGGGGGCGTCGCACAGCAGGTCGCGGCGCAGTGACACGGTCCAGATGTGGATGGCAGGGCCGGGCGGGGCAGCACTTGATGGAAATATGTGGCCGGCAAGCCAATCACACATTCCACATCTCGTTCCATATTCATTAATAGAACATATTCATTATAGTGCACGTGTGATGCATGTAGTGAATTCCATGAATAGATTATCGGACTTAGTGAATTATGATGAGATCATAATACGGAGATCACTAGTCTTTAAGCATGTGTTCTAAAAATTCCTATTCAAAGGATACGTGAGAAGGACATCAAAGTATCCAGATAGAATAGCACTATTTAGCCTCACTCATATGATGAGTATGGTCGGTCCCCTAGCCATTAGTGTGGCGACACTAAGGGTAGATAATGGGTGCTCTTTAGTGGAAAGAGTTCACTGAATTGATCCGTACAAATCCCTGAATGGTATTATACCAAACTATCAATCAGGTTGATTCACATCACGGTTGTGTAAGTGGCCTTAGACTTGAGACACCAAAGACGTCTTGTGGACGGACAGTTGTACTTTGGCTATGGCCAACGAGTCTCTAATCATGGGATTCTAAACGGTCTTAGTTCGGGTGCATCAAGAAGTACACGAAGGTGATTGAGTGGTCAAGATGGGATCGTCCACCGTCGGTATAAGAGGTGACAGCTCAAGGAAGACGATGCAACGAAGTCCTTGGCCAAGGCAGTGAAATATCAGAGAAGAGTTCTCCGATGATTTCCGAATGCATTAGTACTAACTCGGATGACCGATTAGGGTTTGACAGTTGACCATACCCTAAGTCGTCCAAGGAGCATCAAGTGGATGAGGGATTATACCTACACGGTAACCCATGATTAACAGGTTCCATGAGTGAGTCGATACACACTCCTTTGTATCTTCTAGGACACGAGGTGTAGCTTAGCAACCCACGTGTCAGAGTCTTGACCTATCGATTGGGTTAAATCGATCCGACATTAATTAAGCTATATGATGATATAGTTAATTAATTTGAAAGGCCAATAAAGGTTATTGGGCCACTAGAGTCGTTAACTAGACTCATACATGGGCCTAGAGGGTCACACGCAAATGGTATTTTGGACGTTGGAAGATATACTTAAGTTTTGGGGGTTTTTATGAAAAATACCCACTTAGTATAAATAGGGGAAGGCCTTGAACGAAATTCACCTAGGCCAGAATTGTTCAGGGGCCTTTTGCCTTCTTCTCCACTCTCCCCACACCCCCTCACCATCCTTGATGTGATTGGGACAACATAACGATGCCGACGGAGATTGAACGGGGCTCATCTACGAGAAGGAGGAGATCCGACATGCCGAGGATCGCGTGGATACATCTAGAGGCTGCACACCTATGCAGCTCGAATCGTCTCGATCCAGGATCGAAGAAATCACGAATGAGATTCGTGCAAAGGTACTTCGTTTTAATGGTTTTCGTTGATGCCGTTCGATTCGCAAAGAGTCTTCCGCTGCGCATAGTTTTGATTTGTTCATCCATCTCAAGGGCTCTAGAACCCAACAGAACGTCAATTGCGGCCCAACAAGATCAGTGCGCGGAGCACTGCAGTGCAGGACGCTGCACCGTCAAGCGGCACCAAGACGCGACGCCGCACAGGGACGCGACATGAAGAGGCGGTCGTAGGGAAGTCGCAACGCGGAGGGAGCGACACGGGAGGTGCAGTGCAGACTCTGGAACGGTGATGTTGCGGTGATGGGCGGCACAACAACACGAATCTGCGCAGACGCGAAGGAGACGATTCGGGGTGGGGAGAGAGCGCGTTTGCACCACGATCGAGTGGAACGGCGCTGGAGCGGTGGTGGGTCAACGGTAGTCGATCGGAACCACTGTGGCGGGCACGCAATCCTGGTGGTGTCAGCACACCATGGAGCAAGTCAGTCCCGGTGCAATAGGTTGCCCAAGGGCAATGGTCCCTCGGGGTGGCGTGCACGGCAGGACTGCAGCGGCGCGGCGCGTCGAGACTTCCGGCGCTGCAACACCGTGTCGTCGCCGTGCGGCTGGAAGGGGTGACACGGGCGGCGGCCTGAGCGGCGGCGGCGGTCGGGTCCCTCGACTCTCCTAATCTCCCCTTCTCCCTCTTCCTCCGTTCTCCACTTCTTCCTTCCTCCCTTCTTCTTCTCAACGTGAAACAAACGGGGATTCTTCAAAATTCAACAAAAGCCTAGGGTTTGGGGCATCCATCCTGCTGAAGAACCTGAAGGTTACTTCAACCAACTGAAATTGTCAAAAGGGGAGAAGAGAACATGATGTGATACGACGACGGCCGGGATCGATCGGCGCGTTTCACGTCACAGGGTTATGATGCGAATGTATGGGATGTAAGCCGAATGATGAGAAAATACGAATGAGCAGATAAGGACTTGACGGATAGCGACGTCGGCCGTACCGATCAATGAGACACGAGTGAACCTAAGATCAAACTCCCAATGACCCGCTGGACCTACTAGACGTCTACTAAGTGAGGGGCATCTAACAGCCCTGGAGCGTTCGGCGTCCAAGTCGGATGACAGTCCGTCTACCACAAGAATCCCTATGCTCGACAAGGTGGCTAGTCCTATCCGATGATGTTCGAGAATATCACGGTAGCGGACGCGATAGGGGAAGACGAGACTGTCGAAGATAATAATACTGGAGTTTATAGAGGGGAGACGAGACTGACCTTTGTATCGCTTAGTCCAAGGCGTCCAAGTCGTCGAGCGGATGCTTAGTGTCGGGTCGTGCGGACGAGTGTCGTTGGCGAGGACAAAACCGGGTGCGGACGGTGCGGTCGTAACTACCAGCAGAGAGCTGAGTCCACGGGTGGCGTGCAACAAAAGTCGGAGCAGAGGGCGCACTAGGCGCGCGCTTGGCTGGCGCACGGCGTAGTCGTGTGGGCGGGCAAGACAGCGAACCAAGTATCGTGGGAATAGTCGTGGGGGTGGGGCAGAAAACCAAGTAATCGGTTATGGCGTAGAGGGTGGGAATCAAGAAATCAAGAAAGATGAGGGCGAAGGGGAGAACGAAGGGGAATCAAGGAGATATGATGAGATCAAGAAATCAAGAAATCATGAAATCAAGAATTCAAGAAATCAAGAAATCAAGAAATCAAGGGGAAAGAAAGTGGGCGATCAAGAAAGACAAGAGGATGCGGTTGGGAATCAAGAAACGATGGGAGAAAGGAGGGTAGGCGATCAAGAAAGGCAAGACGAGGCGGTTGGGAATCAAGAAACGATGGGGAAAGGGGGGTGGGCGATCAAGAATCAAGAAACGATGGGGAAAGGAGGGTGGGCGATCAAGAAAGGCAAGACGAGGCGGTTGGGAATCAAGAAACGATGGGGAAAGGGGGGTGGGCGATCAAGAAATGGTGGAAGGGTGGAAAAAGGTACCAAGAAATGGCTTTCTTGAACTGTAACAACCAAGAACCCTCCAAGAAAGAGGAGTTCTTGACGGATCTGGGGTGTGCTCCCTCGACGGAGCAGATTTCCCCGGTTGATGGTGTGTCGGCGACGCTTCTTGAATCTCCCAAGACCCCCGGAGTAATCTCGATGAAGGCCTCTTTCGATTCTTGATGGCGGCGGCTTCTTGAAACTCTTTCCTCGCACCGGAGTGATCTCGACGGCGCGCTTTAACACATCTCCGTCGGAGTGATCTCGACGGGGAGACGTGGGCTCTACCCACGGAGTGATCTCAACGTGGGGTGGGGCTAGCCAAACCCCCTACACTACTCTCTACGATAGGGGGGGAGACGAATTGTGAATAAACTTTTCAACAATGACTCCAAGGTGTTCCTTGGGCATGCCATCCCCTTATATAGTGAGGATGGGTGCCAAGTGAACGTGGGAGAGGACGAACCGTCGCGAGACGTGGTTCGGCCTCCCTTACAAATTCAAAATACAAACATAAAAAGTAAAAATGACGAGGACGGGGGCCAACAACATTGGCCCAGTCCACGAATCCAAAAATACAAACACATGAAAATGAGCATAAGGAAAAAGATAAAAGTTCTTACGCGGCGGCGTACTTAAACCCTGGGTGGCGAGCGTTGGTGCAAGCTGCTCGGCATGGCTGACGACATCCCGTCGCGTCATCCTCGAGATGGTTCTTCGTCATCGTGGCATCGTCCTCGAGATGGTCCTCCATTAAATCCCGCTTGAGTTCTAAAAACGTGACTGCGCCATTTTCAAAAAAAATTTGTACGATGAAGGGGCCATCTCACCTAGTTTTCAACTTGCCCGGAAATAATTTCAACCTTGAATTGTAAAGCCAAACTTTTTGATTCTCTACAAATATTCTTCTCCTCGGGCTTTTATCATGAAATGTTTTCATTTTGGCCTTATAGATCTTTGAATTCTCATAGGCCTCATTCTGGAGTTCTTCCAACTCATGCAATTGAAGGAATCTTTGTTTGCCGGCTTGGTCTAAAGCCAAGTTGAGTTTCCTAATAGCCCAAAGTGCCTTGTGTTCTAACTCTAAGGGTAGGTGACAGGCTTTCCCAAAGATTAGTCAAAACGGGGACATTCCTAGAGGTGTTTTGTAGGCTGTCCTATAGGCCCATAATGCCTCGTCTAGTTTCCTAGACCAATCCTTCCCATCCGGACGCACTATCTTCCTTAAGATTTTTTTAACCTCGCTATTGCACAATTCAACTTGACCATTCGCTTGAGGATGATACGGGGTAGTGACTCGATGATGTACACCAAATTTCTTAAGGAGAGTTCTAAAGTTATAATTGGTGAAATGAGAACCTCCATCACTAATGATGGCTCGTGGGCATCCATATCTATAGAAAATATTTTTTTCAATGAAATTTGTCACTACTATACTGTCATTGGTCTTTGTGGGAATGGCTTCTACTTATTTGGACACATAATCGACGGCCATCAAGATATATTCATATCCATTAGAGTTAGGAAAAGGGCCCGTAAAATCTATTCCCCACAAATCAAAGACTTCTACCTCTAGGATGGGCTGTAAGGGCATACGATCTCTCTTGTTAATATTTATGGAGGCTTGGCAAGCTAAACAGTTGTTATACAACTTCTGTGCATCTTGAAATAGAGTAGGCCAAAAAAAACCAGATTCAACAATTTTATGGGCAGTTACCTTAGCCGAGTAGTGCCCTCCTCCTGGTTTTGCATGGCAGAATTCCAAGATGCTCCGTTGCTCGCTTTCGGGTACGCACCGCCTCAAGATTTGATCTAGCCCTTGGTGAAATAACTCCGGGTCTTCCCAAAAATAAAACCTACTGTCCTTCAGCAGCTTTTTCCTCTCATGGGATGTCCAACCTGTAGGAATTTTTCCTAAAACAAGAAAATTGACAATGTGTGCAAACCAAGGAACCGATGTTCCTTGTGCCGTTAGAACATGCTCATCAGGAAACTCATCATTTATCAATTCAGGTTGGGTGCCTGCAATTGTAGATAGGTAATTTGCGACTACATTTTCACATCCTCTCTTATCCTTAATTTCTAAATCAAATTCTTATAATAAGAGCACCCATCTAATGAGTCTAGGCTTCGCCTCCTTCTTCGCTAATAAGTATCTAATAGCTGCATGATCAGAAAAAACAGTAATTTTACTACCTAGCAAATAAGACCTAAAATTTTCTAATGCAAAAATAATTGCGAGCAGTTCTTTTTCTGTAGTTATGTAGTTCAATTGTGCATCGACTAAAGTTCTGCTGGCGTAGTAGATGACCACTGGTTTCTTATCAATTCGTTGACCTAACACTGCCCCTACAGCAAAATCAGAAGCATTACACATTAGTTCAAAAGGAAGGGTCCAATTGGGCCCTTGCAAGATAGGTGCATTCACCAAGGCTTCTTTCAAAGTATAAAATGCATTTTTAGCTTCTAGTGTTAGTTCAAAATCATTATTCTTAGACGATAAAAGATTAGTAAGAGGTTTAGAAATTTTAGCAAAAGTCCAAAATAAAACGTCTATAGAAACCAGCGTGGCCAAGAAAACCTCTAAGGGTTTTTAGGTTGGTTGGAGGTGGAAGGTCCTGAATGATTTCGATCTTGGCCTTGTCCACTTCCAGTCCACGGTTGCTTACCATGTGACCCAGCACCACCCCCTCCTGCACCATGAAATGAGATTTTTCCCAACTTAATACGAGGTTGGATTCAATGCATCTCTTTAATACTTTCGTGAGACTTAGGAGGCAGTTCTCATATGTAGATCCAAAGACAGAAAAATCATCCATGAAGATTTCTAAACATTCTCCCACTAGATCGCAGACGAGTGCATTCATGCATCGCTAGAATGTGGCGGGTGCATTACATAACCCGAAGGGCATACCCCTAAAGGCGTATGTGCCCGCAAGACTGGTGAAAGTAGTCTTCTCTTGATCTTCAGGATGGATGTTCACTTGGTTATATCCTGAATATCCATCAAGAAAACAAAAGAATTGCTGGCCCGACAGTTTTTCCAATATTTGATCCATGAAGGGTAGTGGGTAGTGATCCTTCTTGGTTGCTTTGTTGAGTTTTCGATAGTCGATGCATACCCTCCATCTAGTGGTTAAGCGTTTCTGCACTTCTTCTCCTTTTTCATTCACTTCTATAGTCACTCCTGACTTTTTAGGAACCATGTGTACAGGGCTTACCCATCTACTATCGGAGATAGCATGTAAGATTCCTGCATTCAACCACTTCAATATTTCCTTCTCAATGACTTCTCTCATATAAGGATTAAGCCTCCTTTGATGCTCTCTACAAGGTCTAGCTTCCTCCTCCAAAAAGATCCTATGTTTACAAATCGAGGATGGAATTCCTTTAATGTCATCGAACGTCCAACCTATGGCCTCCTTATGCTCTCTGAGTACCTTGAGCAATTCATCTTCTTGTTTTTTAGTAAGTGATGAAGAGATGATCACAGGTAAAGTTTTCTTGTCATCCAAATATGCATATTTGAGGGATGAAGGTAGAGGTTTTAACTCTAGGCCTACCTCAACTGAAGGAGAGTCCATAATCTCATCATCTAGCTCTCTCCCTTCTACATGCGATAAATACTCCTTTACAATTTCCACCTCTCCTTCATCCTCTGTACACAAATTTAATTCTTCTTTGCTTCCTAAGGGGCACTTCATCATTTTTGATATATCAATTTGAACTCTCTCTTTTCCAATCTTGAATTCTACAGTCCCCTTCTCCCAATCCATAATTGTCCTTGTTGTGACTAAGAATGGTCTTCCTAGAATTATAGGAGCTAAGCTAATATTCCCCAATATCTTTACATCAGTCACTATGAAATCTACCGGGATTTCACAGTTTTCTACAGTGATCATGACGTCAGTCAACCTGCCTTCAGGTTGCCTAACTATCCCATCAGCTAGGAGTAGGTCCATATGGATCTCCTCTAGTTCCCCAAATTCATACTCCTCATACAACGCTGTTGGAATGATACTTATGCTCGCTCCGATATCTAGTAAAACTTTGGAAAATATTTTTCCCCCAATTTCACATGTGATGAAAGGGGCTCCAGGATCTCTCATTTTGATAGGGATGGCATTCAAAATGCTAGATGCATTTTCTGAAAGTTTCACTACTTCCCTAGGTTTTCTAGTAGTGTAAGAATCCTTAAGGTATTTCTTTAAAGAGGGTGCACACCTAAGCATGTCTTCTACAGTAACAGTCATAGTGGCCTTTTTAAAATTTTCTAGCAACCTATTTTCATAGTCAAGGACAGGTTTTATTCTCTTTAGGGCAGAGGGATAAGGAACGTCATGAGTATGGTAAGAAGATAGAGGCTCCTTCGCATAAGAAGGTTCCTCTTCCTCTCTACTTTGCTCATGTTCCTTCCTTGATGTCTCTGCAGAATTCTGGTAATGGTCCTGAAGTTCTCTTCCACTTCTCAGTTTTGAGATTGCTAGAACTTCAGGATCTTCCTCATTCATCTCATCATGAATGGAATGCTGTACATGGTGTAGATTGTATGGATTTATCATGGTTTAGTAGGGAATCTACTAGATGTGCAGTTAGGTTCTAATTGTGTACCTTGAGGTTCAGCAGTTCCTGGCTTTAGGCTTTCCAGCAGCTTTCTCATCTGTTCTTATGATTCCAACATTTGTCTTGTTTGGAACTCCATCATCACCTGCATCCGCATCTCCATTTCCGCTCTCAATTTCTGATTCTGCTTCTCTATCATGTCGAAAATAACCGGGGTTAGTGTAGAAAAATCAGGTTGAGTTTGAGAGGGAACCTGGTACTGTTGCTGAGGTCTAGGTTGGAACTGCTGCTTCTGCTGAAATTGGGACTGAATGGTTGTTCCCTTGCTGGAAGCTCTCTCCATTTTGAAAGCTAGTCTTCTTTTGTCCATCCCATGGTTGTTGTTGGTTGAATGCTTTCACCTCCTCTTCCATGGACTGACAAGCTCCATCTTCATGATCTCTGCTGAAACAGAGAGAGCAAATTTTAGCTTTAATTATTGGGGAATTGTTAAGGAAACATTTCTCAAGGTGGAGGTGAGCTCCTCCGATTTCTGGTTTGTTTCCTTAAGGCCTGCTTGTAGCTCCACCTCCTTTGCATTGACTTGCAGCACTCCTGCCCTCTTTGGCTGCAGATTTCTCCCATTCTGGTTTGCTCCAATTTCCTACAGGTCAGTTTCTACAACTCTCTCCAAAATGTCAAACACCTCGTCCTCATATGCAGTGTAAAATGTGCCACCGGTGGCTAAATTGACCTTATTTTTCATGAAATCTTACAGAGATCCATAAAAAATTTGGGCTCATTGACAGTGCTCAATTCCATGATGAGGGCATTTCCTCAACAGGTCATTGAACCTCTTCCAAGCTTCACTAAATGCCTCGCCTTCATGGGGATGAAAATTATGGATTTCCCTTCTATAGAAATGAGTCTTGGAGAGAGGGTAAAATTTCTGCAGAAATTTTCCTTGCATCTCTTCCCAAGAGTTGAAGGTGATTCCTAAATTACGATACCATGAGAAGGTTTTATCTTTTTAAGTCAAAGGAAAATATTTCATTTTTAAAATCTCTGTAGATAAACCTGGAACATTTTGGGAAGAGCATCTAATATGGAAATCATCTAGAAACTCCAAGGGATTTTGTGCAGACAATCCATTAAATTCAGGTAAGGATTGTATCAATGCATTGTCATACCTGAACATGATACCCTCACCTATGTTCAGATTTACATCCGTTTGCCTCAAGCTTCCGGAGGGTGTTGATCCGTCCAGCATGGTTCTTCTTCTCTCATGCTGTTGACGTCCTTCTTCTGCCATGTTTTCTTGCTGATTTTTTGGTTGTGTGACTGTAGATTCTGGAGTGGAGTCTCGCGCATCGTTCTCTGCAGATCTCTCTCCGGCTTTGGACCTTGTCACTACCATAGACTTCAGAAGAATGTTAGAAGGACAATAAGCTGAGGATTTTCAAGTCCTCCAGCTTTAGGAAAATGAATCAACAATGACTGAAAAGAAAAGAAAAAATTGCTACTGTAAAACCGTGCTCCCCGGCAACGGCGCCAGTTGATAAGCTCAATTTATGGCGTATTTTACTACTTATTGATTGGTAAATCGTGTGAGGAATTGAGCTATGCAACAATATTTATAACCTCACAACCTTAGGGCGAGTAAGGTGTCGATCCAGAGGGAGCAGGTAAAACGATATCAATTCTTTTTTAACTCAGTTTCCACGTTTGGATTTCAATATTCAGGTGTAAAGATAGGCTAAATAATCTTCAGTACAATCCTATAGTGTATTCTTTATAAAATCTAACTAAGCAGAATCGTCAGTAAAGAATTTCTTTACTGAACGGTTCACCCCTGCCCTTTGGGGCAAATGAACAAATACCCTGCAAGTGTATCTGCACGCGGGGTGTCTGCGTGCGAGCAGCGGCCTGTGTGCAAGCGGCTAACTGCGCTCGGGCGTGCGAGCTCCCGCTCGGCATCTGCGTGTGGGGCTGCCTGCGTGCGGGCTGTCGCCTGTGCGCATGCGGCTACCTGCGTGCGGGCGTGCGAGCTCGCCGCTCAGCGTCTGCGCGGGTGGGCTGCCTGCGTGCGGGTTGCTGTCTGTGCGTTGGCGGCTACGTGTGCGTGTGCGTGCGAGCTCGCCTCTCGGCGTGTGCGCGGGTGGCTGCCTGTGTGCGGGCGTGCGAGCTCGCCTGTGCACTGGTGTGGCTACTGGCAGCTCCGGTTCTGCGCAGCTCGTCTACGCGCGACCCAGGCTGCTGGCGGCTTAGGGCGTGCACAGCCCTGCTGCGCGCAGCCTTGGCTGCTGGCGACCGAGGTTGTGCACAACCTGGCTGCTCCTACAGGATGAAGAACTCAAGCGGGATTGCTATGGGGGACTGTGGACTTGAGTAAATGAAAGGAAGACAGGTTTGAACAAACAATGAACTCGAAATCAAACTAGAACAAACAACAATCTTGTCCGGAACGACTTGAAACACTGCTGAGTACCTTCCAATCCCAAATTCAATTGTCTTAGAAGAGAGGAGAAGACCAGAACTTAAACTAGAACCCTCACACCACCTGGTGTCACATCCCTTCCGGCGAGTTGATGATCGTCGTGCTCGAGCTATTCCTCAGCTTGCTTTGCTCCCAACTCCAATGCTCATCAGCTCTTGGAGGGTGCAGAACTCTTCTCCTCCAAGCCCTAGCCTGTTCAGTTGGAAATTCTGGACAACCTAAAATGAACCCTCAAGAGGCTATTTATAGGTTTCTCTCAATTATGCTTCTTGGAGATTTTTAGGGCTTTTTCTTCCTTATAGTTTTTCGCCAGCTCCTCTTAGTCAAGTGCATTTTTCTTGGTGCTTGATCCATATCTGAACTCATTAAATCCAATAAGTGAGATCTAATCCACTTGATTCTTTGAATAATGTACATGAGATATAATGTAAGTAGGAAAATAATGTACATGAGATATAACCGATATGGATTGAATGAATGCAAATGATACTTTAATGCTCAAGAAATCGTTAATAATTGATGACATATTGAGAGTCATCAGGAGCCGGATCGTCGAGTGGGCCCCATGGACCAGAATAGGGGCACCGACCCATAGTGCTCGGGCCCAATGGGCGGAGTCAAGGCGGCTCAGAACTGACCAGTGTGGGGCGCGACCCGAGGTGCGGCCTAGGGCGCAGCACGGCACGTGGCCTGGCGCAAGGCGCGTGGCGCGGTGCGGGCACGGGCATCGTGCGATCCTATGCGGCGTGCGTGACTCCGACGGCTATAGCGGCTCAGGCGGCTGTAGCGGCACTGGCGGCTATAGCGGCACCGGCGGCTATAGCGGCTTCGGCGGCGATAGCGGCACCGGCAGTTGTAGCGACTCCGGCAACTGCGTCCGCTGCGGTAGTGGCGCTCACTACAGCGGCTAAGGCCGCTCCTGCTGCGGGCAACTGCGGCCATTGCGTTCGTTGCGGCTGATCCGGCGGTTGCGGCTATGGGCGCTGTGGGCGGCTGCAGCGGCTGCAGCAACTCCGGCAGCTCCTGCGACTGCGGCCGCTACGGCGGCTGCACTCACAGCGGCGGTTGAGGCCGCTCTGGCTGCGTACGGCTGTGGCCGTTGCGGCTGCTCCCCAGCCACAACCATTGAGGGCGCCTGTGGCCGCTCAGCGGTTGCGGCGGCTCCGGCAGTTGTGGCTGTTGTAGTGGCGGTTGAGGCCGTTCCAGCTGCAGGGGGCTGCGGCTGATCCGGCGGTCGCAGCCGTTGAGGGCGGCTGTGGCCGCTCTGGCGGCTCCGGCCGCTCCAGCGGCTGCGACTGCTCCGGCGGCTGCGGCCGCTACGGTGGCTGTGGCCGCTCTAGCCGCTGTGGCCGCTACGGTGGCTTCGGCTGCTCGACGGCCGTGGGTCAAGCGGCTGTGGGCCCTACTCTGGATGCAGCTCCGCGAATCGGCTGATTCAGCGGTTGCGACTGTTGAGGGCTGCTAAGGCCGCTCGGCGGGTGCGGTCGCTCTGGCGGCTATGGGCAGCTGCAGCTGACGCGGGCTGGTGCGGCCGCTCTGTCGCTTAATATCATCAAAGGACTTTTGTGCCAAATCAGTCCATTCGAAATGATTTCCCTTTAAATACTCGGTCATGGGTGCCATTAGAGTACTAAAATTTGAGATGAATCACCTATAGAAAGTGGCTAGTCCGTTAAAACTACGAACATCATGGACATTCTTTGGAATCGGCCATTGTGTGATTGTTTCTATTATAGTCGAATCGACAGAAACTCCTCGTGGTGACAAGATAAAACCTTGAAAAGAGACATGGTCGACAAGGAATGAACAATTTTCGGATGTGCATATAACTGTTCATTTTTCAAGACTTAACACACTAAACGTAAATGATGGATATGGTCGGGTTTTGATTTGCTGTAAATAAGTATATCATCATAATAAACTACGACAAAGTTTCCTATGAATGGCCCAAGAATATGATTCATCAGTCGCTGGAATGTGCTAGGTGCGTTTGATAAACCAAAAGGCATGACCTTCCACTCATACAGTCCATCCTTCATTTTAAAGGCGGTTTTCCACTCATCTCCAGGGCGGATACGAACCTGGTGATAACCGCTTTTAAGATCAATTTTGGAGAAAATTTGGGAACCTGCCATCATATCAAACATGTCGTCGATGCGAGGAATATGAAATCTATACTTGACGGTAATCTTATTGATGGCTCTACTATCAATGCACATGCGCCAACTCCCGTCCTTTTTGGGAGCTAGTAGTGCTGGGACGGCGCATGGACTGGGGCTCTCCTGAATGAATCCCTTGTCCAAGAGTTCTTGGACTTCGCGTTGGAGTTCCTTGTACTATGCGGGATCCATACGATAGTGGGGGAGATTTGGCAAGGAGGATCCGGGAATGAAATCAATGGCGTGCTGGATTTGTCGCATAGGAGGTAGATCATTGGGTAAGGCCTTGGGGAAGACACTATTGAATTCGGCTAATAATTTGGAAACCTCCGGTGGGAGTGACGTGGAATCCTCTGAGTGATGATCAGGAATCATAGCTAAGCAAATATACATCTCGCTATCTATCTCCTTCTGAAATTGGCGACCACTAAGAATGCATAGACCTAAGGAAGGAGATTTTGGCGAAGGTTTTTGTGGACTTTGGGTTTAAGGATGCCACTTAATTTTCTTTCCCTGATGTATGAATGAACAAGTATTGCTTCTACTGAAAAGATGTACATCGTTATCATACAACCAAGGACGGCCGAGGATAACGCTGCCCACCTTCATGGGTAACACATTGAACAATACGTCTTCCTCACAAGATTGGACTTTCAAAGGAAGACGGCATTGGTTCTTTACGGGAATCGAGGTAGCATCAATCCAGGAGACATAATATGGGTTAGGATGGTCGATTAGAGGTAAACCCAAACGTGACGTCATGACATCGGATACGGCGTTAATACAACTGCCGCTGTCTACAATTGTTTTACACATCTTGTCACGAATCTTAAAATATGTATCGAATATGGACGTCCTCAAAGCAGAATTATCGGTCGACGGCTGAGTAAGGGTACATCGGACAACTCCTCTAATAGATGTAGACGGATCCCGACGAGGAAGGGTTGGTGGGCAGTCGGTGATACCGATAAAGCCCACTAAATCTTCCTCGTGCACAAATTTGTCTTCGACGTAGCTATCTATCCTATACTCTTCCTCGTCGATGGGTTGATCATCTATGACAGGGGTGTTATCGGAGGGCTCCTGGCCTATATGTAGGGCTCGAGATGGACATTGGGAGGCTCGATGACCACGACCCTGGCATTTAAAACAGGTCAAGCCGGAGGGACCGATATGGGTGGGATTGGATTGAGGAGGGGCTCTAGCTGTGGAATCATGAGAAGACGAGGTACGAGCGTTTGGCATAGTAGAGGATGGTGTCGGAGCGGGTGGACGATGTTCGGTGGGAGTGCGAGTGGCGGTAGGAGCTCGTGGTGATGATGCCGAGAGGGATAAGGAAGTATTACGCTGGATCGCACGGTTGGAATAAGGACTAGTTAAGTGCGACCGATCGGTGAGAGCAGGGCGATTGTACACGGGGGTGTGATAGGCCTGCTCTAGGGTGGCGGCTTTGCGGACTAGCAGTTTCGTCTCAAGATAAGGGTTAAGACCGGTCCTAAATCGAGAAATAATGACTTGGGGACTCTCCTTGACGCGACACCTCATGTAGAATTCCTCGAATTAGGTAATGTACTCGGAAACCGGACGTCTACCCTGCTGCAGTTTATGCCATTGATCTAGGAGATTATCTAAGTAAGCTAGTAGAACATATTTCTCACGCAGTTTGTCCTTCATTTGGGGTCAAGTATCGATGGGTGCCTCACGATGGTTATAAATTGAAAGTTCAAGGTTTTCCCAAATGATCTTGGCTTGTTCCCCTAACCTCATCTCGGCGTATTGGACTTTCTGCCACTCTAACATATTGTACCACTTAAAATAACTGTTTAATTAGATTCCCAATCAAGATACTCCTTAGGGTCCCGAGATCCCTCATAGTATGGAACATCGACTTTGACGCTACGCTGAATCTGCTGCCTTTGGTTGTCGTGATCCGCACGGTAGTGATCGCAAGGGGGAGCCACATCCTCAGGTGGAAAAAGATTGTTCCTGTCCGGACGATTTCCGTTCCATCCGCGATATCTATCATTAGGCGGATAAGGATCATTCCAAGAGGGATGATTCCTATCACGCTCTGGAATCCTCTCCTCCGTTGGATGGTAATCGTCCCATAGTGGTCGATTTCCATCAAGTACCGGGGCTCTATCTATCGGTGGATAGGGATCGTTCTGTGGGGGACGATTCCTATCCTAGCCGGGGGTCCTAGGCTCGGGCGGATAGTAATCGTCTCGACGATTTCTATCATGAACCGAAGTGTGAATATCCGGAGGAATCAGATCGTCTCGCTCGGGATGATTCTGATTTTGGTTTCCGGATCTATTCACGGGCCGTATGGGATCATCAATGTCGTGATGATTCCTATCACGATCTCGAGATCTAGGATCTGGGGATAGTGGTTCTCGCGATCACAGCGATGTCGATCCAGACCTCTATTTTTGAGTTGGTAAGTCCGTTCGCTCACCTCATCGATCGAACTAGTTAGACGGTTGTCCATATTGGTAATTTGTGTATTGACATCACGAAAACTGTTCTGGATAGCGTCTAATACATGATCGATGTCCCCTCGAGAGGAGGTTGGTGGGGCGGATGATGACAACTCATGTACATGGACGGACACCTCACGACCGTCTTGGGGTTGGTTTGTCATCGAAGCGGCAACTCGTTTGCCTGAACGCAAATGCATGCAATGGGACTGACAGATGATGATGAATGGAGATGTCTACAATGGCGAAAATGACTGGGCTAACAGGTTAGGCTCTGATACCACTTTGACGTAGGACGACTACGGAGTGTACGACAACGGGATAGACGATGAAGAACGGGATAACAGGATAGACAGGTGATGGGGGACCATCGCGAGGACACCGCCACGAGACGCGTTCGACCTCTCTAAGCTGTTCGTGTCGACGCTTGCGACCCCGACTTTAAGTACTCTTCGTAATATTATCTTTCTTGTTTTTGTTCATAATAAACATTCACATCCGGCCATGTGTTGGGCCTCGTCTGCTCTTTTCGCATCCCGTTCCCTTTTGTTATGTGTAAAGAGGAGGGCCACGTCATGGGACGGACCCCTCCTCCCCTATGGTCTCTTGGCACCCTTCCTCCCCCTATATAAGGGAAGGCATGTCCAAGGACCCTTTTTTTAGAGAGTCTTTGAGAAACCTTTTGTCTTATCTTTTCTTACGTTAGTTCATAAAAATAGCAAGTCCTCTTCCTCCACCTCTGGCCTGCTGCCAGAGCTTGTCCGACCTCCGTCCAGGAACCTTGAGCTCGATCTTCCTCCATTTGCCAAGGCGTTACCACCTGTCTACAGAGAATCCTCGGCCTGGATTTGTCCTCGAGCTCGACTGCCTCCTGACGGATCAGCCATCGACCAAGAGCGCCCCCGCTGTAGCTCTGGTGGAAGCTGTCCCGTGATCTCCTACCGCTACCACGACCACCGCCGTTAATTCATTGGGCCTTCCACCTGCCTCCGCGCGCTCTCGCGCCCGCAGTGATCATCCCCGCGCTTGCCTACGCGCGTCTGGCCCTCCGAGCCATGTCTACACGGACGAGCGATGCATTCGACACTCTACCTGGTCACACCACACGCCGACGGATGCAGCGTGTCCTTGCGAAACCCCCTCCCCACCTCTACAGCTTGTCCGCCCAGTGCGGGGTTCCTACCACTGTGCGCCTTAATCAGCGGATCGTACGTTTGCTTCCCTGACGGAGGGGGTCGCTTGTACCCCTCGCCTGTGGCAGCGCCTGCCCCCTCCCCGTCAACGACATCAGGCTGCCACTTGGCCTCCTTGATTCCAGAAGGTCTTCTCCAACATTATTACTGGCTAGCTCGCACCGTTTACACTGGTCTTTCCCGGGGCGTCCCATGTGAACGGGACATACGCAGAGGCATACCCGGGTCTTCCCAATGAGAATGCTGGCCTGCGCGTGAATCTGACTACGGAATCCTCTTGATTGCTCGGAGCGACACCAGGTACCATCACGTTTCCCCCCCCCCCCCATTTTACAGTATTATTGCTCCCTCTAGTGCTGTCGTTCTCTATCAGTTTCCTCTGCCGCTAGTCATCGTTAAAGAGTTTGGTTAGGCTAGCCACCTACAACGAGTGATAGGGTTTCTTTGCGGTTGACGATCGAATTATAGTCGTCGAGTGGTGAACTCTCGTGGGCAGTAACGCACTCCTCACGTCGTGCTCGATCGTGAGGTCCTGCAGGTCACTTGGAGTCCCTCCGGATCTAGTCGTCGTCTTAGGATTTACTGGATCATCGCCCCGCCGTCGTCCTGACTTCACCGCTCTTGAGGATCTTTTATACTATGCATTCATTCACACCACTGAACACGTATTATGCTTATATTGTGACGTAATACGAGTCGTCGATCCCGGCCGTTTCGTATTACATCATATTGGTATCAGAGCCGGTCGTGTTAGCGCTTGCTTAACACGGTTGGTTGGATATTCGTTCTTTGTTTTCACATTTATTGCTTGCCGTTTCATCTTCCTATTGCATATTTAAAAACTCATTTGCATTCGCACAAAAAAAAGGCACGTCATAGCATTCATCTCGTCTAGTAGCATCATCTAGATAGAACCTGTAGTTATTTCTAAAGAAGTTGACCGTAGAATGGTTCGGACACGGGCCCAGATGCAGAACGGCGACGAGGAAGGTTCCGGCGCGGATCATGAATTTGATCCTAACAAAGAGGATCTTAACCCGGGAGATCTGTTAGATCTACCGTATCATGAGGACCCGATAGTGAACGAGGAGGCACCGTTGCCCCCTCCTCCTCTGGTCCAGGCACCCGTCCCTCGGGTCCCTACTCTGAACGGTGGGGTTGCATCATCCCACCCGGCCATTAGGACCGAGGACCGTGCGTCCACCTCCGCGGCTAGCCCTAGAGCGCCGCCTAGTGGTCACCGGACCACTAGCTCATCAGGAGATATACCCCAACGTCCGGGCAAGGCCCCCATGCCGAGCAGCCCCGCTCTGGTCCCAGCTAATGTTCCTCCAAGACCTGCAGCAACACAACACTACGACCAACCGGCGTGGCAACCTCGGCGCCACAAGCAGCGGAGCTGTCAGCATTACTGACGACGATCGCCACCATCCAATGGGTATCGCACGCAGCGCTACCCCAAGGAACGCTCCTATCGGCAGGATAGGGACCACTACCCATTGGAGGCAAGAGCGCCCCCTCATTATGACCCACCCAATCAACATCACGGGCTTCCTCCCGTGCAGACCCATGCCCCGGTGCCTTATGCGCCAACCTATATGATAAATCCAAAATGATAGTAATATATATGTGCAATTTCAACTAATTTATGTACTTCTTTATCTTTATCTGGATATATTATCAACATTTATGTTAAGTTGTGAAACATCATGAAACAAAATCACCTTTTTCTAATTTGGAGTTAATTATTATCATTTGTGGGACTAACCCCACTTAACTCAATGAGTTAAGTGGAATGAATCTCACTCTCTTCTTAGTTTATGTGGAAGATGCAGGAATAAGGTGAAACTTTCATGAATAAAGGGGATAATTAAATGAAGAGGAAGCTATTTGGACCAGAGGAGCAGGCTCAGCCACAACCCTGGGCCAAGAAAGAAGGCCCAAAGCAAGACAATCGGCTGTAGTCTAAAGGCCCACTAAGGAAGCTCCACTAAGCCCACTATGAGAGGCATGTTGGGCCAAAGAAAGTAGGGCAAGGGGAAGGTCCAGTCATGATTATTTATGAATATTTCAGGGGCTTAAATGATGATTTGAGGACAACCTTGGACGTGGATCTAAGCCAGAGAAGAAGATCCAGCCATTCAATCCACAAAACATCCAAGGGTGGAGACTTAAAGATAGCACCTTTAATGCTAATTAAGGAAAGAAGCCTTGAACGTCCAGGGGGTATTTCAAAGGTCTCAATGCTGATTGGAGGACCATAATGGACGTGGATCATGACCCTGAAAAGAAGATCTGGCCATCCATTGTATTAAAAATCCAATGGCTCTCCTTTGCTCTCTCTCCCTATATAAACCCATTCACCCTATTGTAAAATTCATCTTGTGATTCAATCCAAAGTAATGTTTGGTGGCCTAAGTGAAATTGAGTAATAGATCCATTCACCTCAGTGAGTGCCAGGCTGAGCAGGAAGCATCCAGGGCTGAAGAAGCTGGTGGAAAGGAGAAGAAGAAGTCCCTTGGACCTTAGCGGGTGTGACAAAGAGGTTACCTTCTTATTTCTCCTTTTTCATTCTTTTCTGTTCGTCTTTTGTCTTTTCATTAGTCCTGAATCAGCTAGCCAATATCCAGACGGTTCCAGTGCATCCAACCACGCTCTAAAATTCGTTCTAGAACTCATTCTAGAGTGATTTTAGTACAGTCCATTTTTTTCTCTCTCCTCCACCAAGGAACCTTCTGCATTTGGCATCTGGACTTAGCCAAATTTTGACTAAGTCCAAAGCGCCAGACTGTTTCATTTTCTATTTTGTTTTAGCTTTCAAATACTCCTAAAAAATACCCAAAAATTATTTTCTGCCTATTAATATTATTATAATATTATAATAATATTTTATTTTTCTTTGTTATATATTTTTATTTAATTAGTTATTTATCTTCATATGTAGTAAACCTACCTCTAAAATTATTAAAAAGTACAAAACTAAAGCACAAAACCCTTGCTCCCTGTGGATCGACCCTTACTCTCCCTACGCTAGTAAGGTTATTATAATTTTTTGTTGTTTTAATTCGGATAAACCAACGACACTAATTAGTGAAGTTAGCTCATCACTAATTACCCCAAAATCTGAATTATCAGGCAGTAACGCGCTCCTCACGTCGTGCTCAATCGTGAGGTCCTGCAGGTCACTTGGAGTCCCTCCGGATCTAGTCGTCGTCTTAGGATCTACTGGATCGTCGCCCCGCCGTCGTCCTGACTTCACCGCTCTTGAGGATCTTTTATACTGTGCATTCATTCACACCATTGAACACGCATTGTGGTTATATTGTGACGTAATACGAGCCGTCAATCCCGGCCGTTTCGTATTACATCAACGGGGCTGATTACGGGGAGGTGTACGGATAAGGATAGAGCGGTTATTAGGATAAAACAGCCACAGAAATCACACAGTCCCATTCGGACTTTAATAACCGGTGAAAATCTGGTGGTGCAGCCCTGACCCTTATCGAGGGCGAGAGTACTGTCTTCCCCCACCGCGATGATGCCTATGCACTGAAATCAATATCCGAATTTGCATCGCGAGGAAACACTCATGAAAGAGAGAGAAGAAGTGGAAATCTAAATCAAATCTAATTCTGACGACGGTGGAAACTTCTCGAGAAAATGATGGGTGAGGAACACTTCGACACCAGAGAGTTTAAGCATACCTCGGCACCGTAATGTGTGAAGAGGATGTGGGGAATTCTGATTGTGACGAGGCTGGGCGAATCCGGGCGTTGAGCGGCCTAACGGATGAAGAAGATTCTAGGCGTTCCGGGCATTGAACAGCCCTTGTAGAGAGTAGATGTCGTTGTCGCTGAGTCAGGCGTAGGCGAATACCCGTGTGCGTGACGAAGCGTCGAACAGCGTCGACGACGATTGACGTCAGGGCACAAGCACGCGCGGCACAGAACTGCAGCCTGGCGCACTCTAGAGGCGGCCCTAGGCGTGGCCTGGGCGGCCGGACTAGGGCAGCCTGAGCGTGGCCTTGGGCGGCCGTGGCAGGGTCGGCCCTAGGTGTGCCTTGGGCGGCCGGACTGGGGAAGCCTGAACGTGGCCTTAGGCGGTCCTGTTTGGGGTGGCCTAGGCGGCCTTGGCAGGAGCGGCCTGGGCAGCCTTAGGGCGGCCCTAGCAGGGGCTTCCTGGGCGGCCCTGGCTGGGCGGCCAGGGCAGCCTTGATAGGGGCGGTCTTGGGCGTGGCTTGGGCGGATGGACTGGGGAAGCCTGAACGCGGCCTTGGACGGCCCTGTTTGGGCGGCCTAGGGATGTTCATGGGCGGCCCTGGCAGGGCTGCCTGGACGGGCTTGGGCGGCCCTGAATGGGGCAGCCTGGGTGGCCTTGGGTTCGAAGGTCTGAGCTAGAGCGAGAGAGATGAGAATGAGGAAGGGGTGGCCAGCGATGAACATTCTGGCGGTAGTGACGGCGGCGACGGCGGCGACGGCTAAGGTTTGAGGGTAGAGGGAGGCTGGGCAGTCCTCCAAGAAGAGTTTAACTGAAAACTCAATTCTTGAAATATGACTGCCTAATGTTTCTTGAAAACAATGGCCTATAAATAGGCCTTGGAGGAAAGAGAAATTGACGAGAAAGTAAAGACAAAGGGCAGTTGTAAATCTGCCTTTGGCGTCGTGTCATGATGCATGTAGGGACATGCGTGGGTGGAGACGTGCTAGTCGACGGTTGTGGCGTGTTGCTTTAGTGTTGACCCTGGTTGACCGTGGGGGGTTGACTTCGGTTGACTTCGGCATCGGGTCCATAGCAGGCATGTTGACTCCGGTTGACCATGGTGACGCATTCGACAGTGATGTGCTCGCATCCTCGCCCTCAGTTTCTATCTCTATCGCTATCGCTATCCCTATCTCTATCTCTATCTATATCTCTATCTCTATCTCTATCTCTATCTCTATCTCTATCTCTATCTCTATCTCTATCTCTATCTCTATCTCTATCGCTATCTCTATCTCTATCTCTATCTCTATCTCTATCTCAATCTCCATCGCTATCTCTATCGCGATCTCTATCTCTATCCCTATCTCTATCTCTATCCCTATCTCTATCCCTATCTCTATCTCTATCTTTATCTCTATCTATATCTCTATCTCTATCTCAATCTCCATCGCTATCTCTATCGTGATCTCTATCTCTATCCCTATCTCTATCTCTATCCCTCTCTCTATCTCTATCTCTATCTCTATCTTTATCTCTATCTCTATCTCTATCTCTATCTCTCTCTCTATCTCTATCTCTATATCGATCTCTATCTCTCTCTATATATCTATCTCCATCATTATCTCTATCTATATCTTTATATCGGTCTCTATTTCTATCTCTATCTCTATCTCTATCTCTATCTTTATCTCTATCTCCATCTCTATATCTATCCCAAGATCTGTCTCTGTCTCGATCTGTATCTCTATATCTATCTCTATCTCTATCCCTAACTCTATTTCTATCTCTATCTTTATCTGTATCTTTGTCTCTACATCTATTCCTATCTCTATCTCCATATTTATCTCTACCTCTATCTCTATCTTTATTTCTATCTCTATATCTATATCTATCTGTATCTCTATAATTATCTTTATCTTTATCTCTATCTCCATTTCTATGTCTATCTCCATCTCTATCTATATGTCTATTTCGATCTCTATCTCTATCACTATCTCTGTGTCTATTTGTATGTCTATCGCTATCTCTATCTCTATCTCCATCTCTAGCTCGATCTCTATCTCTCTCTCTGTCTATATTGCTCTCTCCATCTATATCTCTATCTATATCTCTTTGTCTATCTCTATCTCTATTTCTATCTCTTTCTCTATCTCAAACTCTATTTCTATCGCTCTCTTTATTTGAATCTATATCTATCTCTATCTCTATCTCTATCGCTATCTCTATTTTATCTATATCTCTATCTATATCTCTTTCTCTACCTCTATCTTGATCGCTATCTGTAGCTTTATCTCTATCTCTATCTCTATAGCTATCTCTATCTCTAGCTCTATCTTTATCTCTATCTCTATCTTTATCTCTATCTTTGTCTTTATGTCTATCTCTATCTCTATCTCTATCTCTATCTTTATCTCTATTGCTATCTTTATCTCTATCTCTATCTCTATCTTTATCTTTATTTCTATCCCTATCTCTATTTCAATCTGTATTTCTATCTCTATCTATATCTCTATCTGTATCCCTATTGCTATCTCTATCTCTATCTCTATTTCCATCTAAATCTCTACCTCTACTTGTATCTATTTCTCTATCGTTATCTCCATCTCTATCTTTATGTCTAACCCTATATCTATCTCTATCTCTATCTCTATCTCTACCTCTATCTCTATCTATATGTCTATCTCTATCTCTATCTCTGTCTCTATCTCTATCTTTATCTCTATCTCTATCTCTATCTCTCTCTCTATCTCTTTCTCTTTTCTATCTACATCTCTATCTCTATCTCTATCTCAATCTTTATTTCTATCTCTATCTCTATCTCTATCCATATATGTATCTGTATCTCTATCTGCATCTCTATCTCTATCTCTATCTCTATCTCTATGTCTATCTATATCTTTATCTCTATCTCTATCTCTAACTCTATCTCTATCTCTAACGCTGTCTCTATCTCTATCTCTTACTCTATCTCTATCTACCTTGCAATCTCTAACTCTATCTCCATCTCTGTCTCTATCCTCTATGTCTATCTCTAATTCTATCTCTTTCTATATATCTATCTCCCTCTTTCACTCTATTTCTATCTTTATCTTTATTTCTATCTGTATCTCTATCTTCATCTCTATCTCTATCTCTATCTCTATCTTTATCTCTATCTCTATCTCTATGTATATCTGTAGCTTTGTCTCTATCTCTATCTATATCTCTATTTCTTTCTCCATCTCTATTTGTTTCTCTATCTCTATCTGTTACTCTATCTCTATCTCTATTTCTATATCTATTTCTATCTCTATCTTTATCTCTATCGCTATCTCTATTTCTATCTCTATCTCTATCTTTAACTCAATCTCCATCTCTGTCTCTAGTTCTATTTCTATCCTTATCTCAATCTCTATCTCTATCTCTATCTTTATCTCTATATCTATCTCTAGCTCAATCTCTATCCCTTTCTCTTTCCCTATCTCTATCTCTATATCTATCTCTATCTCTATCTCTTCCTCTATCTCTATCTCTATTTCTATCTCTATCTCTATCTTTATCTTTATCTCTTTTTCTATCTTTATCTCTATCTCTATCTCTATCTCAGTCTCTATCTCTATCTCTATCTCTACGTCAATCTTTATCTCTATCACTATCGCTATCGCTATCTCTATCTCGATCTCTTTCTCTATCTCTATCTCTATCTCTATCTCTATCTCTTTCTCTAACTTCATCTCTATCTCTATCTTTATCTGTATCTCTATCTCTATCTCTATCTCTGTGTCGATCTCTATTTCTATCTCTATCTCTGTCTTTATCGATATCTTTATCTACATCTCTATCGCTATATCTATCTCTATCTCTATCTCCATCTCTATGTCTCTCTCTATCTTCATATCTATCTCTATCTCAATCTCTATCTCTATCTGTATCTGTATCTCTATATTTATCTCTATCTCTAGGTTATCTCTATCTCTTTCTATATCTCTATCTCTATATGTATCTCTATCTTTATCTTTATCTATATCTCAATCTCTATCTCTATTTTATATCTATCTCTTTCTATATCTTTATCTCTATCTCTATCTCTATCTCTACCACCCTGGGCCGCCCTAGGCCGCCCGCCCAAGATCGCCTTAGGCCGTGCGCCCTGGGCCGCCCAACGCCGCCCTGGCCACGCGCTTAGGGCCGCCCAAGGCCGCCCGAGGCCGCCCGCCCAAAGGCCGCCCTAGGCGGCCCGCCCAACGCCGCAGAGGCCGACCGCCCAAGGCCATCCCAGGTCGATCGCCCAAGGCCGCCCCAGGCTGCCCACCGAGGGCCGCCCAAGCCATCCCCCAAGGCCTCCCGTGCACGTTGCGTGCCCATCACCAGTGCTTCTGGACATCTCGAAGCTTCTTCCTGCGGCGCATACAGTTGGATCCACGACACCCTGTTGTAGCGCACATCAGTCGTTCCGCCAACGACGCCTACGCCCAAGCACTCCGGCCTTTGAGCAACCAGGCCGAGTCTCAACCTGGGCCATTCAACGCCCGGAGCGCCCAGATCACGTCATCTAGTGGGCCTCTCAACGCCCGGATTCGCCCAGGTTCGTCACGAACTGAATTTCCCGCATCCTCTTCATGCACTACGGTGCCGAGGTACGCCTGAACTCTTTGGTGTCGAAGTGTTCCTTGGCCAGCATTTTCTCGAGAAGTTTCCACCGCCGTCAGAATTAGATTTGGTTTGGATTTTCCACTTTTCCTCTCTCTTTCTCGAGTGTTTCTTCGTGATGTGAATTTGGGTATTGATTTTGGTGCTTAGGCGTCGTCGCGGTGGGGGAAGACAGTACTCCTGCCCTTGATAAGGGTCGGAGCTGCACCACCAGATTTTCATCGGTTTTAAAGTCCGGATCCGACCGTGTGATTTCTGTGGCTGTTTTATCCCTCTAGTTCCCGATCCCTCCCTAGTCGTTCATCTTCCCATAGTCAATCCTGTCAACCTAGTCGTCCATTCCATCGTCGTCCTTCCCTTAGTCATCCATTCCGTAGTCGTCCTACGTCAAGGGCGTTTCTTGATCTTCTTGGAGGGCTCTTGGAGAGTTCTGGGAAATCTTAGCTGGATCTTGGTGAAGGGCGATGGCGACGGCAGGCGACGGCGGCGGCGCAGACGTTAGCCTCCAAGAAGAGGTTTCGATGACATTTCTTGGGGCCTAACAACCCAAGATTCCCAAGGAGAGGGTGTTCTTGGTCTGCAAAGGGGCAGTTCTTGGAGGCGGTTGGTGGAATCTTGGGGGAGGAACGACAGCGACGCATACCCGGAGTGATCTCGACGGTGATGGTTGACGACGCTTCTCCCTTGATGACGCTTTTTTGAATCCTTGAGACCCTTCGGAGTGATCTCGACGGTGGGCTTCTTCGCTTCAAGAAGGAATGAATTCTTGAATCTTTAAGCAACCCGGAGTGATCTTCTTCAACAAATGGAAACTCTTCTTCAACAAATGACTCAACTTTTGCTTTGGCATGCTATCCCCTTATATAATGAGGGTAGAGGCCAAGTGAGCACGTGCGGAGGCCGAACCGCCACGAGATGTGGTTCGACGTCTGTTACAATTCAAAATGAAAAATATGACAAGGACGAGGACCAACATCATCCTAGTCCTTAAAGTCCCAGAACGAAAATAACAAAAGATAAAACAAATAAAAGGGAAGATAAGATGCTTACGCACAGTACCTAAACTCCAGGTCATGAGCATCGGCGCGAGCAGCCCATCGTGGCTGGAGACGTCCCGTCTTGGTTGCCGCTGGATAGCCCTCCATCAATCTCTATCTCGATATCTATCTCTATCTCTATCCCTGTTTCTATCTCTGTTTCTATCTCTATCACTATCTCTATCTCTATCTCTATCTTTATCTCTATCTCTATCTCTACCTCTATCTCTATCTCTATCTCTATCTCTATCGCAATCTCTCTCTTTCTCTATCTCTATCCCAATCTCTATCTCTATCTCTATCTTTATCTCTATTTCTATCTCTATCTCTATCTCTATTTCCCTCTCTATCTATATCGCTATCGCTATCTCTATCTCTATCTTTATCTCTTTCTCTACATCTATATCTATCTTAATCATTATCTCTATCTCTATCTCAAAATCTATCTCTATCTGTATCTCTATCTCTATCTCTATCTCTATCTCCATCTCTGTCACTATCTCTGTCTCTATCTCTATCTCTAAATCTATCTCTATCACTGTCTCTATCTTTACCTCTATCTCTATCTTGATCTCTATATCTATCTCTATCTTTATCTCTTTCTCTAATACTGTCTTTCTCAATATCTCTATCTCTATCTCCATCTGTATCTTTATCTCTATCTCTATCTCGATCTCTATCTCTATCTATATCTCTATCTCTATATTTATATCTATCTCTATCTATATGACTATCTCTTTTTCTATCTCTATGTCTATCTCTTTCTATATATCTTTCTCCATCTTTATCTCTTTCTGTATCTCCATCTCTATCTCTAGCTTTATCTCTACCTCCGTCTCTATCTCAATCTCTATCTCTATCGCTATCTCCATCTCAATCTCTATCTCTATCTCTATCTCTATATCTATTTCTATCTGTATCCCTATCTCAATCTCTATCTCTATCTCTTTCTTTATCTCTATCCCTATCTCTATAACTATCTATATCTCTATCTCTATCTCTATCTTTATCTCTATCTCTATCTATATCTCTATCTCTATCTCTTTCTCTATCTCTATCTCTTTCTCTATCTCTATCTCTATCTCTATCTCTATCTCTATCTCTATCTCTATCTCTATCTCTATCTCTATCTCTATCTCTCTCTCTATCTCTATCTCTATCTCTGTCTCTATCTCTAAATCTATCTCTATCTCTATCTCTATCTCTATCTCTATCTCTATCTCGATCTCTATCTCTATCTCTATCTCTATCTCTATCTCTATCTCTATCTCTAACTCTATCACTATCTCTATCTCTATCTCTGTCTGTATCTCTATCTATATCTTTATCTCTATCTCTCTCTCTATCTCTATCTCTCTCTCTATCTCTAACTCTATCACTATCTCTATCGCTATCTCTATCTCTGTCTGTATCTGTATCTATATCTTTATCTCTATCTCTCTCTCTATCTCTATCTCTCTCTCTATCTCTAACTCTATCACTATCTCTATCTCTATCTCTATCTCTGTCTGTATCTCTATCTATATCTTTATCTCTATCTCTCTCTCTATCTCTATCTCTATCTCTATCCCTATCTCTGTCTCTATCTTAATCTCTATCTCTATCTCTATCTTTATCTCTATCTCTATCTCTATCTTTATCTCTATCTCTATCTCTATCTCTATCTCTTTATGTATCTCTGTCTCTATCTATATGATGCGAAACGACGGCGGCCGGGATCGAATGGCGCGTTTCACGTCACAAGTGAAATGATGATATGATATAACTTTGTCAAATTTATGGGACTGAAGTTTATAAACGAGCAGATAAGACGCGGACAAGTAAGCGCAGTAGATTGGGACGTGCCACGGAGTAGAATGATCCGGAAATCAGACTCCCGTTGACCCGCTGAATCTACTAGACGACTAGGACGGGAGGGGCGTCTAACGGCCCTGGAGAGTTCGATATTTAAGCAATCATAGACAATCCATTTACCTCAAAGAATCCTGCTCTCGACGTCGGTGGCTACGCCTATTCCGATGTTCGATCCAGAGGTCTTGGCAGGGGACGCGATAGCGGGCGACGGGACTGCAAGCAGTAATAATACTGGAATAAGAGGGAGGGGAGACGAGCGAACCTGATGGTGGCTTAGTCAAGGGCACAGCCGAAATGGCGAGTCACGGCGATGACACGGTGATGACAGAGCTGGCGGACCACGGCGGATCACGGCGCGGCGCGGAGTTGTCGAGCCGCGGGAGTGACGAGTCCGCGGCGCGCTATCGGGTCACGGCGGGATTGACGAGTCGCGGCGCGCGGTCGGATCACGGCGGGCGCGTGCGTTCACGACGCTGGCGGAGTCACAACGCGACGCGAGGTCGCGGGCTGGGGCGGGCTGGGGCGCGACGCGGCTGGGCGCGACGCGAGGTCGCGGCGCGGGCGGCAGTGGCGCGGGCGAGTCGCGGGGCTGGGCGTGGACACGGCGAAGCGCCCGGTCTCGGCGCGGGCCAATGCTGAGGCGTGCGGCGAGAGAGCGGTGGGAAGCAGGGGCCGCGGCGGGGAGAGTGTAGAGGTGAGGGCGAGAGGGTTCCAGAACAGGGTTTGGGGATCAAGAATCAAGAAGAAGAAGGGGGAGGGGGGGGAGGGTCGAGGATGGGGTTCAAGAAACGGGATGGGGTTGATGATAAGATCAAGAATGACGAAGGTGAAGGGGGGAAAAGGGATCAAGAAACGTTGGGTGAATGATGGAAGAAGATCAAGAAATGGTGAGGACGATGAGGGGAATCAGGGAGCTGGTGTAGAAGTTGGTCGGGGCGAATAGTTGAGAAGGGTGTAGGTGGAGGAGAGAATCAAGAACCTTGGCGACAGAGGTTCTTGATCGTCGCGGGCGAGTCTCCTCGATGAAGACAAATCTCCCGATGCGGCGCAGGTCGACGGTGTCTCGTGTGTTCAGATGCCTCCAGAGTAATCTCGATGCAGGCTTCCGTCCGCGCGAGGCGATGCCGACTTCTTGAATCTTTAAACGTACCGGAGTGATCTCGACGGCACGATTAGCACGACCCGTCCGGAGTGATCTCGACGGGCGGATCGTGAGCTCTAACCATGGAGTGGTCTCGACGTGGTTGGGGCCAGCCACACCCCCTACGCTACGACTACGATAAGGGGAAGATCTTTGAAAAATTCAATTCATTCAAAAACTTCCAAATGTTCCTTGGGCATGCCCTCCCCTTATATAGGGAGGAGGGGTGCCAAGAGAACGTGGGGAGAGATCGAACCGTCGTGAAACGTGGTTCGGTCTCTCCTTACAAATTCAAATACAATTCTAAAAGATAAAATCAAAGACGAGGACGGGCCCTACGATAATGGCCCAATCCATAATTCGGAAAGAAATACATCATGATGATGAAAGTAATAAAATGGCAAAGTCTTGCTTACCCGGAGTACTTAAACCCCGGATGACGGACGTCGACTCGAGCGCCTCGGCGTGGCTGATGGCGCGTCATCGTAGCATCCTCGGGTGGCGTCGTCGTCGCTGAGCCGCCATCTGCTGGATGGTCCTCCATCACTATATCTTTATCACTATGTCTTTCACTATCTCTATTTCTATTTGTATCTCTCTTCCTATCTTTCTCTTTGTCTATATTTATAGCTTAATCTATATCTCTTTCTCTATCGCTATCTCTATCACTATCACTATCTGTATCTGTATCTCTATCTCTATCTCTATTTGAATTTTTCTCTCTATCTCCATCTATATATCTATCTCTCTCTATTTCTCTATCTCTATATCGATCACGAACTATCTCTATCGCCATCTCTATCTCTATCTTATTCTCTATCTCTTTCTCTATCTCTATCTCTATCTCTAACTATCTCTATCTCCATCATCATCTCTATCTCTAACTATCTCTTTCTCTATCTCTACCTGTATATGTATCTCTATCTCTATCACTACCTATATCTCTATATTTATTTCTATCTGTATTCATATCTCTATCTCTATCTCTATCTCTATCTGTATCTCTATGTCGATCTCTATAACTATCTATATCTCTATCTCTATCTCTATCTCTATCGCTATCTCTATCTCTATCTCTATCTCTATCTCTATCTCTATCTCTATCTCTATCTCTATCTCAATCTCTATCTCTATCTGTATCTCTATCTCTATCTCAATCTCTATCTCTATCTCTATCTCTATCGCTATCTCTATCTCAATCTCTATCTCTATCTCTATCTCTATCGCTATCTCTATCTCTATCTCTATCTCTATCTCTATTTCTATCTCTGTCGCTACCTTTATCTCTATCTCTATGTCTATGTCACTCTCTTTGTTTATCCATATCTCTATCTTTATCTCGATATTTATCTCTATCGATCTTTATGTCTATCCCTATCTCTATCTTTCTCTGTATCGTTATCTCTTTCTCTATCTCTAACTCTATCGTTAGGTCTATCTCTATCTCTATGTCAATATCGATCTCTATCTTTAACCCTATCTCTATCTCTATATCTATCTCTATTTGTGTCACTATCTCTGTCTCTATCTCTATCTCTATCTCCATCTCTATCGCTATCTCCATCTCTATCTCTATCTCTATCTCTATCACGTTCTCCATCTCTATCTCTGTCTTTATCTCTTTCTCTTTTTCTGTGTCTATCAATATCTCTATCTCTATCTCCATCTCTACACTTATCTGTATCTCTTTCTCTATCTCTATCTCTATCTTTATCTCTGTCTTTATCTAGATCTCTATCTATATCTCTATCTCTATCTTTATTTCCTTCTCTATCTTTATCACTATCTCTATTTCTATCTCTATCTCTATCTCTTTCTATATATCTATGTCCATCTTTATCTCTATCTCTATCTCCATCTCTATCTTTATCTTCATCTCTTTCTCCGTTTCTATCTCTTCTCTATGTCTATCTCTATCTGTATCTCTATCTGGATCTCTATCGCTATGTCTATCTCCATTTCCAGCTCTATCTCTATCTCTATCTCAAAATCTACCTCTATCTCAATCTCTATTTCTATCTCTATCTCGACCTTTATCTCAATCTCTATCTTTATGTCTATCTCTATCTCTATCTCTCTCTTTTTCCATATCTCTATCTCTATCTCTATCTCTATCGCTATCTCTATCTTTATCTCGATCTGTATCTGTATCGCTATCTCTATCTCTATCTCTATCTCTCTCTTTATCTCTGTCTATATTTCTATCTATACCTCTTTCTCTACCTCTATCTCTATCTCTATCTCTATCTCTATCTCTATCCCTATCTCTATCTCTATCTTGATGCGAAACGCCGGCGGCCGGGATCGAACGGCGCGTCTCGCGTCACAAGTGAAAATGATGATATGTTATGTGTTGTTGAAATTCGGAATTGAATTTTATAAACGAGCAGATAAGACGCGGGGGAGTAAGCGTCATAGATTGGGACGATCTACGGGGTAGAACGATCCAGAGATCGGACTCCCGATGACCCGCAGAATCTACTAGACGACTAAGACGGGAGGGGCGTCTTACGGCCCTGGAGAGTTCGATATCTAAACAATCAGAGACAGTCCGTTTACCTCCAAAGAATCCTGCTCTCGACGTCGGTGGCTATGCCTATTTCGATGTTCGTTCCGGAGATCTGGGCAGAGGACGCGATAGCGGACGACGGGACTGCAAGGGGTAATGATACTGGATTAAGATGGAGAGGAGACGAGATTTAACCTTGAGTCGTGGAGTCCACGGCAGTTCGGTAGGGTGGTGATGACAGTGCGTGGAATCGGCGAGGTCACGACGCGGGGATCACGGCGGTCGGATCACGGCGGATCACGGCGGCGCGCGGGCGTTCACGGTGCAGGCGGAGTAGCGGCGCGTCGCGGGGCTGCGGCGCGGCAAAGGACCACGGCGTGGACGGCAGCGGGAATGTGGGTCCACGGCGCGGGGTCGCGGCGTGGGGTGCAGAGCGGCGCGGTGCGGAGGTCGTGGCGCGGATGTCGCGGGCCGCGGCGCGGGGGTCGTGGCGCGGGGTTGTCGCGCTGCGCGGTGAGGGGGTCGCGGCGGAAGCAATGCAGGCTGCGGCGCGGGGTAATCCCGTTGCGTGGGCGTCGTCCTTGACGCGGCAGGCGGCCGTGACGCGGAGTTAAGCGGCGCAGGTTGGGGCTACCACGCGAGCGGCGCCGTGATGCGAAGTGGGACCGCGGGGTTCTCAGTTCAAGAAACAAGGGGAGAGGATGGAGGATAATCAAGAACAATAGGAGAAGATGGTCGGGATGGAAGGTTGAGAAAGATGTTGGTGAAGGAGAGAATCAAGAACCTGGCGGGGTGGATTCTTGATGGGATTCGCGGGCTTTCCTCCTCGCTGGAGGCAGATGTCCCGATGCTGCACAGCTTCTTGAAAATCTTGACGTACCAAAGTGGTCTCGATGGCACGGTTGAACACGCCGTGCTCGGAGTGATCTCGACGGACAAGGCGTGGGCTCTACTCTCCGGAGTGATCTCGACGAAGAGGTGGGGCTAGCCAAACCCCCTACGCTACAGCTACGATAAGGGGGAAGATTTCTGAAAATACTTTTCAATTCCAAAAAACTTCCAAGTAGTCCCTTGGGCATGCCCTCCCCTTATATAGGGAGGAGGGGTGCCAAGGAGACGTGGGGAGAGGTTGAACCGTCATGAGACGTGGTTCGACCTCTCCTTACAAATTCAAAATACAATCTTAAAATAAAAGAAAAGACGAGGATGGGCCCTACGATATTGGCCCAATCCCATAATTCGAAATGAAAAGAAATACACATAAGAAAAGCGTAAATTGTTCGAACCTACCCAGAGTACTTAAACCCCGGGTTGCGGACGTCGGCACGAGCTGTCCGACGTGGCTGTTGGCGTGTCGTCGTCGGTCGTCCGGCCGGTGTCGTTGTCGTCGTCAGGCTGTCGTCGGCAAGATGGTCCTCCATCATATCCCTAGCTCTATCTCAATCTCAATCTATATTTATATCTCTGTCTCTATCTCTCTCTCTATCTCTATCTTTTTATCTTTCTTTATCTCTATCACTTTCTCTATCTATATCTCTATCTCTATCTTGCTCTGTATCTCCATCTTTATCTCTATCTCTATCTCTATCTCTATCTCTATCGCTACATGGATCTCTATCTCTCACTATATGTCTATCCACGTCATTATCTCTATCTCTATCTCTATCTCAATCTCTATTTCTATCTCTATCTTTATCTCCATCTCTATCTTCATCTGTATCTCCATCTCTATCTCTATCTCTATATCTATCTCTATCTCTATCTCTATCTCTAACTCTATCTCTGTGTCTATCTTTATCCCTAACTCCATTTCTGTCTCTATCTCTATATCTATCTCTTTCTCTATTTTTATCTCTCTCTTTCTCTATTTTTTTTTATCTCTGCATCTATATCTATCTGTATCTCTATATCTATCTCCATGTCTATCTCTATCTCTATTTCTATCTCTATCTCTATCTTTATCTTTATGTCTATTTGTATGTGTATCTCTATTTTTATCTCTATCTCCATTTCTATCTCTATCTCTATCGCTGTCTATATCTCTCTCTCCATGTATATCTCTATCTCTATCTCTATCTCTTTGTCTATCTCTATCTCTATTTCTATCTCTATCTCATTCTCTCTCTCTATCTCAGTCTCTATTTCTATCGCTCTCTTTATCTCAATCTATATCTATCTCTATCTCTTTCTTAATCTCTATCTCTATATCTATCGTTATCTCTATCTTTATCTCTATCTCTATGTGTATCTCTATCTCTATCTCTACCTCTAAAGCTATCTCTATCTCTATCTCTATCTCTATCTTTATTTCTATCTTTATCTCTATCTTTATCTTTATCTCTATCTCTATCTCTACCGCTATCTCTATCTTTATCTCTTTCTCTATCTTTATGTCTATCTCTATCTCTATATTTATCTTTATCTCTATTCCTATATCTTTCTCCATCTGTATTTTTATCTCTATCTATATCTCTATCTGTATCCCAATTGCTATCTCTACCTCTATCTCTATTTCCATCTAAATCTCTACCTTTATCTGTATCTCTTTCTCAATCTTTATCTCTATCTATATCTCTATGTCTATCTTTATATCTATCTCTATCTCTATCTCTATCTTTAAATCTATCTTCATATCTATTTTTATCTTTACCTCTATCTCTCTCTATCTCTTTCTCTTTCTCTATCTCCATCTCTATCTCTATCTCTATCTCTATTTCAATCTTTATTTCTATCTCTATCCCTATCTCTATCCATATTTGAATCTGTTTCGCTATCTCCATCTCTATCTCTATCTCTACCTCTATCTCTTTCTCTATCTCTTTCGCTATCTCTATATCTATCTCTATATCTATCTCTATATCTATCTCTATCTCTATCTCCATCTCTATCTCTAACTGTCTCTATCTCTATCTCTTACTCTATCTCTAACTCTATCTCCATCTCTGTCTCTATCACTATCTCTATCACTTTCTATATATTTATCTCCATCTTTCACTCTATTTCTATCTCTATCTTTATTTCTATCTGTATCTCTATCTCTATCTCTATCTCTATCACTATTTCTACCTCTATCTCTATCTCTATCTCTTTCTCTATCTTTATCTCTATCTCTATCTATGTCTGTGTCTCTATCTCTATCTCTATCCATATCTCTATCTCTTTCTCCATCTCTATCTGTTTCTCTATCTCTATCTGTTTCGCTATCTCTATCTCTCTTTCTATATCTATCTCTACCTCTATTTCTATCTTTATCTCTATCTCTATTACTAACTCAATCTGTATCTCTATCTCTATCTTTAACTCAATCTCCATCTCTATCTCTAGTTCTATTTCTATCCTAATCTCAATCTCTATCTCTATCTTTATATTTATCTCTATTTTTATCTCTATATCTATCTCTAGCTCTATGTCTATCTCTTTCTCTATCTCTATCTCTGTCCCTATCTCTATCTCTATCTCTATCTCTATCTCTATCTGTTTCTATGTGTATCTCTATTTCTAACTCTATCTCTATCTCTATCTCTACGGTATCTCTATCTCTATCTCTATCTCTATGTTTATCTTTATCTCTATGTTTATCTCTATCTCTATCTCTATTTCTATCTTCATTTCTATCTCTATCTCTTTCTTTATCTGTATCTATCTTTATCTCTGTCTCTATCTTTATCTCTATCTCTATTTCTATTTCTATCTCTATCACTATTTTATCTTTATCTCTCTCTCTTTCTCTATCTATATCTCTCTCTCAATCTTTATCTCTATGTCTATCTCTATCTCTATCTGTATCTCTATCTCTATCTCTATCTCTATCTCTATCTCTATTTCTATCTCTATCTCTATCTCTAGCTCTATCTCGTTTTCTATGTCTATGTCTATGTCTATCTCTATGTCTATCTCTATCTCTATCTCTATCTCTATCTCTATCTCTATCTCTATCTCTATCTCTATCTCTATCTCTATCTCTATCTCTATCTCTATCTCGATCTCTATCTCCATCTCTATCTTTATCTCTATCTCTATGTCTATCTCTATCTCTATCTCTAGCTCTATATCTATGTCTATCTCTATCGCTATCTCTATCTCTATCGCTATCTCTATCTCTATCTCTATCTCTATCTCTATCTCTATCTCTATCTCTATCTCTATCTCTATCTCTATCTCTATGTCTATCTCTAGCTCTATCTCTATCTCTATCTCTATCTCTATCTCTATCTCTAACTCTATCTCTATCTCTATCTCTATCTCTATTTCTATCGCTATCTCTATCTCCATCTTTATCTCGATTTTATCTGTATCTCATAATGGAGGACTACATCGGAACGGATGACTGCTCCTAAGTACATATTAGGAGTAGTTGGACTTATTGAACCGATGACTACATCGGATTGCTCCCATTCCATTGCGGGGAAACTCGGAATGAATCATGTTTATTGTCATCCCTCAAATAAGCTATAGCTTCTTTGGAAGCGGGACTTTTCGATGGAACTACTAGCTGAAGGCACCTAGTACGCCACTTTTGACGTACCAACTTCCCCAAAGCTCTATAGGTTTACTATCGTCTATGCCTCACATAGACACTTAGTGCGGGAGGCCTTCTGGGGGGAACTCGCCTTACATATTCACTCTCACTCACAGCCTGTTGATCTCCCTTGATTTTAGCTGGGGATTTCAACTGCATACGGGCAGTCAGCGAACAACTGGTAGGGTGCCTTCATCGGCCAAGTTCTATGCAAGCGTTCAACGATTTTATCCACCAGACATCACTTATGGAGCCCCCTACTATCAGAGAGATGTGGAATTGGTGTAATCAGTGTCAAGGTGGTGCGCGTATGTACCAACGGCTCAACCGTTGTTTCACCAATAGCACAGTGCTCATGCAATGCACCATCGTGATTGAGATCCTGCTGAGATATTATTCAGACCACTCAATCCTCCTTCTCCCGGACTCGGGTGATCGAGTTCGCCGTCCCCCATTTCGCTTCCAAGCCAGTGGTTAGAGCATAAAGATTTTCGTCGCTTTGTACACAGCCATTGGCATGGAACGATCTCGACATCACCTATGGAGAACTTCAGCTATCACTTGAGGAATCTCAAGCTCCACCTGAAATGCTGGAATTTCCATGTCTTTGGAGATGTCCATGCGCCAGTTGAAGCACTCAAGATGGAATTAGCTGCCGTCAAGCGACAAATGCAAGATGTCTGGACGTACAAGGTTGGAGAGCGTCACTTTCAACTTAAGGAGCAGCTTGAGGATGCTATGCGGCGCCAGGAGATTTTATCTCCAGAAATCGCATATCCAATGGCTACGAGAAGGTGATAGAAACATACGTTTCTTTCACGCGTCGATCCGTCACAGAGCCAGGCCCAATTTTATGACTCTACTAGAGACATATAATCAGGACCCCACTCGGCTGGCTGACGCAAGAGTGGCCTTTTACCGCTCGCTCCTATCCTCACAACCAATTATGGCGAGTGAGGACCTTCTTGCCTCTATCCCTCATTTGGTGACCACCCAGGAAAGTGCCCTCCTCACAGCCCTTCCCACTTGAGCAGCGATCAAGGAAGTCATTTTTTCCTTGGCTAGGAACAAAGCACCCAGACTGGATGGATTCTCAGCGGAATTCTATACGGCCTGTTGGGACATCGTAGGCACTGATTTGGTGCTCGCTATCAAGAAGGTGTTTACGCGCAAAGTATTCCCTCATAGTTGGAAATCTACTTTTTTGGCGCCCATACCAAAAGTGGCTCTTCCAACTAGCTTCCGAGACTTTCGCCCCATTAGTCTTTGTAATGTATGCTACAAAGTTGCATCCAAAATTATTACAAAGAGACTAGGGAACCTCCTTACGCGACTCATCTCGCCTGAGTAGTGTGGTTTTGTCAAGGGTCGACATATCCTTGACAACATCATGCTTGTCCATGAGATAGCCTAGTCCTTGGACGCCCATATTCCACACTCAAATGTCATCATCAAACTGGATATGGAGAAGGCTTTTGATCGAGCGGAGTGGAATTTCCTCAGCCAAGTGTTACGTCGATTTGGGTTCACTCCTGAGTTCATCGATCTTGTCGATGCTTGCATAAGAGAGAATCACTTCTCTCTTTTGATGGATGGAAACTCCACCGGCTTCTTCACGGCCACAAGAGGACTCCGGCAAGCCGACCCTATGTCGCCTACCCCGTTCATATTGATGGAAGAGGTCTTCAGTCGCTCGCTCACCCGTGCGATCGCTCAAGGCCTCATCCAACCATATTTTACAAAACGGGGTTGCCCGATCCTTTCGCATTCTCTATTTGCCGACGATGCCATCCTCTTCCTCAATGGATTTAAAAAATCCATTAAGGAATTTATGAGTGTCCTCATGGCATACGAGCAAGCTTCGGGACAGCTCGTAAATGCCACGACGAGTAGCTTTATAGTCGGTCCGTCCACTACTACAAAGCGTTCTCTGATCATCTAGGACTGTACTCGCTACTCACAAGGATGTCTTCCTTTTGCATATCTTGGATGTCCTATCTTTTTGGGATCCCCGAGGCATCATGATGTAACACGACCTGTTGGGATCGAGCAGCTCACGTTAACACCACAAGGAGGGGAGGGCAGAGCAACAGAGCGGCAGCACAGGGCGAAGGCTTCGGTGATTCACTAGGCCCGGCTTTCGGATGTAGATGGTCGATGATGGCGGTGATGTCAACACGTCCTCGGAGTGATCTCGACGTGAGAATGCATAGTGATGACTCATGGAGTGATCTCGACATAAGGGAATGTAGTGACTACGAACGAACTACGATGGCAGCGGCATAAGGCGGCTGCATCTATATCCTATCGAAGGGCCAAGGAGACTACAACTAACTACGAAGGACTATGCTTCTCGAAACTCTTCTTGAAACTACTCTAACGGATTCTTGGCGCACATAAGACGCGCGTGGGCATCATGGCGCGGGTATGTGCGGGTACGGATCTCAGAATTCGTGCACGGTAGGGATGGCAGAGGCGACGCACGATGAGCTAAGGCGGCGGGGCAGCTGGTGGCGGTTGGGTCGGCTAAGGGTGGACGAGGCAGTGGAGGATAGTAGTGGTGACTAAGGCAGCCGAGGAGGCGGAGGTCGGGCAAAGCGACCGAGGGCCGTATTGGTGACCGAGGCAACCCCGGTCGGCCAGAGGATGTCGAGAGACTGGGGCGCCCGAGGGCAGCCGAAGCGGCGAGGACGGCCGAAGCAGGCGTAGTCGACCGGAGGAGGGCGGAGGGACTAGAGGCCGGCGGAGGGACTATAGGCCAACGGAGGGCCTGGAGGCCGTCGGAAGGCCGGAGGCAGACTAGTCGATGACAGGGCGACCGTCGCTGACTGTGGTGACCGGGCGATCGAGGCTAACCGTGGCGGTCACGGTGGCCATGGAGGCCACGGCAGCTATGACCACCCGAAGCAGTCGAGGCAGCCGGGGAGCCGTAGGCTATTAAGCGGCGGAAGCCGGTAGGGCGGTCGGAAGGCTGAGGAGGGGCCGTGGTACCTGGGCGGCTGTGGGGCGACCGGATTCCTTCCACAAGAAGGCCCAGGGAGTTGGTGGCCTCCGTAGGCAGTCGTAGGGGTCGCAGGTAACTGGAGGCGGCCAAAGGCGAACATAGGCAAACATAGGTGACCAGAGATGGCTGGAGATGGTCGTACGCAGCCGGAGACTGCCTTGGTTGACTAGAGGCGGGCGTAGGAGGGGGTCGGCGATGGCCGATGGAGGTCAGAAGTGGCCGACGGGGAGGCGTCCATTGGTGGCCAGTGGGGTCGGGATCGGCCAAGGGTTGGCCGGGCTGGACTGGCGGCGACGAGGGCGGCCGAAGGAGCCTCAAAACCGGACGAGGTGGCCGAGCTGGCGGCGTCGGCGAAGTCAGCGCCAGAGCGCCAGCGACGAAGACGGGAAGAAACCCTAACGCCCAATTCTTGATGGCATTTCTGTAATTCCACCCAACTTCCAATTATACATTAAAATCTCTCAAAAGCACTTCTAAAATGACTAGAAAATTCAAAGGGCTACATTTTCAATTCGATTTCACTTCTCTCCATTCCATACATGGGGCAACCTTCCTTTTATAGGGAAGGAGGGAGCCCAAATCAGTTAGGGAACCACAAACAAACAAACAAACAAACAGAAAACAACAAAACAAAAAAAACAAAAAGATAACTCCTTAAGGCCTGATGGTCCCCCATCACATCATTACATTGATACCTTGTTGGGTAAACTCTGAAAGAAACTAGAAGGATGGAAACTTCGTTTCCTATCACCTGGTGGACATATCCAACTTATTCGACACGCCCTCATGAGTATCCCATTGCACACCCTCGCGGTTCATTCCCTGTCATTTACAGTCCTTTGCTCAGTGGAACGACTATGCGCGCGTTTCCTATGGTCAGGTCACCTCGAGGGCGAGCATCGCCACCACTGGGTTTCTTGGGCAAAAGCATGTCGGCCGATGGATGAGGGGTGTCTAGGGATCAAACACCTCACGGATGTCCAGGACATGCTCCAAAAGAAGCTTGTATGGCATTTGCGCACCACATACTCACCATTGGGCTGTTTCATTTATGCCAAGTATGGTGAGTGGGCCCATTGAGAGGTTGATATTCGGGGTCCTAGGCAATGGCAACCGTGGCAGCGCCACTAGCTTCAGCTTGCCCAGGTCACCCGCTGGCACATCGGCCGAGGAGAGATTAGCGCCTGGTTTGATAACTAGCATGTTGATAAACCACTCGAGCACCATTCATAGTTTGTCCCACATGAACTGCGCTTAACAGTGGCTCAGCTGCTTACGAGAAACACGCAATACCTACTGGAGCAACAGGGCCTCCCCTTTGATACGTTAGCTGAGATTCACAGTACCTCGATCGAGTCTACTCCTGACTTGGCTATTTGGACGCTTACACCCGAGGGAACATACTCCTGCAAATCTTCAAGGGAACATTTCCGTGAGAAATCCCCCATCCAGCATTGGGGTCGCCGTATCTGGCATCTGGCGATCCTTCCTCTAGTCTCCTTTTTCCTATGGAGACTCTTGCATCGTGGCCTCCCGACCGATGATTGAGTGACCCGTAGAGGTCACTCTCTCGATTCCCGCTGTCACTGCTGTCCCACAGCCCCACATATTGAGAGCATGGACCACCTTTTCTTTCAAAGTTAGACAGCACTCGCATGCTGGCAACTCATCACTGACCATTGTCGTCCACTGACCCCAATTGAGTGTTTTGGCGAGCTTCTGCTCTCGCCAACACACTCTACACGGAGTCCCATCCTACACATCACCATAGCTTATCTACTATGGGAGATCTGGAAAGGGCAAAATTCTTGTCATTTTGCAGGTACGCCCATGCGCATAGTGGATATCATGCATCGAGTTCAATTGTGGCTAAGGCGCATCCATCATCTAATCCCCCTTCGAGCTAGCAGATCAACACTCGCCTGCAACCTCCTCTGCTCCATGGACATTCAGGTGACACCTGCCCCCATCCGCATTCAATATCGAGTTGTTTATTGTCATCCACCGCCAATAGGCATCCTTAAATTGAATGTGGATGGTGCGGCCAAAGGAAACCCGGGACCAGCTGGGGGAGGGGGTATTCTTCGGGACCATACGAGGAGTATACTCTTCGCTTTTTCAGCTTTCTACGGCATACAGACTAATACAGTAGCTGAGGCTATGGCGATCCGTGATGGTCTCCTCCTTTGTGAGGAACAGAACCTTCACAATATCGTCATGGAATCGGACTCACAGATATTGGTTGATATGCTTCGTCTAGGTACATGTTCCTAGTGGCGACTCCACCGTGTCTGGCAGGACATCAGGCGGTGCCATTCTCGCACAAAATGCTTTCGACACCAACTGCGAGAGGGCAATCAGACAGCAGATGCACTCTCAAACCAGGCAGTACATACCCGAACCCCCTCCTCCATCTTTCTTTCTTCGCAGGCGCTGCCTTCGATCACTAGAGGCTGTTATCACGTTGATCGTCTCGGCATGCCGTCCCTCTGCACACGACGCATCCTCGTGATGGACGGCCCGAGGGATTGGAGGATTGCATGGAACACTGGGACTGGAGGAATAGGCTGCGCCCGCCTCGACTAGAGCCCTCATTACACACTTCACCAATCCCACTGCTTCATCGACACGCACACTTCCCCGAACCCCTGCACTGTATCATTAATGTAACTTTTCTCTTTTTCCCATGCACGTGGACGAGTAGGATGCGAGTGTAATTGGGATATTTACACTCGTTCCATGCCTATAAACATTGACAAACACTTCCCTATATAAATAAAACCCCCTGGGTCGCATCCACGGCACTGATAGATCGGTCTATGGGCACAACTTCAGGGTTGGTCATACCTGTCACCGTGTTTTTTTGCCAATTAAAAAAATTAAAAAATCTCAATCTCTATCTCTATCTCTGTCTACATCTCTTTCTCTATCTCTATCTCTATCTCTTTCTCTATCTCTATCTGTCTATTTATTTCTAACTCTCTCTCTATCTGTATTTGTATCTGTATCTCTATCTCTATCTCTATCTCTTTCTCTATCTCTATCTTTATCTCTATCTCTATCTCTATTTATATCTCTATCTCTATCTCTATCTCTATCTCTATCTCTATCTCTATCTCTATCGCTATCTCTATGTCTATCTCTATCTATTTTTCTATCTCTTTCGCTATCAGTATCAACCTCCATCTTTATCTCTATCTCTATCTCAATATCTATCTCTATCTCAATCACTATCTCTATCTCTATCTCTTTCTCAATCTCTGTATTTATCTCTATCTCTATTTCTATCACTATCCCTATCTCTTTCTCTTTCTCTATCTCAATATCTATCTCTATCTCTATCTCTATATTTATTTCTAACTCTCTCTCTATCTGTATCTGTATCTCTATCTCTATCTCTATCTCTATCTTTATCTTTATCACTATCTCTTTCTCTATCTCTATCTCTACCTCTATCTCTATCTCTATCTCTATTTCTAGCGCTATCTCTATCTCTATCTCTGTCTCTATCTCTATCTCTATCTCTACCTCTTTTTATATATGTATCTCCATCTTTATCTCTATCTCTATTGCTATTTATATCTCTATCACTATCTCTTTCTCTATCTCTATCTCTATCTCTATCTCTATTTCTATCTCTCTCTTTATCTCTATCTATATTTCTATCTCTATCTCTTTCTCTATCTCTATCTCTTTCTCGATCTCTATCTCTATCTATATCATTATCTCTATCTCTATATCTACTTCTATCTAATGGCGCGGCACCGTCCGATATCGCAGGACCGTTGCTCGATGAGCCCGCACCGTCATCGAGCCTACTGCCGACATGCATCCAGCCGACGTGACAAGCCAAAGTGACGAGGCATACACCCGGGTTTAGATATTTGGCGTGACGACATGCTACCTTCGGATCGTTTTATTTACTGGCTTCTTATTTTCTTTCATATTTTGTCGTCTCATCTACGTTGTAGTGAGGGGAAGTCCCCATATGAGGATACCTTCCCCTCCCATCTACCTAGTGGGCCTAATAAGCCCTTTTATTTTATTTCATCCCTTTTGTAGTTAAGGAGCACATTTATCCTTCCTATATAAGGGAGGGGTGGGCGCCCCCTCAGACTTACTCGTGCTATTTTCTTAAGAAACGTCATAACGTTGAGGAAGTCCAAGAGTCACCCACGTTGGGAGATGATGAAGAAGAAATAAGAAGAAGAAGGAAGAAGAAGGAGAAGAAGAAGAAGAAGAAGAATAAGAATAAGAAGTAGGAGAGGAGAAGGGAAGAGAAGCAGCTCACTGATCTCGCCGGCCCACCCGACCGTCGCCTCACGCCGCCAACTCCGCTGCGCGAACCGCCGTCCCCGCCGCCGCTCCGCCAACAGCTGATGGCCCCATCGCTGTTGGGAGGTGATAATCCCTAATTTTGATGTTTAAAATAATGACATTAAGACTTTGTTTATCTTATCAATGTGTGAGGATTAGAGATTATGCAACAATTTAATTAACCTCACTAACCTAGGGTAAGTAAGGGTCGAACCACAAGGAGCAGGTAATTAAGTTTAATATCTATCTTATTCTCTTAATTCAATAACTGTTTTAAGATGTAATAAGTTTAAAATTTAAAATTTTAAAGTAATAATAAAGATTTAATTATCTGAAATCAGAGTTTTTAATTGAAGATCTAATAATTCAAAATTTGAATTCGGATCTTCAGATAGATCTGGACTTAGTCTAAGTCCAGTTCCTCAATAGGTACTCCAACTAGAAGCTACTCGAGTTCAAACTTCATTACCATTCTCATCCTTCGTCACTGTTATTCCTGTTTTCTTAGGTACTACATGAATAGGTGATGCAGGACGGACGTGGTCGACGTCCTGCGGCGGGAGTGCTCATCCGTTCGTCCTTCTCCGAGGACAGTCATCTTGGACGGCACGCCCCGCTCTATGTGGGTGTCCCGGAAAGTCCTGCGCGGGGCCTCAATTCGTAGAAGCGTAGGTGACTGTTCTCCACTTGGTCTGTGCTCCACGGGTAGTCTTCGGGGCGTTGGTGGGCCCGACTACCGGTGGAAGGGGCTGTTCAGCTGGCCGGATGGCGAGGATGGCGGCGAACTAGCAGCTGCATAAGACGGCTATAGGCGACATCGTGTGGCGAGCAGCGATGGTCAGCAACCGTGTCGGCGGTGGCAGCCGAAGATGGCGGCCGCCGCCGCTAGAGATGACAACAACCAAAGGTGGCGGCGGCCAAGATGGTGGCAGCGGCGGCAGCCGGAGATAGCGACGACGGCGGCTGGAGTTAGCCAGGATAGTGGGCCACGGTAATGGGCCTCCTTCAGGGCAATAGGCCTCGGGCTTGAACCAGATCGAGCCACCGAGATTTGCGGCGGCCCATTAAATTAGGCCCGTAACGGGCATAGGGCTGTTGTGGCATCCTCGAGATGCTTGCATGGCGATTGGGTTTCCAGGAGAGCGGTTGCGGCGCCTCGAGGCGCGTGCTGGCGGCTGGACTTCGCGGTGATTCAGAGGGCGTCAACGGCGCTTGGACGCTCAAAATGCGGCCCCTCGGTATGGGGGAGCCGGATCATCTAGTGGGCCCCGTGGGCCGGAATAGGGACAATGACCCATAATGCTCGGGCCCAGTGGGCGAGTCACCGCGACTTAGGACTGACCATTGTGGGGCGCAGCGCGGGCGCGGTGCAGCGGGCGGCCATGCGAGGGCGTCTTGTGACCTACTACGGCGCCGACGTGCGCGGCTTCGGCGGTTGCGGCCGCTGTAGTGGATGCGCTCGCGGCAGCGGTGGAGGCCGCTCCGGCTGCGGGCGGCTGCGGCCGTTAGGACCGCTGCGGCTGTTTCGGCGGCAACGGCCGTTCAGGGTGGCTGAGGCTTCTCGGCGGCTGCAGACTGCTGCGACCACTCCGGCGGCTGCAGTCAACTACGGCCGCTGTGCGGACTGTGACCGCTCAACCGGTGGCGGGAGGTTGCGGCCGTTGCGACTGCTGCAGCTGATCCGGCGGCCGCGGCTGTTGTAGGCGGTTGAGGCCGCTCGATGGCTGCGACCCCTGCGGGCTGTTGCAGCCGCTCCGGCGGTTGCGGCCGCTGCGCCGGCTATGGCAGCTTCGGCGAATGCGGTCGTGGCAGGCAGCTGCAGCCGCTCCGGCGGCTGCGGCCGCTCCGGCGGCTGAGGCCGCTGCAGGCTGCTACGGCCGGCTGCGGGCGGCAGCTGATAAACTCAAATAAGGGTAGTTATTTCCATGCATTAATCATCTTATATCTTCTAAAAGTAAGTACATCATTGCCAAAACTGCTTGTTTTTGCATAGTAATGAGATCATGCCTTTTCACTACCCTAAAGATGAAAAAACTTACATTTCTACTTAATTAGTGTTTCCATCAATGATTTGACATGAATTTCACAAGTTAAACAGTTCTGGATTTACTCTTAATTGGATTTAAAGGATATTTCTAACCCCCACTTGACTCATTGAGTCAAGTGGGATATGAATCTAACGATTTCCCTAGTGTGTTGACTTTTCAGGTCAAGGTTGACTTTTCATGGTCATAAAATTACGAAATTTTATGGGAAAGTCACGAAAGTAGTCTGAAATCTTGGGACAAAAATTCAAGTCAAAAGGAGCAAAGATCAAAAAGATACACGCTGACCAGTGGAGCTGACTCAATTGATAGGCTTGGTGCAAAGGAGCTTGAAGGAGACCTTCTAGAATGTCCTTGGAGGCTTCCAGGTTGATCAAGACATATGAGGGTGACTCCAAATGGCAGATCCTGGTTGGATGAGAGCCCAAGGTCGAGATCCAGGCCAAGATCCATGAGGTGGAACCCATCCATCCATCCATTCCAGCCCAAATCCAAGGGCTAGAGATGATTTGTAACAAACTCTAACCAACTTCTTCTGTTCCCTCCAAATTCGACCTGGGGGGAAAGAATCTGGTTGGTTGGGGTCTGTTCACCTGGATTGAAGCTTCAAGAAATCAATCCTGGACGTTCATCCATGATCCAACCACCAAGAATGACTGAAACAAACACATGTACCCCTATAAAAGGGCCCCCCTCACCTCTTTGAGGGCATCCAAGAATTGAGTATTGTTTTCTTTACTTTGTGTCTTTCTTGAGCTTGTTCATGGGTCCATCTTCATTCAGAGGTGCAAGGAGTCTTCTAGAAGCGTCCTAGATCTTGAAGCCAGTTGGTAGAGAGTTGGAGCAACAATCTTGGGCCATTTGTGGTGTGACAAAAAGGTTACGCTGTTCTTTCCACCCTATCTCCTTTTAGAATTCTCTTAAGCTTCTTGGCTATACTTAGGCAGATAGCCAACGTCTCAAGCTTTCCAACGCCTACTCACACGTGTCAAACCGATATCTGGAACTCCAGATATCGTCGATTTGGTCCATAGCACGTGAGAGGACCTCCGCGCGCGACGGAGCGGCGAAGCCCAGCGCACAAGCAGTGGCGGAAGCGCCCAGGCTTGTGCGCTATCTCTCTCCTCCTCTTCTTTTTTACATTCAATTAATTCAGAATTTTTTATCTCTATCTAGAGACGATAAAAAATTCTGAAACAATTCTCAAAAATCATTTTCAATCTAAACTTTCTACAGAATTTTTTTCACACTTGGTGAAATTCATATCATCCTTCTTAATTGAACATTTACCTTCATAATCACTAAAAGCTTTACAAAAAAGGTTATATGAATCTTGAACTTGCAATACTAGTTGAAAATCTAACTAACTACCTAGCTCCTTGAGGGATCGACCCTTACTAAAATACTACTAGTAAGGAAATTAAATTGTTGATTGGTACTTAACTATCCTTACAAACGACTCTCAATCAAATTGTACCCCTTAGTTAGGACCAATCAAATGGCGCCGTTGCCGGGGAGCAACGCGTAGTTTGTTGGATTGAGTTTGAATTAGTTTTACTTTCTATCTTGTTAAGGGTGTCTTTACCCTTAACAGGTGTGTTCTCACCTTTTCTCCTTGAGTTGATGGTGTTAACCAGGTCCCAAAAGAAGACTTCCATTACACAATATCAAGAAGAGAACAAACTTCACGAAGATCTTACAAAAAGATACAGCAACAGGATGGAAGGAAATTGTCAAGATCAGCATAGGTGCAAACTTCCTTGCAATCCTCAAAGAAAGACCCTGTTAGAGCAAGTAAATCCAAAGACTGTAAGAAAATCTACATCTATTTCTTTAGATCTTCTAGAAGGGTTGTTTCATCTACGCCAAGTATGGCGAGTGGGCCCATTGAGAGGTTGACATTCGCGGCCGTCGGCGATGGCGGAAGTGGCAGCGCCACTGGCTTCAGCTTGCCCAGGTCACCCGTTGGCAGATTGGACGAGGCGAGATTAGCACCTGGTTTGATACCTGGCATGCTGACGAACCACTCGCGCACCATCCACAATTTGTCCCACATGACGTGCGCCTAATAGTGGCTCAGCTGCTTAGGGGAAACACGCAATATCTATTGCAGCAGCATGGCCTCCCTTTAGATATGTTACCTGAGGTCCAGAGCACCTCATAGGGGTCTACTCCCGATTTTGCCATTTGGACGCTCACACCCAAAGGCACATACAAGTGCAAATCTTAATGGGAGCATTTTCGTGAGAAATCCCCCATCCAGAACTGGGGTCGCCGCATTTGGCATCCGGCGATCCTTCCTCGAGTCCCCTTTTTCCTCTGGAGACTCTTGCATCGTGGCCTACCGACTGATGATCGCGTGACTCGTAGAGGTTACTCTCTCGGTTCCCGTTGTCACTGTTGTCCCACAGCTCCACACACCGAGACCATGGACCACCTTTTTCTTCTAGAGTGAGACAGCACTCGTATGCTGGCGCGTCATTACTGACCGTTGTCGCCCACTGACCCCATCTGAGTGTTTTGGCAAGTTTCTTATCTCGCCAACACGCTCTACATGGAGCCCCATCCTACATATCACCGTAGCTTATCTACTATGGGAGATATGGAATGGGTGAAATTCTTCTCGTTTTGCAGGTACGCCCATGCGCATCGAGGATATCATGCGTCGAGTCCAGCTGTGGCTAAGGCGCGTCCATCATCTAATCCCCCCTCGAGCCAGCAGATCAACACTCGCGTGCGACCTCCTCTACTCCGTGGGCATTCAGGTGAACCCCGCCCCCATCTGCATTCAGTATCAAGTTGTTTATTGGCTTCCACCGCCAATAGTCATCCTCAAATTGCATGTGGATGGTGCGGCCAAAGGGAACCCGGAGCCAGCGGGGGGAGGAGGTATTCTTAGGGACCATACGGGGAGTGAACTCTTTGCTTTTTCCTCTTACTACGGCATAGAAACTAATACAATAGCTGAGGCTATGGCGATCCGTGATGGTCTACTCCTCTGTGAGGAACGAAACCTTCACAATATCATCAAGGAATCAGACTCACAGATATTAGCTGATATGCTTCGTCTAGGTACATGCTCCCAGTGGCGACTACACCGTGTATGGCAGGACATCATGCGGTGCCGACCTCGCACAAGATGCTTTCGTCATCAACTACCGGAGGGCAACCAGACAGTAGATGCTCTCGCCAACCATGCGGTACACACATGAACCCCCTCCTCCATCTTTCTTTCTTGGCAGGCGTCCCTCCAACAGCTTGAGGCTATTATCATGTTGATCGTCTCGCCATGCTGACCCTCCGCACACGGCACATCCTCGTAAGCCCGCGGGATTGGAGGATTATGTGGAAGGCTAGAGCAAGAGGGGTGGATTGTGCCCGCCTTAACTAGAGCCCTCACCACGCCCTTCATCGACCCCATTCTACGGAGGCGCAGACATCTCCTGAACGACATCGTCATCGCGGGGCAGCTCTAGTGGGACGACGACGTGCACACTTCCCCGAGCGCTTGTAAGGTATCATTTATGTATCTTTTCCTTTCCTCAATATGGGCGTGGACGAGTGGGATCCGAGTGTAATTGGGATATTTATACTCGCTCCACGCCTATAAACATTGACAAACACTTCACTTTATAAATAAAATCCCCCTGGGTGGCACCCAGGGCACGGATGGATCAGTCTACAGGCACAACCCTCAAGTTGGCCGTACCCGGCACCGTGTTTTTTGCCAATAATATATATATATATATATATATATAAATTAAAACAAAAAACCTAACCCTAACCCTAACCCTAAGCCTAACCCTAACCCTAACGCTAACGCTAACCCTAACCCTAACCTTAACCCTAACCCCAACCCTAACTCTAACCCTAACTGTAACCCTATCCCTAACCCTAACCCCCTAACCCCCTAACCCCCTAACCCTAACCCCCTAACCCCATTCCAAAAATAATTTTCTCTCTCCTTGGGCAGAACTTCTCTCTCCACTACAACTGGCAATTTCCCCATAACATTCGCGTCCGAACTCGGAAATAGCTTAAATAAGTCCCATTGGATTCGGAAGGTTGAAATCTACCGGAATGGACGCAAAAATCACCTTAAAGGATTAGTATAAATTTTTCTAAAGGAAATTGAAGATCAAAGGCGAGTTTACATTTCGAATTTTATTTCTCAAAATTTGGGCACCCCACAAATCCAAATATTATCAAATCTGGACTTGGATTGTCCGTCTTGAGGCGCTCCACAACAAGGTACACTTTATATTCCTCTGATTCCTCTTTTTAGTATGTAATTTTTTATTTTTTAGACGCCCTCGTCGAAGGAACAAAATATAACATTCGCGGCCCGCAATCCCATGCGGGCTGCTAACTCAGCGTCGCATTCTAGCTGGCCGTTTGACGTGTTAAACACATCGAACGGCCAGCATGCCCACCTAGGTGCGCTGGCGATGCCTCCATAACCAGCATATGACGTGCTCACCACGTGAGATATAGATGTACTTGATGACTCAGCCTCTCGATCCATCTAGGCCATCAAAACTGACAGCTCAGATGGATCGAACGCCCAAAAAAAATCAAACTCAAAGAAAATAAATATTTTAAAAAAGCACAGAACCAATTTACCCTAACGTAGCAGCTCGCAATCATAACTACGGGCAAGATTTGTCCATCTATCTGGACCGTCGGCGACGACACGTGTCGCACCGACGACGATCCAGATGATGGACCTCCCGTGGACTCCCCTAACTTTAAAAAAAAGAGCCGCTAGCCTTAAAGGCCGACGGCTCTTTAATTAAGATTTTACACCACGAACCACTCCCCCCAGCCATGTCAGATCAGACGCTGGTAACTTCACCGCTAACGGCGCCCGCAATTTTTGACTACTCTAAACCTCCGCCACCGTTAGATCGTCTCGAGATACACATAATGGAAGGCCATGAAGATGTCTAATGTAATACGACCTGCCGGGATTGGTCGGCTTGTATTACGTCACAAGGATATGATGCGACTTCGTGAAATGAATGACGATGTACGTATATAAAAGAAACAAATGAGGAGTGGGGAATCAGCGGATAACGGTGCAATCCGTGTCGGTCAGAGAGGAGAGAATGATCCTGAGATCAAACTCCCAATGACCCACAAGAGCTATTAGACGACTATGACGAGAGGGACTTTTGACGGCCCAGGAGTGTTCGGTGTCTAAGGCAATGGATATCCGTCAACCACAAAGATTCCTACACTCGACGAGGTGGCTAACCCTATTTCAAAGAAGTATCGAGAATCAACGGCAGCGGACGTGGTAGCGGGTGACGGGACTACAGGAAGTAATAATACTGGAAATACGGAGGAGAGACGAGAAGGTACCTTTTAGAGTCGCTAGTTCCCGCCGTGAAGGTCTCTCTCGAATCGTAGAAAGGTTGCGGTCGGCGTCATCAAAGGCAACGGCTCGAACAGAGGAAATTCCCGGGGTTGTAAGCACCGAACAGATGATTGCTGAGCAGGAGCTTGGTAATTAGGTGGACGTTGACGACTGAGCACAATTTCGGCAATGTAGGGACCCAGGGCCCTGAACGAGGTCAACCGAGGGATCTCGACACCCGCACCAGTAGGAGAACGTGCGATGCAATGAGAGAGGGCTGCCGATCGGGCGTACGGTAGGCACGCGGAGGACACCTGCAGGTGGACCGCGCGTCAACGCAAAAAGGTCAGATGTGGCGTCAACACAGCTTGCCGGCTCTAGTGTGCGTATTGAGCGCGCGTATCGGCGGCTCAGCATGTGCCCGCACAAGCGCCCACGGGGTCGATCTCGGCGGGGCCGCTCGCACGCACCGAGGAAGTTCGGACGTCGATGAGCAAAGGTAGAGTGGAACGGCGGGGAAAGATGGGATTTCGGCGGCGATGCGAGAACACCGGAAAGGGACGACGAGGGCGGTAGGGTGTGGGTGGTCAACGAGGACAAGGGTAGGTCGCGGATGACCGTCGTGTCGTGGGAGGAAGGAAGGGTCGTGAGCGAGAATCAAGAAATGAGGGGGTTTTGAACGGGATGAGTGCGGCAGGGCAAGAACAAAGGGGTCAGTGAAGAGGAATGGAGGGGGCAAGAAGACGGGAGTAGGGAAGGGGCGGTCGCGGAGATGGTTCAAGAAATGTGTGAGAAGGGAGAAGGGTGGATGGTAAGGCAAGAACGGTGAGGATGGGAGATGCGGGCGTGGAGAGAATTCAAGAAACGGGAAGGAGAGGTGACAAGAACGGTGGGGTAAACGAAGAATGGGAGGGTGAGCGTGGAGATGGATGGTCGCAGGCAGGGAAGAGGGTGGGGAGGAAGACGATGCCAAGAAGAGGACTCTTGGGGTTGAACGACCTCAAGAATTCTTCAAGAACGCATAGCGATGGTACCTTGGCAGGCCTTGGATGGAATCCTCAGCAATCCTGTGGAAGGCGAGCGTCGTAGACAAGCCGGCAGTGTCCGCTACACTCGGAGTGATCTCGACGAGGGCTTCTTCTGCTCCCGGAAGTGACGACTTCTTGAAAGCTTTTCTCGCTCCGGAGTGATGTCAACGGCGCAATTAAACACGTTCTCTCGGAGTGATCTCGACGAGAGGGGCGTGGGCTCTACTCCACGGAGTGATCTCGACGTGGGTGAGGATAGCCACTCCTCCTACGCTACGTCCTATAGCGGGGAGACACCGTTGTGATTTTCTTCAACAAAATGACTCCAAAGAGTTCCTTGGGCATGCCATCCCCTTATATAGTGAGGATGGGTGCCAAGTGAACGTGGGGAGAGGACGAACCGTCGCGAGACGTGGTTCGACCTCTCCTTACAAATTTGAAATGCAAATACAACAAAAAGGGAAAGACGAAGGACGGGGCCCAACACTGGCCCCGTCCATAAAATCCAAAAACACAAACAAGCAAGAAATAACACAAGAGAAATAAAGTGCTTACTTGAACCCCGGGTGGCGCGCGTCCCGTCGTGCTATCTTCCCCGATCCACTTGGACCAAATGGAGCACCACCATTGGTCCAAGTGGATTCTCACGGCCCGCCAATGCAGCCAGTCGCCATGTCGGCGCTGATTGGGTGGCTCCTAACCGAGTCGACCTGGTCGGAGCGGACGCTGCAGCCCAAGTCGACCTGGTCGACTCGGCCAAGAGCGACCGGGTCAACCAAGTCGACTCAATCCCACGCGACTGGGTCTACGCGGTCAAAAACAAGTGAGTCAACTCGGGCAAAAATGACCGGGTCAACCCGGTTAACCTTGTCGACCCTATCAGCGCTGACCGAGTTGACCTGGTCAGCGTTGACTAGGTTCACCTAGTCAATTTGTCCATCCCCAACCAGGCTGAACAGATAGATTCAGTCCAACTGGACCAAGTCAAACTAGTCAACCACGCTGACCAAGTTGGCTTGGCCAACTCGGTCGGAGTTGACAAAATTGATTAGGTCGAATCAGCTCGGGTCAAACGGGTTGACTTGGTACAAAATGACCAAGTCAACCTAATAGACTCGAGCACCCCGCTCTGAAGTGAATTAGTTGCCTTGAACCCCTTTGACCTTGACGCACATGCTGGTTTGATCGACTCGCATCAAGTTGACTCTAACGCTTGTGACCACCCCGTCCCAACTAAAGGGGACCGCCCACACAAAACCCACAAACCTTAAACGTCACCGGGCCACTCCCAAAGAAGACATGGGCAACGAGAGTAGCGGGCACTTCACATAACCCCTTGATGTAATACGACCTGTCGAGATCAGTCGGCTCGTATTACGCCACAAGAATCGATGAGTAGGTTCGTGAGTATATGGGTGGATGCCCATAAATGAAATTGTTGAATGAGCAATGAATCGGTCGTCTACAGATAGGGAAGAAGGTCATCGTCAATCAAAGGGAAGATATTGATCCTCGATCAAACTCCCAATGACCCTATTGCCAGCTAGACGTCTAAGATGAGAGAGGCATTTGACGGCCCGAAAGGAGTTCGTCGTTTAAGTCGATAATTAACCCTTTACCACAAGGAGATCCTACCTCTCGACGAAGGTGGCTATCCTATCAACGAGAAGATACAAATTGGCAGAGGACAAGCTAGCGGACGACGAGACTGTAACAGGTAATAATCCTGGGTATTGAAGGAGGAGAGACGAGTCGGTACCTGATTGGTCGATAGTCCACGGCACAAGTTGCGTCCCAAATCAATGACCAGGCTTGGACCAGCGATAGATGGCAGGAACAGGCGGCTGCTCGATGTGTGGGCAAGGATGGCTGCGCAGGTGCGGGCAGGCACACGGATGTTGGCGGGCGTAGGGCGCACGAGGGTGGCTGGGCGTGAGCGGCGTGAGCGGGAGCGGGCGGCACGTGAGCACAAGCGGGCGGAGCGCCGCGCCTGAGTGGACGGGGCCTGAGAGTGTGCCGCCCATGGGCACGGGCGGCGCACGAGTTTGAGCGGCACGCGGGCGCAAGCGACGCACGGGCACGGATGGCGCGCGGGCGCAGTGGCGCGCAGGCGCGGGCGGCGCACGGAGTCCTGAGGTTACGCGGGCGCACGGGCACTGGCAAGAGCCAAGGTCGGCGGTGATGGAGGGCGACGGTGGCAATGGCGGCGGCGGCAGACGGATCTTGAGCCTAAGAATGGGTTTCTTGAGCTGTAACCGCCCCAAGAAACCTTCAAGAAGATGGGTTCCTTGAGCGTTCTTGGTGGCTTTGGGTGGGATCTTGGGAATCCCGTGGAAGGTGAGTGTCAGCGACGAATCTTCAGCCTCAGGAACCTTCGGAGTGATCTCGACGAAAGATTCTTCAGCTCTAGGCGACGGTGACTTCTTGGAATCTTTGCTCGTTTCAGAGTAATCTTGACAGAACGCTTGAACAAGTCGTCACGGAGTGATCTCGACGTGACGACGAGGGCTCTAACCATGGAGTGGTCTCGACGTGGGCGAGGCTAGCCGGACCTCTCTACTCTCTACTCTCTACAATAGTGGAGACACAAGTTGGAATTTTCTTTTCAACAAATGACTCAAATGTTCTCTTGGGCATGCTATCCTGAGACAAACCGTCGCGAGACGTGGTTCGGCCTCTCCTTACAATTTGAAAATAAAACTGAAAAATAAAAGTAAAGGACGAGGACGAGGCCCAACACGGGCCCAGTCCATGAAATCCAAACACACAAACAAAAACAGAAACAAAAGCAAGTAAGATATGGATGCTTACGCGGGGTACTTAAACCCCGGGTGGCGAGCATCGGTGCGAGCAGCTCGGCGAGGCTGATGTCGTCCGGTCGTGACGCCTCTGGGATGGTCCCCCATCAACTACGCACCTCGTCGGGAGTATCTGCCCGACGACCCACCCAGACCTAGGAGGCTAGATACATACCCACCACACCCCGAGTCTGCCTACCCCGCACCTTCCCCAGTGCCGGTGAGATGACACCGACAGGATGGACACCCAGAGGAGTGACCACACTACCCTCCGGCACCTCGCCGAGATGCCCACTACCCGGATCCATAGGATCATGCTTATCAACGAGACGCGCCCCGTCGCCCCCCTGTACATCGCCCCGAGGACGAACATGAGCGACAGAGAGAGGCACACCGCTGATGACTCTAAATATGTTATAAATTAGTAAGGATTTTTTTAGCATCAAAGTGTCATTTGCATACATTTAGTACATATTAGTCATGTTTCATGTGCATTATTTTTCCTACTTACTAACCCCACTTTATTCTCTGAATCAAGTGGATTAGATCTCACTTATTGGATTAATGAGTTCAGATGTGGATCAAGTACAAAGAAGAATGCATTTGACCAAGAGGAGCTGGCAAAAATTATGAAGAAGAAAAGCCCTAAAAATTTTCCAAGAAGCATCAAATTAGAGAAACCTATAAATAGCCTCTTGAGAGAGCATTTTAGGTTGTCCATAAATTCTGTCTAAACAAGTTGGGGCTTGGAGAAGAGGAGTTCTGAAGACCCTCCAAGGCTGATGAGCATTGGAGTTGGGAGGAGAAGCAAGCTGGGGAGTAACCAGAGCAAGAAGATCATCACCTCGCCGGAAGGAAAGTGACACAAGGTTGGTGTGATTGTTGTGGTTTCAAAAACTGTATTCTCCTCCCTCTAAGACAATCTAGGTTGGGCTGGGAGGCATCCACCAGGGTTCTTCCAGCATTCTCCAACCAGAAATTGTTTCCGTGTTAGTTAATCTGAAGTTTTGTTGTTTAAAATCATCCTCCATCCCTCCTTCGTTGTTCGATTTCACCACTCTAGTATTTCCTGCTCTGCTGCGTCTTTGTGCAAGCTGAGCCAGGGCTGAGTGCAGCAGAGCCACGCCCAGCCAAGGCAGAGTGCAGCCGAGCCATGCCCAGCCAAGGCAGAGCGCAGCTAAGCCACGCCCAGCCAAGGGAGAGCGTAGCAGAGCCACGCCCAGGTTCGACCGAGCGCAGCCCAAACAGGTGCGCAGCGCCTGTTTGTCGCCCGCGCGCAGAGACTTCCGCGCGCAGCCTAACGGCGGCGCGCCTCTCCCGTGTAGCAGTGCCGCGCGCAGCCTTCAAGCTGCGCGCCGCTCCTGCGCACGCCTCGCGCGTAGAGAGTGTTGCGCGCAGGAAATACTGCGCACAGCCATCAAGACGTGCGTAATTCCTGCGCACACCATGTGCACAGGACGTGTCACACATAGGGATGAGCTGTGTGCAGACCCTGTGCACGCAGGTGCACTGCTTGAGAATTGGTAATTCAGCTTACCAATTCTCTCAATCTAATCCTTATAAAAATTGATAAAAAGGGTTCATTGAGTGACGCCGTAAAGGAATTTTACTGAAGATAAGTTCCCTAATTGTTAGGATTAATACAGAAATCTGATAAGCTTCATTGAATTAAAAAAAGAATTCTGTCATTTTATCTGCTCCCTGTGGATCGACACCTTACTCGCCCTAAGGCTGTGAGGTTAAAAATTATTGTTGGATAGCTCAAATCCTCACACGATTAACCAGTAAAAACCACATAATTTGAGCATATCAACTGGCGTCGTTGCCGGGGAGCACGGTATTACAGTAGTAATTTCTTTGTTTCTGTTCAGTTATTATTGATCCATTCTCCTAAAGCTGTAGGACTTGAAAATCCTCAGCTTATTGTCCTTCTAACATTCTTCTGAAGTCAATGGTAGTGACAAGATCTAAGGCTGGTGAGAGATCTGCAGAGAACATTGCGTGTGTGAGAGACGCAACTCCAGAATCTACAGTTACACAATCAGAAAATCAGCAGCAAAACATGGCGGAAGAAGGACGGCAGCAGAATGACAGAAGGCGGACCATGTTGGACAGATCAACACCCTCAGGAAGCTTGAGGCAAACTCATGTGAATCTGAACATAGGTGAGGATATCATGTTCAGGTATGACAATGCATTAATACAGTCCTTACCTGAATTTAATGGACTTTCTGCACAGAACCCCTTAGAATTTCTAGATGATTTTCATATTAGATGTTCTTCACAGAATGCTCCAAGACTATCTACAGAGATTCTAAAAATGAAATATTTTCCTTTAACTCTGAAAGATAAGGCCTTCTCTTGGTATCGTAATTTAGGAATCACTTTCAATTCTTGGGATGAGATGCAGGGAAAATTTCTGCATAAATTTTAACCTCTCTCCAAAACTCATTTCTATAGAAGGGAAATTCATAATTTTCATCCCCATGAAGGCGAAGCATTTAGTGAGGCCTGGGAAAGGTTCAATGACCTGTTGAGGAAATGCCCTCATCATGGAATTGAAAACTCCCAATTGGCCCAAATTTTTTATGAATCTCTATCAGATTTCATGAAAAACAAGGTAAATCTAGCCACCGGTGGAACATTTTATACTGCATATGAAGATGAAGTCTTTGACATTTTGGAGAGAGTTGCAGAAACTGATCTTCAGGAAATTGGAGCAAACCAGAATGGAAGAAATCTGCTGCCAAAGAGGGCAGGAGTGCTGCAGGTCAATGCAAAGGAGGTGGAGCTGCACGCAGGCCTCAAGGAGACAATCAGAAATTGGAGGAGCTCACCTCTACTTTGAGAAACGTTTTTCTCAAAACCTCTCCAATCATTAAAACTAAAATTTGCTCTCTCTGTTTCAGCAGAGATCATGAAGATGGAGCTTGCCAACCCATGGAGGAGGAGGTGAGGGCATTCAATCAACAACAGCAACCATGGGCTGGACAAAAGAAGACTAGTTTCCAAAGTGGAGAGGGCTTCCACCAAAGCAACAAACCTGCATTTCAATCTCAATTTCAGCAGAAGCAGTAGTTTGAACCTAGACTTCAGCAACCTTACCAGGTTCCATCTCAAACGCAACCAGATTTTTCTGCATTAACCCCGGTTATTTCAGACATGATAGAGAAGCAGAATCATAAATTGAGAGATCCGGTCCCAAAATTGAGAAATCAGAAATAGAGTAGCACTATCTAGCCTCACTTGTATCATGGGCGGACCCGGTCCCATAATTAGCTTGGAGATAGTGTGTGCTCTTTAATGGGTGATTGATGTATCCAAATTCATGATTGCAATTTAACTTTTTTGGAGGCTATATGAGGTTTATACGATGAAGCTAACATATATATTTCATTTCATGCATTTTTTCATATATGTAACCTTCATATTTTTAATGAATTTATTATGAATATAATATAATAAGTAAATCGTTGATAAAGTAAAAAAATATAAAAAACAAAAGTCTTCCCTAAGGAATCTCCAAGGGGCTATGGCCGCCGCCACAGCTCAAACGTCAAGGGCTCGAAAGACCACATGAGCATCCACATCCTTCAACAAAAACACCTCAGGTACGCATTGTCATGGTTGGTGTGTGCACACGCAAGGTGATTTCTTCTCCATTTCTTTTAATTTGAAACTGATATTGTCTCAAATATATTGATGACTCTAAAATATGTCATCAAATAATCAAGTTCTCAAGTTTAAATTCATTACAATTGTCTTGTGAATTCATGCTAAGTTCATGCATATGTATTGTTTTAACGTTTTATGGCTAGTGAACATTCAAAAACAGGTTAAGAAGATCAAGGAAGAGAGGAGGATCAACAGAAGTGGGCAAAAATTCGAAGTGGCAAAAATTACGAAAATGCCCCTGGGCATGACTTAAGAGAAAACCTATAAATACTCTCTTGAGAGAGGAGTTTAGGTGTTCAGAATTTTCTCTAAGGAAACTAGGGCTTGGAGAAGAGGATTTCTGCACCCTCCAGGAGCTGATGAGCTTTTGGAGTTGGAGAGGAAGAACAGACTGAAGATAGCTTGGATTGAAGAACCACGCCTCGCCGCAAGGACGTGACACCCGACGTGGGGAAATCGCAAGCTTCAGCCCTGTAATCCCTCTCTTCTCAGACAATTTTGGTTGGGTTGGAAGAGTCACAAGATCTTCCAATGTTTTCCAACTGAGGATTGTTTCGTTTTAGATTTGATTTCAGTTTAAACTTTGTTCCTTTGTTGTTCAAATCGTCTTCCCCAAATCTTCCAAAAGAACAGAACTCCTCCGCATCTCCACCACGCCGTGTGCAGCAAAGCCGCCGCGCTCAGCCGTGCACAGCCGCACGCAGCACGCAGCCGCGTGCACCCGCGTGCAACTGTACGCAGCACACAGCCGCGCACAGCCGCGCGCAGCCGCGCGCAGCACGCAGCAGCGCACTGCTGCGCACAGCCGCACGCAGCAGCGCACTACTGCGCACAGCCGCACGCAGCACGCAACCGCGCGCAGCACGCAGCCGCGCGCAGCACGTTGTTGCGTGCATGCATTTCGTGCATAGGCAGCCGCCGCGTGCTGCATAGTCAGCGCGCAGGAGGCCGCCAAGCACGCAACACCTTGCGCGCAGGTTATCCCTGCACGCAAGGTGTTCGATCCTTTGCCCCAAAGGGCAAAGGATCTGTCTACAGAGAAATTCTCTGTAGACGGCTTGATTAAGTTGCACTTTAACGTACTGAAAAGGAATTTCCTGCTGTTTTCTTTTGCTCCCTGTGGATCGACCCTCACTCGCCCTAACTTGTGAGGTTTATAAATTCGTTGAATAAGCTTAATCCTCACACATGTTACTGATAAATAACCAGTAAAAAACACAGTAAAATTGAGCTTATCATATATACCTTTGGAAGATTCTAAATCTTTCTATACCGCACTAACACGTTCAAACTTTCAGAGAGGTCGCACCAAGCCTGGGCAGGCTTGACAAGCCTTCATTGGGCCCACGGGCGACCATATGGAAAAATCATAAATAAAAATACACTTGGGCTTTGGAAGGCCCAGGCTCAAGCCCGTGTCAGAAAGGACATCATTTAAAGGGAGTGTTTTAATTTTGATCATTGAACTTCTTTAAGAATATTAAATAGTCAAGTTCCATTCCAATTGGTTTTAAGATTTTCTTCTCTCTGTTTCAACGATGACTCAACGGAGGATGGGGACAAATGAAAATGCCCCACTCGGGAAGAAGAGCTGACTGGTTGTGGCTGACTATTTGAAGACCACTAAACTTAAGGGGTTTCATGGCTACGATTAATCGTAGCCGTTGAAGCCCCATACACAGATCCAACTATTTACGGGCGACGACAGCTTCTTCTACCTGTCTCCATCGTCTCCATTACCGGAGACCTCATTCTAGAGATGAGAAAGTGAGTGTCTGTCAAATCACCGTCAGAAAGTCAGAGCGAAAATCTCATACTGACCAGTGGCATCCTCGGAGCATTCCTACCCTATAAAGTAGTATTTTCTTGCTCCTAGTAGTATCGTCTCTACCAAATCCCAATATGAAACCTCAAATTAAAAAAACTGAAGCAGGAAGATCCTCCTTTTCATTTTCTCTTGGTTCTCTCAATCAGGGGTGGTAACCAGGACCATGACCTGAAAAGAGACCTTTGAGAGAGTGTTAGATGAGGGGAAGAATTTGTGTGCCAAACCAAGAAGATGACACTGTCGAATGTGGAGATCTGAAACCTGATGGAAATATATCTGGCTGGCAAGCCAATCACACATTCTACATCTTGTTTCATATTTATTAAAAGATATTATTCATTATAATACTTTGTGATGCTTATAATATGAAGCAAATGAATACATGATCTAACTTAGTGAATTATGACCAGATCGTAATACAGAGATATCCGGTCATTATGCGATAAGGACATCAAAGTATCTGAATAGTATAGCACTATCTAGCCTCATTCATATGATGAGTATGGCCGGTCACGTAGCAATTAGTGTGGAGACTCTAAGGATAGATAGTGGGTGCTCTTTAGTGAAATAATTTCATTAAATTGATCGGTATCCCCATGTATCAACTACAACAAATCATTGACATGTTCTTCACTTCATAAGTTTGGAGACATGGGTACTTTACCCAAAAGGTATGATTAGTATCTAGCATATGATTCAAAATCAAACGCGCTAATTATGCATCTTATGCATCTTAGATTCTGTACCTTTTGATAATATTACACATGCTCATAAAGATGAGCTTCCTTCACATAATTATTGCTCTTGTTAGGAGTAAAATCACTTTGAGATAATGGTAAGAATCATCCACTGTGATTATTCCCTATCTGTCCTTGCTAAAGCAATCAAATGAATGGAACAACTATTGTTCTCAATAGTTAGGGAATATCTTAATCTGTTCATAACAGGTGTGATGTTTGTATTCATGATAGGAACATGATTATCTTCCAAAGAGACCAAATCTCCAAAGTTAAAATTGACGTTCACTATCCAAATAGTGATCATCGTAACCTTTACGATACTTCGTAACCTCAACTTTAAGTTTCATTTTTCTCAACTTTCTTCCACATGTTAAGCAATTAAAACATCCATATGCTTCAACTTGCTCTGAGCAATCTTAACAAGTTACTACGTATAGTTACTCTTCGAGTGACCTTTCAGACTGTGGTATAAATATTTGTTGTTGCTTATGTCCTTTTATGATAGGGATGCCTTAACATGCTTTGTTTCTTTGTCCTTCTCAAGAGCACGGAACATCTTCCATTTGGTCATACCAAATAAGGTGTCTCAGGATGTTACCTTCTAAAAGTTCACCTTTGACATTCTTAAGCAAGTTAAGTTCAAGTCATGAAGGAATTGAATGACGAGATCAACAATAAATCTAATGGAGAACCATTCTCCTAGTAGATATCAGCGTGTTGTCATTTCAATCAACTTCAGCATATCTTCATATGCAGAAGATCCCTTGACAATGTGAGCCTTGAATTGACTCGTGGATTCCACACCCAAATAACTATCATATAGTCTTACATGGCCTTAGGTTCTTCGTTCATGCTACCTCAATAGCTAACAGCTCATTGACGGTGCGTTAGCATTGAACCATGTCATAGTGAACTTTTCACTTCATTCTTTTACTCGTATCCCTTCACCGTCATCGTCATTGTTTGTAAGGACATAAACTAACATTTTGGACTTGAATACTCGCATCAAGTCCATGAGCACATCATAATTATCGACTTGTCAATGAGTTGCATCATACATGCAATCTAATGGGCTGCTTGACGATGAGTGTTTATCGGAGATTAGGTCAATGAAGGACCTAGAAAGTTTTAGCAGATGTTCTATTCATTAATAAAGGGCTCCCACCAAAATTTATCAATCCATACAACCCTCAAGTGTACGGAAGCGGAGAAACCGACTATCTCCTAGTGGGAATCGGAATTTCAATACATGTAATACGACCTGGAGTATGCTCCACCAATCATAATACACATTTTTGAACACCCATCTCATGGGACTTGCAACTCTTTGCGATATCCAATCATATTTCGGTCCCCAACGCTCATGCGGCCTGGTGTATGCTCCACCAACCACTGAGTTTGGTCTGAGCAATACTGTTGTTACTTGTCAAAAATAGATTTGCGCGTAATCCTGGAGTATGCTCCACCAAACTACACGGTTCCTCTATCTCGACCTTGTGTCATACACTAGCTCTTAGTTCCTCCTCCCGAAGAAGTAGGCCTGGAGTATGCTCCACCAACCCAGCTTAGAAGGGACTTGGATCCTAAGGCTATAACAACGAAGGACCACGCTTAAGTTCGTCACTTTCACGTTATGGCTTAGAGTTTAATTTTGAGGGATTTTAGGTTTGGTCTCACCTATCACGACGAGCACAACGTGACATCTCATATCACATGTCTTCATCTAGCACATATGAATAATACATACGGGTCATGTAGGACGTCAATGTATCTTGACCATCAATCATAGTCAAAATTTTAATCCCAATATCACTCTATCGAATAACCAAAACTTAGGGATCCTACATTAGGTCCATCTAGAGTTTTTCTAGTATCTAATTCCATCCAACATTCCATAATATAATATTTCAAATAAATAAAATAAATAAATGCAATATTAAAGCCAAATTTAATCACATTAAATTAAACCAATACTTAATCACAGTAAATTAAAGCAATATTTTAATCATATTAAACCATTGCAAAATTTGAAACTCATGACAATCACGAAAATAAATCAAGAAACAATGATTTAAACAATTTAAAATGGTTATAGGAATTTTGCTGAATTTAATAATTTAACTCTTAAATTATTTCATTCAAATATTCCAAATATATATGTATTTCCTAAGTTAAGGAATTTTATTCACCTCAATAAATTAATTTTTAATTTATTTTGATGAATAAAATCAAATACATATTATTCTTGATTTTTCTGGAATTTATTTCACATTAAATAATTTAACTTTTAAATTATTCAACGCAAATAAAGAGAAATCAACATTTTGAATTTACATTTATGATTTATTTGACATTAACATTTAACATTTGAATTTTTTTAATGCCAAGGAATCAACAATATAATTTTCCTGATTTTTTCGGAATTTTTTGGAATTTATTTCATGCCCAAAATAATTATTTCTAATTATTTTGCAATATATAAATATTCCACTTTTTAAGGAGATAAATATAGTGTAATTTATTCTCATGCCAGAAAGAAACATGTGACCTGGTGGTAGTGGGCCTCACCCACCGACCACCGGGGGGGCCACTTGTGAGATACAAAAAAAAAATATTTTTGATTATCACAAACGCGATCCCCGTTGGCACACGGCCCGCGAGCGGGCCGCCTATCTGGCACCCCGCTGGCGCCCGCCACGCTGGCAGGGCGCCCCGCTGGCGGCGTGCCACGCTGGCAGGGTGCCCCGTTGGTGCCCGCCACGTTTGAACACGTGACCCGCCATAAGCGGATCAGGTTTGACCCGTCCACGCCAGGTGGCGGCCAGCGCGGGCCCGGCTGTTAATGGATCGGGTCAAACCCGAGCCAGATAATGCGGCCGTTGCTGGGCCATTGGACAGCCGCCGGACGGCCACCGCTGAACGGGTCACGTTCAGATTGAACAGGACCCTGTTCTGTCAAACGGTGGCCCCGTTCAGCCTAACAAGGCCCCCGTCCCGACGTGCAGTGGCCCCGTTCCACTGAACGGGGCCCCTTGCCTCCATGCGGTGGCCCCATTCCACTGAACGGCTCCTCCATTCCTCCGTGGGGAGGCAACAGGTCATGTTCACGCTGAACGGGGACCCATTCCGCCTTGGACGGACCCCGTTCAGCCGCTGAAGGGGGTCCGTTCAAGCTCTAGAGAGCCCAGAACGGAACGGGAGGGACATACGAATGGGATTAAACCAAAACAATGCAAAAACAACTTTTTGCACTCCGTTTTGGACGATTTTGATGTCGTTCTTCATCCAATTCAAGGCAGAACGTGGCTCTGATACCACTGTTGGATTCTAGAGGCCAAGTTCTGGATGAACAATACAAAACGATGCGCAGTGGAAGTCTTTCACGAATCGAACAGCATCGACAAAAACCATTGAAACGGCATACCTTTGCACGAATCTCATTCGTGATTTGTTGGATCCCAGAGCGAGACGAGACAAGTTGCTCAAGTGTGCAGCCTCTAGACGTATACACACGATCCTCAGCACGTCGGATCTCCTCCTTCTCGTAGACGAGCCCCGTTCTATCTCCGTCGGCGTCGTTACATCGTTCCGATCACATTAGGGGTGGAGAGAAGGTGTGGGGAGAGTGGAGATGAAGGGGAAAGGCCTCTGAACAATTCTGGCCTGGGTGAATTTCGTTCAGGGCCCTCCCTTTTTAATAAAAATCCCCAAAACTTAAGAATATCTTCAAACGTCCAAAAGACCATTTGCGTGTGACCCTCTAGGCCCATGTATCAGTCTAGTTAATGACTCTAGCGGCCCAATAACCTTTATTGGCCTTCCAAATTGGTTAACTATATCATCATATAGATTAATTAACTTTGGATCTATTTAACCCAATCGATAGGTCGAGACTCCAACACGTGGGGTGCCAAGCTACACCTCGTGTCCTAGAAGATACAAAGGAGTGTGTATCGACTCACTCATGGAACCTGTTCATCATCGGTTACCATGTATGTATAATCCCTCATCCACTTGACGCCCCTTGGATGACTTAGGGTATGGTCAACTGTCCAACCCTAATCGATCATCTGAGCTAGTACTGATGGATTTGGAAATCATCGGAGAACTCTTCTCCGATATTTCACTGCCTTGGCCAAGGACTTCGTTGCATCGTCTTCCTTGAGCTGTCACCTCTTATACCGAGGGTGGACGATCCCATCTTGACCACTCAATCGCCGTCGTGTACTTCTTGATGCACCCAAACTAAGACCGTTTAGAATCCCATGATTAAAGACTCGTTCGCCATAGCCAAAGTACAATTGTCCGTCCACAAGACGTCTTTGGTGTCTCAGGTCTAAGGACCACTTACACAATCGTGACGTGAATCAACTTGACTGACAGTTTGGTATAATACCATTCAGGGATTCGTACGGATCAATTTAGTGAACTCTTTCCACTAAAGAGCACCCACTATCTATCCTTAGTGTCGCCACACTAATGGCTACGAGATCGGCCATACTCATATATGAATGAGGCTAGATAGTGTTATTCTATCTGGATACTTCGATGTCCTTCTCGCGTATTCTTTGAATAGGAATGTTTAGAACACATGCTTAAATACTAGTGATCTCCGTATTACGATCTCATCGTAATTCACTAAATCCGATCAAGTATTCATGGACTTCATTATACGTATCACACGTACATTATAATGAATATGTTCTATTAATGAATATGGAACGAGATGTGGAATGTGTGATTGGCTTGCCGGCCACATATATTTTCATCATATTGCACCCTGTTATCAATGTTGTGCATGTATCAATTACACAAAATATTTCAAAAGTACAAAGAGACAACTTACCTTTTCTCTTTGCCGCCACGCAGGTATTCAAACCAATGATTCGCTCCTTATGGCATCGCTCATTGCAATGTCATAATGAGCCTATAAAATGCTTAATTGGTGCTTCTAATCATTTTCCCGAGCTTTCGGGAGCATGATGTGGATGCCACAAAAATAATTAAAAAATCATATTTTAAAATACTAAATAAATCATAAGACATATTCTTTTAATTCTAAAAATTATTTCTTGGCTATATAATGCTCAGAGAATTATAAAAAATATGGAAATTTTCCATAAAAATAGCAAAACCCTTAACAACCTCTAGCCAAGTATTTTATGCCCTGCAAAAAATAAATCTTCTATGGACTAAAAATGTAAAAATACGAAAAAACTAAAAACAGTAATAAAACTATAGTGCAATTTATTTATGTCCATTTAATTATGAGAACATCCGAATATGGATATGAAAACACATACGTATATAATATTCATCAATTTAACATTATAATTTCCAATTTATCAAAGAGTTCTCGGATAATTTCCAAGTGCAACAGTACTAACTCTGATGACCGATTAGGGTTTCACAGTTTACCATACCCTAAGTCGTCATAGGAGCATTAATTGGACGAGGGATTACCTAGACACGGTAACCAATGATGAACATGTTCCATGAGTGAGTCGGTACACACTCCTTTTTAGCTACTAGACCATGAGGTGTAGCTTGGCACCACATGTGTTGGAGACTCAACCGATCGACTAGGTTAAATTGATCCAACTTTAATCTATCTATATGATGATATAGTTAATTAATTTGGAAGGCCAATAAAGGTTATTGGGTCACTCGAGTAATTAACTACACTATTACATAGGCCTAGAGGGTCACACACAAATGGTCTTTTGGATGTCGGATGATATACTTAAGTTTTGGGGTTTTATGAAAATAGCCACTGATTATAAATGGGGAAAGGCCCTGAAAGAAATTCACCCAGGACAGAATTCTTATGGGGCCGTCCACTTTCGATGCGATGGGGACGGAGTAACGACCATGACAGAGATTGAACGGGGCTCATCAATGAGAATGATGAGATCCAATGTATCAAGGATCATATTGATACATCTTGAGGCTGCACACTTGAGTAGCTTGAATCCTCTCAATCTGGGATCCAAGAAAGCACGGATGTGATCCGTACGCAGGTTCTTTGTTCAGTTATTTTAATGATGTCATTTCATTCTGTTCAAGTCCTCCGCTCTAGAATGTTATGATTGTTTCATCCATATCAAGGCCTCTAGAACCCGACAAAACCAATGACGATCATCCACTCGGCAATAATGACTGGTAAGTCACAACTTATCTTCATATAAGTCTTTAATCAAAACAAGAAGGAAAAATTCAAAATAATAATTTAAAAATCATATGATGAAATTTTTTGGTCTTTCAGGCATTTCTTTGAATACTTCCTCTACTTTTTTCAAACAAATTTAACAATGTTTTTGAGCATTTCTAATCCAATTGAAAATCTTATCAATACTTGTTACCTCTTATAATTTTACATCTTGCTATTAATTTCCTAGCTATAAAATACCTTAAGAAATCCCTCACGTTCTTATAAAAACATCACCTAGCTGTTTTCTTTCATTCAGGTATTTTGTCGAATACTTCATATTCATATATCCTTCAAGCATTGACTCTGAATTTTCTACCATCAGTAGGCTCCTAAAAATTCTATAATAATTACCAAAATTCCCCAATTTACATTTACTTTCATTATAAAAATTAAGAACTTAAGAGAAATGGCTAAAGCAAATTTTCTTTATAGAAAATTCATATAATTTCCAACTCTTTCTCTCTTAGTCAGTTCCGCAAACACATAGTCATTTCCACTGTGTTTGTGGACATGACTAAGAGAGAGAGAGAGAGAAGGAAATTATATGAATTTTCTATAAAGAAAATTTTCTTTGGTGATTTCTCTTAGGTTCTTAATTTTTATAATAAAAGTAAATGTAAATTAGGAAACCTGTCTTGGTTATTTCAAACCCGTCTTGCTTATTTTCCCTCATTAAGTTCTTTCTTACATTCTACTCAATTCTCTTTAGAGAATCCATCCACATGCTCCTATCTATACTTCAAAATACTAATAATCATTAGATTCCTTATTTGCATCATCATTCTTGAAATCCTTCTCTGTTTCCTAATTAACCAGGTAAAGCTAACTCGAAGAGCTGATCCCTGAGGAGGCGACCTTACTGTTATACATATTTGAATAAGACTACAAACTCATAAATTTTATTTGGTCGAAGTGAAAGTAATAACAAAGGCACGTTAAACATCCCATTTTTGTTTTATCAAAAATATTGGACAAGGACAACACAATAATAGGATAGAATAGCACTAGTTCTTTAGCATGTGTTCTAAATATTCCTATTTGAAGGATTCTCAAAAAGTACATCAAAATTATAGGATAGAATACCACTATCTAGCCTTATCCATATGATAAATGGGGCTGGTTCCGAGCTATGGATCACATTAAGAATAGATTCTGGGCACTCTTTAGTGGGTCATCTTTAGTGGGTGCCCTATAATGCTCTTATATCAAGCTATCAATCATGTCAATTCACATTATGGTTGTGTTAGTGGTTGTTAGACTTGAGATACTAAAGACATATTGTAGGGATACAATTGTACTTTGGCTATGACCCTGGAGTCTCCACAATGACCTACAGGTGCATCAAGAAGTTCACACAAACAATTGAGTCGTCAATATGGGATAGTCTGCACTCGGTATAAGAGGCATTGAAGTCCTTTACCAATGTATTAAAACAACACAGCATAGTTCTCTGATAATTTTTTAACACATCAGGACTAACTTAGATGACCGATTAGGGTTTGATAGTTGACCATACCCTAGGTCATCCTAATAGTGTCACGAAGCTGAGGGACTATGAGTACATGACAACCAAATATCAACATGTTTCATGACTGAGTCTCTATATAGTCCTTTGTATCTTCTAGAGCACAAGATGGAACTTGGCAACCCACGGGTTGGAGACTGACCCTATCGATTGGGTTAAATCAATCCAACATTAGCTGATCTACATGATGATACAAATAATTATTTTTAAAAGCCAATAAATGTTGTTGGGCCCACGGAATTGGTAACTAGACTAATACATCGCCCTAGGGAGTCACATTCAAATTGTCTTTTTGATGTCAGAAGAAATACTAACTACGTTTTAATACGCGAAGGCCCTAAACAAAATTCACCCCAGCCAGAATAGTTTAGGGGACTTCACCTTCTTCTCCTCCTTCCCATAGCTCATCTCCATTCTCAACACGGTCGGGATGATGTAACGATGATGAGGGTGAATGGAGCTTGTCAAGGCAAAGGAGGACATCCAACATGCTGAGTACTGTGTGGAAACTTATAGAGGTTGGAGACTTGACCAGTTTCACAGGGCTTGTTCAAGGATTGAAGGAATCATGGATGTAATTTATGCGAAGGAGATTCATTTTATGTTTAGCTAATTTCATTCTGGTTTCAATTAATTCCTCCACTCCAAAACATTTTCAGTACCTCATTTAAGTAAAGGCCTGCGGACCCAAAATTTGTAGTATCTCTCTTGCTATCTCTATGTGTCAGACGGTCAAATCTCGAGCTAAGACTCTTGCTCGGAAATGGCATGTGCCGGCCTGAGTGCTTGGGGTGGAACACTAAGCAGCCTTGATCTCTTGCAGCAGAAGCTTTTGCAATTGCTTAAGATCGCATAGAAGGGGTTAGAGGAGATGGTGGTGCTAGGCACTGTCAGTGAATGGGGTCATTGCATTGATATCTTAAAGAGTACATCATGATTACATGGGGGAAGACGAGGGGTGTTACAAGGAACAGGAAGAGGCACCATTCGCCGAGGTAATGTTGCCACACCGCCTCAGAGCCGCCGCTCAGCGCGCGTGCCCGCTCTACCGCTACACAAGTGCGTCGGGCCGGGCGCCGCACGCCCGCAGGCGTGGCGATCACACACGCCACCCCTGCCTTGACGATCACACACGCCACCGGCACCCATGTCAACACCCTAGCGCGCAGCCTGCACGACGCCGCCGCATTCGACGCCCCTTAGCTGGGCGCTACGTGCCCAACACTACCCGCAGGAGCGCCGCGCACCCACTATGCCGACCCAGCGCTCTCTATGCGCCAAATGCCTTAGTCTCCTGGCGTGGACGGGCACGTGCGCAGTCTCCCGTGAATCACGACCGATAGTGGCAATGGCTTAATAGATCAGGTATTTGGATATCGCTATCCATTATGACTCAGTCCTTAAAAATGTCGTGAGCCAATATGCAGACAAACCTTCCCAATAAGCACGCAGGCCTCTGGGCAAGGAATGCCACCTAGTTAGGGGACCTAACACTATGTTATAGCTACTTCTCATTACCTCTATATATATAAAAATAGTTATATCAGTCTCCATCTCTATCTCTCATTATCTATCTCTTTAGCACTACTCTATCTATATATCTACCTTATCTTTATCTCTCTCACTACTCTATCTCTAACTCTATCACTACTCTATCTCTATCTATACCTCATATATCTCTGTCTCTCTCTATCTATGTCTGTCTCTATCTCTACCCCTACCTATATTTATATCTCTCTCTATCTATCTCAGTCTCTCTCTCTAACTCTATATGTATCACTCCAATCCATTTCTATGTATACATCTACCTCTGTCTCTAACTATTTATATCATGAATTCCATATCTCTCTATCACAACCTCTACATCTATCTCTCTCTATCTCTCTCTATATCTATCTATCTCTATCCTACATATCTCTCTCTATCTCTATCCTACATATTTTTTTCTTGATATATCTCTATCTCTATCCCTATTCCTATCCCTATCACTATCCCTATCTCTATTATTATCTCTATCTATATATCTATCTCTATATCTATCTCTATAGCTATCTCAATCTCAATCTCTATCTTCATTGGTTTCTATATCTCTATCCCTATTTCTATCTCTATCTCTATCTCTATCTCCATCTGTATCTCTATTCCTATCTCCATATGTATCTCAATTCCTATCTCTATCTCTATCTCTATCTTAATTTCTATCTCGATGTATAGCTTTATCAATATCTATATCTATATCTATATCTATATCTATATCTATATCTATATTTATATCTATATTTCTATCTCTATCTCTATCTCTATCTCTATCTTCATTTCTATCTCGATCTATAGCTTTATCAATATCTATATCTATATTTATATCTATATCTATATCTATATTTATATCTATATCTATATATATTTATATCTATATTTCTATCTCTATCTCTATCTCTATCTCTATCTCTATCTCTATCTCTATCTCTAACTCTATCTCTATCTCTATCTCTATCTCTATCTCTATCTCTATTTCTATCTCTATCTCTATTTCTATCTCTTTCTCTATCTATATCTACCTCTGCCTCTACATCCATTCTATCGCTATCTGTATATCTATATCAAACTCTATCTCTACCTATATCTGTATCTTTCTCTCTCATTTTCTAATTATATATATATATATATATCTATATCTCTAGCTATCTTTATATCTATCGTAATTTCTATATTTATATTTATCTCTATCTCGTTTCCTAGATATATAAATCTTTCTCTATCTCTATCGTTATATCTATCTCTATCTCTATCTTTATTATTTTCCCTGTCGTGCTTTCTGCCACTATCTCTATCGCTATCTCTATATCTCTCTCTATATCTATCTCTATTTCTATCTCTATCTCCATCTATGTCGACCTCTGCCTCTATGTACATATTTATCGCTATCTCTACATCTATATCTAACTCTATCTTTACTTGTATCTCTATCTCTATCTTTATCTCTCATTTTCTAGCTATATATATATATATATATATATATATATATCTCTATCTATCTTTATCTTCATCTCTATCTCTATTCCTATCTATATAAATCTTTCTCCATCTCAATATCTCTTTTTATCTTTATCTCTATCTCAATTTTTTATTTGTGCCTCTATCTCTATTCCAAGCTATATATATCTTTCTCTATCCCTATATATCTATCTATCTTTATCTCTATCTTAATGTCTATCTCTATATGTATCATTATCACTGCCAATATCAATATTTATGTCTCTTTGTTGCTTGATCTCTCTCAATCATTTTGTCTCCATTAGTTTATGTACCTCTGAGGCAGCGTTAGCACACGAATGGTGTAGGAACAGGACTTGAATCCACAAGCCTTGCACGACTGAAAGGAGCCAACTCCTGAATCTACAGAACTAGCTTCTCCAACCCTTTAGTCAACAAGGGGTTTGCTTGAATCCACACGCAGCTAAGCACTCTTTAGCATAGAAAACACTCAAAGGGGAGAAACAACAGTTTCAACAAGATAACAGATTTCAATAATACTCATTATGGGGTACATGGGGGCATTATATAGGCCACAACAAGTGTCGAGTCGTCCATAATGACTGTACCCACGACAAGACAAGTCAAAACATTGAGAAAAGTAATTCTGAAAGCTTGGCAGAGATATCATGCAGATTATGGGGCCTATAGAAGCTGTCAAGAGATATTGTGTGGCTCAAGAAGACCCTGATGGGACAAAACAGAAGATGTGGAGCTCTAACAAGTTAGAGCAGAGATCCTGGCAAAAGAAGAATCTATCATAAGATCATGTCAGAAAAATCCTAGCAAAAGATCTTGTGAGAGAAAATTCTGTAAGAAGATCTTTGAAAAGTTCAAGTTTAGGGTTTTTATCTCGTTATTTTGATTTAGACTTCACCAACAATTTTTAAGAAATTTTTCCACGTAAATAGTCTATAATTAATATAGGACAAGTAATGGGTCAATACATATAGAGGTAGAAATCTAATTTAAGATTTTTTTCTGAAGCTTGGAATTTTATCTCGTTATTTTGATTTAGACTTCACCAACAATTTTTAAGAAATTTTTCCACGTAAATAGTCTATAATTAATATAGGACAAGTAATGGGTCAATACATATAGAGGTAGAAATCTAATTTAAGATTTTTTTCTGAAGCTTGGAATTTTATCTCGTTATTTTGATTTAGACTTCACCAACAATTTTTAAGAAATTTTTCCACGTAAATAGTCTATAATTAATATAGGACAAGTAATGGGTCAATACATATAGAGGTAGAAATCTAATTTAAGATTTTTTTCTGAAGCTTGGAATGAAGGAAGTGAGTTTAAAATTGAGATATATAATTTCTGAGATTTTATAAATATTTATTTAATTTATATAAATTCCTTTGTTCTAAATTGAATCATAATTATGAATAAAAATACTAAAAATATTTTTCGTAATTTTTAAAATTTTAGTTAAAACTAGAAGTAGGAAATAAATATTTTTTGAATTTAGTTAACACCAAATATTACAAATATCAAAAATGGGAGCTAAATATTTTTTGGGATTTTTGTAGATGTTATAAAATACTGAATATTGATTCTATTAATTTATGGGATTTTTTGATTTTTTGGAATATATATATAAAGTAAGAAAATTACCTTTTGCGGCTTTCCCCGGCGACGGCAACGGCAGAGGTGCGGTGGCAGCGGCGGCAGTGGTGGCGGTGTACCAGATGAGCTAGTGGTCCTTTTGTGGCCCTTATAGGGCTGGCCTTATTGGGTCACCCCACAAAGGTTCAGCCCAATCCGGCTAAGTCAAGACTTACCCAAATTGGCTAAGAACTAATGGGCTTGACCCAATATGGTTAGGACTTCGTCAATTTGACTAAGTCCTCCACTCTCCAATTTTTTTGCCCTAAATGATGGAATTCAAACAAGACTTTTTTTTGAAATTTGAAAGGAAGAATGAATAATGATATATAGAGACTGGAATGGATTTTAGAGATAGAAATAAACAGTTTCAGAGAGAAAAAATGACTGAAATGAAGAGATAGAGAGAGAAAATGAAGAGAGAGTGTAGAAGAAGTTTGAGATAAAATTTGAAGGGAAAATGAAGCATACTTTTGATGAAATTTCTAGAGGATGAACTAGGGATATGAATGACTCTAGAGAGAGAGAATGGGAAAACATGTATTTAGAGTGAGAAAAAGATGAATTTTAATGGTAAATGGATAGATGATGATGTGAAAATGGAAATCTAGGTTCCTAAAACCTCAATGCAAGCCTTTTGAGCCCTCAATGCTTTCTCGCAAGTATGGATCCTTATATTTTGCCAGGATAAGGCATTTTTTAATGTAAACAAGAGATGAGATTGAACAAAAACTTCAACAAACTTACATTATGCAGGTTGAACAACCTGGATTCTGAAATATGTCTTGTCCTGCTGGCCATCCACTTTCTAGAGCACATCTAGAATGAGGGAAAATGAGGTAGAAAACAGTATTTATATATTGGAAGAATTATTAAAATATCCCTTTAGGTATTTTATTTTATTTTCTTTTCTTGTAATCTGCAACTTCTTTCTTTGGAAGGCTTTTGAGAGCCCTATGGACAGGTCAAGTAGTGGCACATCTTCCTCTGATTTCTCATTTGAGGTCCTCAAACACCCTTTTTTCTCCTTTCAAGCCCCTTTTTGAGAATCATTAAACTCTCAAAAATTCTCTAACTCTTGAAGAATTGTATCTTCTTATTCCTGTGAATTTCTGCACATGTAAACTGTAGAATACTCATCAGTACAAAAACAGATTTAACTATTAAAGTCAAGAAGTTGAGTCCAACCATAATGAGCAAAAATTAGAATTTATAGCTTATGCATAAATATTTAATTGATTTAAATAAAAACATGATAAAGTCTGGATTAATAATACCATAATCATATAAAATGAATCTAAATATGCATTAAGTTGTCATGTTATCAATCTTGTCAGAGAAAATCCTGTCAGAACATCTTGTTAGAGAAAATCCTGTCCGCGGATTTTAAGGGGCTCTAAGTATTTTCTGTAGATCCTGTCAGTTCTAGAATAATCTCCTTCTTTGGCCACAAGTTGCTAATGGGCCTCTGAAAATGGGCTTTTGGGTTACATCAACATCTATCTCTACCGCTATCTATCGTTATCATTATCTATCTCTCGCTCTCTTCCTATATACCGTTTTCTATCTATACCTTGTTTGCATTCATAACATCATATCACCAATATGGCATCCATCACATTATTGACATCTGATAAATGTTTTATGTCTTCATCTTGGTGATATGCGACCCCCGTCTTTCTTCATGTCTTCATCATAGGCACGCCACTCCTGGCGTGATGGGAGATGTTATCTGAACCCTATTTTATGTAGAATCATAGATGTGAAAATAAGTAAAATTCAGGCTTAAGAAATATAATTGTAATGAAATAAATAGATGTGAAAACAATTTGGAAAAATTGTGGTTCACACCTCATGTCCACTTCTAAAATACTATTTAAGCTTCTATGTCTTGTATACATCTCTCCTCTGATATAATAATTATATTATACTTTCAAAAATAATGATTTCATGTCATTCATTGGATATACTGTAATAGTTTTCTTGTGACCTTTCTTCTTTCTCATATTTGTTATTATTCTATTATTCCCTAGGAAAATTTTTATGTAATAATATATACGTTTAACTCCTAAATAAATACACATGATCAAATTTATATACCAGCCTCTCACATATCTCTACAATATTAGTAAAACATCAACCTCCGACATAATACTAATGGCATCCTACACTTCTACTCTAATATTCACTCTCCCTCTACTAAATTCGTATCATTTCATTTTTGGGAAATGCGGCCACATCTCTAATTTTACATTTCATTTTTCATGCTATATTCATTATATAATATATCAGTTTTATGGGATGCTAGTGATGAAATCTATGAATACATGATCAGATTTGGTGAATGACGGTAAAAACATCGTATATAGATCATTAATCTTTTAGCATATGTTCTGAATATTCATATTCTAGAGTATGTGATGGCGCACACCATCAAGGATCGTCATCGACGTCATCCGCGCCCTGCGCCCGCGACGTTGAAGACCGGGTGACCTTGCTCCGGTTATCTTCCTCGCTTTCCGTTCTCTTTCTTTCATATTTTGTTTTATGCCGCCTCTTTCGTCCATTTTGTCTTGTTTTGTCGCCCCCACGACAGTCGTGTTTCGTTGTTTTCGCTAAGGGGATGTATCTCTCTATCCACCCCTTTTCCCCCTTGTTTCTTCCCCTAAATTCCCCTTCATTTCCCCTTATTTCGTTTAGTTGTGTCTTGTATTTGTTAAGGGGAGCCCATTTAGAAGGGCCCCCAAGTCGGACCCGTTATGGCCCACTTAGGGCCCGACTCTTCTCCCGTTATAAGGGAAGAGAGGGCGCCCTAGGTTAGCAGACCCATTTTTTTTCGTTTGAGGCATTTCATCGAACACAGGTTGGGGTCTCGTTCCTCGTTTTGAGAAGAACATAAAGAAGAGGAAGAAGAGGGAAGAAGAAGGAGAAGGGAGAGGAAGCAAAGGGAAGAAGAAGGAGAGGGAGAGGAAGGAGGAAGGGGAGTCGCCGCCGCCACCGCCGCGCGCCGCCCCCACACGCCGCCCCCACATGCCGCCGCCGTTCGCGCACCGCCCCGAGCGCCGCCCACCGTTCGAGCACCGCCCCACGCGCTGCCGCGATCGTGCGCCGCCGCGCGCGCCGTCGCCGTCCCGCGCGCGCCCGCCGCCCGCCGCCGCCGCGCCCCGCGCCACCCGCGCACTGTCGCCGCGCCGCCGCCACGCCGCCGCGTGCCATCCGCACCGCCACCGTGCCCGTCCGCACGCGCCGTGCCATCCTCGCCGCCGCCGCGCCTCCGTGCCGCTTGCTGCCGCACCGCTGTGCCGCCGCTCCGCTCACGCCCTTGCGAAGCTGTCGTTCCATGTCGCGCTCGCCGTGACCGCCGTCGTCCGACCACGGCTACATCACCGCCATGCTCACGACGTCGTCCCACCGCGCCGCTCGCCGACGACCACGCCGCCCTGCACCGCTCCACGCCGTCCGCGCAAAACCACCAACTCCGCTTGAAAGGCGCTTCGACGCCTAGACCCCTTGACGACCCATCTTTACGAGTCGCTCCGGCACTTTGCTGCACGTCGAGCCACCGTGATCTCTCCGGTGCCCCATCACCCGACCCGCTCCGGTACGCCAGTGACGAAGACGAGAACCTGCATCACGAGCCCCGTCGACGAGGTATGTCGTCCTCTTCCGTCGCTCGTTCTTTATCCTTTGCAGTATATTTTCGTCCCGTCCCCACCGCGCTCAGGCTAGGTAGGTGAGCAAGGTTAAACGAGAGAACTACGTCTTGAGTGTCCTACCGGTGCGGACGAGTACGTCCGTTACGTGCGAGCCCTGCGGATTGAGTCCGTTCGGCCGTAGACGCCTCCGTCGCTCCGACGAGGTACGAGAGGCCACCGTCGCCATCACACGACGACCCGTCCAAGCTTGGAGCTCGGCGCCCCTCGAGTCGGAGCCTGCACGTACGATATTTAGGTCATTCTGCATTCACGTAGTTACATACCCATTAGGGTACCGTCAGACGACAACATCGCCGCTCCCGATACGTATCCTTTATTGTCGCCGAGCCATCATACTCGGTGACGACGGGACGACGTTCTAGACGTACGTCCTGCATCAGTATGGCATCAAAATCTATGGGCGTAATACCACTAATTAGTCCCAACCATATGATGTAATTTACATGGGTGTTATTTTACAAAAAGTTCTCACCGATTTGATCAATATGAACCTCTGAATGACATTGTGATTAACTACCAATCATGTCGATTCATATCATGGTTTTGTAAGTTATCCTTACACTTGAGACACCAAAGATGTAAAGTATATGAAAGTGTTCCCGTACTATACATGATATTGGCACAGATGTTGAGCTGGATATCAAAAATACATTTTTGTCTTCCACCTAAACCAATATTAGGATATCATATGATGGCTAAACCAATATCCGGATATCAGTTGACAGGTAAACCAATACAATATCTTCAGTCATCCCAGAGATGCAGACATATGATGACATCATAATGACTAAACCAATGTCTGACTCATCCAACCCAAAGATAGAGACAAATGATGATATCGGATTGGATAGTGACACTAGATGACAGTTGCTACTGTACTAATATATGATATTGTTATGTGTTCAGATGTCATCAAATCTATCCGTATTTGGAATGGATGAGCATACTGAATATATATTTTTGGATATCGGTTCTTTTAATATTTAACATGATATCAGGATATCATATACCTTTACTTGGGTAATACATGACTAAAATTGACACAAGATACGAGTTTATAAACTACGTTGTGAACCTAGTTAGAACCAATGAGATTGTGAAAGCTTCAGCTGATTGGCGGGGACAGTTTCCAGTGATGAGCAAAATCAAGCTGGGGACAACATGAGAATGTGAGACCTTCTTCTTCCTTCACTCCTCATTCCTTTTCTACCTTCGTCTTGTGCTTATTTTTTTCTCCCCCTCCTCTTTCCTACTTCTCTGTCCTCCATCTCATTCCTCGTCTATTTCCTTTCTCCCTCCTCCACTCTTCATCCTCTGTCTACCTTCTTCTGCTAATTTTTATTCTCCCTCTTCTCCTCCTACTTCTCCATGGTCCTCGCCTTTCTCCTTCCACCTTCTTCTTCCACTTATTTTCCTTCTCCTCCTTCTCCTTCCTCTTCCTTTGCCTCCTACTTCTTCATCCTCCAACTCCTTCCTCTTTTCTCCACTCATTCTCCATCCACCTCCTTCCGTTTATATGTCTTCCGCCCCTCCTCTTTCCTCCTCTTCCTCCCTCTTTCCACTTATTTTTCTTCCCCCCTCCTCCTTCCTCCTCCTTTGCCTCCTCCTTCTCTGCCCACTTTTCCTCCTCCTCTTCCTCCCACTTTCTGCTTATTTTTCTTCCCCCCTCCTCCTTCCTCCTCCTCATTTTGCCTCCTACTTTTCTGCCCACCTTTTCCTCCTCCTTCCTCTTCCTCCCACCTTCTTCCATGTATTTTTCTTCCCGCTCGTCCTTCCTCTTCCTCCCACCTTTTTCCACGTATTTTTCTTCCCGCTCCTCCTTCCTCTTCCTTCACCTCCTCATACTTCTCCGTTCTCATCCTTTGCCTCCTACTTCTCCGCCATCTCTTCCTCCTCCTTCCTCCTCCTACTTCTACTTCATCCTTCTTCCTTTTTCTTCTTCTTCTTCTCCTCTTTCTTCTCATTCATCATTCTCGTTCGGCCTCCTCCTCTTTCTTCTCCTTCTTCTCTTCTTCCTCTCGTTATTCTTCTTCCTCTTGCCTCCTTCCTTTTCATCCTCATCATCCTCTTATTATTGTTATTATTATTATTATTATTATTATTATTATTATTATTATTATTCATCTTATCCTCTTCCTCTTGATGTTCTCCTTCCTTCTGTCTTCGTCTTCCTTTCGTCTTCTTCTCATTCCTCCTCTTTCTTCTCCTTCATCCTTCCTCTTCTTATTCTACCTTTTCTTCTTGATATAATACAAGAATGCCGGGATAGATGGCTGGTATAACAACACAATATGAACAGAATTCTTTAGTTGGCAGAATGTCATGCATGCAAGTATTTTAAGAAACTCGTTAACGAGAAATAAGAAATATGACTGATTTAGGTGAACAACCAGTAAAGTTTCAAAAGAATGAGGCAATCACGATAGACTCTCAATGACCCGCAAAATCACAAGAATACCAAGGCCGAAAGGAGTGTTTTACGGCTCAAGAATGTTTGCACTTTTATATCAGAAATCTAATCTTCTACCTCAATAGATATCCTACCCCTCGACACAAGTGGCTATCCAATGAAATTCGCATCATAGTTAACCACGGCGATAGAAGTGATAGGGAAAGACGACACTAAAAGAAGTAATAATACTGATATGCGCCAAAGAAGTAATAATAAAGACCAGGAGGTACCTGAATGCGCCAAAACTTACGTGTTGTAATTCCTCAATAATGATATGATTATTGTAACCTAGAGTGATGAGGAGTTGGATGTTGTGCAGATGCGCGGGCGAGCGGCTGGGCTCACACGCGGAGGGGAAGGTGTGTGCAGGTACAGGTGCGCGGACAGAGCACCGGAGCAAGAGGGATGCGGGCGTGTGAATGGCAGACCGGGCACACAGGCACCAGCAAGGTTGCACAGCAGGGCACGGATGTGGACAAGGCGTTGTGCCGGATGGATGAAGCGCTTGACCAGAATACGGCGTGCAGGTGAGCGCCGACGTGCTAGGTGCTGGGCACAGCGCGCAGGGGGCGTGGGCGCGCCAGGCGGGCGTGGCACACAAGCAAGGTGCAGGCGTGTGATAAGTCCAAAATGTGGCACATAAATGTACACATTTTAAGGTCATTTTGGACACATATCATATGTATTTTATCCAATTTTATAGGATTTTTCATTTCATACTAAATAGAGAAAATGATAAAATAATGCATTTTTAATGTTATTATTCATACATGTTCACCATATTAAAGACTACTTAGCAAAAATATGTTTAGGGCATTTTAATTTCTAATGCTCTATCTAGTATTTCAGTTTATAATTTTTCAGGAGAGAAGAAGTCAAAGTAAAAGAAATAGTTAATGAAAGAAAGATGTAAAAAAAGAAATAATATGAATGAAAAAAGAGGCTTTAATGGACCCGCTAAGGAGCAGACCTGGCATCGGGCTTCAAGCCATCAGCCAGGCCAACGAGCGTGGAGCACTCAAGTCGGCCAGCTGCCGTCAAAGCCCATGCTCTAGGAGCTCAGAGCGCATGCCCATAAAGCACATAGCACAGGCCCAAGGAGATCACAAAATAGAGGTATGTATTCTGTTTAAATTCGACTGAGAGAAACCATGAAACAATATATACTACTTCATTTTTTAAAAGTTTTTGATATGGGATGTAAATCCCATGTTATTTTATTCGCATCAGGCTGGCCCACAGAGTCAGAACATGATTGCTGCCCAATAGGCCATGATCTTAAGAAAATAAGAAGAAAAAAAGGAACTAGGCTTGGACCCAAGCTGGCCCAAAGCCCATGCCTTTTTGGGCCTATTTAAAGAAGCGGATATGATCTTAGCCGCCCAATCTTCTTGAAGAAGATTGGATGGTGGAGATCTATCTCTCCAAATTTGACTTCTCTAATTATTTTTTGTAGTTAACGCGGTTGCGAGACCCGTCTATGGGCAAATCAAAGAGAGCCACATGGGTGAAAAGCTGACAAAGCGCTGACTTGGCCCTGATGAGGCACTACGAGGGGTACACCTTTAATCCGAGTCCACGGTTGCGACGTAATCGCAGCCGTTGGACCAAGATGAACCTCATCAAACGGCCAGGGGCATTTACGTCCTCTTTTTCCCCTGGCCGGAGGCTGTTTCGGCTGGCAAGGGGGGACCATCAGACAATCCAATGGTGTGGAAAGATCACTAGGTCCATCTCCCTCAATCAGACGGCCTCTAGGGTCCCTCCTAGGTCGTTAAAAGGGGTTGAGACCCCCAATTTCAGTCATCATTCGACGTTAAACCATTGCGGCGGCAGAGATCCCTACCGAGTTTGGAAGCAAGTTGTAGCATCATGACAGCGCCGGCGGTTGCGAACAGCGAGGGAGGAGCCAAGGGAGCTCTCAAGAGGCTTGGATTTGCACCCGGACGGGCGAGGAGAACAAGGGACACTTTAAACCGAAGCTCGATGATGACGATCGGCGCCACCATGCTCGTCTTCAAATCAGGGCAATTCAGTTAATTTAAGAGTTTCCTCAGATAAATTTCATGTTTTCTATTAACTTAGAAGCTTAAATTCTCACTCAAACAAAATCGTGATCGTGTTTTAGTTGAATTCGGTACCGAAGACTCTCAGTGGCATTTCATCGAACACTTCACGTGTTCGACGATGGTTCACTTGACTTATATAAGTTCTACCTTATAAATCTTCTAAATTTTTTTGAAAATATATTTCCCCCATTATCGAACCTCTTTCGGGCATTCTGTCGAACATCTTGCGGTCGTTCAAAAGAATACCCCTCTTTGTTTTTTAACTAAAACAAAAACACAAAAAATTCTCTCTCCCTTCTCCTTCCGGTATTTCGTCCAACACCTAAGGGGCGTTCGACGAAGGACTCTGTTTTCTTCGATTTCTTCTACAAAAACTATAAAGAAAACTTATAAAATCATAATATCTTCTATACAATTATCTGATTTTGTCCATCTCCTGGGAATTTGGTTCAACACCTCTGAGAAGTTCAACTAATTCACCTTATATTTCATTAAATAGGCTACAGAAAAAATCTATATTAGGTAATATCCCCTATGATTATTAATGAATTATCTCTTCTTATTACCATTATCTTTAGTATTATTACTAAATTTTATTAACTAATAACTCAACTATTGAATCTACACCTAAAGGCCAGTCCCTGTGGAGACGACCTTACTCCAACGTATACATATTTGAGTAAGTTTCTACTTTTATAAAATTTATTTGACTGTAGGAAAATTAAAATTACAAAAAAAATTAAAATAATTACACAATTTGCCTTCGTCAACGCACTCAGCAAACGGGTGCGCGCTGGTGGGACACGGCCACATGCGGCGGGGCGTGGATGCGCAGATGAAGCTCGGTCGCACGGCAAGATTTAGGCAAACACAGCGGCAGGTGCATGGCGGTGGGCAACGACGACATTGGCAGCAGAGGCAGTCTCACCAATAATGTTCTTGACAACGGTGGAGGCAGCAGCTGTAGAGGCGTCGACCAAAATCCATGAAGATGCGACCAAGATGATCAATTCTTGCGGATATGGGATGTAATAACAAACCAAGAACCCAATTCTTGAAGGGGCTTCAAGAAGACTGGGCGTGGAGGAGATCAGTCGGCGGCGGAGCAATCCACGTAGTGATCTCAAAGTGGGTGGTGTGGACGATAATGAAGGATCACGTTCTCCACTCTCTCTACATCTCTAACTGCTATCTACCCTCTCTAAAGACAACAACAAGAGATTTTCAAGCTTTTCAATTTCGCAAATCCTACCTCACTTGAGCATGCCATCCCCTTATATAGGGAGGATGAGTGCCAAGTGGATGACACTTGGGGAAGAAACAGTCACGAGACAAAGTTCCCCTAGACAGGCATTACAACGAGGAAAGAAAGATTAATGGATGAGGCCCAACACATAATGGCCCAGTCCGATTGTCCAACGAAATTAAAAAAATATAACAAAATAATATGGAAAACTTACGAATGATTTTTAGCCGAATACTTGAAGTCGGGGTTACGAGCATCGGCACGAGCGGCTCGGTGCGGTTGGACTCGTCCCATGTCGGCGTTGACGCAATGGTTCCCCATCATTTCTCTTTCTCCTTCCTTCTGTGTGTCTTCTTTTTCTTCTTTTCATCTTCCTCCTCCTTTCTCCTCTTCTCCTCCCTCTTTTTTCCTGCTTCCTTTTCCTCTTTGTCTTCCTCCTCGTCTTCCCAATCTTATTGTTTTCTTTTCTTATTCTCCACTTACTCCTTCCTTCTTCTTCTCCCAATTTTTCTCCTCCTCCTCCTTCCCCCTTCTCCTTCTTATTATTCCCCTCTTCCTCTTTCTCCTTTCTCTTTTTCTTCTTCTCTCTTCTTTCCTCCATCTCCTTCTCCCCCGATTTCTTTCTGTTCTTCACCTCCTCCTCTTCTAATTCTTATTATTACCCTTCTCATTCTCCTTTATATTTCTTGTTCATCTCCTCCTTTTTCTCCTCACTCCATCTCCTCTTTCTTCCTTTCCCTCTTCATATTACTCTCCTTCTCCTTCCTCCCTTTTGTTATTCATCTTTTTCACCTCCTCCTCCTTTGATGCAGGACGGACGCGGTCGATGTCCTGCGGCGGGAGCATGGGCCCGTTCGTCCCTCTCAAGGACGTTCATCTTGGACGGCACGTCCCGCCTTGTCGGTGGGAGTCCCGAAAAGGTCCTATGAGGGGTCTCAATTCGTAGAAGCCGAGGGTGACCGTTCTCCACTCGGTCAACGCCCACGCGGTCGTCGTAGAGGCATTGGTGGGCCAGACGATCGGTGGGCGGATAGGTTCAGCCTGCCGGATGACGAATACGGCGGCAAATGATACAGCGGCTTACGGCAGCCGGCCGAGCGCGCGAGCAGCGCGAAGCGCGGCGGCGGCAGCGAGCGGCGCGGGCACGATGGCGGCGCGGGCGCGGCGGCGGCGCGCGGCGGCGGCCCGTGGCGGCGCGGCCCCAGGCGGCAAGCAGCTGCCCCGCGCGGCGGGCGGCTGTCCCGCAAGGCGGGCTGATGCGGTCAATAGCGCGGGCCGTGGAATTTCCACTGAGCGAGCACTAAATAGCCGAATGGAACTGGATGCGGGAGTGGAGGGAATACCTCGCTCTGCCTTCGCGGCGAGCCCGACTCACACACTACCGCTAGGCGGCTAGCGCGTCTTCACGACGAGAGCCCGTTACCCCTGGTTTCTCACCCACAAGATAACAAAAGGGAATGTTTTCAAAACAAGGAAAAGTGTTCGATGCGTCCCACTGCATGGGAACGCTCTATTTATCGACCATCAGGGGCCGTCCAAAAGAAGAGAAAATAGACCGCCTAGAAGTAGGAATATTCGACCGGTCGGGCCGTTGGCTTCGCCAGGCGCTGCGGACGCTCTGCTCGTCCTTCGACCTTGGGCAGGACGAACTCTTCAGAACCCGTACGAGCCTTGTCGGCGCCCCAGACTTCCTGTTTTGACCCTGTGAGGCTTCCCCTCTCAGCGACCAACTCTGGATCAACGGCCGTAGGTCCTCTTCGATCTGCGAGACCCGTCACGGCGGCTGCCCGGCGCGGGGGGGCAGCTGCCCCGTGCGACGGGAGGTGTCCCGCGTGGCGGGCGGCTCCCCGTGCGGCGGGGCTGCCCCTTGCGGCGGGCTGCCCTTGCGAGGGCGGCTGCGCCTTGCGAGGGCGGCTGTGCCTTGCGACGGGCGGCTGCGCCGCGTGGCGAGCGGCGCTCGTGCGTGGCGGCGGCTCCGCGAGAGCGGCGGCCCGTGGGCGGCGACAGGTCTGGAGACCCAGATTCCCGGCGGCGGCTGCGGCGGCGCGCTGCGGCGGCGCGCGCTGCGGCGGCGGCTGCGGCGCCTAGGGTTTCGTCGGTGAGGCCGGACGGAACAGGGGTGGGCAGGACGGGCGGCCAGGTCGGCCCCATTCCGTTCCGCCCAACTCTCTCTCACCCTCTTTCTCTTTTCTCTCAAAACGGAACGGGATCCTTTCTTTTCCAAAAATTCAAACTAGACTTAGGGTAGAACGGGGGCCTCTCCGTCCCTTATGTAGGGAAGGTAATGGGCCCTAAGGAGGGATCATAAGAGGGGGAACCCATTAGGAAAGGGTCCCCTCTTAAGCCCACTAGTACATAGTTTATTTTAACATGAAAATTTAGCTAAACCTAGGAATTAAACTAGATATTAGAGGAAAGAAAATACCTAGATAACTGAGGGCTACGCCATCAACTCTCCCCCTCTTGGAGAACTCGTCTCCGTCGAGTTTGTGGAAGACGGATAACCTGTGGCGGACTTGAAGAGGTCTTGGTGGAGTGAAGGCCTCGTGCGATAGTGTCTGCCTTTGTAGCTGTCGGCGGCTGCGCTTAACAGCACGGCAACGGCGGCATCGGATGAGGCAACGGCGTCTCTCGCGGCGGCCTCCATCGTGCAGCAGGTTGCATTCCCTGGCAGCTTTGCCCACGGGCGTTGTTAGCAGCAACGACTATGGCAACGGCAGCTCTCCTCCATTAGCAGCGGACTCGAAGGGCGACGAGCTTCGTCAAGCCCTTCTTGCATTTACTCCTCATTATTCTTCTTCTCTTGCTCCTCATTCATCATCATCTTCTTCTTCATCTGATTTGCCACCTCCCCTTTCATCCTTCACCTCCCCTTTCTTCTTTCCATACTGTAATTTATCATGTCTTGTTTTTGTAATCATGACGATGGGTAACTATTATCAATGGTCATATCTATGTTTTACACTAATTTTATTTTGATTATTGAGTGTAATTTGTACGCCTATTTTATTTTATCATGTGTTAGATTTTTACAAAAACTTGGACTATTATCCTGGTTTTTAGAGTTTTTAATTATTTATATCACTAATATTTTTCCAGTACAAGTAAATGCATCGATATTACACACATTACTATATAATGTTGATCACCCTCATTTGTAGTGCTCAAGAGAATGACTGCATTTGGAAGTTGTGTACTGCCTTGAGTCACATCTGGGCTGGGACCCAAGATTATCAGGATATAGATAGCGGAATATCTTGTGATGACTAAAGTCATTCTCACCAATTGGTGATGATTATTATGCATGTTTATTATGTCGCAAGAAGGGATAGCACAGTCAGAGGAAAGCGATCCAGCAACAACAGGACATGAACACTAATGCCTTTTTAAGAGAATGCCGAGATCGATGGCTCGTATTACAACGCAGTTAGAACGACGAGATACTAAATGGTAGTTATGTATTCGTGCAAGTGTTTGTAAGAAAGCCCCTCAATGAGCAACAAAATATATCTTCGGACTAAGTGAACAATCCACTAAATTCTCTAAGGAGGGAATGAATCAAGATAGACTCTCAATGACCCTTGAGACCACTAGAACACCTGTGATGTAAGGAGCATTTTACAGATCGTGGTTGTCGGCAATTTAATATCAGAAAATTTAATCTTCTATCACAATGATTATCCTACCTCCCGACAAGATGTGGCTATCCTATTTAATCAAACGTCGAGTAAACGGTAGAGGAACTGATAGGGGAAGACGACACTACAAAGACATAATAATACTGGATTAAAAGGGAGAAGACGAAGGTAAGACCTGGCAAAAGGCAACTGTTGGGCCTCAAATAATTGATGATGTGAAAACCGAGCATGATGCATGTATGGCTGGAAGGGGTGGCGCGTGTATGATGCGGTCAGCGGCAGGAGATGCGTGGACAGACCAGGATGGCGAGCGAGGCAGGGGCGGCGTGAGGAGGGGCACGACACACGGTAGATGTGCAACACACGATGGGGTACAGCGCACAGCGGGGTGTAGCGAACAGCAGGATGCTGCATGCAGCAAGGTGCGGCACGCAACAGCGTGTCACGAGCGACAGGCTTGGCGCTCGATAGGGTGTGGTGGGTGGCGTGCAGCTTGCAGCTGGCACGGCTATCCGTGGGCGCGACACATAACCGGTGAGGCGCGCGATGGTGCGCAGCACACAGTGGGCGCGGAGTCAGGGGGGCATGACGTGCATCGGGCACAACAAGCAACGGTGTGTGACGTGCAGCGCTCAGTGGGTACGGCTTGCAGTGGGTGCGGCGCACAGCGGCGGCAATGGTGTCGGTGGCGGCAGCAGCAACGACGGCAGACAAGACTAGGAAACAGCACGCACCAGCGGCAATATAGGCCAGAATCCCTTCAAGACTTAGCCCAAAGGTGGATTTTTGATGATTCTTGTGCGAGTAACCGATACGACTTCAGGTTTCTTGAATCATGATTCTTCCAAGAAAGTTGGGGCGTGGAGGAGACCAATCAGCGATGAGATGAATCATGGAGAGATCTCAACATGGGGCGAGACATCGATGAAGATCCATGATCTCTACTCTCTAGAAATCTAACTGTTGTCTAAATTCTCTCTAAGACACCAAGAACGAAACTTTCAATCTTTCAATTTTCAAAATCCTACCTCGCTTGGGCATCACATCCCCTTATGTAGGGAGGATGAGTGCCCAGCATATGATCATAGGGGAAGAAACTGTTGTGAGACAAAGTCCCCCCCTTAGACAAGCAATTCAAAACTTGTGCTTCTATGCCCTTTGTCCATTTTTCATAATGTAGCATTCAAGGATCTATGTTGTTATGACACACATGTGGACTTAGACCCTGAAAGTGTGAACCTTATGAAGCAATGGACAATCCAAATGCATGAACGCATGAAGGAAGGGTTTGAAGAAGCCAGGGGATAATGTCCACCAAGTGTCGCTCGTCTTTAGAGTATGACTGGCCTTTTACGCTTCACCTTAAATTGGGTGGATCATAAGTGTGTATATTGGGAGTGATTACTTCCCGTTCAAGAGCTCGTTGGCAAGCTCAATAGCAAGAATATGGCATCCATCATTGTCCAAATTCTAGAAACTGTGGACTACATTTGAAGGTCAACATATGAAAAACATTTTCCCCCCTTAAGTCAGAATTAAGATTTTACACATAACATCTATTTATACATGTTTATATTGTGACCGCTAATAAAGATATTGGGTTCTAGAGGCCTTGACATGGATGAATAAATAAAAACAACATGTAGCTGAAGACTTTTGCCAATCGAACGGCATCAATAAAATTATTAAAATGAGTACCTTACACGAATCGCATCCGTGGTTTCTTGGATCCTGGTATGAGACGAATCAAGCTGCTCACGTGTGCGGCATCTAGATATATCAACGCGGTCCTTGGCACGTCGGATCTCCTCCTTTCTCATTGACGAGCCCCATTCTTTCTCCGTCGACATCGTTACGTCATCCCGATCACATCGGGAAGGGAGAGGGGGTGTTGGGAGAGTGGAGAACAAGGGGAAAGGCCCCTGAACAACTAAGGCCTGGGTGAATTTCATTCAGGGCCTTCCCCTATTTATACTAAGTGGGTATTTTCATAAAAACCCCCAAAACATAAGTATATCTTCCGACGTCCAAACAACACTTTGCGTGTGACCCTAGGCACACGTACCAGTCTAGTTAACGACTCCCGTAGCCCAATAACCTTTATTGGCCTACCAAATTAATTAACTATATCATCATATAGATTAATTAATGTCAAATCAATTTAACCCAATTGATAGGTGGAGACTCTAACACGTGGGTTGCCAAGCTACACCTCGTGTCCTAGAAGATACAAAGGAGTGTGTATCGACTCACTGATGGAACCTGTTCATCATCGGTTACCGTGTATGTATAATCCCTCATCCACTTGATTCTTCTTGGATGGCTTAGGGTATGGTCAACTGTCAAATCCTAATCACTCATCCAAGTTAGTACTGATGTACCCAAACTAAGACCGTTTAGAATCCCATGATTAAAGAGTCCTTGGACATAGGCAAAGTACAACCATCCATTGATGGCGCAGCCCCAGAAACATCTTTGGAGATGTCATCGACGTCCCCGACAGTACCTGCAGCAGCCCTGGAAACGTCTTCGGAGACGTCACCGTCGTCCTTGACAGCACCACCCGTACGTGTTCAGCCCGCTCGGGAAGCCAAGGCGACGGTACGCACACCTGGATTCAAGTATTCCGGGTAACGGACTCTTTATCTTTGTCTTTACGTCTTCGTTTGTTCTTTATTTTCAGTCTTGATCTTCGTCGTTGTTGTTTTCTCACGCGTCATGAACAGGTGTAAGGAGGGAGGTGCGACCTTATAAGGATCTCCCCTCCCCCCCTTCTTGTTTTCGTCTTCATTTTCCTTGGTCTTCTCGTCGTTTTCATGTCCTTAGGTCTTAGGGTTGTTTTGATTCAGTTCAAGGTCATTTTGGTCTAAGAGCCCCCATACCCCCCCCCCACCATATAACGGAAGGATGGGTGCCCTAAGGAGGATTATCTCTCCTTGAATTTTGATAGAAGAAAGAATGGTTCTCGTTGAATATTAGGGTTTCGATCCTTAGAGAAGTGGAGAGGAGGAAGAAGGGAGAAGGAAGAGAGAAGAGGGAGCAAGAAGGGTGGAGGATCGCTAGGACGGTCGGCAACGTGCCGCCAGCGACCCACCCCTACCTTCCCCCGCGCAGTAGTTGCCGCCGAGGTAAACCTTCGACCGGAGTCAGCCGCCATCGTCGACGCCGTGCGTCCAGCCACGAACCCCGCTGGTGCAACTCTGCCAGGAAAGCTAAGACGAAGGGGAAGGGGGAGGGAGATCCTTATAAGGATGAACCTCCTTCCTTACACGTGATCAGGACGGGGCCTAAAACGACGAATGACGAACGAAAATTAAAACGACGAACGGAACAAAGAACATAAAGATGAAAATAAGGTGTTCGTTACCTGGGATACTTGAATCCGGGCGTGCGTACCGTCGCCTTGGCTTGCCGAGCAGGCTGAACACGTATGGCTGGTGTTGTCGAGGACGACGGTGACGTCTCCAAAGACGTTTCCGGGGCTGTTGCTGGTGCTGCGCCATCAAATGGGCACATGGTGCGTGTTGTTAATGTGTGCCCAACCCTTCTGATTCCTCTTTGTTCATGTGATGCTAACAAATGCTGTTTGGCGACGTGAAATTGCAAAGATCGTAAGCATGAAATATGTCTTGCCTGAAATCTGCATGATAAGAGGGGAGGAAAAGTCTATTATGTGTTTTATGCATTTTGCGCGTTTCATCATACATATTTGCTCTGATTTTCATCCAGATCTGGAAACAAGACAAGCTATATAATGGAATGAGATAGAGTCCATATTTCTGTTTATTTAATTGCCATTTGTTCAATTTTAAACTTTTTAATGATAATGTGTTTGGAACTGATGGATAGAATCCAACAAAACAAGATATGTTCTTTTATTAGACATAGTGATGAGACAAGAACTTTTGTTCATTCACCAATGTGTGAATGAACACCAACACGAGAGGAGGAAACCTGATGGGGGAACATCGTGCCAACACCGACACAAGATGAGCTCTACCACACCGATCAGCTCATGCCGATGCCCACGACCCCGGATTCAAGTATCCGGCATGACGACTTGTGTAAGTTCTCTTCATTATTTGGTTTTAGTTGTAATTTTTTGAACAATTGGATTGGGCCGCTGTCTTGGGCCACGTCCGTCATTTCCTTTTTGTCAATATAACGCTCGTAAAGAGGAGGACCTCATCTTGTGACATTCTTGTCCCATTTGTTTCTTTTGAGAAGATAGTTAGATTTCTTAGCGTGAGATCGTGGAGATCGTACCTTCGTCTTCAATCCGTAAACATGTCAAGATCACTCCGTGTCCGCCGATCGACGAAAGGTTCTTGTTACTTTGTTCTTGGGTGATCATTTTCAAGGCCTGCGTTTCTTGGCGGTTACTCAACAAGAAACACAAAGAATCGCTGGGGAGGCTTGGTTTGTCGCCTCGTCTTCTTTGGATCATGTCCCCACGCCGTTCACCTATGGCCGATTCGTGCCCACCGCCCAAAGCCGCCGCTGCACCACCGACTTCGCCCTCTTACCGCGCGCCCGCGTGGGCCTCAGCTGCCCGCCGCTCGGCCGCGCACCCGCGCAGTCTACGCCGCCCTCCGGCAGCACCATCTTCCCACGCACCCGCGGAGGTTCTGCCACCCGCCGGCGCGCCCATTGTCGTGCACCCACGCCAGCCTCGCTGCCCACCGGGCTCACCCCTTTTGCCGCGCGCCCGCGCGGACCTCAGCCGCCACCGCCCTGCCGTGCGCCCATGTAGTCCACGCTGCCTGCCGGCAGCGCCATTTTGCCGCACGCCCGCACAGGTTCCGCCGCCCACCGGCGCTCCCGTTGCAGTGTGCCCACATCAACCACGCCCCCCGCCGGCTGCACCTTTTGCCGTGCGTCCGTGCAAGGCCACGCCGCCCGCCGGCCGCGCCATCCCTAACAACCTGCTCACCGCTCACGCCACTCCTCAATCGCACCTTGCGTTGCCCGTGTCCGTATCAACCGGTGGTCCTTGGTGTCTCTCAACAAGTACCTGCGGAAGGATTATTCCAGGTTCTAGTTTTGATTCCCCCCTTATCTTTTCAGTATTATTACTTCTTATAGTGCCGTTGTCCCCGATCTTTTCCTCTGCTGACCCCTCTATCAATATCGCGGAATAGGATAGCCACCATTTTTGAGAGATAGGATATTCTTGAGATAGACGACTAGATCGCTGGACTTAAAGGCGAAACTCCAACGGGCCGTAAAATGCCTCTCCCGTCGTAGACGTTCTAGTAGATTCTTTTGGCTCATCTAGAGTCTATCCGGATCTACTCCCCTCTTCGAGGACTTACCGAATTGTTCACATTAGCGGTCCATTCTTATCACTCATTAGAGTTTCTTAACATCGCATAATTCATAGTCATTAATATCTTCTATCGCGCATCACTGTGACGTAATACGTGCCGTCGACCCCTGCTGTCAACGTATTACATCAAAACCCCTACTGAAAAATGTTCACAAAACGTTCGTGAATAGGCAAATCGTTCACAAACATTTGGCATTCTTGAGGAAAAGAACCCTTCCCTCTACTTGCCAGGCCAAACCCTCAAGGTATGAACATACACCACTAGATAAAGTGTGTTTCCAGGCCATTTCCTGGTATAAGGGTCACATGATGTGTTACTTATGTGTGCCCAACCCTTGTGATTCCTCTTTGTTCATGTGAGCAGGCAAACCGTTCACACCCAGTTGGCATTCCCAAGGAAAAAAAGCCAATGCATAGGTGATGACGAGGATGGTGGAATGGATTAGAGCTATGCATCATCCATCAAGTCGACGCTTGCACAGCTGTTCCCACATCAAGATCACGTCACCCTATCAATCAAATATGTGTTACAAAGCTACCTACTAATGACTCACGTATCAAATGATGCTCTGTTATGGTGGAAAGGTAATTCCTAAGAATATTGTTTTGGTCTGAGACTTCGTATTTGTAAGTCTAGTGCACTAGTAAAAAGATGCGTTTCAGTTTGCCGTGGAATTTTCAAGTACAAACATTCAAGAAGTTTGGCCGATATTAAAAATTTGTGGTTGATGATATTAAAAATTTGTGGGTGAGACCATCGTATTGAAAGAGGAACATGGCCAAGCCTTTGCTTGAAATTGAAAAAATCAAATTTTTGGAAGGAGACTTTGATGAAAAAACTTGACAAGAAGGATGCTATACTCGTATTTAATATGAATTTATTTAGATTTTCTTTATACTACAATATTTCATACATAGATTATTTTCCTTTCATTGTGTTTCTAGGTACCACAAGGTATAGACATCAAAAATGATATGGACATCGAGTAGAGAAATAGTTTATCTTAATATTCCCGGAAGGCTGATATGGCGCCTGAAACATTATCCTATTTTACAACAAACTCTTGGATGTTTGGATGTTTTCATTTGACATGTATAGACTGTTTTTTTGAAATATTTTTTTACGTACATGGAAAATGAATTATGAAAAAGCATGTAGGATGGATTATACTATAGTTAGTCTGAAAGGCTCACTCAATGTTGGTGGTGTCATGGGTTCACTAGAGTAAGCATGATCTCAACATCAATGCATACTGGGTCGTAGTTGATGGCGCAGCACCAGCCGCATCCCCAGAAACATCTTCAAAGATGTCACCGTCGCCCCCGACACCGCCAGCCGTACATGTACGCACTCCCGGATTCAAATAACCCGGGTAACGGACATTTTACCATCATCTTTACATCTTTGTTTCGTTCGTCGTTTTAAACATGTCAGGGTCATGTGTAAGGAGGGAGGTTTGTCCTATAAGGATCTCCCCTCCCCCCTTCCTTATCGTTCCCGTGTTCTTCTCCATCGTTTTCATGTCCTCAAGGTCATAGGTCTAGCTTTGTCCTTTGTTTCATGTTGCTTTTGGTCTAATGGGCCACCCATATCTCCCCCCCTATATAATGGGCCCTAAATTGCACCCTCCATTGTTTTTGAAAGAATTATTGTTTGATACGCACGTTGGGTCACCTTGCGAAGAAGAAGGAGAGAAGGAGCAGAGGCGAAGAAGGAAGGAGGGGGGGAAGGAAGAACGTCGGAGGAGATAGCCCGCCGCCACCTCAGAGTCGCTGCCAGCGTCTTTTATGCCGCAACTCCGCCCTCGGCCCGGCCGCTGGTCACTACGCCGCCGCCGCTCGTGCAAAGCCGCCGCGCCACGCGTGTTGCGCCGCACCGCGCTGTCGCCTACGACATCACGCCGCCCCGCGCCGTCGTCCCGCTCGCCTGACGCCGGAAGCCCGCGTTGCCGTGCCACCATTGCACCACAGCTGAACGTGGCCTGCGTCATGCGCGAACGTGAGCCGGATCAACAGCCTGCGCCGGTTCCATTGTGCTTGCGCCCGTCCTTGACGACCATAGTCGAAAGCCATTGGCCGGCCAGTACCTCCAGCCCGCTCCATTCAACTTCGACGCCGCCGTATCCCTCCGGCCCGGGTCACGACCGTCGCGCCCGCGCGGCCTAGTACCGTCTCCCTGCACGTTCCCGTCGTGCACCCACGCGCCGGATCACGCCGCGCACTCGTGCCCCGCCTTCTACGACGCTCTGCCGGGCCGAGTGCGCTGCGCCACACTGCACTCCCGGCACCGCGCCTGTTGCTGGCCTGTCCCGGATCCGCAGTCCACCCGTCCGACGCCGACCAACTGCCCCTGAACCGCTCCGAGAACAAGAAGACGAACCCCTGGACGACGATAAGGTACGGCGCTCCGTCCCGTTTCTTATTTCTTGCAGTATATTTTTGGTTGCCTCCACCGCACTCGGTTAGACGTAGGTGAGCGTGTAAGGTCGAGTGAAGAACTGTTAACTTTGAGCGTCTTACCCGTTTGGTACGAGTCGGGTCCGCCCGCCCCGTGCGAGCACCACCCAGCAGGAGTCATCCCGTTCGATGCCTTATCGTCCCCATTCCTCCGGACGAGGGTCAGAAGGTCTGATTACTGCCTCTGGGCAACTCCATCGACGCCCGAGTGTCGGCACCCCACTTGCTCGTCGGCAACTGCACGTACTAAACCCCTCCCGCGCATTTCATCGTAGGTCATCCTAGGAGGAGACCTGTGTCGGGATGACTACCCCGGAGTAGACGTCGGGCATTGTTGCACTCGACACCGAGACCCATGCCTCGGTGACGGCAGGACCTCGTCCGCGACGTTGTCCTGCATCAGCAATGTACGACTTCTCCAACATAGACAACAAAGCAACCCAGAATATTTTATGTTATCATTGTCAGCTCATGTACTAAACCTTCCAGTGACCATGACAATGGTGCATGAGCAGTGAACAATGCCACTATGGGTGATGGACATTCATTCTTCTTCAAGCAGATTGCACTAATTGGGATAAGTACCAAGCACATCCTTGCCGAGCTCCTTTACATGGCACCAACAGACTCCATGATTGAGCCCCATATCCTGAATAGGCATGAAGAGAAATAGACTCCATCAGGTGGAGTGACACCATATTGTGGCACCGTTACAACTTCAAATCGACAATGGTCACCTCAGTCCAACGTCAAGTCAGCCGCTTTGCATGTCCACAACTTGCCTTGTTACAATGTTAAACCAAGAACACGGGGCAGCAACAGATGGCTCATCGAGTGAACCACTATGTAGCCTCAATCACACTCAAACTTTCCCACCATCTTCCATGGTATCTAGCTCTACTCATGTTTTAAAAACTCCATTGACTATGCAGGGTTTATACTTTATACTTTGGGCCTGAAACCATCCTTCATAACATTTCCACTGAATACATGTTTCATAACTTACAATGCTTAATTTTATGTTAGTCTTGATGAGATTATTGAAATTAGTGATTTAAATCTGTAATTATAGATTAATGTTTTACGTTTTTACCATTACTTATATTTATAAATACTATGTAAATAGTATTTTTCAACTAATTATTTTCTTCAAGAAATGATTGCTAAAGTCAAATTCTAATTCAACAGTAATATTGATGAAATTACTGATCTAAACCATTAATTTTAGAGTAAATTTTTACAATTAGACCATCACTAATATTTCTAAACACTATCTAAATTCTATTCCGTCACTAATGATTTTTCCTAAGAGTAGAAAGCAAAATCCTAAATCTATGCAATATTAATATCGATGAAATTACTTGTATATCTGATTTAAACCATTGATTTTAGAGTAATACACAACAGTTGAGAATTACTGATATTTCTAAACATTATCTAAATAGTATTCCCAAGTAATGATTTTTCCCAAGAAAAGATAGGTAAAGTCAAACTCGAATTGAATATTAATGTTAAAGAGATTTATTCTATTTTTAATTTAAACTATTAATTTTAGAGTGATACTTTTGCAGCTGACGATTACTTCAATTTCCAAACACTATCTAAACAGTACTTCTCAACTAATGCTTACTTTATTTCCAAGAAAAGATAGGTAAAGTGAAACTCGAATTGAATATTGCTGTTGAAGAAATTTATTCTATTTTTAATTTAAACCATTAATTTTAGAGTGATACTTTTACCGCTGACGATTACTTGAATTTCGAAACACTATATAAATAGTATTTCTCAACTAATGATTACTTTATCTATTCAATTTTATTTCCAGAAAAAGATAGCTAAAGTCGAATTTCCCTTTTTTCCAGCGAAGCGTCCGAGAACGAACAGACATTCGTGGAAGAACTATCTATGTTCGTTCGGTGACGAACAACGAATTTCGCAGCCCTAATTTCTACAACTGGCGTGGCTCTTCCTGAGTTCGTACGACACTCTTCCACTTCACAGATCATTGCGAAGAGGAAGTCCGTGTTCGAAATCGTAAAAAAAGCCAGAGAAAGTATCAATTCAAGCTAAGGAGACCCGTCGTTCTGGGGATTGGGTTGTTTTTGAATCGCTATGGAGTGCGCTGCGAAGGGGAGCGTTGCATCTCGATGCACCAGACGGTTCGCCCAAAGGTCTTGCCCTGGCTGCTCCGCCGTCTCGTACTGCTCCGTCTCCCACCAGGTTGGGCGTTTATTCAATCGTACGAATGAAGATATGTTCTCCAGTTCGGCGTTTTTTCTAGCTTTCTCTGCCGCGATTGTTGAATTTAATCGATTTGCTGTCTGCTCACTTCTGATGGGATGTTCTCTCGATTGCTCTTTCTGGTAGGTCTCTCACTGGACTCATCATAAAGAAGAATGTGCTAGACTCAAACAGCAGCTGCTTCGTGCTAAAGTCATGAACGATTTTCCATTTACCTTTTGTGCGAGGAATACATCTTTGGTATCTCATGTTTCATTAGTCTTACCGCTGAACTTTTTTTATTTTCTTCTGATGTTCCGACTCCATATTTAATCTGCATGAGGATGATTCTTTTCTTACACGCTTCAGTTTTTATTTTCTCCATTGTTGTTGGACTTCGTTTGCAGCTTTTCTTCTGTATTTCTTTGTCTTCATTTTATTGTTTACTTCCTATATTTTTTTTCAAAATTTTAATAGTCGGTGAAAGTAGATCACTGGAAACTGAGGTATCAGCTTAGTATTCGGAGGTTATAATTAAAAGATATTTTATAAAATCTTATATTTCTGTTCATAATAAATTGTATTTGAACAGAAATAAGCACTAGAAATTCCTTGTGTTCATAATAAATTGTATTTGAACAGAAATAAGTACTAGAAATTCATTGTGTTCATAATAACTTGTATTTGAACAGAAATAAGCACTAGAAATTCCTCGTGTTCATAATAACTTGTATTCTGAGAAGAGAGAGGGAAGGCACGCCAACAGAAGGAGCCAATTGCCTCGGAAGCTCTAAAATAAGCACAAGAAATTCCTTATTTTCATTTGCCTCTATCTGCCTCAAATAGGCAAAAAGGATATTACAATTTTGTGGAGAGCACTGTGCTAAAGTAGTAAATGATGTTTTTATCCCTGTTGTCTGACAGCCCCGTCAAGCTGGTAATTTAGTTGATGTCATCTTGAAGTTTGTGAGCAAGCTAGAGAAAAACGAAAAAGGATAACTTACCAATGATGTGGCACCTCTGTTGATGTGACAGTGCCCCCTGATGTGGCGGTCCTTGCTGACATAGCCCGTTTGATGATTTTGCCCACCTGATGAAGTTGGCTACCTGAGGACATGGCTTGGCTGCTGACGTGACTTACCCATTTTCACATCTTGTCCTCATTAGCAATTTCTGATGACCAGGTGCTGCTGCTGATTTGGTACAGTAACACACAGCTATTACAGGAAGCTATGCGTTTGATGACTTCTGATGCCTTAGCATTCCTCTAGAATTCTTTAGGGTGCTCTCTGAATAAGCCACCATCAACCAAGTTGGCACACTGAGTCACTTCATCTGTGGCCATACCCATGGTCAACATCACAGTTGTACTCTTGGTCAAACCCACGGCCTTCTCTGCGATCATACCGATGTTGTGTCTCCAGAGCCTCTTGCTCTTTCTGGGCATCTCCTGGCTGCTGAGCTAGGCTGGAGCTAGAGGCTCCAAGATGGGCCCCAACAGGCAAACCCACCTTGGGCAAGCCTAGTTCCATCCACATCGTGACATTCAGTGACACGCGCTGAAGCCGCCATTCTATCTCTAGTTCATCCACATCTGCAACCTCTTGAGGTACCAGAGCATCTTCCTCTCCCTGCTGATCTTCCTTGGCTTTAATCAGGGACTGCAGTCTTTTAGAACTGTTATTAGGCCCAAATGTCTCATTGCACTTATGACATAGACCTTTCTCTCACCATGGCTGGAAACTCTTTCCCCGTCAACATAATTTTCTTTTTGTACGCTCGTGTCTCAGACTTTGCTTGTTTTGCTTATAATATGGCCGTAGGGTGGGTCCCCTCCTGATCCCTCAGTGTAAACTGCACAAGTAGAGCTTCCTTGGGAATGTGAGCCATCGTTAGGTAGCTGTCCCTCTCTATGGGTGTGACTTTCACAGGCCTGCGAAAGAGTGTTGAGTCACTTCTCGGTCTTCAGCGCCAAGTCTATCAGTCCACTGAGCCCCAATAATTTCTCGACATCCATTTTCTGCCTGAATCTTCATATTCAGCTCTTTCATGAATATGTCTTACACTAGGTTCTGGCATTTCTGGCTAATGCTTAGTATCTAGGAACTGATGTCAGACTTCTCTTTTATGGGTTTTTCAAAATCATCTCTGTTTTCCTTATTTCTAATAACACCCAAAGTTAACTATCGTTCAAAAATGGCTCTCATCGTACCTTATTAATGGCAGATCCAATACCATGCTCGTATAAGATAGGGCCACCTGTCTCAGTAATAGTTATTTGATTCACCTTTTTCTCTACATGTTATCTCTTGTTCTTCTCTCACCTGTGTGATCCTTGTGTCGCCACTACTCATGGCCAGACGAGAATTGTGTTGCAAGCACTCTGCATCGACTAATGTTGTTTACCTACATTCATAACAAACATGTGTATCACATTCTCTGACAAGACCAGTCTCCACTCCTTCCCTTCTTCAGATTGTCCAAATCCCTGTATCTTTTACGTCCTATTTGTCAGCTGGGCTATGATGTGAAACATAAGGGTCTATGAAAAATATACTTCAGAAAGTTCAAAAGAACGTCAGATCTGCCAAGGAATGTTCTCGTTAGATCAATATAAGGGAGAAGGAAAAAATAAAAGCAGTAGGAAAATGTAGAAAAACATGGAACTGTAGCTTTGGCCGGATCAGCTCTTCTCCCTCTGGACCAGAGGATCTCTGCTCTGCAACTTTGCTGCAGCAACTTTAACTGACTTCCTGATATGCCAGTGGGGAAATATCTTTAGTTGTAGTGCGCCAATCCCACAGCTAAAGCTCCCTGTACATGTCCGTTTTAATGGGTCACACGCACCTCACTTCTGGCTTACCTTCTTATGCCTCCTTGAGTGTCAAGGAGTTTTTATCAAGCTGACACCAGCTGCAAAATTGGGATGACTTCTTTGCTGATGGCTCCTTGGACTTGCCCTGGTGGCTCTCTGTCCTTGAACCTGGCGTTCTTGATGCGGGCCTCAGGGCAGTTTAATCCTGCAAGAGTATATCTGAAGTGTTTACTTCAATACTCTAGTGTGCATGCCCTCCTAGTATTTTTTGTGTATACCTTAATCTGTTTTTTCTATTTTCCCGTCTTTTGCCATCAATTCATTCTGCTCCTTATTATCAATTTATGGACAGTATATTGACTGTGAATTATTTGGGATTTAGGGACAAAATGAATCTGTAACCAAGTGTGACATACTGATAGCAAAAGGTCTCCATCAGAAAGGATTGTGGAACTTTGAATGCACTTGTGCACCACTGGTGGCGTCATCTTACTATTCAGTGTACTTCCCTGCAGAGCATGGTTGTTGTGGAACTTACAGAATAAATGAAATGAACTTAGCAAAAAATATAATAAAATAATACGATCTCTCCATAAATGAAGCATACATGATCATCTTTCAAAACATCTCTGTTTGTGGTATGATGCAGGATTGATGATTTTTTTTTTTTTTTGAATAATGATGCAGGGTTGATGATGAATGGCACCTTCCCAGTTCTTTATGCCCGTGTCTTGGTATCTTTCCTTTTTTAATGACCTTATTGGATTGGATCTTCTTCTTCGCATGATGCTGAAAGCTGCTTGAAAAAATTAGAGCCAAAACTTCCTTTGTATTCGAAGTTGAGAGATTGGAAAGACTACTTCCAATGGAGATGTCTCCCCTTGGATTCGCCAGTTGCATTGTTACTCCACTGGGTATGCTCTACATCCATGTGCAGGCTCTCTGCTTACAATTTGGTGACATGACTGGAAAAAAGAAGACTACAGTCCCATTCATGTCTTCTTTATTTTTGAACCCCCTCTCTAAATTATTTTTCCGCTTATAATTTAACTGTCTAGTCATCTGATCATGTCATGGTTTGTGTCGATCTAAAGTAGGCATTGTACACAGGATTCTTCTCCAGTTGATGACTGAAAGAGCACAGAAATACCAACATATCTATTAACTCAGACTGTTGGCCTGATCAATTTACAAGATCTACCATGTTACGCGGCCAAAATAAGTCTTTTTAACGTCTAAGTTTTATTTCTTGGTTCATATTTTCTCTGCCAAGCTTAGAATATCTGAATTTTGGATCCTCTTGTGAATGCCCATGTAATCAAGGAATTCTTTTTTTTCTGCCATCATCAAAATGTAGTCATTTTGCCAATATCCTATATTTATCGATGGAAATTTCAAATTCATCCCTAGAATTTGATGGCGCAGGATAATAATACTCTACTAGTATCGAATTGGTAACAACAAACGTAAATCAATTCAAAGGGGATCGACTTACAGATTGAATCCCGCTTCCTCTGTAGCTCCTGTGTCCCGACTCTCTTAGAAGTATACTCCGTGCTCCTCAGCAACCGAGAAATCCTGACGAGACATCAGCCGAATGCAGCCCCAGCTCCTCCCTGAAATCCCGCTCCAAGAAACCTCGAAGACCTTCCCTCCTTTCTGTGTCTTCCCCTTTATTTATACCATCTCCTTTATTTCCTAACTGTCTTTCAAGATAGTTAGTTATTTTGGCACATTAGTGCCAGCTGACTCACTGCCCAATGTTCCTTTCTTCTTTCTTCTTTCATAAACTCTCAAGGGAATCGTATCAGATAAGCCCCTCATTACCATTCTTGGTGATTCTTGACAGTAATGCCAGAGGAATCTGATGCAATTCCAACAGATCAAGAAACAGGTTCTTGGAAAGATAGAACAGACTTACAATGGTAGTGTGGCAAGACAAGTCTTCAGATAGAGAGTAAGATCCAGATCCGAATCTCCACCTCAAGCTCCCACAGCCGAATACAGCTTAAGCTTCACGACGGCTCCAAAGTTCCCGGGTCTTCCCTCCAAATGATCGATGCCCCTCCCTGCCAGAGGGGTTTTCCATATATAGGAGCAAGATTTTGCTCCTAGCCCAGGCAGGTAGTTACTGCCCTGGGCGGTTGCCTTCTTGGTTTAGATTCACTCCACACGTGCGGACCCAGGTGTGGTCCCACGTGCAGATGCCTCGACCTTATTTTTCCCTTTTCTTTTATAAGTGATCCAAGGTATCGTGACAGAATCATTACTGACGAATTGGCCTGATTCCCTTGAGCTCAGCATCAGTAACAAGAATGAAGCGAGAGGAAGCAGATTGAACAACAAATGAAAGCTTTCATTCAAGAAGAGAAAAAGATATCAGATACAACAAAGTGGAGAGATTTTATACAGAACAGGAAGTGGCCGTTAGCCACTCCAACGGCTATTTATCTGGAGGCTCTAACGGCTAGTTTAACTAGCCGTTAGTCTTGGGAATCGGGGCCCGATTGAAGCTCTGAGTGGGCCCGATTAGGAGCCCGTTAGGGGCCCGATTAGAGGCCTGTGAAGGCCCGATTTGGAGCCCGTTAAGGGGCCCGATTAGAAGCCTGAGAAGGCCCGCCTTGGCATCCTTTTGGAGCAGCCCATTATCTTTGACAATTACCGCAAGACATATGAGGGAGGTCATTAGTGTCTATACTGTGAAGTCAATTTTTGACTTAATGAAAAAGATTTATATGATAGAATCATCTTATGAAATTAGAGTTAGATAAAGAAGGAATTAAAAGACGATACGTAGTAGTGTACAAATTTCATGTGATTTTCAAGCATTTGTCGAAATATAAGTTTTGTTACTTCGATTTGCTAGGTATTATGTCATTTTATTATTAAATTTATTCCTCTGGTTTTAAATTTTTCCTCTTTCATGTCCATTCTTTCTACTTTTAAATGAATGGTAATCTGAAAAGATTTTCCCAATTTCAGCCACTTACTGCCTACCGTTGCTTTCAACTTGTTTCTTTGCCATATATATCACCAGAAGTTGGAGGGAACTTTCACATACATTACTTAGGTACCGCGTGTTTAACGTTTTTTTTTGAAATAACGTGTTTAATGATGTTGTGATACCTTTTTTACATGCTCTAACGAATCATGTTGAATTTATGTCACATTCTCCACTTGATTAGTGCAAAAGCTTTCTTTTTGTTGGAGGTGGAATTCCCTGTAGTGTACTTAGCCTTATTTGTCATCTTTTATGTAACTGGTATTGGGGTATGAGTGAGTGGCCCATACTGAAGTCTTTAGGTCTTTTTTTATTTGGCTCAATTATGACCTAATCACCAGTGGTCCACCTTCTGTAAACTGTTATTTAAGCCTGCCATTCACATATAATCCAGTCCATCTTTCTTTCCAAACCATAATTGTGGTTGGCGGCTGCAGGGATCCCTGTAGCTGATGTGTGTGATACTGTTCACCCTGGTTGTTTATTTTTTAGAAAAAATTGAAATTATTGGTTATGTATTTTATACACATATCTTCCATCAACACAAAGAATCACCTACAATAAAATGTAATCACTGAGAACCGATTGGATTATGTTTTCTTCTACCAGTTTACCGCAGAGCCTGGTGTCATCAGATTTTAAAATTTAGTTTGGAATGATAAAAATATTTGTTACTTTTATTGAACGATACTTTTGCTAAAATGTATGAACAATGAAGATATTGAAATCTCTAAAGTATAGCAATCCACATTGAAATTAAAAGGTCCTGGCAAAGAGCTTCAACAACTTGCAATCTTCGGGGAGCTGCATGCACTGTTTCCTGGAGTTTCCCTGCACATTGAATTTATTGGACCAGAAATTCCTGATTTGAGGTTAGTTGTTAAAATTTGTTTGTGGCCTTCCGATTTTTTTAAAGATAAAAATTTAGGTCTCGGTTTAAATCAGTTGGTACCTTGCTATTATGTGGAATGAATGTCCTCTTTCCCCAAATATGTTGATACGTTTGAGTCAATTGATTCCATGTTTTCTATTTTCCTCTTTTTAGGGATAATGAGAAAATGACGCTTCGGAAATATGCTCGTTGCTCAGAGGATGGTTGTGCATGCAATACTACTATTTTTTCCGGTCATCAAGGATCAGGTGCTTCGTCTTGTTCTGTGACTCTCCGGTTGCGAAAGGGTTTCTACCATGAACGTTTCAATGAAGTCGTAGAGGTTAAATTCTGTGATTACTCTTTCCTTGTCTGGTGATAGAGCTTCTTACGTTCTTTGATCATATGTTGATTATAGATAGACCTTGCTATTGTATTTTGTCCTTTATTGTTTGTCTTTATTCCTGTAAATCAGCCACGTTATAAGTGGCCCATATTGTTTGTCTTTTATTAGATGTGGCCCACAGTTGTAAGTGGCCCACATGACTCTGGATCAGGTTAGTAAGTAGGGCACACAAACTGTCTTATTGGCTGGTATTTAACCCAGCCTGTTGTAATAGAAGAATGATCTTTTTGCCTCATCCAAACCCTATACGTCAGTCCCCTGTCTGCTGCCACCAGAGAGGGGAGAATCTGATAGATCCCAAAATCAATGTGTCTCCGATATGATGAATTGAGCAGTGATAGATCGTAGAATGTTGTCTTCAAATCACAAATGTTTGAATATAGCAAGATAACAGGAATCCCTCTCCTACGGTGGTGCTCCCCTCGTATGACAAGACGACTCCTTCTCTGAGCTCCTTCTCCCCGATCAAGATGGCTCCAGCTCCGAACGGCGAGATCTTCCTCCAGGCGGCTCCCCTCGATGGCAAGCTCCTCCCTCCAAGCAGTTGACGAGATTTCCCGCCCACTTCTTGGCCCTTCCCGACTTGAACGAATCGGGTTCTTCTTCAAGAATTAGGAAAATCATACCTGACCCTACTGGTGTGGGGTCTTTATTTGTAGAGTCGAGGAGTCCTTTCCCCTCCTCGTTTACTGGGCTCGGTCAACGGCCTGTTGATCGGATCTTGATTTCCTCCTCCTTTGGTATTTCCAAAAGTGGAACTTATCAATACTCTCCCCTTGGAGATTCAGCTTGTCCTCAAGCTGAAAGTCTGGGAATGTCTTGCGCAAACCATGGACTTGTTCCCATGTAGCTTCTGTAACTGGGAGGTTTGTCCACTTGACCAATAACTCTGTTCCATAAGGTGTATGTCGCACCTTTAGAATATCTTCAGGAGTTACCTGCCATTCATAATCCTCAGTTAGACATAAGGGCAGAGGTTGGACATTCTGAAGATGAGGCCCTAGCGCCCTTTTGAGTAAAGAAGCATGGAAAACTGGATGTAATGAAGACGTGGATGTAAGTGACTGGACCAATCTTCCAAAGGATCTTGTAAGGGCCAAAAAATTTTGGACTAAGCTTCTCACACATTCTCTTTGCTAAGGATTTCATTCTATATGGTCTTATCTTTACATAGACGAAGTCACCCTCTGAGAATTCTTCATCACGTCGGTGTTTGTCTGCTTGCGTTTTCATACGTGACTGGGCCTTTGTCAAATGTTGTTTTAAGATGATGAGTGTCCGATCTCTTTCTATTAGAAGCTGATTAATGGAGTCAAATGGAGTAGGGGTTGATCCGTAACGGATTAGTGAGGGAGGATCTCTTCCGTATACTGCTTTGAATGGAGTAGTTTTGATAGCCGTGTGATATGCTGTGTTATAATTGTACTCAGCCCAGCATAACCAATTCTTCCATTTCTTTGAATTTCCAACCCTCTATTTGTAACTTCCGACTGCCCATCTGTTTCCGGGTGATAAGAAGAACTAAATTTGAGTGAAGTCCCTTGAAGTCTATGCAACTCTTTCCAAAACTGGCTTGTAAATAAGCTGCCTCTGTCAGATACAATGGAACCAGGAATACCATGCAACCTGATAATTTCTTTAGTAAATATGCTTGCTATGGTGGTAGCCGTGAAAGGGTGTTTGACTGCTATATAGTGGCTGTATTTACTTAAACGGTCAACAACCACCATGATGGAATCAAAACCTTCTGACTTAGGTAATCCTTCAATGAAGTTGATATGAATCTCCCTAAAGTATACAAGAGAAGAAATAAATCGATATTGACTAGTACAGACGACAGTTATGACAGTTATTCACAGAATTCGTTGGAATCTTATTGGGTATCAAAACAACTCAACAATACAACTGAAGTACCTGAAGAAGCACATCCAACTGAGACATCCTTTCATGAAGAATCCAAGGGAGGCATCCAACAGACACCACCCTTGGACATGTTCGAAGAAGCAAGTGAAGAATAACTGCTTAGGTTGTGCAGTATAAATAGGTGTAAGATATGTAAGTATGAATTAGGAAAAGAAACTCTCAAGAAGAGGTGGGAGACTTTCCTAAGGCTCTTAAGAGGCTCTTAAGAGATTGGGAGACGAATTAATCGTCTTGTAAGATTGCTCCTGTACCAGGGCTTGTGCATTGTACTTGTGATTGTGTTAATATAAATATATATTGTTCGTTGTTTTTGTCTTGATTGCATCACTCAGAGAGTACTGTATCAGAAGTCCATAGTAATGTCGTCCCAGATTTGATTGGGAACGGGTAACGGTTGAAGCAATCCTGCTGGCGAAAGTGTCGAGGATTTTGCTAATCTATCAGGGATCGTCATCTGATTGAGAGATCTGTAATCATGCAGAGACGAAACCCTTCATCCTTCTTTTTAATAAGTAATGCTGGGCTTGCAAAACAGCTGTTGGAATGCTGAATAACTCTTGATTCTAGTAATTCTTGTACCAGGTCTTCCAGAATATTTTTATGAACATAAGAGTATCTATAGGGTCTTTTATTGACAGGTTTTGACCCTGGGACTAGGTGTATCTGGTGATCGCAGCCCCTGATGGGTGGGAGAGTGTTTGGTTGCTCAAAAACATGTGGGTAATTTTCTTTTAACCAATGCAAATCATGGTCAAGAGAGAAAAATAGTACCTCGGAGTTCTGAGTAGCCGGTTGATCTTTGATTTCAATGATTTGCTGAATGGACTCCTCCCACTCTTGATGAGCTTGGTCAACATAAAATTGAGAATATCTAAGAGAGTTCAACTCGGGATCGGATATGATGGTGTGGATCTGACCTTCCCAGCAGACCTTGATCATTAAATGATGATAGTTACAGTGAAACCACCCCAATGTGTTTAACCACGGAATTACCAGAATCATTTCACAGCTACCCAATGGGAAAGGAATAAAATTTTGCTTGAAGGTCAACCCTTGGAAGGAATAAAATTTTCCACAGACATAAAATTTTGTCTGTGGAATCCGTCGCCCAAGGTTATGCTGAACTTATGATATGGATGAATCTTAATATTGAGCTCCTTAATCACTTTTGGCCTGATGAAATTAAATGTCGCTCCCCCATCAATTAGGACTCTAATTCTTTGATTGTAGAGGCTTCCCCATAATCTGAATGCACCATGTGTCGGTCCCGTATCTGCACTAGGCTTTTGTAAAGACATGAATTCCCCTCCTAAAAGAGGGCCATCATCCTGCTGCATTAGATCCTCTTCAGTGATAGGTTGATCTTCTTCTTCAATATCTTCTTGTAACATATAGATACTCAGCTTCTTGTGGCATCGATGTCCTGGAGTATATTTTTCGTTGTACGTGTAGCATAAGCCCCTCTCCTTTCTCTGTAAGAATTCTTCCGTGGAAAACTTTGTAATCTTCTTCTTGTTATCTCTTGGTAGTATGTCATTTCGTATTGGATGTTGAACCTCCCGGAATTGTTGCTGAGGAGGTCGCCCATCTCCTCTATTCGTCGCCATTGGTCTCAAGTTATTGGTGTTGTGGTTGGCTCTGGGCAGATTTGGCGTTGCCCTCTCTTGACGTCCCTGTTCGTCTAGAGTTGCTAGATTACTCTCAGCTTCCAGAGAGTAATCCATGATGTCTTGAATACCGAAAGGCCTATACTTGTTTAACTCCACTCTGATTTCGGGTTTTAACCCATTAAGATAGGCAGTCTCCTGGATATCATTTGGTACATGTGATAAAAACGCAACCAAGTCTTCAAATTCAGATCTATATTCGGATACTGTGCCTCTCTGTCTGAGGTTCATCAATTGCGTACACAGGGATCTTGTTGAAAAATTATACGTCTTTTCAAAATAATGGCGAAATCCCAGCCAATTTTCAAATCCAAAGTTCTCATCTGTGTATATATACCATCCTTGGGCTGCTCCTTCCATGTGCAAGGATACTAGTTGTAGCTTCTCTTCCTCTGTAAGCTTGTGGATCTTGAAAAACCTTTCAACACCATTTAGCCACATTTGCGCATTAGTGCCATTAAAGTAGGGTAGATCTCCTTTGCGAAATATAGTCTTTTGCTCCATAGAAGAGTCTTGAATTATTTAAAGTAGGGCAGTTCCTTGTGCACATTTCTTGATGCTGGGGGTGGAGGCGTCTCCAGTTTTGAATTCATAGCTTTTAGTTGTTACAAAATTCCAGCTAAAATTTCGGCTGGCGCAGGTACATCTTCACATTTCTCCTTTCCCGTGCTTCCTGTCTCTTCCATTTGTTTGTCGTAGCTGATATAATAGGAATGCAAAGTACAGAGGTCAGACTGATCTCTGTGCGCTTCGTCTTGCTTTGACTTCCAGACCTCGACCTTTTTCTTGACTACAGATGACTCTTGATTTCTTGAATCAAGGAGATTTCTGGTAGCTTCCGCTGAGGTTTTTCTTCTGTATGATAACTGCTTCTTGAATCTTGCAGCACAATATCTAGAACTCGAATCTTGAAGTCCGAGGACCGTTTGTTCTGATACCAGATTGATAGATCCCAAAATCAATGTGTCTCCGATATGATTAATTGAGCAGTGAGATCGTAGAATGTTGTCTTCAAATCACAAATGTTTGAATATAGCAAGATAACAGGAATCCCTCTCCTACGGTGGCGCTCCCCCTCGTATGACGAGACGACTCCTTCTCGGAGCTCCTTCTCCCTGATCAAGATGGCTCCAGCTCCGAACGGCGAGATCTTCCTCCAGGTGGCTCCCCTCGATGGCGAGCTCCTCCCTCCAAGCAGTTGACGAGATTTCCCGCCCACTTCTTGGGCCTTCCCGATTTGAACGAATCGGGTTCTTCTTCAAGAATTAGGAAAATCATACCTGACCCTACTGGTGTGGGGTCTTTATTTACAGAGTCAAGGAGTCCTTTCCCCTCCTTGTTTACTGGTCTCGGTCAACGGCCTGTTGACCGGATCTTGATTTCCTCCTTTGGTATTTCCGAAGGTGGAACTTATCAGAATCAAAGGGAGAAGATCAATACTTCAGCAGTATTTAACATCATACATATAGTTATTGTTGTTAACTGTCAAGCGCAGAGTGCATAGTTCTTCCCAGCTGCTGTCCAGTCCCTTAAGGTTTAGAATAAAACCTCATAATACATTTCTCATGTTAGGCTTGTTTAAAAACTGGTTACAAATAGCAGGGTCAGCCCCATATGAATAAGGCATATGTAGGTCCAATAGAAAAATAAACCAGACTTGAGTCTGAAATGAGCCTAACTACTTGTGGCCTAGTTACAGTCACAAGGAAGGCAAGGTACAAGATAAAAACATTCGAACGCCTGTAATGGAGTTATAGATATTGGGTCGTGGATTGCTCATCTTTTACTTAAATGAATTGATGTGACACCTTTTACTCTTTTAGACTGTGGATCATGGTCCCTTACTTTCTTTGAATGTCTCATTGCATTGACATTTTAGGTGTTTCTCCTTGATTTTATGCTGAACCTTTAAATAAATTTTCTAACATGCTAATGGTGTTCAGTTTAAACCACTGTACCAGTGAATAGAAGAATCCCTTATGTAACGAATTATAATAGCAGAATTTATTTGCAGTATACTACCCCATTGAACCCTGTTTCCGATGTCATTGTCAGGTCTCCTCTCCTCACATAATCATTGCTCCCAATGCTGGGGTTGCTGCTTATTCTAGTTGGCTTCCAACAATTGTATGTGTTCGTTTTCCCTCTCACAAATCTTGCACTCTGTGAGCTCTACGCATTTTCTGGCTTTCCTACCAAATGTGTTTCTATTCTGTATGTACCTTTACGAAGTTTGACATCCAGAAGACGATGAGTGGACAACATTGACGTACCATCAGAATCATTTAATGACAAATTTATCATTCTCTCTTCATTGTCTTGCCATTTCTGGTCACTCTCTAGTGCCAAAAACAGACAAAGATGACAAAATCGTCATCATCTGCCAACACAAGTATCTTTTGAACTTTAACTATGGACTTATGACAGTTCTCTGAAGTGGGCCTCAAATTATCAGCCTGATTCAGATAGGTGTTATAATGTAACCAGTGTTTAAACAGGCATAAGCATTAATGGAATCACACTGTTTTCAGTGAACTAAGCACTTTAGGTATGTGGATGACCATAGAATAGAGTTACAAAACAGCTTTATTTTTTTCTCAGGAACTCATTCAGAGAATTGGTGTGCCTGCATTTTTTTCTGATTTCTGTGAAGAAGCTGCAAATCTCGGTGCTTCCAGTATTGAGAAATCAACTGGGAAGCCACTTACTATTCCTGTGAGCCATTTGTTTCTGCTATTTTTTACATTCTTTCCCTCCTCAATTTGTTGTCTTGGATGATTTTCAGGTCCAGGTAAATCCATTCAGGCAGCCAATGCCAGTGGAAGGCTCTGCCCTGCGCATTCCCTGCTATTCCAACTGCTTTCTCTTTGGGATGTAAGTGCATAGAAATCTGACATAAGAAGAGGGTTCAGCTTCTGTGACTACATTTAAACATATATCTGATAGGATCCTGATTGAGCCTGTCAACGGTGATCTAATTCTCAAAAGTAGATCCTCAATGTAAACTTTCCAAAATGTATCAAGAAAATCATTCAAAGTGAATCGGAACATGGAAGGAGACGAGAGATGAATTAAGAAGGGATGCGAAGCAGAGACAGAAAGATCATTATCTCAGGGCAAGTAGCTGCCGTGAGTGTGGGGTAGAACATCTGCATATATGAGATGGAGAGTCACTGCTAGAACCTGATAAAAAGGGAGGCAAGAGTAATCAATATTCATAGACCATTGCTTTCAAAACCGTGGATGAACCATTCTTTGACTTTAAGTCCTTAGGAGTCTTGGGCTGGGCCTCCTTATTGGGCTGCCATCTCTCATAGATCTGAGCCCATATCATGCCACTATCCTGTGCAGTGAAGATCACCCTTTATTTGAGATATTAGCTGGAAGGAAAAGGCCTGAGATGAATTTTTAGAAGAACCGGCTTCTTCACTGGACCTAGTGTTTGGGCTTGGTATCAGAGTGGTATCAGAGCCTGCGGTTCCTCATGACCACAGAAGCTTGTTATAGTTGATCCTGTTCGACAGAGATTTGCTTCCCTCTCTCCAGTCAAATATGTCCTTCCAAAGATCCGTTGGGCCGCTGGATCCTCTCAAGGATTGACTGGGTCAAGTGCAATGCTTTGTAACCTCAATTTATACTAGTCATACCTAGCTTGATGGAATGTCTTTTTCCGCAAAACCTCAACCTGCAGTGGGGAGAGTCATAACAGATCCCACAGATTATAAGGGATTTGTCATCTAGATTTAGAAGAAAAACCGTGTTTTATACTTTTACCCTCTCACAACACAAAGGAGTTCTACTAGCTTCTCCTGCGCCAACGCTTGGATAACACATGAAGGAGCATCTGGAATGTATTCCTGCAAGGGTTCCCACAATATTTATGGGATTATATGTGTCAGATCTCCATACACCCAATAGGGCTTACAATTTGGATCTCAGGACGTAAGTAGAATATTGGAAAGAATAGAGGAATGGTATGTAGCCTAATGAATTATGCTACACACTTCGTATTAGGAGTGAAAATTGTGATGGATAATGCTTATGATTAGGGTGTAACTTAAGTGTTTGAACTCTACTATGTAATTTGATTTGTTTCTTCAAAAGAAACTATGTAATTTGATTTGGTAATTATGTGTTTCCTTTCCCATCCCCTCTCTGCCTTCCCCCTGTGATTCTTCTCTCTTCCTTGAGGAACTAGCTTTTCTTGGTATCACAACCAGGTGATCAGGGAGCAAAGCCAAGTTTCTCTAGAACCTGTGGCTTCTCTTGGCACCAAACGGCGTATTTTTTCAGATGAGAAATGTCAACCAAAGTTTCTCTTTCTCTCAATGTCTCTGTACATTGTTCAGCTCCTCATAACTTCTCCAGAGATCAGTTGGTGTGTCTTGGCAGTTCAGAGCATCTTCCTGGGCCTCTGGAGTTTTGTAGTGTTTTTTCCTGATGTCTCGGCACCTCTGAAGCATTGTGATACCTCTAAGCATTACCCTCTGCTTCAAGGAGCTTAAGGATGTTGTTCGATCTCCCCTGGACTCTTGCAACACCACTTCAGTCGTTTGGGATTGTTTTGGATGTTGTCTAGTGCTGTCGTTGCATCCAGACTCCTAGCATCTCGTGTGCCTGGTATTCAAGTGCATCTGAAATTTGATGCACTCGGTGCCCCTAGGAATCCAGTTCTTTGTCACGTACCTAGAACCATTCAGCTGATTGGGTGTTCCCAACGGCTTAGGTCAACTTATACGAATAAGATACAGTTCACTCAACGATTGCCCTTGGGTTCCGAACTCCATATGGGGAAGGAGCGTTGTTGTTTGCAAAGTCTTGATCATTTTCATAGACCTACTTCGCATTCCATTTGTGGGCATTTGATGATTTATAAACCATCCCTAACGAACGATCGGTTCATGTTTGAGCATGATGAATCACTTCGTGCTGACCTCTTGCCAATACTTCGTACCTCATCTGAGAATGAAAAACTGGAGCATTTTCTCCATTTGCGGATGAAGAATTGCGAACATAAGAATTTCTGGTTTCCCATGTTCCCAGAAAAAAGATACTTTTATTCCATTCGAGAAACAGTGACCACTCCAGGCGTATCCCAGTGACTTGGTGCTGCAGAAATGCTGTTATCGCTCCACAAATTTTTTGTGCTGCTGTGAAAAGATAAAGTTTCTGCAGTCTCTGTTGGTTATACCGTTGGGCAACCTGCTCTTGTTGAACATCTGAAACTGGGACTTTAGTTTAATCTGCTGCCAAGGATACTAGCAGAGTTCTGATTCGTGGGACTGAAGCAATTGCAATGACACCAACAAGTTTTAAAACTATGAAGAGGAACTTTATGAAGCATCTTGTGGAAGATATAGTACCATTAAATGATCTCTGTCATGACTAATGGCTGGATGTTGAAGGCACATTGCATCTCTGGCTATTAGACAGCTTTTGCCTGTCAACACTGAATTCTTTTTTCTTAGCTCTGTGTTGGAGATTCAGGAAGCCACATGAGTGCCATTCCAACAAGAACAACCAGGTTGAGGTAACATGACTGCCAGGATCGGTCGGCTTGTGTTACACAACAGGGGAAAACGGTGAGATATGAATGCAGCAATTACATATGGATGCGGAAGCGTAGAGATTCAATGTGAACTACATAGCAATTGCTGAGTGGATCAACGATCAATTAAGAAACCGGAGAGAGTTAGGCAACAATCAAGCTCCCAATGTCCCGGTTGTCTGGTTAGGGTCCTATGACGAGGGGGCAACAAGTGTCCAAGAGCATCCACGACCCCTTTTGTTAGAGATCCCTCAAGAAATTCCTACCTCTCGATGAGTTGGTGGCTAATCCTATAATTCGTTCATATACTAGGCAGCAGAGCAAATAGGGGGATGACACTGTAAGAAATAATAATGCTGTAAAGACAAGGGGAAACGGCCTAACCTGGCGGGTCGGAACCCGGAAGTCCGTGGCGAAGGTAGATGCGTCAACGTTGAGTCCGAATTATCACGGTCAGTGTGGACAACGGTGCAGGGTGCAGGCGAATGCACTATTGAACACAACTGGTATCCACACGAGCAGTTGCTGATGTATGCGTCCGGCATCGAATGCAGGCAACAGGCGACATAGATGCGCGTGGAAGGTGACCGACGCTGGAGAGCGCACAGGCACACTCGGTGGACGTCGGCATTGGCGACAACAATACATGAAAAAGTAAATTAACAATGGACGAGGCCCAACATGATGGCCCATCCGAAAATTCAGAAAAACAAAATACATGAAAGTAAAATTAACCATTACGACCCGTCGCTAGGTTGTGTACTTGAAGTTCGGGTCGCTAGAGTTGGCTCGAGCTTGGCGGCAAGGTTGTTCGCGACCCGTTGTCCTGCTAGTGGAATGATCCCCTATCACAGGTTGGTTTATGTGACCTTGTCAATCGATCTGCAACACCAATCCAAGGTCTGCGGGCGGTGATGGAGTACAACTTTAGGATGTCTAGTCCATGAACTGAGCTTGATCATTACACGCACCCACATCTGACTTCTGTTGAAAACCTATTAAACTCCCAAAGTCTGCTTATCCACTGCGAGAAGACCTTCTCTTGGAGGTGCCGACCATTATTTGTACTAAGGAGACTTGGTTGAATCTTCTGAATCCAGAGACTGTGTCTGCTTTGCGGCCTCAGTCTATTCAAGGCAACCGTTGCTCTTCTGTCCCAAGGATGGGCACATCCTCCGTCCGTCCAGCCCACACAATGTACCAGGTGCCAGTTATGATAGCTCATTTTTTGTAAGTATTGCACAATGCAGGTGCATATGAAGGAAATATGTGCAATTTGATGTTGAATACAGATTTCCAGATGTCAGTATTCTTCCTTTTCTTCCTCTTATCCTTTGTAACCAGTATTTAGCCCTTAGTGAATGCAAGCACTATGCTTCTCTGCCTATGTATGCTCAACTCTTCCTTATTTCTGTAATGGGTGTACTTATGAATGTGTCATAATTTGCCCACCGATGTTGGGTATTTAATCCAGTCTCTGGAACAACCCCATATACCTCAAGCTCATTGAATTGAGATGCTTGCCAAGCACTGTTTGACAATCTCTCCTCCCATTTTTTCGGCTTTACCCCATTGTAAAACACATTGGGCCTGTGGTATATCTGCAAGCTCTACCCCATTGTACAACACCCAGATTCATGTTGTCTTCCATGTGTTACACCTCATACACACCGTCGACCCAGGAGTTCCATCCCAACCACTTCCCCCATCGGTCACAGATGACAGCATATGGCATGCTTGGGTGTTATTTTTAATGTTGTTGTGAATTTAGTTTGGTTAAAGAAAATAAATTTGAAATCATGTAAACTCACTCAATTGTGTAGTGTAGGAGTGAGTTTATCTCCACAGGGACTGGCCTTTAGAGCTTGATTTAATGTTCGAGTTAATTTTAAGGAAAATAGGATAATAAGGTCAGAAATATGAGGAAATTAATTATATAAAAAATAAAATAAGGAATGGAGTAATAATAATGAGATGATAGTGATTATGTAGAAGATAAGAACTAAGAAGAAATAAGTATTAATAAGTAATACAGAGTAGGGGAGAAAATAGGGCAGTATAAAATAAAAAGTATTACTGAGTAGTGGTACAGAGAACTAAAGTAGGGAGAGTTAATCTTTGTATACTACATGATATTATTTATATTACGCTATTAGAATTAAATATTTGTACAGATATTAGAGATAATGAGTGAGTGTGATAATGAAATTAATTTTTAGTATTATAATAAAAAGATATTAAGAGATTGCCGCAAGAGTTATTTTTTAATTTTTAGGTAATTCGTAAGAGCAATATGCTTTAGAGATATTAATTAAGATTTTACTCTTATAAGAAAATAATGTTAGTATTACGCGAACTAATTTTTGATATAGGTTTATTTGTTTTAAATGATATTTAGGTTCTATGTAAGATAGTAGTAGGTTTAATAAGTAAAGAGATATATAGATTTAGAGAGGTAGTGAAGAGTGTATTTATTTTTAAGTAAGAAAAATAGGTAGAAGAGAAAGGAGTTAAATTAATGTTATCAAGAGGATAATTAAGTAGGTTAATTAAGGTGATCTTATATGCATATATATATTAATTGGGTGAAGTAGGTCTATAGTTTATATATATCTATACTAGTAGTTTAAAAGCTAGACAGAAAGGGAAATAATATATTGTTAACTTTTACAATATTATAGGAAATAAAGTAGAGAGCGAGCTCTAGAAGATGATAGCAAATAATAGGATATATAATAAAGAGTTAATTATATATGTTTCATTATGGTTAGATGGTACATGATATTCATATGTTATGATTCATTTGGATTTATAAACTTAACAATATAAAGTAAGTTTAAATATGTGTATGAAATAAAATAGGAAGAAAATCAAAGAAACTAGGAGAAAACAGAATGAAGAGGTCGGTGCATTATTGGTGTTTGTCAAAATGCCTCAAAGAGGCTGCACTATCAAGTACAAAACAAAATCACATTTCAGCTCAAATTTAATCAAGTCTAGATTAGAACTAAGACCAAACCAAAAACTTCTACCCAAATAGTTCATAAACATCACCAGAAGTGCCCTGATTTGAACGACTAATGATGGGGGTAACATTCACAACCCCTTACTTTGGCTTATGGCCCACCCATCCTCCTCGATGGATATTATATGGCCGCCAAGCCAATCACACCACCAATGTTTCTTTGAGTTCATTCAAATAAGTGTTTATTTGTTATTCTTCTCGTGTGATTTTTATAATCAGGTCCATGAATACATGCAGTGACCTGGCGAATTATCATGTGATCATAATTCATTAATCACTAGCCTTTCAATGTGTGTTCTAAATTTTCTTGTTCAATGGATAGTCGAGATGGAGACAGTAACGACCAACTGTGGGTGCTCTTTAGAGGAAGAGTTCACTAAATTGTTGCATATGAATCACAGAACAGTATTATACCTAACTCTCAATCATGTTGGTTTCATGTCACAATTGTATAAGTGATTCGTTGACCAAAGACATTAAGGACATGTTGTGGATGGACGTTTATGTTTTGAGTACGACTTATAAGTCTCTATGCATGGGATTCAAATAAGTCTTAGCTCGGATTTAGTAAGAAGTATATGGAGGTAATTGAGTCGTGAATACGGGATCATCCACCCACTGTATAACAATGTATTGATTTAAGGAAGGAAATGTAGTAAATACGTAGCCAAGATTGTGAGGATATTACAGAATGCATTCTCCAATAATACCCATTACAGATCAGTACTAACTGAATGAAAATTTAAGATTTGAATATTTTTCACGGGGTCTCACCGAAACAAAGGATATACACATTTAGTAACCAATGATAGTAAAAGTTCCATGATAGAGTTCATTAGATATTATGTATCTTCTAGAGCACAATGTATATCTTGGCACCCCATGAGCTGGAAACTTAACCTATCGAATAGGTTAACAAGATTCTTAGATAACTAATCTATAAGTTTATATAGCTAATAAATAAGGATGGTTAATAATTGCTATTGTGTCATTAAAGTTATAAACTAGAATGATGCATAGACATAAAGGGCCATAGACATAAATTTCAAAGGGCATTGATGAATATACTTTAGTTAAATGACTTTAAAGAAAAAAATGTTTCATTAAAGTTTTATATCTTGTCTAAAAGATTGAATTATATGTATATCGGCATCGTGTGCATGCAGGTAATGGTTTAATTAAAATTCAATGTTCATTTGATTTAGAATTTATATAGAATTTATGTTTTGTTATCTTTCCATATGGGATGATACCTCTTGGTGTTTGACATATGTGTCCAACCCTGGGACAATGGAATGGGCCCATAGGCCACATCATGAAGAAAAAAAGAACCTATAAGTAGTTGTTAGGACCCCAACTAGGCGACTTCCTTGCCCAGGAGTCTGCGTGCTTATTGGAAGGGCCACGATGTATAATGACTGAGCACTATCTAGTGTGATTCTGCAATGCACTAGGGGTGGTGACACCCAACCCTAATCTTTCAGGCCATCGCACCTGTAGGGGTAACACACTATGGATGGTGTGCGTGTCAGTCAATGCTCTCCGCGGTAGATCAGGGTGACTCGCATGTGCTGGAGCGCGTGGGCTGCCAAGAGTGTGCGTACGGATGTGTCAAGCGCTGCACGCGCGCGGGACGCACAAGTCGGGTGGTAGTGCTGCGAAGCCATGCTGGCAACCGTGCGGCTGCGTGCAAGCATCGCACGCATCGTGTGTGCGGGGCACGGGGCAGGAGACATCCCCCTAGGAGGCTAAGGCATTGGCACATAGCGAGCGTCGAGACGTCTTGGGGCGCGTGGCGCCCCTGCGGGTAGTGTTGGGTGCGCCGCGCCTAGCTTGAGGGACCGAGCACGACGGCGTCCAAGCAGACGGGTGTTGTGATGTGTGTGACCGCCCATGGCTAGGGTGACGGGTGTGATTGCCATGCCCACAAGGCGCGCGGCGCCTGGCCAGGGGGTGCGTGTGTTGCGGCGGTGCCGGTGGGGGTGCGCACGAGGCCACAGGTCTCAAGGCGCGTGGTGCCTCGTCTTGCTACTTTTGTATCAACACATGTCTTCCCCATGTAATGTTTGTGACAACTATGTAACCCTTTTATGATATCAGTGCAATGACAATATTCCTCGACGGGTCTGCGGCCTCACCCTCTCCTCTAACTCCTTCTATGCGATCTTGAGCTATTGCAAAAGACTTCCACTACAAGAGATCAAGCTTGATTAGTGTTCTGCTTCAATCACTAAGGCTAGCACGCGCCAGATTTGAGCAATTGTCCTAGTGATGACTCTCAAATATGTCATCAAATAATTAAACTTTTTAGTTTTCATTCATCAAAATTATAATGTTAATTCATGCTAATATCATGCATATGCATCATTTTATGAAATCACTAACCCCACTTGATCCTTTGAATCAAGTGGAATATATTTAACATTTTATGGTTAGTAAACATTCAAAGACAGGTTAAGAAGATCAAGGAAAGAGATGAGGATCGAGAGGAGCGGGCAAAAATTCAAAGAAGCAGAAATTATGAAAATGCCCCTGGGCATGACTTAAGAGAAACCTATAAATACTCTCTTGAGAGTTGATTTTAGGTTGTTCAGAATTTTCTCTAAGGGAACTAGGGCTTGGAGAAGAAGGATTTCTGCACCCTCCAGGAGCTGATGAGCTTTGGAGTTGGAGAGAAGGAACGAGCTGAAGATTAGCTTGGGATTGAAGACCTCCGCCTCGCCGCAAGGACGTGACACGTGGACGGAGCGATTTCTCAAGTTTCAGTACGGTGTAATTCTCTCCATTTCAGACAAGCTAGGTTGGGTTGGAAGATTCACACCAGTGATCTTCCAATATTTCCAGCAGAGATTGTTTCGTTTTTGATTCGATTTCGAGTTTCTGTTCGTTCAAATCCATCTCCCTTTCGTTCTCCAAAGAAACCCTATTGTTCTCCATTGTCCAGGTGAAACCACCTCTGGTGGCAGCTTCCAGGCAGCCAACAACCCAGTTGCAGCTACCTAAGGGGTGGGCGGCCTAGGCTGTTAGCAGCCAAGACAGCCAACGACCAGGGCATCAGCCTCGGTCGCCAGCAGTCTAGGTAGCCAGCAGCTTGCGCTGCCAACAGCCCGAGCTGCAGGCAGCCAAGGCCGCCAGCAGCAGAAGCTGCTAGCGACCCAAGCCATTGGCAACCAAAGCTGCCAGCAGCGTGAGCTGCGGGCAGCCAAGGACGCAAGCAGCGTGAGCCGCCAGCAGCGCGAGCTGCAGGCAGCCACGACCGCCAGCTGCTCAGCCGCCAGCAGCGCATGCTGTTGGCAGCCATGGCAGCCAACAGCCCACGCTGCTAGCAGCCCACGCCGCTAGCAGCTAAGGCCATCGGCCTCCCAGGCTGCCAGGGCGACTGAGTGGCACCCCTGCGCGCAACCAGCGGTCCGCGCACAGGGTGTTTGCTCTATTGCTTCATAGAGCATAAGCAAACCGTCAACAAAGAAATTCTTTGCTGACGGTTCTGCTCAGTTAAGTTTTAACCAAGATTACTCTGTGGAATCTAACTAAAGATAATCTAACTGAAGAGTTGAGTGAACCAATACTTTAAAGAAATCTCTGTAGCTTTTACTGAAGAATTTTCTAAGAGAGTTTGATATTTGAAAATATAGATTTGAATATAAAGATTGATCTGAAAAGAACTACCACTGTTTTCCTTGCTCTCAGAGATTCGACCCTTACTTGCCCTAAAGCAGTGAGGTTATAAATTGTGTTGCATAAGCTCAATCCTCACACGATTAAACTGATAAATAACCAGTAAAAACCACTAAAATAGAGCTTATCAACTGGCGCCGTTGCCGGGGAGCATGGTATTACAGTAGGAATTTTTGTTTTTCTGAATCTACAGTCGTTCTTTATTATCCTCTTAAGCTGAAGGACTTTAAAATCCTCAGCCCATCGTCTGCTAACATTTTGCTGAAGATTTATGGTAGTTACACGCTCAGGAGCTGGTGAGAAGTCTGCAGAAAAAATTATTAGAGACGCCACTCCGGATTCTACAGTTACAGAACCAGAAATTCAGCAAAGAACTATGGCTGAAGAGGTTCATCAGCAGCATGAGAGGAGGAGGACCATGCTGGACAGGTCGACACCGTCGGGAAGCCTACGACAAACCGATGTAAATCTGAACATCGGCGACGGTATTTCATTTCGATACGACAATGCATTAATTAATTCCATGCCTGAGTTTAATGGATTGCCTGCCCAAAACCCATTAGAATTCCTTGATGATTTTCATATTAGATGCTCGTCTCAAAATGTTCTCGGAATATCTACAGAAATGCTTAAAATGAAATATTTTCCTTTGACGTTAAAAGATAAAGCATTCGCATGGTATCGTAATCTAGGAATTACTTTTAATTCTTGGGAAGAAATGTAGGGAAAATTTCTGCAGAAAATTTACCCTCTCTCCAAAACCAACTTTTACAGAAGAGATTTACAGTTTCCATCCCCATGACGGAGAAGCCTTTAGTGAATAATGGGAGAGATTCAATGACTTGTTGAGGAAATGTCCTCACCATGGCATTGTGATGGAGGACCATCGTGCCGACGACGACCTGATGACCACGACGACTCGCCAGCAGCCACGTCGGACAGCTCGTGCCGACGTCTGCAACCCGGGGTTTAAGTACTCCGGGTAGGTTCGAACAATTTATGTTTTTTCTATGTGTATTTTCTTTGCATTTCGAATTATGGATTGGGCCAGTATCGTAGGGCCCATCCTCGTCTTTATTTTTATTTTAAGATTGTATTTTGATTTTGTAAGGAGAGGTCAAACCACGTCTCATGACGGTTCAACCTCTCCCCACGTCTCCTTGGCACCCCTCCTCCCTATATAAGGGGAGGGCATGCCCAAGGGACTACTTGGAAGTTTTTGAATTGAAATTGTTTCAAGAATCTTCCCCCTATCGTAGTCGTAGCGTAGGGGGTTTGGCTAGCCCCACCTCTTCGTCGAGACCACTCCGAGGAGTAGAGCCCACGTCCTGTCCGTCGAGATCACTCCGGGCGTGGCGTGTTCAACAACCGCACGTCGAGATCACTCCGATGCGTTGAAGATTTTCAAGCTGTTGAAATCAAGAATCGAGAGCACCCGTCGAGATCACTCTGGGCGTCCTCGAAGGTTCGCGGCGACTCTGGCGCCGCGCTGCATTCGGGAAATCATCTCCAACGAGGAGAACCACCCGCGACCACCAAGAACTCACCACGCCAGGTTCTTGGCTCTACCCATCCACCCCCTTCTCCTTCATCCAGCCCATCTCGCCCACATTTCCTTGGGCGCCACCCCTTCACCTCGCTTCTTGATCATCTAACCCCATTTCTTGATCTTTCCACGATTCTTGAACGCCACCCATTCTCATCCCCATTTTCTTGAAATTCTTGATCGCCCAACCGCTTCCCCTACCCTTTCTTGATCGCCCTTTCCCCTTCCCCTGCCCTTCTTGATCGCCCAACCACCTCTTCTTGCCTTTCTTGATTGCCCTCCCCCTACCCTGCCTTTCTTGATCGCCCACCCTCCTTTCCCCTTCGTTTCTTGATTCCCAACTGCCTCCTCTTGCCTCTCTTGATCGCCCACCCTCTTTTCCCCATCGTTTCTTGATTCCCAACCGCCTCCTCTTGCCTTTCTTGATCGCCCACCCTCCTTTCCCCATCGTTTCTTGAATCTTCCTCTTCACCCTCATCGTTCTTGACCATTCCCCACCATCTTCCATCGTTCTTGACCATAACCACCCCATTCTTGCATCACCCTTTGGCTTCCCCCCCCCTTTTCTTGATTCGACTGCCACTTCTCCCATTGTCGCCCCGCCCCGAACCCCGATTCCTGACCACCCCGCATCATCGCCCGCGTCGGGGACCCGCTCTGTGCCGCGACCCCACGCCGCGCCATGGACCCATTCCACGCCGCGACTCCCGCGCCGCGCCGCGGCTTCGCCAGCGCCGCGGACTCGCGCCCAGCCGTGATCCGACCGTGCGCCGCGAGTTCGCGCCCCGCCGCGGGTCCGCCAATCGCCACGGTTCTGCCGCACTCTGTGGCTCCACGCCGAGCCGAGGCTTCGTCCCGCGTCATCAACTCCCCTGCGCCGCCGTTCTGCCCTGTACCGCGGCTCTGCGCCACCGCCACTGCCAGTTGCGACCGGTGCCGCCCCGTCACTTGCGCCAAGCCACGTTGATCCCTCCCGGCATTTCGGCCTACGACAAGACGAATCCGTCCCCGGAACGCTATCTCTACGCCCGTCTTCGATACGCCGTGGACTACATATTTTAAGGTCAGCTCGTCTCCTCTCCCTCCTTAACCAGTATTATTACCTGTTCCAGTGCCGTCCTCCGCTATCGCATCCTCTGCCGCCACTCATCACTCGACGACGGATTAGGAACAAGCCACTATTGTGGGAGCAGGACTTTCTTGAGGTAAACGGTCTGTCACTTGATCTTTAAATTCTGAACTTATCAGGGCCGTTAGACGCCCCTCTCGTCTAGACGTCTAGTGGTCTTGAGGGTCATTGGGAGTCTGACTTTCGGATCAATCTATTTGGTGATCGTCACCGTCCATCACGTTATCTCCTTGTATCTTAACTGCTCGATCATAAAATCTCATTGTGTTTGCATCATATCATCATTATTCCTGTGACACGAAACGCGCCGCTCGATCCCGGCCGTCGGCGTTTCGCATCACATTGAGCAATGTCAATTAGCTCAAATATTTTATGAATCTCTCGCTGATTTTATGAAAAACAAAGTAAATCTCGCTACGGGCGGAACGTTTTATACCGCATATGAGGACGAAGTTTTCGATATTTTGGAGAGAGTTGCAGAAACGGACTTGCAGGAGACTGGAGCCAATCAGAATGGGAGAAACCTGCAGCCAAAAAGAGCAGGAGTTCTGCAGGTCAACACCAAGGAGGGGGAGCTACAAGCGGGTTTAAGAGAGACCAACCTGAAGTTGGAGGAGCTCACTTCCACCTTGAAGAACATTTTTTTAGGTAATTCTCCCATGGTTAAAGCTAAAATCTGCTCTCTCTGTTTTAGAAGGGAACATGAAGATGGAGCTTGCCAGTCCATGGAGGAAGAAGTGAAAGCCTTCAATCAACCTCAACAACCATGGGCTGGCCAAAAGAGAGTCGGATTTCAAAGTGGAGAGAGCTTCACCCAAGGGAACAAAGCTCCTTTTCAACACCAATTTCAGCAGAAGCAGCAGTTTCAATCAAGACACCAACAGTAGTATCAGGCTCCCTCTCAAACTCAACCTGATTTCTCTACACTAACCCCGCTTATTTCAGATATGATCGAGAAGCAAAATCAGAAGTTGAGAGCGGAGATGGAGATGCGCATGCAAGTCATGATGGAGTTCCAAACGAAGCAGATGTTTGAGTCCCAAGAATAGATGAGGAAGCTATTGGAGAGCTTCAGACCTGCACCACCTGAACACCAAGGTATAACTCTAGAACCCCATTGCACATCATATAAACTTCCCACGAAACCGGTAATAAATCCATGCAACCTACATCATGTGCAACACTCCATTCATGATGATACGAATGAAGAAGATCCTGAAGTTCTAGCAATCTCAAAATTGAGAAATGGAAAGGAACTTCAGGATCCTTATCAGAATTCTATAGAGAATTCTAAGAAGGGGAATGAACCAAGAGAGGAAGAAGGAGAGGATTCTCCCTACGTGGAGGAACCTCTACCTTCTACGAGTGGGCACCATGTTCCTTACCCTTCAGCTTTAAATAGGAAAAAACCGACTCTTGATTATGAAAATAGATTAATTGAGAACTTTAAAAGATCCACCATGACTGTTACTGTAGAGGACATGCTTAGGTGTGCACCCTCCCTAAAGAAATACCTTAAGGATTCTTGCACCATTAGGAAGCCTAGGGAAGTAGTTAAATTATCTGAAAATGCCTCTGGCATTCTTAATGCCATCCCTATTAAGATGAGAGACCCCGGAGCCCCTTTCATTACATGTGAAATAGGAGGAAATACCTTTTCTAAAGTTTTATTAGATACGGGAGCGAGCATAAGCATCATCCCAACGGCATTATATGAGGAGTGTGGGTTTGGAGACTTGGAGGAAATACATATGGATTTACTCCTAGCTGATGGAACTGTTAGGCAACCCGAGGGAAGGTTAACCAATGTCATGATCACTGTAGAGAATTGCGAAATACCTGCAGATTTTATAGTGACTGATGTAAAGATATCGGGAAACATTAGCTTAGCTCCTATTATCTTAAGAAGACCATTTTTAGTTACGGCAAAAACAATTATGGATTGGGAGAAGGGGACGGTGGAGTTTAAAATTGGAAAGGAGAGAGTCCAACTTGATATATCAAGAATGATGAAGTGTCCCTTAGGAAGCAATGAGGAGTTAAAACTGTGTACAGAGGATGAAGGAGAGAATGTGGTGAAGGAATACTTGTCACAAGTAGAGGGTAGAGGGCTAGAAGAAGAAATCATAGACTCCCCTTCGGTAGAGGTAGGACCAGAACTGAAACCCTTACCTTCATCCCTCAAATATGCATATCTAGATGAGAAGAAAACCCTACCTGTAATCATATCTTCATCACTAACTCCTGAACACGAAAAAGACTTGCTCGAGGTACTTAGGGAGCATAAGAAGGCTCTAGGTTGGACATTTGATGATATTAGAGGAATTTCATCTTCAATCTGTGAACATAGGATATTTCTGGAAGAGGAAACCAGACCTTGTAGAGAGCATCAAAGGAGACTCAACCCTTACATGAGAGAGGTTCTTGAGAAAGAAATTATAAAGTGGTTGAATGCGGAAATAATTTACGCCATATCCGACAGTAGATGGGTAAGTCCCGTACACATGGTGCCAAAAAAGTCTGGAATTACAGTGGAAGTGAATGAAAAAGGGGAAGAGGTGCAGAAGAGATTGACCACTGGATGGAGGGTATGTATTGATTATAGGAAGCTAAACAAGGCGACCAAGAAAGACCACTACCCTCTACCCTTTATGGATCAAATATTAGAAAAGTTGTCGGGGCAACAATATTTTTGTTTTCTTGACGGTTATTCAGGGTACAACCAAGTAAACATCCATCCTGATGATCAAGAGAAGACAACATTTACAAGTCCCGTAGGGACATATGCCTTTAGGCGTATGCCTTTCGGGCTATGCAATGCCCCCGCCACATTTCAGCGGTGTATGAATGCCCTCTTTTCTTATTTAGTAGGAGAATGTCTAGAAATCTTTATGGATGATTTTTCAGTATTTGGACCTACCTTTGCAAACTGCCTCCTAAGCCTCACCAAAGTATTGAAGAAGTGCATTGAGTCCAACCTTGTCCTAAGCTGGGAAAAATCTCATTTCATGGTGCAGGAGGGAGTAGTGCTGGGACACACGGTAAGCAACCGTGGATTGGAAGTGGACAAGGCCAAGATCGAAATCATCCAGGGTCTTCCACCTCCAACCAACCTAAAGACCCTTAGGGGTTTCCTCGGCCACGTGGGTTTCTATAGACGTTTCATTCTTGACTTTGCTAAAATTTCCAAACCTCTTACAAATCTTTTATCGTCTAAGAACAATGAGTTTGAACTAACACTAGAAGCTAAAGATGCATTTTATAAATTGAAGGAAGCCTTAGTTAATGCGCCTATCTTGCAAGGGCCCGATTGGACCCTTCCTTCTGAACTAATGTGTGATGCTTCTGATTTTGCAGTAGGTGCAGTGTTAGGTCAGCGAATCGACAAGAAACCCGTGGTCATCTACTACGCCAGCAGAACCTTAGTGGACGCGCAGCTAAATTATACTACTACCGAGAAGGAACTGCTGGCCATTATTTTTGCTTTAGAAAAGTTTAGATCTTACTTGTTAGGTAGTAAAATTACTGTTTTTTCTGATCATGCAGCTATTAGATACTTGTTAACGAAGGAGGCCAAACCTAGGTTGATTAGATGGGTGCTTTTATTGCAGGAATTTGATTTAGAGATCAAAGATAAGAAAGGGTGTGAAAATGTAGTAGCAGATCATCTCTCTCGAATCATGAGCACCCAACCTGAGATTATAAATGATGCATTTCCTGATGAATATGTCCTAACCGCACAAGGAACATCGCTTCCTTGGTACGCGCACATTGTCAATTTTTTGGTTTCAAGAAAAATTCCCACAAGATGGACGTCTCATGAGAGGAAGAAGCTGCTTAAGGATGCACGATTTTACTTTTGGGAAGATCCGGAGCTATTCCATCAAGGCCAAGATCAAATTTCAAGGCGGTGTGTCCCCGAGAGCGAACAAAGAAGCATTTTGGAATTCTGTCATTCCAAACCCGGAGGGGGACACTACTTGGCCAAGGTAACAGCTCATAAAGTTGTTGAATCGGGTTTCTTTTGGCCTACATTATTTCATGACGCCCAGAAATTTTATAATACTTGTTTAGCATGCCAAGCATCCGTCAACATAAATAGGAAAGATAGAATGCCCCTACAACCCATCCTAGAAGTAGAAATATTTGATTTATGGGGAATCGATTTTATGGGACCCTTTCCTAGTTCTAATGGTTATGAATATATTTTGATGGCTGTCGATTATGTCTCCAAATGGGTAGAAGCCATTCCCTCCAAAACCAATGACAGTAAGGTAGTGACTAATTTTATTGAGAAAAACATCTTTTATAGATATGGATGCCCACGAGCTATCATTAGTGATGGAGGTTCCCACTTTACAAACTACAACTTTAGGAACCTCCTCAAGAAGTTTGGTGTCCATCATCGAGTCACTACTCCTTATCACCCTCAAGCCAATGGCCAAGTTGAATTGTGCAATCGGGAGGTTAAGAAAATTTTGATGAAAATAGTGCGTTCGGATGGGAAAGATTGGTCTAGGAAGCTAGACGAGGCATTATGGGCCTATAGGACTGCTTACAAAACTCCTCTCGGCATGTCTCCCTTTCGACTTATCTTTGGGAAGGCTTGTCACCTACCACTTGAGTTAGAACACAAGGCCCTGTGGGCTATTAGGAAACTCAACCTAGATTTGGATAGAGCCGGCAAGCATAGACTTCTTCAATTGAATGAGTTGGAAGAGTTAAGAAATGAGGCTTATGAGAATTCGAAGATTTATAAAGCCAAGATGAAGATGTTTCATGATAAGAGCTTGAAGAGACGAATTTTTGTAGAGAATCAAAAAGTATGGCTTTACAACTCTAGATTAAAACTCTTTCCAGGAAAATTGAAAACGCGATGGGATGGCCCCTTCCTTGTTCAGCAGGTTTTTGAGAATGGAGCGGTTACCATTTTTGATCCTACATCTCAAAGACAATTCACTGTGAATGGGCAACGGCTCAAGCCCTACTTAGAAGAAGAAGATCTTAATAGCCCCATGAATATTACTTTAGAAAAGCCACCGCAGGAGAGCTCATGATCTGACTAGTTTTTGCTTCCATTTCCTATTTTCTCTGTTTTGTTATTTTGCTGTGTTTTGTTTTTGTTTTCTTCATTTTTGTTTCTGTCTTCGTGTGCAGCTACTCCTATCCAAGCTAGGTACACCGTCACTGGACAACACGAATCCTGATCGCCGCCTTGCCTTCAATGGTTTGATCTCTCTTTCTCCTTTCTCGTAATTATGATTTGTCATGTAGGAACATGCCTTTTTATTGGGGGAGAGGGGAGTACAGTTGCATGCATCATCCATTAAAATTTTTTGTTTTGCATTCACAAACCATGGATATTTGATGATCCTAGGAGATGCTTGTCCAATGATATGCATGATAATTCGATTCTTTTCAAAAGGGTAGAGGTGCAAGAATGGCCAGCTAGGAAATCCTAGGTGAAGTAAGCCTAGCTAGGTGCACTATGATACGTACTATTCCATCCACATCTCTTACCATTATATTTCTCTCCCCTCACCACCGACTTCGGGTTGAGTTAGCGCTTACATGCACGAAATTTTTAGCTTTAGTGGAGAGTAGGGTTAGTGATAGCTCATTGGCAATATTATTATGATGTGAGTGAAGCTACCTGAACCAAGAAGGATACAAAACATCGTTGGGGGAATAAGCTGCCGGTCTACTAAGGACGGCACATGGGTAGGGGATAAGCGCCACCAAATTATAAAGTGAAAGCTGCATTGCGCAAAGAAAAAAACAAGCAAAAGCTTGCATCTTAGTTACTAAAGTTGATTGTCATAAAAAATGACCAACAAACAGCAAATGCCAAAGAAAATAAAGGTGGAAAAGCTGTCTCCCATGTGTTTGAGCCGATGCGACTATAGCCATAGTATTGAGCTACCATTAGCACCGCTCTCCACGCCTTGTTCAGTAGTGCGCTTGGGGTGTTAACTCGACCTTACTCCATATACTATGTACTTACTATATGTACTCCGTAGATCAAGTGCACTTAGTTGAGGTAGAAGGCTGAGATAGATCCTAAATTTCTCCTGTGCTGGTCAAGTTCAATTGCTGAAAATACTCCTTGAAAAGAGCATGAATCAAAGCTATTGGAAGTCGAAAGTCAACTTGAGATCATCTTTTATTCTCACCTGCATTTCATTACTAAGGGACTAGTAATGATCTAAGTTGGGGGGTGTTTGATGACTCTCAAATATGTCATCAAATAATTAAACTTTTTAGCTTTCATTCATCAAAATTATAATGTTAATTCATGCTAATATCATGCATATGCATCATTTTATGAAATCACTAACCCCACTTGATCCTTTGAATCAAGTGGAATATATTTAACATTTTATGGTTAGTGAACATTCAGAGACAGGTTAAGAAGATCAAGGAAAGAGACGAGGATCAAGAGGAGCGGGCGAAAATTGAAAGACGCAAAAATTACGAAAATGCCCCTGGGCATGACTTAAGAGAAACCTATAAATACCCTCTTGAGAGTTGATTTTAGGTTGTCCAGAATTTCTCTCAAGGAAGCTAGGGCTTGGAGAGAAAGGATTTCTGCAGACCCTCCAAGGCTGATGAGCATTGGAGCTGGGAGAGAAGCAAGCTGAGGAGTAGCTGGAGCACGACGATCGTCACCTTGCCCGGAAGGAGTGACACGAGGAGGCGTGAGCGTTTCAGTTTTAGTACAATCTTCTTCTCCCTTCTAAGACAATCAGAGTTGGGTTGAAGATCACAAGCTGTGTTTTCAGCATTTCCAATTTCTGCTGTTCCTTTGGTTACGCTTGATTTCGAATTTCATAGTTGATTGAATCGTTGCCCATTCTGTTCTAGCAAAAATTCCATTGTTCTCGCATCAGATCGTGAAATCCATCCCTGCAGAACTTCCAAACTGCTAGCAACCCAGGCAACAGCCTAGGTTGCCAGCAATCCAAGCCGCGGGGAACAATGCCGCACGCAGCAGAGCTGCGTGCAGCAAGCTCGCCCGCGCGCAGCAGCGTCGCGAGCAGGGTCACCCGCGCGCAGCAATGCCACGAGCAGGCTCGCCCACGCGCAGCAGCGCCTCGCGCAGGCTCGCCTGTGCGCAGCAGCGCCGCGAGCAGGCTCGCCCGCGCAGGCGCTCGCGCGTGCACAAACACCCGCTGGGTGTTTGTGAAATTGCCCCAAAGGGAAAGGCAAATCCTCAGTAAGGAAAGCCTTACTGAAGATTTGCTGCACCGAGACTTTTAAAGAAAGCTCTGTCGTTTGTACTGAAGATCGTTTACCGGAGTTTATACGTGAGTATTGAGATCTAAAAGAACTGATTTGATAGAAAGAATTCTTCTGCTGTTTTTTGCCGTCTCCCTATGGATCGACCCTCACTCACCCTAAGCTGTGAGGTTATAAATTTCGTTGTATAAGCTCAATCCTCACACGTATTAACTGCTAAATAACCAGTAAAAAAACACCCCAAAAATTGAGCTTATCACCCATAGATCAAAGATTTCTACTTCTAAAATAGGCTTTAAAGGCATACGGTCTCTCTTATTAATATTATTCGAGGTTTGACATACTAAGCATGTGGTCTAAAAGTTTTGAGCATCTTGAAATAAAGAAGGCCAGAAAAAACCTGATTCTAAAACTTTATGAGCTGTTACCTTAGCAGAGTAGTCTCCTCCTCCTGGTTTTGCATGAAAAAATTCCAATATACTTTTCTGCTCTGTTTTAGGTACACACCTTCTTAAGCTTTGATCTATTCCTTGATGAAATAACTCTGGCTCCTCCCAGAAATAAAATCTTCTATCTTTGACAAGTTTCTTTCTTTCGTGTGATGTCCATCCGGTGGGTATTTTTTCTAAAACAATAAAATTCACCATATGTGCAAACCAAGGAAGCTCTGTTCCTTGTGCTGTTAGAACATGTTCATCAGGAAAATAATCATCTATTAAAGATGGTTGAGTACCACTTATCCTAGACAGATGATCAGAAACTACATTTCAACACCCTTGTTTATCTTTTATTTCTAAATCAAATTCCTGGAGTAGTAGAACCCATTTAATCAATCTAGGTTTTGCTTCTTTCTTTGATAACAAATATTTAATTGCTGCATGATCAGAAAATACAGTAATTTTACTTCCTAAAAGATAAGATCTAAACTTTTCTAAAGCAAATATAATTGCTAGTAATTCCTTTTCGGTAGTGGTATAATTAAGTTGTGCATCCATTAAGGTTCTACTAGCATAATAAATAGCCACAGGTTTCTTATTTTTTCTCTGGCCTAAAACTGCTCCTACAGCATAATCTGAAGCATCACACATTGATTCAAACGGCAAGGTCCAGTCAGGACCTTGCAAGATAGGTGCTTGTATGAGTGCATCCTTTAATTTTTCAAAAGCAACTTTTGCCTCATTATTTAGTTCAAAATCATTATTTTTAGGTGACAGAGGATTTTTAAGTGGTTTTGAAATTTTTGCAAAATCTAAAATGAACCTTTTGTAGAAACCTGCATGGCCGAGGAAACCCCTAAGGGTTTTTAGATTGGTTGGAGGTGGAAGGCTCTAGATGATCTCTATTTTTGCTTTGTCCACTTCCAGTTCACGATGGCTTACTAAGTGTCCCAGCACTACTCCCTCCTGCACCATAAATTGAGATTTTTCCCAACTTAGTACAAGGTTAGATTCAATACACCTTTTCAATACTTTAGTGAGATTTAACAAACAATTTTCAAATGTACTCCCAAAGACAGAAAAGTCATTACACATGCACCTTTAGAATTTTAAACATTCTCCTACTAAGTCTGAAAATAAAGCATTCATGCACCTTTGGAATGTTTTTGGAGTATTACACAAACCAAAAGGCATACCCCTAAAAGCATAAGTTCCTACAGGACTAGTAAATGTTGTTTTCTCTTGATCTTCAAGATGAATATTAACTTGATTCTATCCTGAATATCCATCAAGAAAACAGAAAAAATTTTGCCCAGATAATTTTCTAAATTTTGATCAATAAAGGGTAATGGATAATGAGCTTTCTTAGTAGCTTTATTGAGTTTTCTATAATTTATGCATACTCTCCATCATGTAGGTAATCGTTTCTGAACCTCTTCTCCTTTCTTATTTACCTCTACACTTATTCCAGATTTCTTTGGTACCATATGAACTGGACTTACCCATTTACTATCCGATATAGCATAAATAATCCCAGCTTTCAACCATTTAAAAATTTCTTTCTTGAGCACTTCCCGCATGTAAGGATTTAGCCTTCTCTAATGCTTTCTACATGGTCTAGATTCTTCTTCCAAAAATATTCGATGTTCACAAATGGATGGTGGAATCCCTCTTATGTCATCAAGTGTCCATTGATGCAGGACAGCCGTCACCGAGGGTCGTACTCGGTGTCGAAAGCGTTAGTGCACGATGACTACTCACAGGTAGTCGTCCAGCATGGGTCTCCTCTAGGGAAGACCTACGATGAGATGCACGGGTGGGGGTGTCGTACATGCAATTGCCGACAAGTAGTGGGGAGCCGACGGCCGGGTGACGACGGGGTCGCCAGAGACGGGGGTGTAGACCTCCTGATCCTCGTCCAGATGGATGAGGTCGCTACACCGCCGAACGGGGTAGCCCCTGCCGGGTATTGCTCGCACGTGATGGGCGAACCCGACTCATATCAAACCAGGTAAGACCCTCAAATTCACCTAATCTTCACTCGTCCTTTCACACTCACCCACATCTAACCCGAGCGCGATGGAGGCAACCAAAAATGCAGTGTAAGAATTAAAAGACGGGGGGATACGGCGTACCCTGCACTATCCAGGGCTCGTCGACGAGTGGGCAGAGGTGGGCAACGGCCAAAGCAAGAGCTGGCACTGGGCGTTGGTGAAGACATCGAGTCCCTAGGATAGGACGCTCAATGACTGGCCCCAGGCCAGTGTAGTGGTGCGCAATGGATGCGGGTCGGCACTCGCCCACAACGCGTGCCGCGTGCCGGGGGCAGCCGTAACAACGGGCGGTCAGGGCGTGCATAGGATCGTAACCACGTGCGGCGGCCAAGGGGTACCACCGGCGACGGCTGGTAGGCGGCCTATTGATGAGAACAGCCAGGGACGGAGGTGTGGCTCGTATGGCCTGGGCGAACAGACGAGATAGCACGCGCACCAGATGGTGGGGTGCACCCGCGGATGGCGATGCACTCGGCGTCCTGGGTGAACGCAAGTGAGGGGTGTCTGATGGAGGACCATCTTGGAGATGACATGACGGGACATCACCAGCCACGCCGAGCAGGTCGCGTCGACGCTCGCCACCTGGGCTTCAAGTACTCCGCGTAAGTATGGTCATTTCACTTACGTTTGTTTTTCCATTTGTTGTATTTCTGGATTCTATGGATTGGGCCAACGTTGGGCTCTGTCCTTTGTCTTTCCTTTCTTAGTTTTATTTGTATTTCAAATTTGTAAGGAGAGGCCGAACCACGTCTCGCGACGGTTCGTCTTCTCCCCACGTTCATTTGGCACCCTGATGCGAAACGCCGGCGGCCGGGATCGAACGGCGCGTCTCGCGTCACAAGTGAAAATGATGATATGTTATGTGTTTGATGGCGAGGACGCCAATGCATCAGCCTGGGACACGTCACCGCAGGCAGTCGGGGTCAACACAGACGTTACGTATCCAAAGATGAAGTCAACAGAAGTCAACCCACCTCGGTCAACAGGAGTCAACGAAGAAGTCAACACGCCACAACCGTCGTCCGCCACGTCACCACCCGCGCACGTCTCCACGCGCGTCATGACACGACGCCAAAGGCAGATCGACGACTTCCCTGTGGCGTGACGTGATGCGTTTTCCTTGCGTCTTATTTTCTAGTTATTTTCTCTTTCCTCCAAGGCCTATATAAGGTCATTTGTTTCAAGAACTCATTAGGCAATCATAATTCAAGAATTGAGTTTTCTTTCTAACTCTTCTTGGAGGATTGCCCTACCCCTCATCTTGCCCTAACCTTCCCCGTCGTCGCCGTCGTCATCGTCATCACCGTCGTCGCCGCCGCCGCCACCGCCGCCGCTGCCGCCGCCGTCGTCATCACCGCCGCGCGCAGCCGCGCGGTCACACGCCGCGACCGCACGCCATCGCGTGCCACCCCCGCGCGCCGCCGCCTCTGTCTCATGCGCGCGGCGTCGCGCTGCGCGGCGCCGTCGGCGGCGCCTCAAGCAGCGCTCGCGCGCTCGGGTGCGCTCCGCCGCACTCCGCGCACTCGCCAGCGCGCAGGCGCTCGCGCTCCGCGCCGGCGCGGGAGTTCGCGCCCGACCCGGCGTCCGCTTCCTGCGTCAACCAGGGCGGACAACGCCGGGCGCGTTCGATATCACGCCTTCGCCGCCACGAGCAGAATTACCTGCAGCCTCTACACGCACTACGGTGCTGAGGTATACCTGAACCCTGTGGTGTCGACGTGTTCTCCGCTCAGTATTTTCTCGGGAAGTTTCCACCGCCGTCAGAATTAGACTTGGATTTCCTCTTCTTCTCTCCTTTTCTCGAGTGTTTCTTCGCGACGTGAATTCGAGGTATTGATTTCGGTGCTTAGGCATCGTCGCGGTGGGGGAAGACAGTACTCCCGCCCTCGATAAGGGTCGGAGCTGCACCACCAGATTTCATCGGTTTTAAGTCCGAGAATCGACCGTGATTTCTGTGGATTGTTTTATCCCTTACCCATTCCTACCCATAGCCTCGTCATCCGCCCTAAATCGTCCATCCCATAGTCGTCCTACGTCAGTGTTGTTGAAATTCGGAATTGAATTTTATAAACGAGCAGATAAGACGCGGGGGAGTAAGCGTCGTAGATTGGGACGATCTACGGGGTAGAACGATCCAGAGATCGGACTCCCGATGACCCGCAGAATCTACTAGACGACTAAGACGGGAGGGGCGTCTTACGGCCCTGGAGAGTTCGATATCTAAACAATCAGAGACAGTCCGTTTACCTCCAAAGAATCCTGCTCTCGACGTCGGTGGCTATGCCTATTTCGATGTTCGTTCCGGAGATCTGGGCAGAGGACGCGATAGCGGACGACGGGACTGCAAGGGGTAATGATACTGGATTAAGATGGAGAGGAGACGAGATTTAACCTTGAGTCGTGGAGTCCACGGCAGTTCGGCAGGGCGGTGATGACAGTGCGTGGAATCGGCGAGGCCACGGCGCGGGGATCACGACGGTCGGATCACGGCGGATCACGGCGGCGCGCGGGCGTTCACGGTGCAGGCGGAGTAGCGGCGCGTCGCGGGGCTGCGGCGCGGCAAAGGACCACGGCGTGGATGGCAGCGGGAATGTGGGTCCACGGCGCGGGGTCGCGGCGTGGGGTGCGGAGCGGCGCGGTGCGGAGGTCATGGCGCGGATGTCACAGGCCGCGGCGCGGGGGTCGTGGCGCGGGGTTGCTGCGCTGCGCGGTGAGGGGGTCGCGGCGGAAGCAATGCAGGCCGCGGCGCGGGGTAATCCCGCGGCGTGGGCGTCGTCCTAGACGCGGCAGGCGGCCGTGACGCGGAGTTAAGCGGCGCAGGGCGGGGCTACCACGCGAGCGGCGCCGTGATGCGAAGTGGGACCGCGGGGCAGGAGGAGCCGCGACCGGGGGGCTGGGCGGTGATGGTGGATGCCAAGAATCAGATGGGGCGGAAGTGATCACGATCAGGGAAGGAAGGGGGGGGCGGGCGACGGCGATCAAGAAGTGGGTTTGCGGTGAAGGAAGAAATCAAGAGGATGGTAAGGTGGTGATGGTGGCGATCAAGAAGGCAGGGACAGGACGAGGGGTTCAAGAACGAAGGGAGGACAAGGGAGAAGACCAAGAAAGGGGTTCTCAGTTCAAGAAACAAGGGGAGAGGATGGAGGATAATCAAGAACGATGGGAGAAGATGGTCGGGATGGAAGGTTGAGAAAGATGTTGGTGAAGGAGAGAATCAAGAACCTGGCGGGGTGGATTCTTGATGGGATTCGCGGGCGTTCCTCCTCGCTGGAGGCAGATGTCCCGATGCTGCACAGCTTCTTGAAAATCTTGACGTACCAGAGTGGTCTCGATGGCACGGTTGAACACGCTGTGCTCGGAGTGATCTCGACGGACAAGGCGTGGGCTCTACTCTCCGGAGTGATCTCGACGAAGAGGTGGGGCTAGCCAAACCCCCTACGCTACAGCTACGATAAGGGGGAAGATTTCTGAAAATACTTTTCAATTCAAAAAAACTTCCAAGTAGTCCCTTGGGCATGCCCTCCCCTTATATAGGGAGGAGGGGTGCCAAGGAGACGTGGGGAGAGGTTGAACCGTCATGAGACGTGGTTCGACCTCTCCTTACAAATTCAAAATACAATCTTAAAATAAAAGAAAAGACGAGGATGGGCCCTACGATATTGGCCCAATCCCATAATTCGAAATGAAAAGAAATACACATAAGAAAAGCGTAAATTGTTCGAACCTACCCGGAGTACTTAAACCCCGGGTTGCGGACGTCGGCACGAGCTGTCCGACGTGGCTGTTGGCGTGTCGTCGTCGGTCGTCCGGCCGGTGGCGTTGTCATCGTCAGGCTGTCGTCGGCAAGATGGTCCTCCATCATCCTCCTGGGGTGGGAGGAGCTCGACTCTGGCGAGCGAAACTCCGCAAGGTCCTCCAGCGGCTGCAGCAGGTCCGGCCGAAGTCGTCGCAAGTCGTCCTTGGAGATCCATGTATCGTCGGAAGATGGGTGCCCCTGCCAATGGACTAGAAAAGTGCGGCCAACTCGCTCCCCCTCAGCGTTAATTACCTCCTGCAGTATCGTTTCTATCGCGTCGTGCCGTACAAGGGTTGGAAACGGGAGGTAGCGGGTGAACTCTCACTCTCTTTGCTACTAAGGCTCGACTGGCTGTGAGGCTTGATGATGGGTGGCGAGGGTTGGTAGCGGGATAAGTCACTGACGTTAAACGTCGAACTAATCCCCCAAGTTGGCGGGATGCTCACGACATAGGCGTTGTCGTTGATCCGTTGGGCTATCGGGAAAGGCCCGGCGCTACGAGCATGGAGCTTCGTAGCGACCCCAGGAGAGTACCTCGGAGAACGTCACAGACCTACGACTCTTATCTGCCTTAGACTTATACTGCTCGTTCATAGATGATATGCGTGAATGAATGTCATGATGCATGTTTCTAATATACTCGGCAAATTCTAATGCATTATCTGAAATTCTATGTTTTTCGTGCAATGGTATGAGGTCAAGGGGCCTACGCGGTAGTTGACCATAGATGATCTCGAATGGCGCCTTGCCCGTAGTGCGGTTCACCGAGTAATTGTAAGCAAATTCTGCTCGAGGCAGAACCTGATCCCATGCAACGACATGGTCGCCAACAATGGATCTCAATAAGTTACCAAGGCTGCGATTCACAACCTCGGTCTGACCATCCGTCTGAGGATGATAGGCTGATGAGAATTTAAGTTGTGTGCCCATGAGAACCCACAACGTCTTCCAAAAGTAACTAGTGAATTTAAGGTCTCGGTCAGAGACGATAGTCTTTGGTACGCCATGTAGCTTGACGACGTGGTCAAAGAAGAGTCGGGCGATCCTCGATGCATCGAAGGTTTTTGAGCACGGAATGAAATGAGCCATCTTCGAAAAACGATCGACCACGACCATGATGGAGTCGTGACGCCGGATTGTCTTAGGTAACCCTAAGACAAAATCTAAGCTGACATCTTCCCAAGGCTGATCGGGAACTGGAAGGGGAGTATATAACCCGGTATTCTGCTTCGTGAGTTTGGCACGAGAACACGTAAGGCACCGTGATACAAATCTCCCGACATCTCGCTTGAGAGATGGCCAGTAGAACTTCTCTTCAAGGGCTTGGATGGTCTTCATGACTCCAAAGTGGCCACTTAGCCCTCCCGCGTGGACTTCATGGATCAAGAAGTCTCTGAGAGGCGTCGTGGGATGCATAGTCTCTTCCGTTGAAGAGATAGCCGTCCTCGAGGAAGTAATCTCTCGACCGATTAGGCGAGGCATCTGTGATGGAGGAATAGAGGGATGAGAAATCGGGGCAGTCCGTGTAATCCTCCTTCATCTTTTCAAAACCTAAGACCTGGGTCGTCATGATGCTTAGTACGGTGGGTCGCCGACTAAGGGCGTCGGCGACTACGTTGTCCTTGCCCTTCTTGTGGCGGATGACGAAGGTGAAGTCTTGTAGGTAAGCGATCCACCGTGCGTGGCGATCGCTGACCTTCTTCTGGTCGTGTAAGTGACGTAGAGCTCCGTGATCCGAGAAGAGGACAAATTCCTTTGGCAGCAGGTAGTGGTGCCAGTGGCGGAGTGACTGTACTAAGGCGTAGAACTCCCGATCGTAATTGTCATAACGCTTCCTCGTGTCATTCAGCTTCTCGCTGAAATACTCAATCGGGTGGCCTCGTTGACTAAGGACACCGCCAATGCCAACTCCTGACGCGTCGCAGGCGACCTCGAAGACATCACTAAAATCTGGTAATTTCAGGACCGGGGCCTCCGTCATGAGTTTCTTCAGAAGTTCAAAAGCCTGGTCGGCCATGCCGGTCCACTCGAATTTGTCGCTCTTGAGGATGTCCGTAATGGGGGCGGTGATGCCACTAAAACCTGGTATGAAACGTCGATAAAAAGTCGCCAATCCGATGAAGCTCCGTACATCGTGTATGCTCTTCAGCTTAGGCCACGCGACTATGGCCTCGACTTTGGCTGGGTCGACGGCCACTCCTTGTGCTGACAGGATAAAACAGAGGAAGGAGACCTCGGTCGTGAAGAATGAGCACTTCTTTGGGTGTGTGTATAACTTCTCATGACGTAGTGACTCGCACACGTGCCTAAGGTGCTGGGCGTGCTCTGTCCTAGTCTTACTATAGACTAGGATGTCGTCAAAATAGACGACGACAAATCGTCCGATGAATGGCCTAAGCACCTCATTCATCAATCTCTGGAAGGTGCTTGGTGCATTGGACAACCCAAAGGGCATCAGGTTCCACTCAAATAGTCCGTCTTTGATCTTGAATGCCGTCTTCCACTCGTCTCCTGGTCGGATTCGGACCTGATGATAGCCACTCCGTAAGTCTATCTTGGAGAAGATAGACGCGCCGACCATCTCGTCGAATAAATCCTGTACTCGCGGGATCGGAAAACGGTACTTTACCGTGATTTTGTTGATGGCCCGTGAGTCACAACACATCCTCCAAGTGCCATCCTTCTTGGGAGCGAGCAGTGCCAGAACGGCGCAAGGGCTGAGGCTCTCCCTGATCAGGCCCTTTGCTAGGAGCTCCTTCACCTGCGAATATAACTCCTCGTACTTAACTGGGTCCATCCGGTAGTGTGGCAGGTTTGGGAGGGTAGCTCCGGGAACTAAATCAATGGCATGCTGGATGTGTCGGAGAGGTGGGAGCTCGGTAGGGAGCTCGGCCGGAAACACATCACCATACTCCTCAAGGAGTTGGACGACTTCCGAGGGCGGAACGTCATGATCTGGCATGGTGGGTCCGTCGGCTAAGGCGACTGCATAACAAACCGGTGGCGGGTCGTCGCCGTCCTCCAGCTCCCGTCGGAAGATCAAGCCATTGGTGACAATGGCAGTAGGAGTGGAGCACGGGGCCGCGGGTGCCGATCGCGTGGGTAACGAGGGTATCCGCACCGAGGGATACCAAACGAGTCGGCGTCCACCGTAGATGAACGAGCAAGTGTTTGCTCGTCCGGATAGCTGCATGTCGTGGTCAAATAGCCACGGTCTGCCCAAGATGATGCTACCAATTTTCATGGGTAGGACGTCGCATAGGACCCTCTCGTCGTAAGTACTCATCTTCAGCGGCACATAGCATTGCATCTTGACCGGTATGGTCGATGCGTCAATCCACGAAACCTGGTACGGCGTCGGATGAGGAATCAAGGGTAATCCTAGGCGGGTCGCCGTATCCTCTGAAATCCCGTTGATGCAGCTCCCACTGTCGACCATCAGTTTGTAGGTACGTCCTCCAATCTTGACGTATGTGTGAAAGATCGACGTTCGCTGCGCAACGTCGACTGGTCGAGTAGCCACAGTGGTAGCGGAGGAAGTGGAACCCACTCGCGGTGTGCTAGTGGATCCCCCAATCTCTCGAGTGTCCACGGTGGCGACGGGGTAGGTAGCGGTAGGAGCGATCGGCGTGATCTGGATGTACCCTAGGGAATCATCCAGCTCATCACCATCGGGGTCATCGCCCGGATACTCGTCGACCTCAAGGTCATCGTCCTGTTGGTCTTCGGCGGGTTGCCCGTGCATGTCCATGATCATAAGTGACGGGCAATCACTACGTCGGTGTCCGAACCCCTTAGCACTTAAAGCACTGCATGGGCTCTCTGGGGGCGTTCGGAGCTCGAGCCGTAGATAGGGCCGACGAGGTGGCCGGTGTCGGTACTGGGGCGGTAGTTGGCGCGGCCGGTGCGGTTGGAGTCGGGGTGGTACTGGTCGTCCTGGGCGCAGATCCCGAGTTCCGAGTCCAAGTGGTGCGTGACGGGGCTGCTGAGATTGCTGATGATGCTGGTCGAGGAGTAGGTAGCGCGGCGGCGGCGATACTCTCGGTGCTAAACTCGTTGCTTTCAACGAGACTGTACGCTAAGTCGACCATAGCCAGGTTCTGTTCCAAGACTCGGGTGCCCAAGTCCTGCCGTAACCCGTGAATAAAGAAGGCGATCTGGATTTGTGGGCTGTCCACAAATTTGCATCGCATTCTGTACTCCTCGAACTCTACGATGTACTCGGAGACCTTGCGTTTTCCTTGACGCAAGTTCATCCAGCACAGCATCAGGTGCGTCATGTACAGCTTAGGGACGTATTTGTCCGTAAGCTTACGTGACATCTCAGCCCAAGTGAAGGGCGGATCTCGGCGCTGTCGTGCGGCTTCCTTCTCGTTCTTCCAAAAGATTTTGGCCTGCCCTCCAAGTCGTGCTTCGGCGTACTCGACACATAGATCGCCGTCCATCTTGTACCACTGGAAGTAACTCTCCAAGTCCGACTCCCAATCAGTGTAATCTTTTGGGTTTCGGGACCCGTCGAAAATGGGGACTTCCAAGCGGACGCTCTTCTGTATCATCGCCCGGTGTGCCTCACGTCGTCGTTCATGCTCATCGTCGTGACGGCGCGCAGGAAGGTGGCGGGGAGCACTTCGGGGATGATCATAGTCATGTTGATCCTCATAACGGTAGTCGTCTCGTCGAGGCGGGGCAGGTTGGTGTCGTCTCTCATCGTGGTACTCATCACGATGGTGGTGTCTCGGGGGAGATGCATATCGTGGTGGGTATCCATCATCCCGATGAGGTGGATGATCCGGATATCGGGGATATAGATGATCATCATCCGGGTATGGGTCTCGTCGAGGTAGTGGGTCATACTCGGGGCCGTGCCTCGATGGAGCTCGGGGAGGATCTGGGACATCCCGGTAACGGTCCGGCACGTGGACGGGTGCGGCATTATGGTGCGGTGGATAGGCGGAGTTACCACCGTAAGCGACGGCGTCCGGACGTCGGACGGGTGGTGGGTCCTGCGGACTCCCCGGGCGGGATGAGTAATGAGGTGCATTGCGCACCGGGATGCGGTTGGGGTTGTGGGCCCCAACGACATGAGGGTCGCGCTGCTGTCTGCCGTGGCCTCCTACGGGATAAGCGCGCCTATTTTGAGGATAGGGATAATCATCATGATGTACGGGGTCTCGCCTCTCATCCGGTAGTGGGGAGCGGCATCGGTCGCTGCGGTGATCATCATAACCCCCAACTGGGCTTCTCCGGCGGTCTCCACGGTAGTGATCCCTAGGTGGGGATCGTCGGCGGTCCACTCGATCCTCCGGGTAGGCGTAGGCAGTCGGTGGTGCCTCGGGATAACGCGGTGGCTGCTCCTGGACGGGAGGGTCCCTCATGGGAGCCTTACCCGGTCGTTGGTTCACCTCACGAGCCATGGGCTCATCATAATGCTCAGTCGCCGTGACCCTACGGATAGGGACAGCAATGGAGGAATGCCGGTCTTCGGAAGATCGGTGCGCCGCGGGTGCTGGTTCAGCTCTATCGTTCGAGTCCCGAGGGGCGGGACCTCGAGATAGGGGAGGAGGAACATATGCCTCCTCCGGATCCAGGGGTTCATCCGGTGACTGTTCGCTAAAGGGATTCTCGAGGCGAGGATCCCCCATGACGGGATCGTATTCATGATCCTCGTCTCTATCAAGGTATTCGGTGTCCCGACATTGGGCTCGCGTGCGAACCATTCTATGATCAACCATTCACGTCCTAAAAATGTTCTAGGGGTGTGCACGTGATGGATGAGATGCTATGACGTGTAATATGCGAATGGATTTTCAAAGTATGATGTGCGCAATATATCAAAGCGTAAAAAAATATCCAACCGACCGTGTGAAGCAAGAGCTAACACGACCGGCTCTGATACCAATATGATGCGAAATGCCGGCGGCCGGGATCGAACGGCGCGTCTCGCGTCACAAGTGAAAATGATGATATGTTATGTGTTGTTGAAATTCGGAATTGAATTTTATAAACGAGCAGATAAGACGCGGGGGAGTAAGCGTCGTAGATTGGGACGATCTACGGGGTAGAACGATCCAGAGATCGGACTCCCGATGACCCGCAGAATCTACTAGATGACTAAGACGGGAGGGGCGTCTTACGGCCCTGGAGAGTTCGATATCTAAACAATCAGAGACAGTCCGTTTACCTCCAAAGAATCCTGCTCGGCGTGGTGGCTATGCCTATTTCGATGTTCGTTCCGAGATCTGGGCAGAGGACGCGATAGCGGGCAGCGGGACTGCAAGGGGTAATGATACTGGATTAAGATGGAGAGGAGACGAGATTTAACCTTGAGTCGTGGAGTCCACGGCAGTTCGGCAGGGCGGTGATGACAGTGCGTGGAATCGGCGAGGCCACGGCGCGGGGATCACGACGGTCGGATCACGGCGGATCACGGCGGCGCGCGGGCGCTCACGGTGCAGGCGGAGTAGCGGCGCGTCGCGGGGCTGCGGCGCGGACCACGGCGTGGACGGCAGCGGGAATGCGGGTCCACGGCGCGGGGTCGCGGCGCGGGGTGCGGAGCGGCGCGGTGCGGAGGTCGTGGCGCGGATGTCGCGGGCCGCGGCGCGGGGGTCGTGGCGCGGGGTTGCTGCGCTGCGCGGTGAGGGGGTCGCGGCGGAAGCAATGCAGGCCGCGGCGCGGGGTAATCCCGCGGCGTGGGCGTCGTCCTAGACGCGGCAGGCGGCCGTGACGCGAGTTAGCGGCGCAGGGCGGGGCTACGCGAGCGGCGCCGTGATGCGGCGGACCGCTGGGCAGGAGGAGCGCGACCGGGGCTGGGCGGTGATGGTGGAGGCCAAGAATCAGATGGGGCGGAAGTGATCACGATCAGGGAAGGAAGGGGGGGGCGGGCGACGGCGATCAAGAAGTGGGTTTGCGGTGAAGGAAGAAATCAAGAGGATGGTAAGGTGGTGATGGTGGCGATCAAGAAGGCAGGGACAGGACGAGGGGTTCAAGAACGAAGGGAGGACAAGGGAGAAGACCAAGAAAGGGGTTCTCAGTTCAAGAAACAAGGGGAGAGGATGGAGGATAATCAAGAACGATGGGAGAAGATGGTCGGGATGGAAGGTTGAGAAAGATGTTGGTGAAGGAGAGAATCAAGAACCTGGCGGGGTGGATTCTTGATGGGATTCGCGGGCGTTCCTCCTCGCTGGAGGCAGATGTCCCGATGCTGCACAGCTTCTTGAAAATCTTGACGTACCAGAGTGGTCTCGATGGCACGGTTGAACACGCTGTGCTCGGAGTGATCTCGACGGACAAGGCGTGGGCTCTACTCTCCGGAGTGATCTCGACGAAGAGGTGGGGCTAGCCAAACCCCCTACGCTACAGCTACGATAAGGGGGAAGATTTCTGAAAATACTTTTCAATTCAAAAAAACTTCCAAGTAGTCCCTTGGGCATGCCCTCCCCTTATATAGGGAGGAGGGGTGCCAAGGAGACGTGGGGAGAGGTTGAACCGTCATGAGACGTGGTTCGACCTCTCCTTACAAATTCAAAATACAATCTTAAAATAAAAGAAAAGAAGCGAGGATGGGCCCTACGATATTGGCCCAATCCATAATTCAAATGAAAAGAAATACACATAAGAAAAGCGTAAATTGTTCGAACCTACCCGGAGTACTTAAACCCCGGGTTGCGGACGTCGGCACGAGCTGTCCGACGTGGCTGTTGGCGTGTCGTCGTCGGTCGTCCGGCCGGTGGCGTTGTCATCGTCAGGCTGTCGTCGGCAAGATGGTCCTCCATCACACCCACCCTCACTATATAAGGGGATGGCATGCCCATGGAACTCTTTGGAGTCATTTGTTGAAAATTTCAAGCTTGTGTCTCCCCATATCGTAGAGAGTAGTGTTGAAGGTCCGGCTAGCCTCACCCACGTCGAGATCACTCCGTGGTGTAGAACCCGCATTCCCCACATCGAGATTACTCTGTGGGTGACGTGTCCAAGCGCCTCGTCAAGATCACTCTGGAGCGATTAAAGATTCGAAGAAGTCGCCGTCGTCAAGAACTGAAGAGTCCTTCGTCGAGATCACTCCGAAGGTGCTTGGAGGTTCAAGAAATGTCGCCGACGCGCCGCCGACCTGGGATACCCCGCTCCACCGAGGGAGCCCTCCCAGATCAATCAAGAACTCTCCATCCTTGGAAGGTTCTTGGTAGTTATAGGGCCAAGAACCATCTTCTTGGCCCCTATCTCCCATCGCCAGCGCCGCACCTTCACCCTGCCGTCCATCCTTCTTCTTTCTCCCTCGCCTCTACCCTGCCCAGCCGCTCATGACTGCCCCTCCATCGGCCTCTCCCTACTGCCCGTGCCCCCCCCCCTTCCTCATCCTCCTTCAATCTTACCCCGTTACCTGCACCCGTTCAACCCCTACATTCTCCCCACCGCTGACCCGATCTCCACGGCCGTCTCACCTGCCCGCTGTTTTCCCAGCCGCCCTCGCTCATCCTCGCCGTCCTCTGCCTTCTCTGTCATCCCCGCGTGAACCCTCCCGTACGCTACCACCTGTGACCACCGTACGCGCCTACGCACCCGACCCTCTGTCACCGCCGGTCCTGCGCGAACCCCTGCCGCACACTCCCGTTCGCGGCCGTCACGCACGCGTTCGCCGTGCACCGCCTTGTCTCCACGGCGGCCCTCCTGCCGGTCATTGCACGCCGGGTGCCGGCACATCTGCTCGCCCTGCACGTTCACCAAGTCTCCCCACCCTCCGTCGCGACTCCGTGGTCGTTGCGTGATCGCGTGCCAACCCGCGCGAGCGGTCAATGCACGCGCCGCGCTTCTCCGCACCCACCAGTGTGCGTCGTGCGTCCTGGCGTCCGCTGACGCCGCACACCTGTGCAGCCGCGCGCCCGCCGTACCCTTCCGTTGGACAATTTGCTCGCCAACCTCCATCTGACCAACGTCCATCGGCCTCCGCTCGCAACGCTCTCCCCAAGCCCGTCTGCACATCAGAACGACACTCACGCCGTGCACTAGCGATATCAAGGTACCATCCCGCCTCCCCTCCCTTTTGCCAGTATTATTATCTTCCGCAGTCTCGTATTTCGCTATCACGTCCTCTGCTGTCATTTTTTGATATATTTCACGGATAGGTTAGCCACTTTTCGTCGAGAGTAGGGATTCTTGAGGTTGATAGGGTAATCACTTGATCTAGATGCCAAACACCTCTGGGCCGTAAAATGCCCCTCACTAATTAGTCGTCTAGTTGGTCTCACGGGTCACTGGGAGTTTGATCTTAGGATCACTCTCTTCTCACCGACTGGCGTGGCTTGCACCTCTATCTGTTGATACCTCACGGCTCATTCGTTATTTCCATTCCTCAATTTGCATTTCACGAATTCATTCATCATATCCCTGTGACGTAAAATGAGCCGACCGATCCCGGCAGGTCGTATTACATCAGTGTCGGTGCGGGGCGCAGGCGGCAACGGACAACGGCGGCGTAGCAGTGTTCCGAGATGCGGAGTATGGCACGGCACGGGTGAACACAGCGGCGCAGAGCAGTGCAGCCGAGCAACGTGATAGGAGCGCTATCACACGGCAGCAGCGACGTGCTCGTCGTGGAGTGAGTGACGCGGCGCAAAGCGGTTGCACCGCACGGTAATGCAGCACACAGAGTTGATGTGTAGGGTGAGGTGGCTCGCGTGGCGAGGTCCTGAGATGTCAAAGGCGGTCTGAAGGCGATCGGTGGCGGATTGAGTGGACGGCGCAACCAGACTCAGCGGCGGCGGCCTGAGTCTACGGCAGCGATCTGGTTCAGCGATGGCGATGTGAGGAAGCAGCACAGAGCAGCCGTCCTCTTCTCCCTCTCCTCCTCTTCTCCTCTTTCTCCACGTTCGTCTTCTCTTCTTCTCCTCCGCGGAACGCAACCCTAATTCTTCACATGAACAAAACTTCTTTCTTTTCCAAAATTCAACGTAAGATGAGTGTTTAGGGCAACCTTGTTTCCCTTATATAGGGGAAAGGAAGGTTGGCCCATGAGACCAAAAACTAAATGAAAACAGGCTGCTAGCCTACGACCTTGAGGAAAACAAAACAACGACGAAGGACGAAGACGTGGGAGGGGAGATCCTTATAGGGCGAACCTCCCCCCTTGCACATGACCATGACAAGTTGGAAAGTGATGACGACAAAAGCAAAACCAAAACAACGAACATAACAAAGACGAAGATAAAGGTATCCGTTACCCGGGATACTTGAATCCGGGCATGCGTACTGTAACCTTAGCTTGTCGAGCTGGCTGAACACGGACGGCTGGTGCTGTCGTGGACGACGGTGACGTCTCCAAAGACGTTTCTGGGGCTGCGGTTGGGGCTGTGCCATTATCCATCCTAAGGCTTTCCTATGATCTCTAAGAACCCTAAGTAGATCGTTTTCTTGGGTTTGAGTAAGAGATGCAGATATAATCATAGATAAAGTGATGTAGGACAACGTCGGGAATGAGCTCCGGCCGTCACCGAGGGGTTCGTACTCGGTGTCGAAAGCGTCGGTGCGCGTCGTCTACTCGAGAGGAGGCGTACGACACGGGTCTCCTACGGTGACACCTACGATGAGACGCACGGGTGGGGATGTCGTTCGTGCAGCTGCCGACAAGCAACAAGGGGAGCCGACGCCCGGGTGACGACGGGATCACCCTGAGTCGGAATAGGTAAATCTCCTGACCCTCGTCCGGATGGACGAGGTTGCTACGGCGCGGTACGGGAGAACTCCAGCCGGAGGTTGCTCGTACGTGGCGGGTGAACCGACTCGTTCCCATACCAGGAGAGACACTCAATAGCGCGTAATGTTCACTCGTTCTTTCATGCTCACCTACGTCTAGCCCGAGCGTGGGGGAGGCAATGAGAATGCACTGCAAGAAATAAAAGACGGGGGGTAACGGGCGGCGTACCTCGAGGTCGTTCGGGATTACCCACTCTATCTTGAGCAAACCGGAGATGCTCCTTTGCGCAGTAGGGCAGTGGAGGGGGTGTAACGACGGAAGGCGAAGGCACGGCGAGCGCGGCGCGAGTTGTGCGGCACAGTTGAGGGAAGCAATGCTTGTGACGTAGAGGGCGCGCCGTGTGATGGTGGACACGACGCGTTCTGTGCACAGTGCCAACCGTGAGTGTGGCGCAGCAGGAGCGCAGTGCAGGCGGCAGCCGCATGATGCGGCAACGACGTGCGCGACCAACAGGCGCTCGCGAGGACAGCCGACCGACAACGGGAGTTCCCGCAGAGGGCGGAATAGCGCGGAGCGCCGAGGACGGTGTGACGAACTCCGGCGACTGTCCGTCGGCTGGTGGGCTATAGTCGCAAGGTGTATCCTCTGTCACGGTCGTGGACGAGAAGACGGGAAATGTCTGCTCGAGCCGGCCCGTGGGAGCTGAGGGATCTGCGGGGTGGCGCTCTGACCAAGCAAAGAGCAGATTTGCGGCACCGCCGATAGAGTCAACAGGCGACGACGGTGTTGGCAAGGGGGGGGATCTTCACCCAGCCGGTTGGACATGGGGGCATGCGTTCTCAACGCAGACGATAGAGTCTTGTCCCGGACGTCCACGGCGGGTGCAACTCCGTGCTGGGCCGCAGGAGTGGAGGGCACAGCGGACAAGTCCCTCGTTGCTGTCGGAGGGGTGAGTGATCACCGGGGCCGTAACGCGTCTGGTCGTGGGCCGTGGTGGCCGAGTCGCGCAGCTCGGCGTGAGAGGTGCGCGCTGGTGCAACGCCGGGTTGCGACGGTATGGCGAGGCCAGCAGGCGACTCCTCACCAAAGAAAGGGCGGCCGGCACGGTCGTGCACCGGGAGAGGACGCCCCGAGCGGTGGTCGGCAAGCGGCAGCGACGGGTGCAACCATCTCCTCTTCTTCCCCGTCCAACTTCTTCTTCCTTTTCCTGGGTTGCCCTGGGCAAACCCTAAATCTCCATCGGGCAATTCTTCTTGTGGCTCAAACTTGCAAATTTCAAATTCAACGTAGTCTGAACAATCAAGGCAGCCAACGACCCTTATATAGGGGGAGGTGTAGGGCCCTAAGACCAAAAGACCCTTGCTTAAATTTAAATTAAACCTATGACCTAATGGACATGAAAACAACAAGAAGACCATGAGAGCGAAGATGAACATAGGAGGGGGGAGGTAGATCCTTACAGGGTCGAACCTCCCTCCTTACACGTGATCAAGGTGCGTAAGAAAACATCGAACGACAAAGTTCATGACAGAAAACGACGAACAAACCAAAACATAAAGACGAAGATAAAAGTCCGTTACCCGGAATACTTGAATCCGGGCGTGCGTACTGTCGGCTTGGCTTGCCGATCGGGCTAAACACGTACGGCGGGCGTTGCGGGGGTGACGGTGACATCTCCGAAGACGTGTCTAGGGTTGCTGCCGGGGCTGCCGGGGAGGATGATGACGTCTCCAAAGACATTTCTGGTGCTGCTGCTGGCGTTGCGCCATCAATCTTCCTAGGGTCGGAAGAACTCAACTCCGGCAAGTTAAGGGTGTCGAAGGGCAGTGGCTGAAGTAGATCTGGTCGAAGGCGACGGATCTCTGTCTCTGGTATCCACGTGTCATCTGCGCTGGTCCGTCCCAGCCACCGTACCAAGAACCTCCTCGAGACCTTGTTCCCTGCAATAGTCAATTATCTCCTACAGTACACAATCAATTGCCTCGTGCCAATCGGGTGAAACAAACGGGGGAGTGGTCGCGGCAAGCTCACTCACACTGAATGGGTCTAGAGAGGCTTGGGTGTGGGGATGAGAAGGGGTTCGGTAGGGAGCCAAATCTGCCATGTTGAATGTGGAGCTTATTCCCCACGTAGGAGGAATCTCGACGACGTAGGCATTTTTGCCCACCCTTCGGAGGATCGAGAACGGGGTGGCACTACGAGCATGAAGCTTCGTAGCCGTCCCGGGAGAGTATGTCTCGATCTAAGCCTAACCATCACTAGGTCTCTGATGACTCTCAAATATGTCATCAAATAATTAAACTTTTTAGTTTTCATTCATCAAAATTATAATGTTAATTCATGCTAATATCATGCATATGCATCATTTTATGAAATCACTAACCCCACTTGATCCTTTGAATCAAGTGGAATATATTTAACATTTTATGGTTAGTAAACATTCAGAGACAGGTTAAGAAGATCAAGGAAAGAGAAGAGGATCAAGAGGAGCGGGCGAAAATTCAAAGAAGCAAAAATTATGAAAATGCCCCTGGGCATGACTTAAGAGAAACCTATAAATACTCTCTTGAGAGTTGATTTTAGGTTGTTCAGAATTCCTCTCAAGGAGCTAAGGCTTGGAGAGGAAGGATTTCTGCACCCTCCAAGAGCTGCTGAGCATTGGAGTTGGGAGGAGAAGGAGCCTGAGGTTTAGCCGAAGCAAGAAGATCTCTACCTCGCCGTGAGGGACGTGACACCGGGTGGAGAGATTGTTGAGGTTTCAGAATTCTCTCTTCTCCCTTCTGAAGACAATCTGTATTGGATTGAATATCACACCTTGTGTTTTCAGCAGTTCCAATAACAATTGTTGGTAGATTACTCTTAGAATTCTATTCAGTATTGTTTTCATTGATTTTCTTCAGTTATCCATCTCCAATCTTGTTCACCAGTCTGTTCATCCAAATTCCAGCAAACCCGCAGGTTCAGCGAGAAGAATCGCAAGCACAGACCCTCTGTGCAAGCGATTTAGCGCGCCGAACCGGGCACCCGACCACCTGCGCGCGAAGCCTGTGACAGGCAGGTCGCACGCGCGCAGGTACAGCCTCATGCTACGAGGAGCACCGCACGGCCGTAGCGCGCGAGCGGCTACGGCGTGCGAGAGTCGCTCGCGCGCAGGCACCTTTGCGCGCAGGCATCACATGCCCCACGCGCAAGCGCTCTTGCGCACAGCGACCACCGCAAGCAGCTCGCGCTAGCTTGCAGCGATTGCTGTGCTCTGTGCGTAGAGGCACAAGCACACCAGGTGCTTGTGTTTTTGTCTTCTTCACAAGCGTGAGCTTGTGAGCAGGAGAACCTATAGAATTTTTATAATAAGTATATTTACAATTAAAATGGGGGTCATTCTGCCACAAGAGAACTTACTATACTGACCTAAGGTGATTAATTAAATTTCCCTGAAGATAGTTAAGTTGATTAAAAGAACTGAATTATATATTCCCCGAGATAAACTAACTCAAAAGCGAGAATCAGTACTGTCTTACTTGCTCCCTGTGGATCGACCCTCACTTGCCCTAAGCCGTGAGGTTTACAAATTCGTTGTATAAGCTCAAGTCCTCACACTACACATCAGTTAAATAACCAGTAAAAAACACTTAAAATTTGAGCATATCAGTCTCCCACATCGAAGACTCGGGGTCAGCGGTGCAAGTAGGCAGACTACTTGTACAATGCATTTTGGCTTGTGATCCTATCATGAATATGCTGATGCAATGCAGAAACAGGCTGGGCGAATGCAATGCCATCCTCGGATACCCTAACATGCGGGTCAACAGGGGCTAAGTCTAGTGGGCGACGAGGGACTTGGCCATAGACGATCTCAAACGGGCTCAACCTGATGGTGCGGTTCACCGAGGAGTTGTATGCGAACTCGGTGCGAGGGAAGATCAAATCCCACGTCGCGAGGTGTTCGCCCACTAAGGAACGTATTAGGTTGCCCAAGCTTCGATTGACGACCTCCGTTGGACCGTCGGTCTGCGGATGGTAGGCAGTCGAGAACTTGAGCCCTGGGCCGAGGAGACTCCATAAGGTCTTCCAGAAGTAGCTCGTGAAGTGGACGTCTCGGTCGGACACGATCGAAGTTGGCAGACCATGGAGGCGCACAATTTGTCGGAAGAACAGTTGTGCGACCTTCATGGGGTCGGACGTCTTCGCACAGGGCACGAAGTGCGCCATCTTCGAGAACCTGTCAACGATGACCATGACGGAGTCGTGTCGTCGTGCTGTCCGGGGTTGTCCTAGGATGAAGTCCATGCTAACGTCATCCCAGGGATGCTTAGGCGTCGGTAGCGGGGTGTATAACCTGGCGCTCTTCTTGACCTGTTTGGCCAAGGCACATACGCGACTGATAAGCCAAAAATAGGGGTAAAATTATGCGGTTTTTAGCCCTTGTCGTTGTAAATTTTAGCTTATACAATAAAATTTCTAAAACCTCATTTCTTTGGGAGTGCATTTGAATGCCTAGTTAAATCCCTCAATTTTTCCTCTCAATCCTAATCAGGGTTTGTACATGCCGCTCAAGCCAAGCGATTTAGAAGTTCAGATCAGAATCAAGAAGAAGAAACAAGAAATTGAACTAATTTCATTCAAAATGCAACAAAATTCAAATACAATGAAGGGAAATGTACCAAACAAGTTGATCTAGGTTGGGACTCCTCTCTGTCTTGCAGGTGTGATAGAGAACAATGAAAAATGACCCCCCCTTCTCGAAATTTGGCTTTTATACCTAGGTAAAATGGCAAATATGACCATTTTACCCCTAATTAGTAATTCATTAATATCTATCAATGTAAGCTTGATCTCAATGATCCAACTGTACAGATAGAAAGAGGGAATTATTACAAGCAAATCCATAAAAAAATCATCTCAATTGGAGTTATGGATCAAAAGTTATTATGAATAGATGAATTTAAACCAAGATTAGCCATTGGATTCAAATCATTTATTCATATTTATAATTTTTTTCCTAGCGCTGACGTGTCGTCTGCTTATTGGACGATGACTCTTCAACTCCTCCAGGCGGGCGCATCCTCATTGCACCACATACCCCCCTGCGAAAATAAGAAAAAAAATAGAAAACTCAAAAGGCGCGTGTTGCATACGTTTTGATACGCACGTACATGTGCGTTTCTTCACCGCTCTGCCCTCTAATAATTTGCCACGTCACCGGCTCTACACACGCATTGTATGCGCTGTGCGGGCGGTGACGTTACCTCCCAGCGCTGGCGCTCAATAAGCGTCGTTGGATTATCATCAGACGACCATCGTGGAGCCACGTCGCCAGACCGAAAGAGTCCTTGAAATTTTGTGAGAAGGACCCTCTTAAAAAACAGGCATTGCTACGCCGCCCACAGGTAATTGCATATATACCTTGTGCGCATTCTCTCTCCTCCGCTTTTTTTCTTAAACATTAAAACAATTAATAAACAGTTTGCAATAAAACCTGAAACTTTTTAAATCACATCTTTACGCCTGCAGTCACGACCGAGAGCTGTTTTCAGGGTCTTTTTGCAACATAAGTTTGCAAAACGACCTTTCAAAGTTCGAAAATGATGTAAATACTCTTTTTTCTCTTATAAATATATCTTTTTTTCTTAGAATAAATGCATTTCCTCTTCAAATAAATCTTAGAAAAATCCTAAAAATTAGTAAAAATTTCTATAAAATTTGAGAAAATTCACTGATTCATCCCCATACTGATAAATCTCAAAATTAAATATTAAACTTCCCATTTTCATTCAAAAATAGTTATTTCGAGCTTCAATAAATGCTTTAAAATTCATAGAATTAACAGAAAATTAGGGAAAAATCAGAAATCACTTGAAAACACTATTTTCATGTAAATATATGATAACAACCCCATTGTAGGCTATTTAAATGCATAAAATTGTGCTAATAACATGAAATAAAGACAAATTTTAGGGTGTTATCAGCGACACTGGGCAACGATGTTGCCGACGTCGCGTTTCAGCGACGGCCAATAGAACTGGTATTCTACGGCGGCGATGGTCTTGTTGCGTCCGAAGTGACCGCTAAGACCTCCGCCGTTACACTCCCATGTGGCGAAGTCGCACAAGGACGTGCGTGGGATGCAGAGTCTGCTCTGATAGAACAGGTAGTCGTCTATAACGACATAGTCCCGGTAGTCGCGTGACAGTCCCTATCGGGCTCGTGGGATAATCGGCCCGAAGTCGGGGCAGTTGTCGTATACCTCTCATTTGGTCTCGAATCCGAGGACCTTCAGCCTCATGATGTTGAGCACGTGGGCTCGTCGGCTAAGTGTGTCAGCGACGATGTTGTCCTTGCCCTTATTGTGCTTGATGACGAAGGAACAGTCCTGCAAGTACTCGATCCATCTCGCGTGTCGGTCGCTCAACTTCTGTTGGGAGTGTAGGTATTTGAGCGCCTCGTGATTCGAGAAAAGTATGAACTCCTTGGAGAGGAGATAGTGTCACTAGTGTCATAGTGCTTGAACGACTGCGTAGAACTCCTTGTCGTACGTCGAGTAGCATAGTCTTGCGTCATTCAGCTTTTTGCTGAAAAACTCAACGGGGTGACCCTCCTGGCTGAAGACACCACCGATCCCGACGCCCGATGTGTCGCAGGTAACCTCAAACACCTTCTCAAAGTCGGGTAGGCGGAGGACAGACGCCTGTGTCATCAAGAGCTTCACGTGCTAGAAAGCTCGCTCGGCGGCCGGTGTCCAAGTGAACGGCTCTACCTTGAGGTAGTCAGTGATAGGAGCCGTGACAGAACTGAAGTTCTGTACAAAGCGTCGGTAGAATGTGGCAAGGCCAATAAAGCTCCGTACGTCGTGGAGGCTGGCTGGCGACAGCCAGGAAGTGATGGCCCGGACCTTTTCTGGGTCAACGGCAACGCCTTGGGCGGACACGATGAACCCGAGGAAGGCGACTTCTGAGGTGAGGAAGCTACACTTCTTTGGGTGCGCGTTTAGCTGTTCGCGCCGATGGACGGTGCAGACCTGCCGAAGATGGTCGAGGTGTTCCTCTCTTGATCGGCTATAGATGAGGATGTCGTCAAAGTAGATGACGACGAACCTCCCGATAAATGTGCATAGTACCTCGTTCATGAGGCGCTGAAAGGTACTCGGCGCGTTAGAGAGGCCGAAGGGCATGACTCTCCACTCGTATAACCCGTCCTTTATCTTAAAGACGGTCTTCCATTCGTCTCCGGGACGAATCAAAACCTGGTGATAACCGCTGCGCAAGTCTATCTTGGAGAAGATAGTGGCTCCAGCTATCATGTCGAATAGGTCCTGGACGCGGGGGATGGGAAAATGGTATCGTACCGTTATCTTGTTGATGGCGCGGCTGTCGCAGCACATGCGCCATGTGCCATCCTTCTTTGGAGCTAGGAGGGCGGGTACCGCACAAGGGTTGAGGCTCTCCCGGATGAGGCCCTTCGTGGGTAGGTCGCTGATAACACCATAATTTTTGTCTTTATTTCACGTTGTTAGCACAATTTTATGCATTTGAAGAGCTTAAAATGGGGTTGTTATCATATATTTACATGAAAATAGTGTTCTCAAGTAATTTCTGATTTTTCCCTAATTTTCTGTTAATTATATGAATTTTCAAGGAATTATTGAAGCTCGAAATAATTATTTTTGAATGAAAATGGCATATTTAATATTTTATTTCGAGATTTATTAGCATGGGAATGAATCAGTGAATTTTCTAGAAATTTCTAGAATTTGTTTACAAATTTTTAGGATTTTTCTGAGATTTATTTGAAGAGGCAATGCATTTATTTCAAGGAAAAAGTATATTTATAAGAAAAAAAAAGCATTTTTCTAATTTTTGAACATTTAAGGGCCGTTTTGCAAACTTTCGTTGCAAAAGACCCTGAAAACAGCTCTCGGTCTCCAGTGCAGGCGTAAAGATGTAATTTAATATCTTACAGGGTTTTATTGCAAAAGGGGTATATCGATAAATATTTTTGGGCAGCGTCGGATGGCAAATGTTTATTTTGGAAAGGACTTACCCGTAAATGTCAGGGCGATTTCTAGGAGCGACGACGTGGCCTCATCACGACTGCCGGATGAAAATCTGACGGTGGTCAGTGATAGAGGCCCGTTGCGGTAAGTTTATCGCCTGTGCGACGCATGCTAAGCGCTCACACGGGCGGTGATGTGGCACATTCTCAGTGGGATCTTTCAAGTTTAGACGCACGCAAAGGTGCGTATCAATATGTAGGCAAATCTTGACTTTTGATATTTTTTTGGTTTTCTTTTTTTTCGCCAGGGGTACGTGGCGCAACAGGAGAGCACCCGCCTAAAGAATTTGAATCGGGGCCACCAATGAGAGGGGGCCACCTCAGCCTGCGGTTAAGAACAAAAAAAATAATAAATGAATGATTAATCCAATGGTTAACATTGATTTAAATTCATTTATTCATAACTTTCAATCCAGAAGTCCGATTGAGATGATATTTTTATGGATTTGTTCGTCTTGATCCCCTCTTTCTATCTGTCTGGTTGGATCATCAAGATCAAGCTTGTATTGATAGATATAAATTAATTACTCATTAGGGGTAAAATGGTAATTTATTACATTTTACCTAGGTATAAAAGCCGAATTTCGAGAGGAGGGGGTCATTCTTGATGGTGCTCTATCACAGCTGCAAGATAGAGAGGAGCTCTAGCTTGGATCAACTTATCTGGTACCATTTTACTTGTTTGTATTTGAACTTTTTGTGTATTTTGGATGTTGTTTTAGTGAAATTTCTTCTTCATTCTTCTTGATCTTGGTATGAACTTCTAAACCGCTAGGCTTGAGCGAAACGTACAAGCCCTTACTGATATTGAGAGGAGAGATTGAGAGATTTACCTAGCTATTCCGAATGCACATTAGAAAACTATAAAAAAAAAGATTTAATTTTTGGGAGATTAAATTACCCCCATTTCATTTCTGAATTAGCAAACTTAGAAACCCAACCAAACTCAAATCAAAACTTCCTTCCAACCTCTCTAATTGACCTCTTTGACCATTTTATTTGGATCAAAGAAGCCAATTTAGAGCTCCCACTTCTTCTATTCATCTCATCTCTTCTACCCCCCCTTTCTAAACATCTCTTCTAATTAGGGTGCGTTGATCCTCATTGAAGATCAAATTCACTCTAATTAGGGTTAAACTACCAAGAAGATCATCAAATTGAATTCCTTACTAGCTTCCCTTGGACGACACTCGTACTTATCACTATACACCTTAAGTAGAGTTTTATAAATTTTATTGCTTAAGCCAAAATTCACAACGACAAGGGCTAAAAACTCGCAATTGCTACCCCTGTTTTTGGCTTATCAGTCGCAGACCTGTCGTAGTAGCTCCTCGTATCTCTACGGCTCCATGCGATAGTGTGGTAAGTTTGGCAATGAGGCACCGGGCACGAGATTGATCGCGTGCTGGATGCTAAGCATCGGCGGTAGTTCACCGAGTAGCTCATCGGGGAACACATCACCAAACTCTGATAGTATGGCCTCGACCTCAGGGGCTCGGGGCTCTACGTGTGGATGGGCGGAGACGCCGAGAGTGACGGCGAGGCATAGGGGCGTGTCGTCGCCCTCGCGGCCCAAGTCTCGGCCGAACAAGGGGCCTTGCACAACGATGAGCCCTACGGTCTTGGTCGGAACCGGCTTGTTCTCCGGTTTCATCGTGTATGGGTGCCAAGTGACCCGTCGTCCCTGGTCTAAGAACGAACACGTGTTCGTCCTTCCGGCTAGAGTGACGTCGTTGTCATATAGCCAGGGACGGCCCAAGATGATGCTTCCCACTTTCATGGGAAGTACGTCACAGAGGACGCTCTCATTGTAGGCGCTCACCTTCAACGGTACGCGACATGGGCTCTTCACCGGTAGCGATGAAGCGTCTATCCACGACACGTCATAGGGAGTCAGATGGGGTATCGGGGTTAGCCCGAGTCGGGTAACCATGGTATCGGATATGGCATTGATGCGACTCCCGCTGTCGACGATCAGTTTACATACCTTGTCGTTGATCTTGACATACGTGTAAAAGATTGAGGTGCGGAACGACGCATCTGCCATAGGGTCCGGTCAGGCCTCTACTAGAGCGGTCCGAACAGGTGGGGCAGCTCGAGGTGGAGCCCGCACTATGCTAGCACTAGGCTGATCGACGGCTATGTTGGCTAGCGGACGGTCCATGGCTCGTGGCGCCGGTGACGGAGACGTGCGAGGAACGATAATCTGGATGTACCCGATCTGTCCGTCCTATTCCTCGTATTCGCTGGCAAACTCCTCATCTCCCTGATAGTGATCGTCCCATGGCGCGTCCACGTCTTCCGTATATTGTGTTCATGTGATTTCTGATTTTTCCTTAATTTTCTGTTAATTCTATGAATTTTAAAGGATTTATTAGAGCGCGAAATAACTATTTTTGAATGAAAATGGCAATTTTAATATTTAATTTTGAGATTTATCAGTATGGGGATGAATCAGTGAATTTTCTAGAATTTTTTATGAATGTTTCGGATTTTTCTGAGATTTATTTGAAGAGGAAATGTATTTATTATAAGGAAAAAAAGTATATTTATAAGAGGAAAAAAAGTATTTATATCATTTTTAAACTTTAAAGGGCCTTTTGGCAAAGTTTCGTTGCAAAAAGACCCTGAAAACAGCTCTCGGTCGCCATTGCAGGCGTAAAGATGTAATCTAAAAGCTTACAGGGTTTTATTGCAAATAACTTACTAATTGTTTTAATGTTTTTGAAAAAAGAAGAGGAGAGAGAATACGGGAAGGATATATACACAAATACTTCAGGGCGGCGTCTACATGCAATTTCATGTCTTGTGAAGGACTTTATCGAAAAAAAGGGCAATTTCATGTCTCTCGTGTCGACGCGGCGCTATCATGGCCGTCGGATGAGAATCCGACGGAGCGCGAAAGGGGGGTATCTCCAGCAGGTAAGTCCACCGCCCGTGCAGCGGGTGCGACGCGCGCGCACGGGCGGTGACGTGGCGCGTGCGGACTCGTCCGTGCGGCTTAAAAATCAAGCGCCACGTACATGCCCTATGTATAAGCATATTCCGTCTTACCCTTTTTGTTTATTTCTATTTTCACCAGGGGGGGTATGTGGCGCGACGAGAAGACGCCCGCCTGGAGAAGTTGAACCGTCGCTACCAATGGAAAAGCGACACGTCAGCACGCGGATTAAAGAAGAAAAATAGTAAATAAATGATTTAGTCCAATGGCTAATATTGGGTTAAATTCATTTATTCATAACTTTTGATCCATAAGTCCGATTGAGATGATTTTTTTATAGATTTGCTCGTATTGATCCCCTCTTTCTATTTGTATTGGATCATTAAGATCAAGCCTGTATCGATAGATATAAATAAAAAAATGATAATTTATTAGGAGTAAAATGATAATTTATTCCATTTTACCTAGCTATAAATGCCAAATTTCGAGAGGAGGGGGTTATTCTTGATGGTTTTCTATCACAGCTGCAAGAAAGAGAGGAGCCCCAGCCTGGATCAACCTGTTTGGTACATTTTCTTTTCATTGTATTTGGATTTTTGTGCATTTTGAATGAAATTAGTTCAAATTCTTGTTTCTTCTTGATTCTGATCTGAACTTCTAAATCACTTGGCTTGAGCGGCATGTACAAGCCCTGATTAGGATTGAGAGGAGAATTTGAGGGATTTAACTAGGCATTCAACTGCATTCCCAAATAAAAGCTCTAAAAAATTTTATTTTAATTTTTAGGAGATCAAATTACCCCCATTTTATTTCTGAATTATCAAACTTACAAAACAAACCCAACTCAAATAAAAAATTCCCTCTCAACCTCTCTAATTGACCTCTTGGACCCTTTTATTTGGATCAAAGAAGCAAATTTAGAGCTCCCTATTTATTCTTTTCATCTCATCTATTCTACCCCCCTTTTCTAAATTTCTCTTCTAATTAGGGTGAGCTGATCCTCATTGAAGATCAAATTCATTCTAATTAGGGTTAAGCTACCAAGAAGATCATCAAATTGAATTCCTTACTAGCCTCCCTTGGACGACACTCGTACTTATCACTATGCATCTTAAGTAGAGTTTTATAAATTTTATTGCATAAGCCAATATTCACAACGACAAGGGCTAAAGCTGCATAATTTCTACCCCTATTTTTGGCTTATCAAGGATCCATGTGCTTGACTAGGTGATACGCCTCGTCCACCTCAGCCGGGTTGCACTTGAGAACCTCGTTGCGCAGGGCTGGTCGGAGCCCATGGGCAAACAATCCGATAATGACTCGCAGGTCCTCCATGAATCGGCAACGCATACGGCACTCCTCGAAGGCCTCAATGTATTCCGTTACGGAGAGTCAACCTTGCTTAAGGTCGAGCCAGGTGAGGAACAGTGACATCTGATATTGTCGAGGAACGTACTTGCTCTGTAGCTTTTGTGCCATGTCGACCCAGGACATGATGGGTCGTCCTCGTTGCTCGGCGGCGACGCGCTCATTCTCCCAGAATATCTTGGCTTGTCTGCCAAGTCTCATCTCTGCGTATTCGATGCATAGATCGTCATCCATGCGGTACCATTGGAAGTAGGAGTTCATGCTCGACTCCCAGTTGATGAACTCCTTGGATTTCCGTGAACCCTCGAAGATGGCGACGTCGGCACGTACGCTTCTCTAGATGCGGGCGCGGTGCTCCTCTCGTCGTCGCTCCACGTCATCCGAGTGCCGATCGGGCACCGGGTAGTCCTCGTGACGCGGGTCGACGCATCGTCGAGGTGGGGTCAGCTCGCAGTCACGATCATCCCGATGGCAGGGACTACGGTCGCGAGGGGCGCGGCCCTCAGTCTTCGTGCGTGGCGGGTGACGTGGGACATCGTCGTCCCCCTCAGGCCGGTGGTGTGGTGGCCGGTAGAGGTTGTCACGGCGGGCAGGTATGTCTGCTACCTGCTGATGATCGCGGGGCCGAAAGGGTTCGTCTCGGCGCGTCAGGTGGTCGGCTTCCAGGTCGCGATCTCGTCGTCAGATGTAGTGGCCTGGTCGGGCTGGTCAGTCGGTGATGGGGGACCATCTCGACTACATGACAAGCCGCCGCCGACAACCACATTGAGCCGCACGAGCCGACGCCCGCGACACCACGTTCAAGTACTCCAAGTAGAGACCAAGGCTGCACGCATATTTTCTTTATTATTCTTTTTGTTTCTATGTTGTAATTTCATCGATGGATTATGGACCGGGCCGTTCGTGTTTTTGGCATTGTCCATCTCACATTTTCATTTCTCTCTTTTCTCGTCAAATGGAGGGAACCGCTCGTGTTGAGACGGTTTCCTCAAGTTATGCCAATTGGGCATGCCCGTCCCCCCCATATAAGGACGGCATGCCCAAGAGGATGTTTAGGCCATCATTGAGAAATCCAAGAGTGTTGTTCAATTTTCTCTCTTTCTGTCATTCTTTCTTTCTTTCCTTCTTGAGAGTAATTTTCCGTATTTCGTTCTTGTCAAGATTGTGTGAGGCCTGGAACACCCTCGTTGCTTCGACGTGGGTTGTCACTATCCTCTCCAAGACGTTGTTTCTTTCTATGTGCAAGAAGTCATTGATCGGCAGTTATAGCTCGGGAATTTCAAGACTCGACCCTCAGGAACCTTGATCTCGGAACCGAACCTTTCCTGTGAAATCTACGCCGGAGGGAGTCGTCCACGTTCGCCAGCTCCGTCCAGAGGTCCACCGGATTGCCACCTTCCTCGCCGTGATTGCAGGTGCTCCCTCCTTCTGCCCCTACACGTGCTCGCCAGCCCCCGCCCACACGCTGCAACCCGCTTGCGGACACCTTCTTGAGCGTCGCCTTCCGCCTGTCACCGCGCTTGCAGCCGCCCACCCTCAAGCCGCCGAGCGCGCACTCGTGGATTTCATCCGCATGGGCCGCCTGCCGTCACACCACCGTGCGTGCTCGTGGGGGTGCCTCTCACGTGGGCACCGCTCTCAGTCAGGCCGCTGAGCCAGCGCACGCGAACTCCCTGCGTGCGCATGCTGTCTTGCCTGACTAAGGTGCCCGCGCGCCCCTCGTTTCCACTCCCACACAGCCACGCACGCCTGTAAATCGCTCCCGCGCTCGGGTCAGGACGCTAGAGAGTCACACCCGCACGTCCTCCGTCAGCCTTCGTACTCTCCACCTGTGCCTCCCACCCGCCTCCGGCCTCGGCCAACCATCGCCAGAAGACATAGCTGCACCGTGGGTCGACGCAGAGCTAATCCGTGTGCCAACGACGGACAAGCCATTCTTGATCAAATTGCCAGGTTCATGGGCTCCGCTTCTCAACTGTTAGTAGATCATTACTATCTTGCAATAGTTTCTTGTGTTGTTTGGCTGTGAGAGTAGGATTCCCTTTTCTTCAATCAGTTCACATCATAGAGAGAGTAAATAGGATATCTTCATTCAGTGGTAGTGTTCTAAGTCTCTTCGTGGAACATTGGACGTTCGCAGATAGTCACTTCTATCTCTCATCTTACGCATTCAAACTTGGTCCAAAGGGACGTTGGGAAGTTGATTGTGACCCTTTCGAACTTCACCAACTTAGCTAGCCACAGTCTTTGGTCTTCGCGTTGCCTATTGCTTGTCGTTGTTTCTCAAAATTGCATCTACATATTTCGCTAGTACTTAGTAGATCGTTAAGCCTGTTGTGGTGGAACACGAGCTGACCGATCCCGGCAGTCGTGTTACATCATTTTGGTATAAGAGCCGGTCGTATTAGCTTTTCCTTTACACGGTTGGTCGGATAAATTCCCTTATTTCTAGACTGCAGTTACATTTCATTTTTCTCAAAATTCATTCATATCACATCATTCTGCATTTCATTTAGAACCTGTAGTAAACTTAGGCGGTATCATTGACCACCCCATGGTACAAACCAGGGCTCAAGCCCATAGTGTTATGGGAGACGATTACGACGGTATGGATCCGATATATGATCCCGACGTCGTGGACCTTCCTCTGGAAGGTCCATAACCGAATCCATTCCAGGACGCTAGTCCTGAAAACGTGGAAGGGGATGCACCTCCACATTTAGATAGTGACCCGATAGTACATGTCCCTGTAGTAGTTAGTGGGTCACCCCGACACGCACCATCCACATGGTCTGACGACCATCTTTCTACTGCGCTGGCACCTATGATTAGGCCACCGATTAGTGAAGACTTAGTTGACCCTTCTGCCGACGATGCTTATCGTCGACCGGGCAAGGCCCCGATGAGGAGCAGCCCCACACCACCTCTCGTTAGGGGAACCGCGCCGCCTCCACCCGCGTGACCAAATGGACAACCAGCACGTTATTACCGTCTGCCACGTCAATGGGAGAACCGACAACGACCGCCGCCATCGACTGAGCAGTACCGATGATGGGGGATCATCACGACGATGCCGACACCGACACGGGACGCACCCGACCGCTCCGAGCCGCTCGTGCCGACGTACGTGATCTCGCATTCAAGTATTCCAAGTAAGTTCCTTTTATTACTCGTCTAATTGTAATACCGGATTGGGCCACGTAATGAACCCATCCCGTCTTTTATGTTTGTTTTCCATTTGAAATGCCGTGTAAAGAGGAGGGCCACGTCACGTAACGGACCCCTCCTCCAATCTTAGTCTCTTGGCACCCTCCCCCCCTCTCCTATATAAAGGGGAGGCATGCCCAAGGACAGAGTTAGAGAATCTTGAAAATTGATCTTCTGTTATCGTTCTTTCTTTTTCGTTTAGTCGTTCATATCCAGAATTAGCAAGGGGGGTCTCCCTCTACCTCTCGCCAACCTCAAGGAGACTGTACGTCTTCCCATCCTCCCTGCGTGAGGTTGATTGACGATGGAGTTTGTCGTCCTAGGTCACCACGTCTAAGCTTGCTCCTCCACCGGTCGGATCAGGCTCCTGCCGATCCAAGGGATTCTCCCCCCCCCGCCGCCGCTGCGAGCCACCGTCATCCCACGTTCGCCGACCAGGGCCGTAGCTGCTGGCGCTAGGCACCCAACCGACCGCCTGCGCGCAACCCCTGAAGTCCAACCATCGCGGCCCCTCTGAGAAACTGCTCTGTTACAAGCTTGCGCCTGTAACTCTGAGTGAGCAGTAACCGAACGCACAGCTCCTTAGTTGCGCGTTGTTCTCAGCGCGCGGGGGTTGCGCGCGGCCGTGCTGCAGCTGCATCCTATGTGCAAGGCTTCTGCACACAGGGTGTGACTGCGCACGGGCTGCGCGCAGCTTGTGCTTGCTCTCACCTGTGCGCGACTTGCGCGCGGAGCTGCGCGTTGCTAGCAGAGCTGCGCGCGGCTTGTGCGCGGAGCTGCGCGTGGCTTGCGTGCGGCTCTGGCTGTGCGCGGCCTTTGCTGTGCCCTGCTAGGCGGGGCACAGCTTGGGCTGTGCACGGCTCTGTCTGCGCGCGGCCTTGGCTATGCGCAGCCTGAGATGGGCACAGGCTTGGCAAAGCTTGCACAGATGTTGCAATCGACCAAGAAACACTGGTGTGAGGATGAAATTGAACAGGAACAGATTGTAGAGAACGATTTTTTACAGAGAAACTTGAAATTAACCTAGAACAAACAACAATGTCAGCTGGAAAATGCTGGGAATACACTGGAAGATGCTTCCCAGCCCAACCTAGACTGTCTTTGAGGGAGAAGAACACAACCGCTGAAACCAATACAATCACACCGACCTTGGTCACAACCCTTTCGGCAAGGTGGTGATCGTCTTGTCCTGGTTATGCCTCAGCTTGCTCCTCCTCCCTAGCTCCAATGCTCATCAGCCTTTGGAGGGTCTACAGAACTCCTCTTCTCCAAGCCCTAGCCTGTTTGGACAGAATTTCTGGACAACTGAAAATGGCTCTTTGAAAGAGCATGTATAGGTTTCCTCTCTTGGGCTTCTTAGGCTTCTTGGGCTTCTTGGGCCTTTTTGGGCCTTTAGGGCTGGCCCAAGTAAGTGACCTTCAGTCCTTTAAGAAATCAGCCTTCGTTTTCTGGATGAAATCGGCCTTCGTCTTTGTGGATGAAATCGGCCCAAGTAAGTGCCTTCTTTGTTGGACTTCCTCTAAATCTGTACTCATTTAAGTGAAAAATGAGGTCCAATCCACTTGATTCTTTGAATAACGTGGGGTTAGTAAAAATCATGATTTGAATGGTAAATATGGAAATAATGTATGCAAATAATGATTTGATTAATGTCACTTACTGGATTATTATATGATATATTTGTGGTCATCACTCCCCGGCCCCAGAGGTCCTCTCCGGCGTGACTGCTGGCTGATTCGTGCTTTTGACGTGGGCCTTCTCTTGATTGTTCGTTGTTGACTGAGTGACACCAGGTTCCACCTCGTCCCTCCCCGGTTTACATTATTATTACTCCTTACAGTGCTGTCTTTCTCTATCGGTTTCCTCTATCGCTTGTTAGCGTAATCGTCTGGTTAGGCTAGCCACCTTCATCGAGTGATAGGGTTTCTTTGAGATTGACGATCAGGTTATAGTCGTCGAGGGTGAACCCTTGTGGGCAGTAACACGCCCCTCACGTCGAGCCCGATCGTGAGGTTCGGCGGGTCACTTGGAGTCATCCCAGACCTAGTCGCTACACTAGGACTTAGTGAATCGTCGCCCCACCGTCGGCCCGTCCTCTCCGCGCTTGAGGATTTTAACGCGCATTCATTGACATTTTAAACATCCAGCGAGCATCTCTGTGACACAATACGAGCCGTCGATCCCGGTGTTACCGTATTACATCAACCGACCACAGCAGTACCATGAAGACCGGAGTTATCCCGCCGATAGGAACTTCCGCCCCTCGGAAGTTTACTACCCGCCACCCACTACTGGGCATCTACGACCCGAACAACTTAGGAGAGAAGTTCCCACCTACCCCTATGGAGTCGCTCCTCTGATGATGAATGGTGGTAACCAATTTTCCGCGACTATGGCACCAGGTTACACTACCGGGCCGAGCATCCCTACCTATTCGAACGGGACGGCGACCGCTTATGGGCCCTATGGACCAATACCTGCCGTAGCCCCAACCAATGGATGATATGTGATGGCGCAGCCCCAGACACGCCGTCAGAATCGTCACCGTCACCCCCGACGGCACCTGCTCCAGCACCGAACCCGTCTTCGGAGACGTCGCCACTGCCACCGACAGCTTCGGTCGCCTACGTTCAGCCCGCCCGGCAAGCAAGGGCGTCAGTACGCACGCCCGGATTCAAGTATTCCGGGTAATGGACGTCGTTTTGTATTTTTATGTCTTTTGTTTACTCGTCGTCTTGTTTTAGTTTTTGCCGTTCGTCATTTTTCCCGACTCATCATAGTCTAGTGTAAGGGAGGGAGGTTCATCCTACAAGGATCTCCCCCCCCCCCCCCCCGTTATCGCCCATTGGTTTTTCGAGTCGTTTTCGTCTCCTAGAAGTCCTAGGTTTAGTTGCTTCAGATTTTCTCATTTTTATATTTTGTTTTGTGCTTAATGGGCCAACCTACTTCCCCCCCTATATAAGGGAAGCTGGGTTGCCCTAAAGAACTTAGACGATGTTTTTTTTGAAAGGAAGTTGTTTCCCCTTGTTGGGTTGAAAGAGCGTGTGCTTGCTCTTGAGATCTACGAGGTGCAACATATTAGTCTACAGTTCTAGTAGCGTAGAACACGTGCAACATCTATGAGGTGTATGCTCCGCACTCCGTCGGGAAAAGCTTTACGCTCACCCAAAGAAGTGCACCTTCTTAACTCCAGAAGTTTCTTTCCTTGGATTTATCATTTCCTCCAAAGGAGTATCAGCTGATCCCGCAAAAATAGAGGCCATCACAAAATGGCCAAAATTAAAGGATAGTCATGATGTTCGTAGCTTCATGGGATTAGCCACATTTTATTGTAGATTTGTACCAGGATTTAGCGGGGTCACTGCCACCATTACCGACCTCCTACGTAAGGAGAAGTTTGAGTCAACCATAGCGGCCGACAAAGCCTTTGAACAAGTGAAGAAATTAATGACCGAGGCTCCAGTCTTGAAACTTCCAGATTTCGGCAAGGTCTTTGAGGTAGCTTGTGACGCATCGGGAGTAGGCATAGGTGGAGTCCTTTCACAAGAAGGACATCCTATCGAATACTTTAGTGAAAAGTTTAATCACACGCGTAAAAGGTATGACAACTATGACCGTGAGTTTTACGCGCTTGTTCAGGCTTTGAGGCATTGGAGGCACTACCTCCTACCCCATGAGTTCGTCTTATATTCTGATCATAGTGCCCTACGCCACTTACAAGACCAACGAAAGGTCAGCAACCGGCATGCGCGCTGGATTGCGTACCTATAGGACTATGCCTTTGTGATTCGACACAAGAAAGGGAAAGATAACGCCGTCGCTGATGCTCTAAGTAGATGACCACCAGTGTTAATTATGATGAAAACCCAAGTAGTGGGTTTCGAATGCTTGGTCCAAGATTATGATGCGTGCCTCAACTTTGGACCCATCGTACGTGCTCTAAAGGATAAATTGAGCACTGACTTACAGGATTATTACATATCCGATGGTTATCTCTTCTTTTTTAGTAGACGGCGCTGCATATCTAGGACATCTTTGAGGGATCACCTCATTTGGGAGACCCACGGTAGGACTTAGCGGACACTTAGGCGTCAACAAGACTATACATGCCGTAGAATATCATTTCTACTGGCCATCACTTAAGCGAGATGTAGGGAAAGTTATAGCCCGCTGTCTTACTTTTTCCCGTGCCAAGATGACAAAGCAGAATTCTGGATTGTATAGGCCTCTTCCTGTACCCGCGAGACCGTGGGATGATATTAGTATAGATTTTGTTTTAGGGTTACCTAGGACTACACGGCGACACGATACGATAATGGTCCTCGTAGATAGGTTTTCCAAAATGGCTCATTTCGTGCCATGCTCTAAAACTTCCGACGCATCCCGCGTCGCAAGACTCTTCCTTGCTCATATAGTTAAATTACATGGTGTGCCAAAAACCATAGTCTCGGATCGTGATGTGCAATTTACGAGTTATTTCTGGAAAACTCTTTGGGTCCTCATGGGCACCCAATTAAAGTTTTCCACAGCCTACCATCCTCAGACGGATGGACAAACCGAAGTGGTCAATTGCAGCCTGGGCAATTTAGTTCGGTCCATTGTTGGCGATAACACTAGTTCATGGAATCTCGTGTTGCCACGAGCTGAATTCGCGTTCAACTCGTCGGTCAATTATCCTGCTGACCCTTAGACCTCATGCCACTAGACGAGAATATTAGAATTTTGGAGGAAGGACTAGATTTTGCATCACATATCAAGAACATGCATCATGACATCCATTCTCACATCGCACCTCAAAACGACAAGTATAAGGAACTAGCTGATCAAGGTCGATGGTTAGTTAGGTTTGCAGAGGGAGATCAAGTCATGATCCAATTACGGCCTGAGAGGTACTCTCCTGGGGTCGCTACGAAGTTACGCTCTCGTAGCGTCGGGCCTTTCTCGATTGCCCGGGTGATCAATGACAACGCCTATGAGGTGAGCATTCCTCCTGAGTGCGGAATCTGTCCTACCTTCAACGTAAGTGACTTAGTGCACTATCAACCGCCCACCCTGGATGACAAGCTTCACAGCCCTTTGAGCCAAATTAGATGTGAGGATTATACATATTTGACCCCTTCCTCTCGCTCAACAGCCATGAGGCCAAACAATATCGAGTCAATATTGCAGGAAGTGATTGATTCTAGAGGGGAACGGCTAGCCCGCAAGTTCCTTGTTCGCTGGCAAGGTCGACCACCGTCTGACGACACGTGGATTACGGAGACCGAGATGTGGACACTTCGCCCAGACTTGATCACGCCGCTCGACGACATTGTTGGCCACAACTCGACGGAGCCGAGTTCCTCTGATGGAGGACCATCTCAAGGATGATGCCACGATGACCGAAGAACCATCTCGAGGATGATGCGACGTGACGTCGTCAGCCACGCCGAGCAGCTCGTGCCGACGCTCGCCACTCGGGGTTTAAGTACCCAGCGTAAGAACTTTTATCTTTTTACTTATGCTCATTTTCATGTGTGTTTGTATTTTCGGATTCGTGGACTGGGCCAATGTTGTTGGGCCCCGTCCTCGTCATTTTTACTTTTTATGTTTGTATTTTGAATTTTTAAGGAGAGGCCAAACCACGTCTCGCGACGGTTCGTCCTCTCCCACGTTCACTTGGCACCCATCCTCACTATATAAGGGGATGGCATGCCCAAGGAACACCTTGGAGTCATTGTTGAAAAGTTTATTCACAATTCGTCTCCCCCCTATCGTAGAGAGTAGTGTAGGGGGTTTGGCTAGCCCCACCCCACGTCGAGATCACTCTGTGGGTAGAGCCCACGTGTCTCCCGTGGAGATCACTATGAGGGAGACGTGTTAAAGCGCATCGTTGAGATCACTCCGTTGCGAGGAAAGAGTTTCAAAAAGCCGCCGCCATCAAAAATATAAAGAGACGATCGTCGAGATTACTCTGGGGGTCTTGGGAGATTCAAGAAGCGTCGCCGACACATCATCAACCGGGGAAATCTGCTCCGCCGAGGGAGCACACCCCAGATCCATCAAGAACTCCTCTTTCTTAGAGGGTTCTTGGTTGTTACAGTTCAAGAAAGCCATTTCTTGGTACCTTTTTCCACCCTTCCACCATTCCTGATCCATACCCCCCCTCTCTTCGTTCTTGATCCACCCCACCACCGTTCTTGAACATCCTCTCACATTTCTTGAATTTCCCCTCTTTCCCCTCCCCCATCGTTTCTTGATTCCCAGCCGCCTCGTCTTGCCTTTCTTGCTCTCCCACCCCCCTTTCCCCATCACTTCTTGATTCCCAACCGCCTCGTCTTGCCTTTCTTGATCACCTACCCTCCTTTCCCCCATCGTTTCTTGATTCTCAACCGCCTCGTCTTGCCTTTCTTGATCGCCCACCCTCCTTTCCCCATCGTTTCTTGATTCCCAACCACCTCCTCTTGTCTTTCTTGATCGCCTACCTTTCTTTCCCCTTGATTTCTTGATTTCTTGATTTCTTGATATCATGATTTCTTGATCTCACCATATCTCCTTGATTCCCCTTCGTCCTCCCCTTCGCCCTCCCCTCGCCCTCATCTTTCTTGATTTCTTGACTCCCACCCTCTACGCCATAACCGCTTACTTGGTTTTCTGCCCCACCCACACGACTATTCCCACGATACTTGGTTCGTTGTCTTGCCCGCCCACACGACTACGCCGTGCGCCAGCCAAACGCGCGCCTTGTGCGCCCTCTGCTCTGACTCTTGTTGCACGCCACCCGTGGACTCAGCTCTCCGCTGGTAGTTACGACCGCACCGTCCGCACCCAGTTTCGTCCTCGTCAACGACACTCGTCCGCACGACCCGACACTAAGCATCCGCTCGATGACTTGGACGCCTTGGACTAAGCGATACAAAGGTCAGTCTCGTCTCCCCTCCATAAACTCCAGTATTATTATCTTCGACAGTCTCGTCTTCCCCTATCGCATCCGCTACCGTGATATTCTCGAACATCATCGGATAGGACTAACCACTTTGTCGAGCGTAGGGATTCTTGTGGTAGACGGATTGTCATCCGACTTGGACACCGAACACTCCAGGGCTGTTAGACGCTCCTCACTTAGTAGACGTCTAGTAGGTCCAGCGGGTCATTGGGAGTTCGATCTTAGGATCACTCCTCTCTCGTTGATCGGTACGGCCGACGTCGCTATCCGTCAAATCCTTATCTGCTCATTCGTATTTTCTCATCATTCGGCTTACATCCCTTACATTCGCATCATAACCCTGTGACGTGAAACGCGCCGATCGATCCCGGCCATCGTCGTTTCACATCATATTGGTATCAGAGCCAGTCGTGTTAGCTTTCGCCTAACACGGTCGGTAGCATATCACTAGAGAAATTTTATTGGATTGTGCACTTCATTATTTTGAAAATCATTTACATCATATTGTGCACATCCTATTGGTTCATCGGCATTTTACACATCATAACATTTCATCCATCACGCGCATACCCCTAGGCATTTTTTAGGCCATGAATGGTTGACCATAGGATGGTTCATACATGATCACCTCGAGCATCCGAAGACCGGAGATCTTCTACCGCCGTCCCTACTCGTACGGCACCGGTAGACGAGGCCTATGACGAGCCCTTGGCTCGAGATGTTTCCGGACGACCGGGAAAAGCTCCCATGCAGGAGCATTCCGCCCCGGAGTACCGACCTCAAGGCCCCGAGGTCCCACCTCCTCAATACCAACGAGCTGACGAATGGGAGCACGACCGTGATGACCGCCAACGATCCCCTCCCCCGGAGTATCACCGCGACGAGCGACGAGGATCCCCGCCACGGGAGTACGACCGCGAAGACAGGCGGAGATCCCCACCAAGGGAGGATAGGCCAGCACCCCGCTACTATGACGACCGTTCCTATCGTCCGGATAGGAACTACTATCCACCCGAGACTAGAGGTTCTCGGCGTCACGACTACCCGGAGGACGGGGTGCTCAACCCCAACCGCATACCGGTGCGAGATGCACCGCACTATTCTTCCCGCCCGGGTAGCCCACGGTCACCACCTGTCGCACGTCGATCGGACGTTGCCACTTATGGCAACAGTTCCGCTTACCGGCCACACTATCGGGCTGCACCCACTCATGCCCGGGACCCATACGAGGAGGCCCCGGCACCACCTCGAGTGGCGCCAAGATACACAGTGGATTACGACCGCCCCCCACGTTGGGATTACACCCCGGGAGGATGATGGGGTACCATCTCAACTGCACGACAAGCCGCCGCCGACAACCACATCGAGCCGCACGAGCCGATGCCCGCGACACCACGTTCAAGTACTCCAAGTAGAGACAAGGGCTGCACGCATATTTTCTTTGTTATTCTTTTTGTTTCTATGTTGTAATTTCATCGATGGATTATGGACCGGGCCGTTCGTGTTTTTGGCATTGTCCATCTCATATTTTCATTTCTTGCTTTTCTCGTCAAATGGAGGGAACCGCTCGTGTTGAGACGGTTTCCTCAAGTTATGCCAATTGGGCATGCCCGTCCCCCCCTATATAAGGACGGTATGCCCAAGAGGATGTTTAGGCCATCATTGAGAAATCCAAGAGTGTTGTTCAATTTTCTCTCTTTCTGTCATTCTTTCTTTCTTTCTTTCTTTCTTTCTTTCCTTCTTGAGAGTAATTTTCCGTATTTCGTTCTTGTCAAGATTGTGGGAGGCCTGGAACACCCTCGTTGCTTCGACGTGGGTTGTCACTGTCCTCTCCAAGACGTTGTTTCTTTTTATGTGCAATAAGTCATTGATCGGCAGTTATAGCTCGGGAATTTCAAGACTCGACCCTCAGGAACCTTGATCTCGGAATGGAACCTTTCCCATGAAATCTACGCCGGAGGGAGTCGTCCACGTTCGCCAGCTCCGTCCAGAGGTCCACCGGATTGCCACCTTCCTTGCCGTGATTGCAGGTGCTCCCTCGTTCTGCCCCTGCACGCGCTCGCCAGCCCCCGGCCGGACGTTGCAACTCGCTCGCAGACACCTTCTTGAGCGCCGCCTTCTGCTGTCGCCACGCTTGCAGCCAGACACTGCCCGCATGAGCACCGCCCACCCTCAAGCCACCACGCGCGCACTCGTGGATTTCATCCGCGTGGGCCGCCTGCCGTCACACCACCGTGCGTGCTCGTGTGGGTGCCTCTCATGCGGGCACCGCTCTCAGTCAGGCCGCCGAGCCGACGCGCGCGTGAACTCCCTGCGTACGCATGCTGCCTTGCCCGATTGAGGTGCCCGCGCTCCCCTCGTCTCCACTCCCACACGGCCATGCACGCCTGTGAATCGCTCCCACGCTCAGGTCAGGCCGCTAGACAGTCACACCTACGTGTCCTCCGTCGGCCTTCATACTCTCCACCTATGCCTCCCACCTGCCTCCAGCCTCGGCCAACCATCGCCAGAAGACATAGCTGCACCGTGGGTCGACGCAGAGCTAATCCGTGTGCCAACGACGGACAATACATTCTTGATCAAATTTCCAGGTTCATAGGCTCCTGATGGGGGACCATCGCGACGACACCGCCACGGGACACGTTTGACCTCTTCGAGCTGATCGTGCCGACGCCCGCGACCCCGACTTTAAGTACTCTTCGTAAGTCTTTATTATTTTCTTGTCTTGCTTGTTCGCGATAAACATTCGGATACGGCCATGTGTTAGGCCTCGTCCACTCTTTTCATGTCCCGTTCTCTTTTGTTACGTGTAGAGAGGAGGGCCACGTCATGCGACAGACCCCTCCTCCCTTATGGCCTCTTGGCACCCTTCCCCCCCCTATATAAGGGGAAGGCATGCCCAAGAGCCCCTACTGAGAGACCCATTTTGAGAAAAGTATCGATGTTTGTTTTCCTTGAGTTATGTTCTTTCACCCGTTAGTCCAAAATTAGCAAGTGGTCTTCTTCCACCTCCGTCCAGGGATCAGGAAGCTGTTCAGCTTCCAGGGGCTTGCGACCTCGCCAGGCCAAGGTAAGCCTAGCCTGTCCTCTGATCTCACCCTACGTGAGATCTCGGCGGCACCTTGGCCGTCACTCGAAAGGCTTCCGCGGTGCCAGAAAGCTCCCCACCTACCACGGTGGTCCGACCTCGCGCACGCGCCCCTCGAACTGCCCGTCCTTCTCTGCCTGGCATCCTCACCGCGCACGGTGCCATCCCTACACGCCGCTCGCCTCACACGACAGCCCGGAACGTCTGCTAGCACCCTTACGCACTACGGGATACTCTTACGACCAGGCACTGCCCGCCGCCCGTGGCCCGGCACTGCCGTCGCTGCTCTAGACAAATCTCGCGGTGACTCCCCGGGCTGTCCCTACGTGGACGACCCTCCCGTTGCCGCTCCTCAGACCCGTACCGGGCGGACGTTGCCTTCTCTGTCTGCGGATGCCCACCCTCCGCCCTGCGCGATCGTGGCCGTCGTGTCCTGTGACCGGCCGCGGGTGCCCGAGTGCCTCGGTTACCACTCTCCCGCCTCTTTCCTAGCGGATGACGCTCTCTCTCTCTCTCTATCTGCGGACTCCTCCGCCTCGTCACCGGGCAACCGTGGTCGTTGTGCCCTTCTCCTGGCCACCAGTGCCGTGCGTCTCGCCCCTCTGCACGCAGCCGCTGGCGGCCCCGTGCGCCCGTGATCATCAAGGGGTGGTCTCCTGTTTCTGTTGATTGGTTGTGTGTCGACTGGTGCCTGCAACTGTTGACTGGCTTGGCTACTGGCGGGGCATTCTCTCGGGTGCTCGACATTGATTGAGTGCTTAACCAGGTTCCTTCTCGACCCATCTCCCCTTTTAATTTTCAGTATCATTATTTTCTCCAGTGCTGTCTCCCCCTATCGTATTTGATAACACCCTAATTTCTATTTTTATTTCACGTTTTTAGCATGATTTTATGCATTTAAAGAGCTTAAAATGGGGTTGTTATCATATATTTACATGAAAATAGTGTTTTCAAGTGATTTCTGATTTTTCCCTAATTTTCTGTTAATTCTTTGAATTTTAAAGGATTTATTGATGCTCGAAATAATCATTTTTGAATGAAAATGGCATATTTAATATTTAATTTCGACATTTATCAGCATGGGAATGAATCAGTAAATTTTCTAGAATTTTTTAGAATTTTTTACAAATTTTTAGGATTTTTCTGAGATTTATTTGAAGAGGAAATGTATTTATTTCAAGGAAAAAAGTATATTTATAATAGAAAAAAAAAGTATTTTTATTATTTTCGAACTTTCAAGGGGCTTTTTGCGAACTTTCATTGCAAAAAGACTCTGAAAACAGCTCTCGGTCGCCACTATAGGTGTAAAGATCCAATTTAAAATTTTATAGGGCTTTATTGCAATTTTTAATATATATTTTTAATGTTTTTAGGAGAAATCGGAGGAGAGAGAGTGCGCCAGGGGCATATACGCAATTACTTTTGGGCGGCGTCCAAAAGCAATTCCAGGCTTTTTAAGGACTTTTCTGCAAAAAGGAGGATTCAAAATGCGCCAGCCAATGAGAGAGCGACACGTCATTGCGTGTTTAAAAACGAAATTAATAAATAAATCAATTTTAAATCCAATGGATTAAATTGGTTTAAAATGGATTTATTAATAACGTTTGATCCTGAAGTCCGATTGAGATGATTTTTTTATAGATTTTTTCATCTTGATCCCCTCTGTCTATCTGTATGGTTGGATCATTCAGATCCATCCTACATTGATAGATAAATATTAAGTACTAAACGGGGGTAAAATGGTGATTTTCACCATATAACCTAAGTATAAAAGCTAAATTTCGAGAGGGGGAGCTTATTCTTGATGGTTCTCTATCACAGCTGCTAGACAGAGAGGAGTCCCAACCTGGATCAAGTTATCTTGTACTTTTTCCTTGATTGTATTTGGATTTGTGTGAATGAGATTAGTTCAATTTCTTGTTTCTTCTTCTTGGTTTTGCTCTGAAATTCTAAATCGCTTGGCTTGAGCGGCATGTACAAGCCCTGATTAGGATTGAGAGGAGAATTTGAGGGATTCAACTAAGCATTCAACTGCATTCCAAAGAAAAACTCTAAAAAAATTAGTTTTAATTCTTAGGAGATTAAATTACCCCCATTTCAGTTCTGAATTATCAAAGTTGCAAAAACAAACCAAACTCAAATTAAAAATTCCCTTTTAACCTCTCTAATTGACCTCTTGGATCCTTTTATTAGGATCAAAGAAGCCAATTTAGAGCTCCACATTTCTTCTATTCATCTCAACTCTTCTACCCCCCTTTCTAAATTCTCATCCAATTAGGGTGACTTGATCCTCATTGAAGATCAAATTCAGTTTAATCAGAGTGAAACGACCAATACAATCACCAAATCGAATTCCTTACTAGCTTCCCTTGGACGACACTCGTACTTATCACTATACGTCTTAAGTGGAGTTCTTATAAATTTTATTGCATAAGCCAAAATCCACAACGACAAGGGCTAAATATTGCATAGTTTTTACCCCTATTATAGGCTTATCAGTATTCCTCCGCCGCTTATGATCGTAAGAAACCAGTTAGGCTAGCCACCCCTCGTTGAGTGATAGGGCTTCTTTGAGATAGACGATCAGATCATAGTCGTTGAAGGTGAACTTCCGCGGGCCGTCGTACGCCCCTCATCGTCGTGCTAGATCGTACTGATTCCGCAGGACACTTGGAGTTGACCCAGATCAAGCCGCTCCCCTTAGGATTTACCAGACCGTCACTCACCGCTGGCCCGTCCTCGTCGCTCTTGAGGATTTTTTTTAACGCGCATTCATTGACCCATTGATCATTCATCGTGCATCATGTTGTGACGTAATACGAGTCGTCGATCCCGGCGTTACCGTATTACATCAGCTCTGCTTCTCAACTGTTAGTAGATCATTACTATCTTGCAATAGTTTCTTGTGTTGTTTGGCTTTGAGAGTAGGATTCCCTTTTCTTCAATCAGTTCACATCATAGAGAGAGTAAATAGGATATCTTCATTCAGTGGTAGTGTTCTAAGTCTCTTCGTGGAACGTTGGACGCTTGCAGATAGTCACTTCTATCTCTCATCTTACGCGCTCGAACTTGGTCCAAAGGGACGTTGGGAAGTCGATTGTGACCCTTTCGAACTTCGCCAACTTAGCTAGCCACAGTCTTTGGTCTTCGCGTTGCCTATTGCTCGTCGTTGTTTCTGAAAATTGCATCTACATATTTCGCTAGTACTTAGTAGATCGTTAGGCTTTGTGGTGTAACACGAGCCGACCGATCTCGGCAGTCATGTTACATCAGTCGGCCTCGTACTCGTGGGCGTAGTCGTCCCGCGGGGGTGGTCTATCCTTTGCGCGAGCGTCATGCGGGTCGCGCCACGGGTCTCGCTCTAGACGTTCGGGGTATGGGACGTCGTTGTAATGTTGGTCGTACGCCTCGTAGACGTCTTCGTCTTCATCGTAGGGGCTCCTCCGTCAGGGTGCATGGTGGTCGACCCATGGCAGGTCGTGTCATCGTCCTCGAGTGGGGAACGCAGGTCCGGGTCCATGTACGGGGGATCCGGGGCGCGCGAGCATCCGCTCTATGTGCTCCATCCTGGCGGCCATGGCGCGAAAGTACCCCCCTTGGTCGTCGTATGGGTCCTCCCGGGGTTGAAGCTGGTGGTATACTCCTCGTCCGCGTCCTGTGCCTCGTTCGCGAGTGGCGGTGCTCCGGGGTATGACCTCGTCAATGGGCGTCTTTCCATGCGGTCGATAGCCTACGGCCGTCCCTTCGTCGTAATCACTGCAAGGGGACTCGCCGCAAGTAGGCGGTGAGCCATGCGGGGAGATCCGTAACTCACTAGACGTGCTAGTGGGATCTCGTGGTCCGGATGGCTCGGGAGCACCCGTAGCATCGGGTGCAATCCGCGCGGCGTTGATAGGCGGCGGTATCGGGCCGACTACCGGTGTCGCAGGATGGTACTCCGAGAGGGCAGTAGTGTTCGCTCTCTCGTCGGGTGATGGTTCTGACCGTCGCTGGGAGGTAGAACATCCGCGTTGAGCTCTCCGGCTCGATCGCGTCTCTATGGCCATCCCCAGGGGAACCTAGATGCGTTTTGAAAATGATGAAATGCGATGCGATGCGGATGCAGCTAGTGATGAGAATGCAGCGTCGGAGGCGCGCTGTGAGCAACCACAGCCTACTCTAATACCAATTTGATGCAGGACAACATCGGGGACGAGGTCCGGCCGTCACCGAGGGGTTTGTACTCGGTGTCAAAAGCGTCTGTGTGCGTCGTTTACCCGAGAGGAGGCGTACGGCATGGGTCTCCTACGGGGAGACCTACGATGAGATGCACGGGTGGGGATGTCGTACATGCAGCTGCCGACAAGCAACAAGGGGAGCCGACGCCCGGGTGATGACGGGATTGCCCGGAGTTGGAATAGGTAAACCTCCTGACCCTTGTCTGGATGGACGAGGTTGCTACGGCGCCAACCGGGAGAACTCCCGCCGGAGGTTGCTCGTACGTGGTGGGCGAACCGGCTCGTTGCCAAACCAGGAGAGACACTCAATAGCACGTAATGTTCACTCGTCCTTTCATGCTCACCTACGTCTAGCCAGAGCGCGGGGGAGGCAACGAGAATGTACTGCAAGAAATAAAAGACGGGGGGTAACGGGCGGCGTACCTCGAGGTCGTTCGGGATTACCCACTCTATCTTGAGCAAACCGGAGATGCTCCTTTACGCGGTAGGGCAACAAAAGGGGTGCAACGACGGAAGGCGAAGGCACGGCAAGTGCGGCGCAAGTTGTGCGGCACGGTTGAGGGAAGCAACGCTTCTGACGCAGAGGGCGCGCCGCATGATGGTGGACACGACGCATTCTGTGCACGGCGCCGACCGTGAGCGCGGCACAGCAGGAGCGCAGTGCGGGTGGCAGCCGCGCGGTGCGGCAACGACGTGCGCGACCAACGGGCGCTCGCGAGGACAGCCGACCGACGATGGGAGTTCCCGCGGCGGGCGGAAGAGCGCGGAGCGCCGAGGGCGGTGTGACGGACTCCGGGGAATGTCCGTCGGCTGGTGGGCAACAGTCGCGAGGTGTATCCTCAGTCACGGTTGTAGACGAGAAGATGGGAAGTGTCTACTCGAGCCGGCCCGTGGGAGCTGAGGGACCTGGCGGGTTGGCGCTCCGACCAAGCTGAGAGCAGATTTGCGGTGCTGCCGATAGAGTCAACAAACGACGACGGTGTTGGCAAGGGGGGGGGGGGATCTTCACCCAGTCGGTGGGACGTGGGGGCGTGCGTTATCAACGCAAACGACAGCGTCTTGTCCCAGACGTCCACGGCGGGTGCAACTCCGCGCTTGGGAGCAGGATTGGAGGGCACAGCGGACAAGTCCCTCAATGCTATCAGAGGGGTGAGTGATTAGCGGGGCCGTAACGCGTCCGGTCGTGGGCCGTGGTGGCCGAGTCGCGCGGCTCGGCGTGAGAGGCACGCACTTGTGCAACTCCGGGTTGCGATGGTATGGCGAGGGCGACAGACGACTCCTCACCAGAGAAAGGGCAGCCGGCGCGGTCGTGCACCGAGAGAGGACGTCCCGAGCGGTGGTCGGCAAGCGGCAGCGGCGGGTGCAACTGTCTCCTCTTCTTCCCCGTCCACCTTCTTCCTTTTCCTGGGTTGCCTTGGGCAAACCCTAAATCTCCATCGGGCGATTCTTCTTATGGCTCAAACTTGCAAATTTCAAATTCAACATAGTCTGAACAATCAGGGCACCCAACGACCCTTATATAGGGGAGGTGTAGGGCCCTAAGACCAAAAGACCCTTGCTTAAATTTAAATTAAACCTATGACCTAATGGACATGAAAACAACAAGAAGACCAGGAGAACGAAGATGAACACTTGGAGGGGGAAGGGAGATCCTTATAGGGTCGAACGTCCCTCCTTACACGTGATCAAGGTGCGTAAGAAAACACCGAATGACAAAGTTTACGATAGAAAATGATGAACAAACCAAAACATAAAGGCGAAGATAAAAGTCCGTTCCCCGGAATACTTGACTTGCCAAGCGTCGCCTTGGCTTGCCAAGCGGGCTGAACACGTACGGCAGGCGGTGTCGGGGGCGACGGTGACGTCTCCGAAGACGTGTGCAAGGTTGCTGCCGGGGCTGCTGGGGACGATGATGACGTCTCCAAAGACGTTTCTGGTGCTGCTTGTGGCGCTGCGCCATCATAAAGTCCTCATGGAATATAAATAGGCATATTTAAGAGAAGATGGTAAAGGTTTTAATTTTAAGGGAATTTCTATTGAAGTGGTTTTATCCGCTTATTCTGAATCCAACTCTTCTATACTCAATAGGTACTCCTCTATTTCCTCATTTCCTTCATTTTCTTCTTCACAAAATTTTAATTCTTTACTACTTCCCAATGGGCATTTTATCATTTTGTAAATATCAATCTTAACTCTTTCATTCCCTATCTTAAACTCAACAGTCCCCTTATCCCAATCCATAATTGTCCTAGCTGTCACTAAAAAGGGTCTTCCTAAAATAATGGGGGCTAAACTGATATCTCCCTTAACTTTCATATCTGTAACAATAAAATGTACAGGAATTTCACAATTCTCTATAGTAATCATGACATCCATCAATCTGCCCTCAGGTTGTCTAAATGTTCCATCAGCTAGTAATAGATCCATACTAATTTCTTCTAGTTCTCCAAATCCATATTCTTCATATAATGATGTAGGGATAATACTAATGCTTGCTCCAGTATCTAATAAAACTCTAAAAAATATTTTTCCTCCTATCTCACAAGTAATAAATGGCGCTCCTGGGTCTCTCATTTTTATAGGAATAGAATTCAAAATACTAGAAGCATTTCAGATAATTTCACTACCTTTCTAGGCTTTCCACTAGTACATAAATCCTTAAGATATTTTTGTAATGAGGGAGCACACTTAATCATATCTTCTACAGCTACTGACGTGGTGGCTTGCTTAAATTTTTCTAAAAGCCTAGTTTCATACTCACAAACAAGCTTCTTTCTATTTTTAGCAGAGGGATAAGGAATGTCTTGAGCATGAGTTGAAGGTAAAGGCTTTTTCTTATAAGAAGGCTCCTTTTCTTCATCCTCATACTCATTTTCATTTATAGAATTTTTTAAGGACATATGAGGATCTGGAAGTTCTTTTCCATTTATCAATTTTGAAATTGCTAAAATTTCAAGATCCGCATGGTTCTCTTCTTCATGCACAGACTTTTCTATATGCAATACATTACAAGGATTTATACTAGGTTGAGTAGGAAATTGACCTTGTTGGGAGTTATAGTCAACTCCTTTACCTCCATGTTCACTTGATCCCATTCTGAAGCTCGCTAGTTATCTTCTGGTTTGCTCTTGAGATTCTAACATTTGCTTGGTTTGGAAATCCATCATCATTTGCATCCGCATTTCCATCTCTGTTCTAAGCTTTTGGTTCTATTTTTCTATCATATCTGAAATTACAGGAGTTAGCGAAGAAAAATCTTGAAGGGGTTGTGATTGAACCTAATAGGGTTGTTGAGGTCAATTCTGAAACTGGAGTGTTGGTTTATTTCCTTGGTTGAAGCTTTCTGCATTATAGTTGTTTCTCTTCTGTCCAGCCCAGGAAGGTTGATGTTGATTGAATGCATTGACCTCTTCTTCTATGGTTTGACAAGCTCCATCTTCATGATCCTTGTTGAAACAGAGAGAGCAGATTTTAGCTTTAACAATAGGAGAATTATTTAGAAAATCATTTTTCAAGGTTGAGGTTAGCTCTTCTAATTTCTGGTTGGTCTCCTTGATTCCTGCATGTAATGCGGTGGCAAATGCAGTGGCGGCGCGCATGCTGTGCGCTAGAGTGTTGACACGGTGCCGCTGGCGTGTGTGATCGCCGAGGCAGGGGTGGTGTGTGCGATCGCCAGGCCCGTGGGCGCACGGCGCTCGGCCTGGCGTGCTTGTGTCGCGGCAGAGCGCGCGCACGTGCACGGAGCCGCAGCCCCGAGGTGGTGTGGCGACCTTACCTCGGCGCAAGGGGCCTCGTCTCATTCCTTCTAACACCCCTCGTCTTCCCCCCATGTAAACTACAATGCAATGACCTCATTCACAGACGGTGCCTAGCACCACCATCTTCTCTAACCCCTCTATGCAATCTTAAGCAGTCCCAAGAGCTTCCCCTGAAAGAGATCAATGCTGCTTAGTGTTCTGCCGAAGCACTGAGGCCGCCGCACGCCAATTCTGAGCAAAGATTCCTAGCTCGAGATTTGACCGTGTGATAGTTACGGTTAGGGTTAGGGTTAGGGTTAGGGTTAGGGTTAGGATTAGGGTTAGGGTTAGGGTTAGGGTTAGGGTTAGGGTTAGTAGTAGGGTTAGGGTTAGGGTTAGGGTTAGGGTTAGGGTTAAAGTTAGGGTTAGGGTTGGGGTAAGGGTTAGGGTTAGGGTTAGGGTTAGGGTTAGTCGTAGGGTTAGGGTTAAAGTTAGGGTTAGGGTTAGGGTTAGGGTTGTTAGGGTTAGGATAAGGGTTAGGGTTAGGGTTAGAGTTAGGTTTAGGGTTAGGGTTAGGGTGAGGGTTATGGTTAGGGTTAGAGTTAGGGTTAGGGTTAGGGATTTTTTTTTATTGTAAAAAAACCACGGTGTTGGGTACGGCCAACCCTGGGGTTGTGCCCGCAGACCAATCCATCCATGCCCTGGACGCCACCCAGGGAGATTTTATTTATAAAGTGAAGTATTTGTCAATGTTTATAGGCGTGGAGCAAGTATAAATATCCCAATTACACTCGGATCCCACTCGTCCATGCCCATGTTAAGAAAAAGAAAAGATACCGTGCAGGCGCTCGGGAAATGTGCACGTCGTTGTCCCACTAGAGCCCCCTGCTATGACGATGTAGTTCGGGAGATGTCCTTGCCTCCGTCAAGTGGGGTCGATGAAGGGCGTGGTGAGGACGCTAGTCGAGACGGGCGCAGTCCACCCGTCTTACTATAGCGTTCCACGCAATCCTCCAACCCCGCAGGCTTACGAGGATGCGCTGTGTGCGGAGGGTCGCCATGGCAAGACGATCGACACGATAACAACCTCTAGCTGTTGGTGGGAGCGCCTGCGAAGAAAGAAAGATGGAGGAGGGGTTCGTGCATGTACCGCATGGTTGGAGAGACCACCTACTATCTGGTTGCCCTCCCGCAGCTGATGACGAAAGCATCGTGTGCGAGGTCGGCACCGCATGATGTCTTGCCATACTCGTTATCGTCGCCACTGGAAGCATGTACCTATACAAAGCATATCAACTAATACTTGTGAGTCCGATTCCACTACGATATTGTGAAGGTTCCGTTCCTCACAGAGGACTAGACCATCATGGATCGCCATAGCCTTAGCTACTGTATTAGTTTGTCTGCCATAGTAAGAAGAAAAAGCAAAAAGTATAGTCCCCGTATGGTCCCGAAGAATACCTCCTCCCCCTGCTGGCCCCGGGTTCCCTTTGGTAGCACCATCCACATCCAATTTAAGGATTCCTATTGGCAGTAGTAGCCAATAAACAACCCGATACTGGATGTAGATCGGGGTCGGTGTCACCGGAATGCCCACAGAGCGGAGGAGGTCGCAAGCAAGTGTCGATCTGCTGGCTCAAGTGAGAATTAGATGGTAAATGCGCCTTAGCCACAGCTGAACTCGACGCATGATATCCACGATGCGTATGGGCGTACCTGCAAAATGAGAAGAATTTCGTCCATTCCATATCTCCCATAGTAGATAAGCTATGGTGATGTGTAGGATGGGGCTCCGTGTAGAGCGTGTGGCGAGGTAAGAAACTTGCCAAAACACTCAAACGGGGTAAGTGGACGACAGCGATCAGTGATGACGCGCCAGCATGCGAGTGTTGTCTAACTCTAGAAGAAAAGGTGGTCCATGGTCTCGGTGTGTGGAGCTGTGGGCCAGTAGTGACACAGGGAGCCGAGAGAGTAACCTCTACAGGTCACGGGATCATCAGTCGGTAGGCCGCGATGCAAGAGTCTCCTGAGGAAAAAGGAGACTCGAGGAAGGATCGCTGTAGGAAGGATCGCCGCGATGCGGTGACCCTAGTGCTGGATGGGGGATTTCTCCCAGAAATGCCCCCATGAAGATTTGCACGAGTATGTGCCTTTGGGTGTGAGCGTCCAAATGGCAAAATCGGGAGTAGACCCCATTGAGTTGCTCTAGACCTCAAGTAACATATCTGAAGGGAGGCCATGTTGTTGCATTAGGTGTTGTGTGTTCCCCCTAAGCAACTATGCCACTGTTAGTCTCACCTCATGTGGGATAAATTGTGGATGCGGTGCGAGTGGTTCAGCAGCATGCCAGGTATCAAACCAGGCGTTAATCTCACCTCGTCCAATGTGCCAGCGGGTGACCTGGGCAAGCTGAAGCTAGTGGCGCCGCCACGTCCATCATCGCCGAGGACCCCGAATGTCAACCTCTTGATGGGCCCAATCGCCATACTTGGCGTAAATGAAACAACCCAATAATGAGTATGTGGTGCGCAATCACCATAGGAGCTTCTTTTGGAGCATGTCCTGTACGCTTTCTCCCAAGAAACCCAATAGTGGCGGTACTCTCTGTCGAGGTGACCTGACCATAAAAAACGTGCGCATAGTCGTTTTACTAAACAGAGGACCGTAGAAGACAGTGAATGAACCGCGAGTGTGTGCAATGGTATACTCATGAGGACGTGTCGAATAAGTTGGATACACCCACCAGGTGATACGAAACGGAGTTTCCATCCCTTTAGTTTCTTTCGGAGTTTACCCAACAAGGTATCAAAGTAATGATGCCTCGCGGGTCCCAAAAAGATAGGGCATCCAAGATATTCAAAAGGAAGACATCCTCGTGAGTATTGAGTGTAGTACTGAATGATCTGAGTGCGCTTTATAGTAGTGGAGGGACCAACTATTAATGTACTCTTTGAGGTGTTCACGAGCTGGCCCGAAGCTTGCTCGTATGTCGTGAGGGCGCTCATAAGTTCCTTAATAGATTTTTTAGATCCATTGAGGAAGAGGAAAGCGTCGTCTGCAAATAGAGAATGTGAGAGGATCGGGCATCCCCTTTTCGTAAAGTAGGGTTGGATGAGCGATCGACTGAAGACTTCTTCCATCAATTTGAAAAGGGTAGGCGAGATAAGATCGCCTTGGTGGAGACCTCTCATGGCCGTGAAGAATCCAGTGGAATTTCCATCCATCAAAAGAGAGAGGTGATTCTCTCTTATGCAAGCATCAACAAGATTGTGGATCAACACTGATGAATTTCCATCCATCAGTGTTGAAACCAAAGCGATCAACACTAGGGTGAGGAAATTCCACTCGACTCGATCAAAGGCCTTCTCCATATCCAGTTTGATGATGACATTTGAGCCTGAAATATGAGCGTCCAAGGACTGGGCTAGTTCTTGCACAAGCATGATGTTGTCATGGATCTGTCGACCCTTGACAAAACCACACTGCTCAGGCAAGATGAGTCGCTCAAGGAGGTTCGCTAGTCTGTTAGTAATGACTTTGGATGCAACTTTGTAGCATACATTACAAAGACTAATGGGGCTAAAGTCTCACAATGTAGTTAAAAGAGCCACTTTTGGTATTTGATGGCGGAGCCCTCAACATATCCGCAACCTTTTTTTTCGTTGGTAGTTTAAATTTTCATCTTTTAGGTTAATTGTTTTTCCCTATTTTCCTCAAGGTTCCTATAAAAGGAACCCCTCATGTAAGAGAACTTCAGATTTTTCCATTTGAGAAAGTAATTTTTGGAAGAAGGTCCGAGCAACCTAGAGCGGCTCCACCGCAGCCAGCGCCGCCACCGCCGCCGGCCCTGTTAGTCTGCCCGTTCTGCCTGGTCGCGCTCCGTGCTACTTCGTCCGCCTGCCCTGCCTGCATCGCTGCACCCGCGTCGCCTCGTCCGCCTGCCCTGCCGCGCTCAGCGCCGCCTCGTCCGCATGCCCAGTGATGGGGGACCATCGCGATGACACCGCCACGGGATGCGCTCCACCTCTCCGAGCTGCTCGTGCCGACGGCCGTGACCCCGACTTTAAGTACTCTTCGTAAGTCTTTATTATCTTTCTTGTTTTGTTTGTTCGTAATAAACATTCGGATCCCGCCATGTGTTGGGCCTCGTCCGCTCTTTTCGCGTCTCGTTCCCTTTTGTTACGTGTAAAGAGGAGGGCCACATCATGCGACGGACCCCTCCTCCCCTATGGCCTCTTGGCACCCTTCCTCCCCCTATATAAGTGGAAGGCATGCCCAAGGACCCTTTTTTTAGAGAGTCTTTGAGAAACCTTTTGTCTTATCTTTTCTTACGTTAGTTCATAAAAATGGCAAATCCTCTTCCTCCACCTCTAGCCTGCTGCCAGAGCTTGTCTGATCTCCGTCCAGGAACCTTGAGCTTGATCTTCCTCCATCTGCCGAGGCGTTCCTACCTGTCAACAGAGAACCCTCGGCCTGGTTTTGTCCTCGAGCTTGGTTGCATCCTGACGGATCAGCCATCGACCAAGAGCGCCCCGGCCGTAACTCTGGTGGAAGCTGTCCCGTGATCTCCTGCCACTACCACGACCGTCGCCGTTAATTCATCGGGCCTTCCACCTGCCTCCGCGTGCTCTCGCGCCCGTAGTGATCATCCCCGTGCCTGCCTATGCGCGTCTGGCCCTCCGAGCCGTGTCTACATAGACAAGCGACGTGTTCGACACTCCGCCCGGTCACAGCACACGCTGACGGATGCAGCACATCCTTGCGACACACCCCTCCCCACCTCTACAGGTTTTCTGCCCAGTGCGGGGTTCCTACCACCGCGCGCCTTAATCAGCGGATCGTACGTCTGCTTCCTTGACAAAGGGGGTCGCCTGTACCCCTCGCCTGTGGCAGCGCCCGCCCTCTCCCATTCAATGACATCAGGCCGCCACTTGGCCTCCTTGATTCCAGAAGGTCTTCTCCGACATTATTACTGGCTAGCTCGCACCGTTTGCACTGGTCTTCCCCGGGGCGTCCCTTGTGAACAGGACATACACGGAGGCATACCCGGGTCTTCCCAACCAGAACGCTGGCCTGCGCGTGAATCTGACTACGGAATCCTCTTGATTGCTCTACGACGATGGAACGACACCAGGTACCTTCCCGCTCCCCCCCCCCCCGTTTTACAGTATTATTGCTCCCTCTAGTGTTTTCGTTCTCTACCGGTTTCCTCTACCGCTAGTCATCGTTAAAGAGTTTGGTTAGGCTAGCCACCTACAACGAGTGATAAGGTTTCTTTGCGGTTGACAATTGAATTATAGTCGTCGAGTGGTAAACTCTCGTGTACAGTAACGCGCCCCTCACGTCGTGCTCGATCGTGACGTCTTGCAAGTCACTTGGAGTCCCTCCCGATCTAGTCGTCGTCTTAGGATTTACTAGATCATCGCCCCGCCGTCGGCCCGACTTCACCGCTCTTGAGGATCTTTTAAACTGTGCATTCATTCACACCACTGAACACGCATTGTGTTTATATTGTGACGTAATACGAGCTGTCGATCCCAGCCGTTTCATATTACATCACCCTGCCTGCACCGTCGCGCACGCGTTGCCTTCGCCACGCGCGCCGCGCTCGCCGCTGCCCGCCGCGCGCGCCGCCTCACCGCGCTCGCGCTGCTGCCCTCGTTGCCGCGGCGCGCGCCACCAGCGGTGCCCGGGGTGCCTCGCGCCACCTCGTCCGCCTGCCTCGCCGCATCCGCGCCACCACGCCGCGCCCCACGCTGCCCGCGTCACCCGTGGTGCCCCGCCGTCCGGGCACCCGCAACGCCCGCGGTGCCCCCGGCGCCACGCCCCTCGCGCTGCTGCACAGCGCCCTGCGACGCCGCGCCACCCGCGCGCCTTCGCTTGCCCGTGTCATCCCGCGCGCCTGTGCCACCCAGAATTGCCCGCGCCGCCTTGTGCCGCCCGGAGTTGCCAGCGTCGCCGCGTCGCCGCGTTGCCAGCGTCACCCCACGCCGCCTACGGCACCCGAGTCCCCACGCCGCCCAGCGCGCCCGTGCCGCCCGCTGCCTAGCACCACCCTCCGCGCCGCCCGCGTCGCCTTGGCGCGCCTGGCTGCTGGACCCAGGCTGCGCTACCGTGCGCTCGGGTCCAATGGGCCCTTCGGCCTAATGGGCCGCTTCTAGCCGGCCAGGCCCACCAGGCCCAGCCGCCAAAGCCGCGCCCCGAGGCGCCGAATTCCCGCACCCCGAGGCACCGCTCGCCAGCTTCCTAGCCGCCCAAGCTCGCGTCCCAAGGGGCCGTCTGTTTGACGGCCGGGCACACAACCCAAAGCTGCCACGTCAGCGCGAGGCCCTCAAGGGCCTTGGTTATTGGGCTGCCTCCGGCCCAGGCCTTCAACCTAGACCGTAGTCCAGCCAACTGCCCAGACCGCGGCCCTAATCCTAGCCCAGCACGCGGCCCAGACCTGCGGTCCATTCTGGCCGCCGCCGCCGCCGCCGCCGCCGCCGCCGCTCGATGCTGCCGCCACCGCCGTTCGACGCCGCCGCCCGACGCCGTTCGACGCTGCCGCTACCATTGCTCGACGCCGTTTGACGCCGCCGCTGCCGCCGCTCGATGCCGTTCGACGTCGCCGTCGTCGCCGCCGGCGTCGCCGCCACCGTCGCCGCCGACGCCGCCGCCGTTGTTCGACGCCGCTGTTCGCCACCACCTCCACCGCCGCTCGACCGCCGCCGCTCCACGCCGTCGCCGCCACCGCTGCTCGATGCCGCCGCTGACGCTGTCGTCGCCGCCGCCGCCGCCGCCGCTCGACGCCTGCCGCCATCGCTCCACGCCGCTGCCGCTACCGCTACTCGACGGTGTTTCTTGATGCCGCCGCCATCGCTCGACGCCACAGCTGCCGTTCGACGCCGTCGCCCGCTGCTCGCCGATGCCGCCCCTAGTGTCTCGCTGACTATCCGAGGAGCTTCGCCCACACGACTAAAGAGAGACACCCTTCGGCTAGACGAAATGAGGACCTCGCGCATGACCATACCGTAACCCTCCACCGACAACTGCACAGGACGATCCCCGTCCTACATCAGTATGCGTGCCAAAAAAGTAGATTTCCAACTACGAGGGAAGACTTTACGCGTAAACATTTCCTTTATAACGAGCACCAAATCGGTGCCTACGATGTCCCAACAAGCCGTATAGAATTCGGCTGAGAATCCATCTGGTCCGGGGGCTTTGTTCCTAGCCAAGGAAAAGACGACCTCCTTGATCTCTGCTTGAGTGGGTAGGGCTGTGAGTAGGGCGCTGTCCTGGTCGGTCACTAGGTGAGGGATAGAAGTGAGAAGGTCCACACTCACCACAGTTAGTTGTGAGGATAGGAGCGAGCGGTAAAATGCCACTGCTACATCTGCCAGCTGGGTGGGGTCCTGATTACACGTCTCTAGTAGAGTCGTATAATTGGGTCTGGCTCTATGACGGGTCGAGGCGTGAAAGAAACATCTGTTTCTATCACCTTTGCGTAGCCATTGGATATGCGATTTCTGGAGGTAGCAAATCTCCTAGCACCGCATGGCGGTCTCAAGCTGCTCCTTTAGTCGAGTTTGGCGCTCTCCCATGTCGTCCCTCCAAACATCCTGCAATTGTCGCTCGATGGCAGCTAGTTCTATCTTGAGTGCTTCGATTGGCGCGTGGACGTCTCTAAAGACATGTCGATTCCACCACTTCAGGTGGAGTTTGAGATTCCTCAAGCGATAGCTGAAGCTCTCCATAGGTGATGTCGAGATCGTTCCATGCCAATGGCCGTGTACAAAACGTTGGAAGTCGTTATGCTCTAACCACATGGCTTGGAAGCGGAATGGTGTGCGGCGAACTCGATTACTCGAGTACGGGAGAAGGAGGATCGGTGAGTGATCCAAATAATATCGCGGGAGGAGCTCAATCACGATGGTGCACTACATCAGCGCTGCACTATTGGTGAAAAAACGGTCGATCCATTGGTACACACGTGCATCGGCGTGACACTGATTACACCAAGTCCACTTCTCACCGATAGTAGGAGGCTCGACAAGTGATGTCTGGTGGATAAAATTGGTGAACGCTTGTATCAAGCTTGGCCGAGGTAGGCCACCCCCTTAGCATTCGCTGACTGCACGTATGCAGTTGAAATCCCCATCTAGAAACCAAGGGAGGTCTACAGGCTGTAAGTGAGAGTGAATGTGTAAGGCAAGTTCCCCCCCAAAAGGCCTCCTGCACTAAGTGTCTATCTGAGGCATAGAATATAGTAAACCTATAGGGCTTTGGGGAGGTTGCTACGTCAAAAGTGGCGTACTGGGTCCCTTCAGCTAGTAGTTACATCGAATAGTCCCACTTCCATTGGAGCCAGAACTTATTAGAGGGATGACAATAAACATTATATATTCAGAGTTTCCCCGCAATGGAATTGGAGCGATCCAATGTAAGCATCGGTTCAATAAGTCCAACTATTCCCAAGTTGTACTTATTGACTAGGGAGAGGAGGTGTGACCTGGTTAGAGGATTGCCGATCCCTCTACAAGACTTGGAACCATAGAACTATCGACTCGCGTGACGCACCCTCGATCAGGTGTTATAGATGCGACGTGGATCCGGGGTATCTGAGTGATGACCTGGTAAAGCGGAAGTGTCCACGTCTGACTCCTCAGAAAGGGAGACGACATCGTCCTCGTCTCCTATGGAGGCGTGACCGCTAGTATCTCCATAGGTGTCCTCGGAACTAGGGATTGGTGCTTGAGTGTTAGTCAAGCATCCTTCCCGCTCGAAAGGTATATGTGATGGGTGGAGGTCGGGCAAGGAGGTGAGGATATACGGTGGGGGGGGGAGTGTGGTTAGGCAGGTACATTAGGGATGGGGATGGGTGGCGGTCAGGGTGGAGAAGAAGGGGTGGGTAGTGTCGGGGGAGGGGATAAGTGGGAGCGAGGTGGAGGGGAACAAGGTGCATAGGAGCGAGGGGATCGGGGGGAGTGAGGCAATGGTGGAGACGAACGGGTAGGCGGGGATGATGGGGAAGGTACTAGGGTGGGAGTGGTTGGGAGGGGGCGATGGTATGGGGGCGGGGAAGGTTGAGGTGCATGGGAGGTACTCGAGGATGAAGGACGGGCGGATGGAATAGTGGAGTGGGTATGCCGACCTCCGTGCCATCTCCTTCGTTTCTCTCTAGCACATCTAATAAGGCAAAGGTGTTCGAGGTAAGGGAAGCCCTTACCTCCTTACCTTTGCCTGCCTAAGCTCTAGTAGGGGATGTCTCCAGGACTAGGTTTGGAGATCACTTGTTAGCAACATTCTTTACCCACTGTGATGTAGGCTAGCCAAGCTTGGTCGGGACCGGCTTAGACAGCAAGGGACCCTGTGAGGGCAGAACACTAGGCGCTCCCTGCGCTATAGGGGTATGGCGGCCAGTCTTGGGTGGCCTCTGGGTAGGGTGACGGTTCTAGGTAGTGGGCCTTGCCGCTAGTATATAATCGTTATACGGCAAAGGGGGAAGGTACTCCTCTATGGGAGTTGGTGTGGTTTGTTACGCCTTTTGGCAGCACGTATGGATAGTATGACCAAGGAGGGTATAGTGTGTACAGAACTGTGGAAGGTTCTCATACACGATCGGCTGACGGATCAACTCGTCTCCGTTCCGAATGAGTACCATGCAGTGAATGGGCTCAAGGAGATCTATCTCGACACATACCCGCTCATATCTTGGGCGGTTAAACAAATGTACGTCCCTATCAAGACATATAAATGTTCCAACTGCACCAGCTAGAGATTCGAGAGCAGCCGGCGTGAAGAGATGAGGTCGTAATCCTGGGAAGCCAATCCATACCAGCACGGAGTGGGCACAGGGCTCCCGGGTGGTACTCGTGTGTTCAGCCGTGCAGCGATCTGTGGGCATAGTGGAGCCATTGGACGTCCGTGTGGTTCGACTCCAAGCCTTCCTAAAGTTGTCTTCTATATTGGAAGCGAATGAAGACACTCCGATGGTTGCGCGCGCCAATAACCACCTGGCCATGGAAGCACCCCAGCGCTAAGTATACCCTCATAATATCGTCAATGCGTCAATGAGTGGTCATCTCGAATCATCCAATCAGTGTGTAGGCAAATGGTGCTGCCATCCACGAGACCTCCTCCTTGGAGAAGGTTACTACACGCATGCCCTCCGAATCAGTGTACCCCCATTTGGGGGTGGAGTCATCATAATGAGGGGATAGTGCGAGCTTGGGGAGAGGAGGTGTAGGGGTCGTGTGTGTAGCCTTCATGTGTGTAGTTCCCGCCACTCTCGCCGCCCATGTGTGTACTTATTCAGCTCGTTGCTCCTCACGTGCCTGTCCTTTCGTCTGTGATGTATTGTGGTCCTCCGATCTATGGGTCAAGTCGACATTGACTGAGTCAACCAAGGCGACTAGGTTGACTCGTACCTCAACGACCGATCCAACCAGCTCAGCTTGGTCGTGGTTGATCGAGTCATCCGGTTTGGCTTGGTCGCAACTGACCAAGACAACCGGGTTGACTCGATCATGGTTGATCAAGGCGACCGGCTCGGCGTGATCACGAATGATCAAACCGACCGATTCGACTCCGCCATGATGGAACGGGACCTCCGGTTTGAGTCGGTCCTATTTGACCGAGTCAACTAGGTTGACTCGGTCCTGTTTGACCGATTCTATCGGGTCGGCCGGGTCAACGTGGCCAGGAAGTGACATTTTGACCTGGTCGACTCTCTCAAGGGTGGCCGGGTTGACTGGGTCGACCTGCCCAAGGGTGGCTGGGTTGACTCTGTCCAAAAAGGACGGGCCGAGTCAACTTGATCGGGGTTGACCAGTTTGACCTGTTTGACTTTGGCTACATGGACAAAGTCAACAAGGTTCGCGCGATCAAGAGACGTTGGATTGGTCAGGTCAACTCGGTTGTTGTTGACCAGGTTGACTTGACAAACTGAGTCAACTCATTCGTTGTTTGATAAACTCAAATTTTTAAGTGTTTTTTTACTGGTTATTTAACTGATGTGTAGTGTGAGGATTTGAGCTTATACAACGAATTTGTAAACCTCACGGCTTAGGGCAAGTGAGGGTCGATCCACAGGGAGCAAGTAAGACAGTACTGATTCTCGCTTTTGAGTTAGTTTATCTCAGGGAATATATAATTCAGTTCTTTTAATCAACTTAACTATCTTCAGGGAAATTTAATTAATCACCTTAGGTCAGTATAGTAAGTTCTCTTGTGGTAGAATGACCCCCGTTTTTATTGTAAATATACTTATTATAAAAATTCTATAGGTTCTCCTACTCACAAGCTCACGCTTGTGAAGAAGACAAAAACACAAGCACCTGGTGTGCTTGTGCCTCCGCGCACAGAGCACAGCGATCGCTGCAAGCTAGCGAGAGCTGCTTGCGGTGGTCGCTGTGCGCAAGAGCGCTTGGGTGCGGGGCATGCGATGCCTACGCGCAAAGGTGCCTGCGCGCGAGCGACTCTCGCACGCCGTAGCCGCTCGCGCGCTACGGCCGTGCAGTGCTCCTCGTAGCGCGAGGCTGTACCTGCGTGCGTGCGACCTGCCTGTCACAGGCTTCGCGCGCAGGTGGTCGGGTGCCCGGTTCAGCGCGCTGAATTGCTTGCACAGAGGGTCTGTGCTTGCGATTCTTCTCGCTGAACCTGCGGGTTTGCTGGAATTTGGATGAACGGACTGGTGAACAAGATTGGAGATGGATAACTGAAGAAAATCAATGAAAACAATACTGAATAGAATTCTAAGAGTAATCTACCAACAATTGTTATTGGAACTGCTGAAAAGACAAGGTGTGATCTTCAATCCAATACAGATTGTCTTCAGAAGGGAGAAGAGAGAATTCTGAAACCTCAACAATCTCTCCACCCGGTGTCACGTCCCTCACGGCGAGGTAGCGATCTTCTTGCTTCGGCTAAACCTCAAGCTCCTTCTCCTCCCAACTCCAATGCTCAGCAGCTCTTGGAGGGTGCAGAAATCCTTCCTCTCCAAGCCTTAGCTCCTTGAGAGGAATTCTGAACAACCTAAAATCAACTATCAAGAGAGTATTTATAGGTTTCTCTTAAGTCATGCCCAGGGGCATTTTCGTAATTTTTTGCTTCTTTGAATTTTCGCCCGCTCCTCTTGATCCTCGTCTCTTTCCTTGATCTTCTTAACCTGTCTCTGAATGTTTACTAACCATAAAATGTTAAATATATTCCACTTGATTTAAAGGATCAAGTGGGGTTAGTGATTTCATAAAATGATGCATATGCATGATATTAGCATGAATTAACATAATAATTTTGATGAATGAAAACTAAAAAGTTTAATTATTTGATGACATATTTGAGAGTCATCATTGTTGACTGGGTTGACTTGGTCTCGGGGGACCAGATCGACCCGGTCAGCCTGGACCGTGTCAGTTGGGTCGACATGGTCAGACTGGGTCGAGTCGACCGAGTCGACCCGGTCGTCTAGGTCCGAGTCGCCTTGGTCGACCCGGTCAGATTGGGCAGAGTCGACTAGATCGACTCGGTCCGGATAAACTGGGTCAACCAGGCCCATTCGGATGGAGGCGGCCTGTCTGACCAGGACGACTTGGTGAGGCGCTGCCGAGTCGACGCGGTGTGAGGTGGCAGCCTCAGCCTGCCCATTCAGCGGGACTGGGTCCTCATTATCCACATGGACCACTAGGGGCGCGTTTTGTGGTCCATGTGGATGAATAGATGGGCAGGTGAGGATAACAACGTCAGTAGGAGTTGTTGAGACTGGGGATCGGGACGACGTGGCGTGATATGGATCGTCGAAGAGATGGGTCGGTGGACGATTGGACAGCGGCAGAGGCTTGGAGTAGTCAATAATAGTAGGCGCCGGTGGTGGTGAGGTTACTGGCATCGCCATTAATGCGATGCCATTTGGGCTAGGGCTGCCGTCCACGTGGGCGGCTTCGTCAGATCCAACGGCCAGAAGTGGATCAGGTTGGAGAAGAGATTCAATGGCGGCCGTTGGATCTGACATGGCAATGGGACGGTATTCAAGATTATAAATTTCATTTAAAGAGCCGCCGGCATTTAAAGCCAACGGCTCTTTTTTTTACCGTTGGGGTGTGATGGGGGACCATCACGACAACGCCGACATTGACACGGGACATGTTCGACCATTCCAACTGCTCGCGCCGACGTACGTGATCCCAAGTTCAAGTACCCGAAGTAAGTTTTCCTCATTATTCAATTAAATTGAAATATCGGATCGGGTCGTGTATTGGACCGGTCCCGTCTTTTATGTTTTGTTCTCTTTCGTGAAATGTCATGTAATGAGGAGGGCCACGTCACGCGACGGAACCCTCACCTCATCTTGGTCTCTTGGCACCCTTCCCCCCCCTCCATATAAGGGGAAGGCATGCCCAAGGACAATAGAGAGTCTTTTGAAAAAAACACAGTTGGTTTAGTCCATTTCTCATTTATTTTCCTTAGTATCAAAAAATAGCAGGGGATCATCCCCAACCTCTCGCCAGACCCAGGGGCCTGTTCAGCTTCCATCGGCGACCTTCAAGCTTCCCAGCTCGTTTCGCCGCCAGCCATGACCGCCGCCGATCGCCCTTGAGATCGCCGGTCTGCCCTTGCGATCTCCAGGTCGTTTCCATGTTCAGGACTTGCCCAATGCCTTGTCCGGAGCCATCCCCCGTCCGCGGGATCCCCTCCTCGCCGGTCATCCCGATCTCAGATCACCAGAGGCCTCGCCCACGTCTGAGACAGGACTGTGCCTTTGACCAGTCGGATCTCCACCACTCAGGACCTGCGGCCGTCGCCCCACCCATCCTCTCGCGCGTGGCGGACGTACACCGCCCGCCCTGCCCAAGCGTGCCCGCTCGCGCGCGCCTTGGCCTCCCGCCACCACTGGTGCTTGCCTGTTCGTAGCTGCGCGCACGCCTGAGTGTGCCACCTCGTATTGCGCGCCCCAGCGCGCGGTCTACACCATAGCCCGCCCGCGCTCGTGGCTGGCTGTCCCGCCATTGTGCGCCGCCTGCCGCCCCTCGAGCTTCACGCCTGCTGCCCGCCTGCCGCCCCTCGAGCGCCGCCTGCAGCCCCGTGCTGCCCGCTGGCCACCCTGTGCTGCACCCGGCGGCCCTGCGTGCCAACCCCTTACGGACGGTGTCGTCAGCGCCGCCGCTCACGATAGAGCCCTCGGCTACCGAGCAACGCCGACCGACCACGGGCCCTCCCGGCTTCGTGAAGTCTGCTACAACCCCCCCCCAGCCGTTGCTTGACTCGTGCATTTGGCGCTGACCTTCCTCGATTATTCGTTACTAACGGAGCGTATCCAGGTGCCCTCCCGCCCCTCTACATTTACAGTATTATTACTCCTTGCAGTGCTGTCCTTCTCTATCGATTTCCTCCGCCGTTTGTTATCGTCACGAGTTGGTTAGGCTAGCCACCCTCACACGAGTGATAGGATTTTCTTTGGGATAAACGACCTCATCATAGTCGTCGAGGGTGAACTCCAGTGGGCAGTCAGACGCCCCTCTCGTCGTGCTCGATCGTGAGGTTCTACGGGTCACTTGGAGTCGCCCTGGACCTAGTCGTCACCCTAGGACTTACTGGATCGTCGCCCCACCGTCGGCCCGTCCTCTCCGCTCTTGAGGATTTTAACGCGCACTCATTGACATATTGAACATTCATCGAACATCGCTGTGACGTAATACGAGCCGTCGACCCCGGCGTTACCGTATTACATCAGGGTGGATCACCGTGGGTCCATCATCTGGGTCGTTGTCGGCGCGCCACTTGGCATCGTCAACGGTCCAGATTGATGGACAAACATCGCCGGCCATAATGATTGTGCGTGGCGATGTTAGATCTATTCTTTTTTGGGTTTTTTCTGAAGTTTTTTTTTTGTTTTTCATTTTTTCTGGTGCGTTAGATCCATCGAGACTGTCAGATTCGACAATCTCGATGGGTTCCAACGTGGATGCCCTCATCTCGCCCATTTCTGACGTGTCAAGAACATCATATGAGTGGCCTGGCTGGTCTCACTGGCCGTTTGACGTGCTTGACACGTCAGGCGGCAAGCTAGAGTGTGCCGCTGAGTCAGCGGCCCACATGGGACAATATTTATCTTTGTGTAGCGCCCAAATTTTGAAAAATAAAATTCAAAATGAAAGCTCTCCTTCAATCTTCAATTTCCTCTAGAATGAGCTATACTGATCCGTTTGAGGCGTTTTTTAAGTCAATTCCGATATACCTTGACCTTCATAATCCAATGGAACCCGTTTCACCTCAATCCGAGTACGGATGCAAAAGTTATGGGCAAATCATCGATTACGGAGGAGAGAGAAGCTCTGGCCAAGGAGAGAGAAACAATTGGAGCGATTGGTCAATTAGGGTAAGGGTTATGGGTAGGGTTAGGGTTAGGGTTAGGGTTAGGTTTAGGGTTAATGTTACGGTTAGGGTTAGGGTTAGGGTTAGGCTTAGGGTTAGGGTTAGGGTTACGGTTAGGGTTAGGGTTAGGGTTAGGGTTAAGGTTAGGGTTAGGGTTAGTGTTAGGGTTAGGGTTAGGGGTTAGGGGTTACGGGTTAGGGGTTAGGGGTTAGGGGTTACGGGTTAGGGGTTAGGGGTTAATGGATAGGGGTTAGAGTTAGGGTATGGGTTAGGATGGGTTAGGGTATGGGTTTTTTTTTATGTAATTATTGGCAAAAAACACGGTGTCGGGTACGGCCAACCCCGAGTGTTGTGCCCGTAGACCGATCCATCCGTGCCCTAGATGCCACCTAGGGGGATTTTATTTATAAAGTGGAGTGTTTGTGAATGTTTATAGGCGTGGAGCGAGTATAAATATCCCAATTACACTCGGATCCCACTCGTCCACGCCCATGTTAAGAAAAAGAAAAGTGTTTGTGAATGTTTCTTGGCAGGCGCTCGGGAGATATGCACGTCGTCATCCCACTAGAGCAGCCCCGCGATGACGATGGAGTTCGCGAGATGTCCTCCCCTCCATCAAGTGCGGTCGATGAAGGGTGTGGTGAGGGCTCTAGTCGAGGCGGGCACAGTCCACCCCTCTGGCTCCAGCATTCCACGCAATCCTCCAATCCCGCGGGCTTACGAGGATGCGTCGTGTGCGGAGCATTGGCATGGCAAGACGATCAACGCGATAACAGCCCCTAGTTATCGGAGGGAGCGCCTGCCAAGAGAGAAAGATGGAGGGGGTTCGTGTATGTACCGCATGGTTGGCGAGTGCATTTGCTGTATGGTTGCCCTCCCGTAGTTGATGACGAAAGCATCGTGTGCGAGGTCGGCACGGCATGATGTCTTGCCATACTCGGTGTAGTCGCCATTAGGAGCATGTACCTAGCCGAAGCATATCAACTAAAATCTGTGAGTCCAATTCTACGAAGATATTGTGAAGGTTCCATTTCTCACAGAGGAGTAGACCATCAGGGATCGCCATAGCCTCGGCTACTGTATTAGTTTGTATGCCGTAGTAAGAGGAAAAAGCTAAGAGTATACTACTCGTATGGTCCCGTAGAATTCCTCCTCCCCCCGCTAGCCCAAGGTTCCCTTTGGCAGCACTGTCCACATTCAATTTAAGGATGCCAATTAGCGATGGTAGCCAATAAACAACCCGATACTGAATGCGGATCGGGGCGGGTGTCACCGGAATGCCCACGGAGCGGAGGAGGTCGCAGGCGAGTGTGGATCTGTTGGCGCGAGGGGGAAGTAGATGGGAAATGCCCCTTAGCCACAACTGAACTCGATACATGATATCCATGACGCGCATGGGCGTACCTGCAAAATGAGAAGAATTTCGCCCTTTCCATATCTCCCATGGTAGATAAGCTATGGTGATGTGTAGGATGGGGCTCCGTGTAGAGCGTGTTGGCGAGGTAAGAAACTTGCCAAAACACTCAGATGGGGTCAATAGATGACAATAGTCAGTGATGACGCGCCAGCATGCAAGTGCTGTCTCACTCTAGAAGAAGAGGTGGTCCATGGTCTCAATGTGTGGAGCTGTTGGACAACAGTGACAGCGGGAACCGAGAGAGTAACCTCTGCGGGTCACGCGATCATCGGTCAGTAGGCCGCGATGCAAGAGCCTCGAGAGGAAAAAGGAGACTCGTGGAAGGATCGTCAGATGCCAGATACGACAACCCTAGTGTTGGATGGGGGATTTCTCACGGAAATGCTCCCATGAAGATTTGCACGAGTATGTTCTTTTGGGTGTGAGGGTCCAAATGGCAAAGTCGGGAGTGGACCCGAGTGAGGTTCTCTGGACCTCACGTAACATATCTGGAGGGAGGCCATGCTCCTACAGTAGGTGTTGCATGTTCCCCCCAAGCAGTTGTGCCACTGTTAGTCGCACGTCATGTGGGACAAACTGTGGATGGTGCGCGAGTGGGTTGTCAGCATGCCAGGTATCAAACTAGGTGCTAATCTCGCCTTGGCAATGTGCCAACGAGTGACCTAGGTGAACTGAAGACAGTGGCGCTGCCACTTCCGCCATCGCGGAGGACCCCGAATGTCAACCTCACGATGGGCCCACTCGCCATACTTGGCGTAAATGAAACAACCCAATAATGAGTACGTGGTGCGCAATCGCCATACGAGCTTCTTTTGGAGCATGTCCTTGACGTCCGTGAGGCGTCAGATCCCTAGACCCCCTCGTCCATAGGCCGACATGCTTTCTCCCAAAAAACCCAATAGTGGTGGTACTCTCCCTTGAGGTGACCTGACCATAAAAAATGTGCGCATAATCGTTCCACTAAGCAAAGGACCGTAGAAGACAGTGAATGAACCGCGAGTGTGTAGAATGGGATACTCATGAGGAGGTGTCGAATAAGTTGGATATGCCCACCTGGTGGTAGGAAATGGAGTTTCCATCCCTCTAGTTTCTTTTGGACTTTACCTAACAAGGTATCAAAGTAATGATGCCTCTCGGGTCCCAAAAAGATAGGGCATCCAAGATATTCAAAAGGAAGTCATCCTCGTGAGTATCGAGTATAGTCCTCAATGATTTGAGTGCGCTTTATAGTAGTGAGGGACCAACTATAAAACTACTCTTCGAGGTAGGGTTAGGGTTAGGGTTAGGGTTAGAGTTAGGGTTAGGGTTAGGGTTAGGGTTAGGGTTAGGGTTAGAGTTAGGGTTAGGGTTAGGGTTAGGGTTAGGGTTACGGTTAGGGTTAGGGTTACGGTTGGGGTTAGGGGTTAGGGGTTTGGGGTTAGGGGTTAGGGGTTAGGGGTTAATGGATAGGGGTTAGAGTTAGGGTATGGGTTAGGGTATGGGTTAGGATGGGTTAGGGTATGGGTTTTTTTATATTGTAATTATTGGCAAAAAACACGGTGCCGGGTGCGGCCAACCCCGAGTGTTGTGCCCGTAGACCGATCCATCCGTGCCCTGGACGCCACCCAGGGGGATTTTATTTATAAAGTGGAGTGTTTGTGAATGTTTATAGGCGTGGAGCGAGTATAAATATCCCAATTACACTCGGATCCCACTCATCCATGCCCATGTTAAGAAAAAGAAAAGATACATAAAAGATATCGTGCAGGCACTTGGGAGATCTGCACGTTGTCATCCCACTAGAGCAGCCCCACGATGACGATGGAGTTCGGGAGATGTCCTCGCCTCTGTCAAGTGCGGTCGATGAAGGGCATGGTGAGGGCTCTAGTCAAGGCGGGCGCAGTCCACCCCTCTGGCTCCAGCATTCAACGCAATTTATCCCTTTCCATATCTCCCATAGTAGATAGTATATCATCGGTCGGGAACCGAGAGAGTAACCTCTACGGGTCACGTGATCATCGATCGGTAGGCCGCGATGCAAGAGCCTCGAGAGGAAAAAGGAGACTCGTGTAAGGATCGCCGGATGCCAGATACGACGACCCCAGTGCTGGATGGGGGATTTCTCACGAAAATGCTCCCATGAAGATTTGCACGAGTATGTTCTTTTTGGTCTGAGGGTCCAATTGGCAAAGTCGGGAGTGGACCCGAGTGAAGTTCTCCGGACCTCAAGTAATCATGTGGGATAAAGTGTGGATGGCGCGCGAGTGGTTCGTCAGCATGCCAAGTATCAAACCAGGCGCTAATCTCACCTGGGCCAATGTGCCATCGGGTGACCTGGGCCAGCTGAAGCCACTGGCGATGCCCCGTCCGCCATCTTTGAGGGCCGCGAATGTCAACCTCTCGATGGGCCCACTCGCCATACTTGGCATAAATGAAACAACCCAATAATGAGTATGTGGTGCGCAATCGCCATACGAGCTTCTTTTAGTGCATGTCGTGGACATCCGTGAGGCGTCTGATCAATAGACCCCATTCGTCCATCGGCCGACCTATTTTCTCCCAAGAAACCCAATAGTGGCGGTACTCTCACTTGAGGTGACCTGACCATAAAAAACGTGCACATAGTCGTTCCACTGAGCAAAGGACCGTAGAAGACAGTGAATAAACCGCGAGGGTATGCAATGGGATACTCATGAGGACGTATCCAATAAGTTGGATACGCCCACCAGGTGATAGGAAATGGAGTTTCCATCCCTCTAGTTTCTTTCGGAGTTTACCCAACAAGGTATCAAAGTAATGATGCCTCGCGGGTCCCAAAAAGATAGGGCATCCAAGATATTCAAAAGGAAGACATCCTCATGGGTATCAAGTATAGTGCTGAATGATTTGAGTGCGCTTTATAGTAGTGGAAGGACCAACTATAAACTACTCTTCGAGGCGCTTACGAGCTGGCCCGAAGCTTGCTCGTATGTCGTGAGGACGCTCATAAGTTCCTTAATGGATTTTTTAGATCCATTGAGGAAGAGGATAGCATCATCTGCAAATAGAGAATGTCAGAGGATCGGGCATCGCCTTTTCGTAAAGTAGGTTGGATGAGGCCGCGATCGATCGCACGAATGAGCGATCGATTAAAGACTTCTTCCATCAATATGAAAAGGGTAGGCGAGATAGGATCGCCTTGCTGGAAACCTCTCGTGGGCGTGAAGAATCCAGTGGAGTTTCCATCCATCAAAAGAGAGAAGTGATTCTGATGGTGAGGATGCCAACACATCACCATCGAACGTGTCGCCACGGTCAACCAGAGTCAACACGCCTGCTATGGACCCAACGACAAAGTCAACCAAAGTCAATCCACCACGGTCAACCAAAGTCAACACCAAAGTCAACACGCCGCAATCGTCGACAAGCACGTCTCCACCCACGCACGTCCCTACGCCCGTCATGACACGACGCTAGAGGCAGATCCACAACTACCCTTTTGGCGTGACACGGCGTACGTCTTTAATTTCTCGTCTCTAATTTCTCGTCATTTTCTCTTTCCTCCAAGGCCTATATATAGGCCATTGTTTTCAAGAAACATTAGGTAGTCATTATTCAAGAATTGAGTTTTTGTTTAACTCTTCTTGGAGCACTGCCCAGCCTCCCTATCCTCCCTCAACCCTAGCACCGGAGGCGTCGTCACCGCCGCCGCCACATTGCGTCGCCGGCCTTCCACCTCTTCCCCTCCCACTCTCTCTCTCTCTCTTCCCCCAGACTCGCAGCCGCCCACACAGGCGGCCCACCGACCGCCTGCACAAGCCATGCACGCGGCCACCTGCACGCGTCGTGCGCTGACCGCATGCTCGCGTTGCGCACGCGGCCGCCCGCACATGCCGCGCGCCGTCCGCTCGCATGCTTCCGCCTGCGCACGCCGCGTGCCGACTGCCTGCCTGCGCCGTGCACGAGACGTTGCACGCCGGCCACCTACATTGTCGAGGCTGTCCAATGGTTCATCGTCGACGCCGTCCAATGCTTCAAGCCGTGCGGGCTACGCGCTTTGCCCGCGCGGGTATTCGCCTACGCCTGACTCTGCGAGAACGACATCTACTCTCAACCAGGGTTGTTTAACGCCCGAAAAGCCCAGGATCTTCCTCGTCCAGTGGGCCGCTCAACGCCTAAATTAATAAATCAATTTTAAACCAATTTAATCCATTGGATTTAAAATTGATTTATTTATTAGTTTCGTTTTTAAACACGCAATGACGTGTCGCTCTCTCATTGGCTGGCGCATTTTGAATCCTCCTTTTTGCAGAAAAGTCCTTAAAAATCCTGGAATTGCTTTTGGACGCCGCCCAAAAGTAATTGCGTATATGCCCCTGGCGCACTCTCTCTCCTCCGATTTCTCCTAAAATATTAAAAATATATATTAAAAATTGCAATAAAACCCTGAATAATTTTAAATAGGATCTTTACGCGTGCCGTGGCGACCGAGAGCTGTTTTCAGGGTCTTTTTGCAACGAAACGTTGCAAAAAGGCCCCGAAAAGTCTAGAAATTGCATAAATAAATATGCCCTTTTTTCATAGAATAAATGCATTTCTTCTTGAAATAAATCCCACAAAATTCCTAAAAATTCGTAAAAAATTCTAGAAAATTCTATAAAATTCCCTGATTAATTCCCATGTTGATAAATATCGAAATAAACTTTTTAATGTGCCATTTTCATCCAAAAATAATTATTTTGAGCTTCAATAAATCCTTAAAAATTCATATAATTAACATAAAATTAGGGAAAAATCAGAAATTACTTGGAAGTATTATTTTTGTGTAAATATATGATAACAACCCAAATTTAAGCCTTTTAAATGCATAAATCATGCTAATAACATGAAATAAAGACCGAAATTAGGGTGTTATCAGTCATCACGGGAGAAGCGTCGTCAACCGTCACCATCGAGATCACTCCAGGTACGCGTCGCCGTCGTTCCTCCCCAAGATTTCACCAACCACCTACAAGAACGCCCTCTCCTTGGGAATCTTGGGTTGTTAGGCCCCAAGAAACATCCAAGAAACCTCTTCTTGGAGGCTATCGTCCCCGCCGTCACCGTCGTCCGTCGCCGCCATCAGCGCACTCAGATCATCTAGCACTATACTCGATACTCATGAGGATGTCTTCCTTTTGAATATCTTGGATGCCCAATCTTTTTGGGACCCACTAGGCATCATTACTTTGATACCTTGTTTGGTAAACTCCAAAAGAAACTAGAGGGATGGAAACTCCGTTTCCTATCACCTGGTGGCCGTATCCAACTTATTCGACATGTCCTCATGGGTATCCCATTGCACACCCTCGCGGTTCATTCACTGTCTTCTACGGTCCTCTTCTCAGTGGAACGATTATGCGCACGTTTCTTATGGTCAGGTCACCTCGACGGAGAGTACCGCCACGCGGAACGCCTAGCTGGGCCCCCCCACGCGGGCGCTGCGCCTAGGTACCGACTGCCACGCAGGCTGGGCGCCTTGGTGGCGCTCGCTATGCGGGTTGGGTAGGGGCGCCTATGTGGCTCTTGCCACGTAGGCCCACGTTTGAACGTGGGACCCACCATTAGGGGATTTGGTTTGACCCGTTAGTGCCAGGTGGCACCCAGCGTAGCCACATGCGGTTAGTGGGCCGGTGGCGGTTAGTGGGCCGGTTTGACCCTGCTCCACCCATCGTTGGGCGCGGGTAAGCCGCCATCGCCCACCGCCGCTGAATGGGACCCCGTTCCGCCCAGCGATGGCCCCGTTCTGACAAATGGGGCCCTCCGTTTCTCCCTACGGCGGCCACGTTCAGCAAAATGGGACCCTGTGATGTAACACGACAAGGCTGGGATCGGCGGCGCGTGTTACGTCACAGTTATGCACGATAAATGGTTAGATGACACTTATGAATGCAAATTTTAAGAACTCTCACGAGCTTTTAAGGATGGTCCGAGAGAGGGGCGGCGACGCCGTAAATTCGGGGAGACAAGCAGTCAAGGTAGACTCTGTGTGACCCAACAAATCTGCACGATCGAGCACGACGAGAGGGGCGTTCAACGGCCCGGAGGTAGTTCTTCCCACAAGACAGCAATCATCTCGTTAATCACAAGAAGACTTAACTCTCAACAAAGGTGGCTAACCTAACCAAATTATACGATGATAGACGGCACCAGAAAACGATAGCGAGGGACGGCACTGTAAGAAATAATAATACTGGGATTTTAGGGGCGAGGAGTCAAGCTAGGAACCTGGTGATAGTCCGTAACAGATCACAATCGTACAGCTGACGGCACGGCCCCGGACACGCCCCCAGAATCATCACCGTCGCCCCCGACAGCATCCGCTCCTACGTCGAGCTAGTCTTCGGAGACGTCACCCCTGACAACGCCGGCCACTCGCGTTCAGCCCGCCCAGCAAGCCAAGGCGTCAGTACGCTCGCCCGGATTAAACTACTCTGGGTAACAGACACCTCCTTTTCGTTTCGTGGTTTATCTCGTCATCGTGTTTTCCTGTTTTGTTTCGACGTACGTCCTTCATGCTTTCCTATGCATCGTCACCCTTGTCCTCCGGAAATGAGCAGAACGCAAGCCTGCTTTTCCAATTGTAAAAGCATAAGGGTGGGCATGTGTCGCCTTCTAAGGGTCAATATACTGGTTTTACGTGCCGTGTTACATGCCAAACAAAGAATCTATTAAAATCGTCGCAACAGAAGCACCGAGCACCCTTGTTTTCATCAAAAAAAGGCAGAACGTTACCAGTTTCTTGCCATAGAAAAAGGAGAACAATAGGAGTTTTTTGGCTGATCATAGCTAGAACACAGGGGTATTAGTGTGCGTTGTTCCGACCGTAACCCAGAATGTGGTAAAAGCCTTGAAATGGGAGCACACTGAGATCTTGTGTTGCTGGAAAGAGCAACACACTGTCATTTCGTTGCCACTAGAAAAGCTGAACACTGAGATTTGTTGGCCTCCTGAGGGCACAAAAACACTAGGATTTGGGTGCCATGTTACCGCCAGAACACATAATCTGGTAAACTCTTCGACATGAACGTACGGGTAGATCTTGTCCTTTCGAAACGAGCAGAACGCAAGCCTGCATTTCCAATTGCATAAGCATAAGGCTGGGAATCTGTCGCCTTCCCAGGCTCAATATATTGGGTATGGGTGCCGTGTTACATGCCAAACACAGAATCTATTAAAATCATTGCAACGAAAGCGCCTGTGTTTTATCAAAACAATGCAGAACGTAACCAGTTTCTTGCCATAGAAAAAGGAGAACAATGGGAGTTTTTTAACTCATCACAGCTAGAACACGAGGGTAATAGCAATCCTTGTGCCGACTGAAAACCCAGAATGTGGTAAACGCTTCGAAATGGGAGCACAAAGAGATCTTGTGTTGCAGGAAAGAGCAACACACTGTCATTTCGTTGCCATTAGAAAAGCTGAACACTGGGAATTTGTGGCCACTTGAGGGCCTAAGGGAACAAGGATTTGGGTGCCACGTTAGCGCCAGAACACATAATCTGGTAAACTCTTCGACATGAAAGCACGGGTAGATCTTGTCCTCTGGAAACGAGCAGAACGCAAGCCTGCTTTTCCAATTGTAAAAGCATAAGGGTGGGCATGTGTGGCCTTCTTAGGGTCAATATACTGGTTTTACGTGCTGTGTTACATGCCAAACACAGAATCTATTAAAATCGTCGCAACGAAAGCACCAAGCGACGCTATTTTTATCAAAAAAAGACAGCACGTTACCAGTTTCTTGCCATCGAAAAAGGAGAACAATGGGAGTTTTTTGGCTGATCACAGCGAGAAACAGGGGGATTTAGCGTGCCTTGTGCCGATAGAAACCCAGAATGTGGTAAACACGTCGAAATGGAAGTACAAAGAGATCTTGTGTTGCTGGAAAGAGCAACACACTGTCATTTCGTTGCCATTAGAAAAGCTGAACACTGGGATTTTTTGGCCTCCTGAGGGCCCAAAAGCACTAGGATTTGGGTGCCACGTTAGCGCCAGAACACATAATCTGGTAAACTCTTCGACATGAAAGCACGGGTAGATCTTGTCCTCTGGAAACGAGCAGAACGCAAGCCTGCTTTTCCAATTGTAAAAGCATAAGGCTGGGCATGTGTGGCCTTCTAAGGGTCAATATACTGGTTTTACGTGCTGTGTTACATGCCAAACACAGAATCTATTAAAATCGTCGCAACGAAAGCACCAAGCGACCCTATTTTTATCAAAAAAAGACAGCACGTTACCAGTTTCTTGCCATCGAAAAAGGAGAACAATGGGAGTTTTTTGGCTGATCACAGCGAGAAACAGGGGGATTTAGCGTGCCTTGTGCCGATAGAAACCCAGAATGTGGTAAACACGTCGAAATGGAAGTACAAAGAGATCTTGTGTTGCTGGAAAGAGCAACACACTGTCATTTCGTTGCCATTAGAAAAGCTGAACACTGGGATTTTTTGGCCTCCTGAGGGCCCAAAAGCACTAGGATTTGGGTGCCACGTTAGCGCCAGAACACATAATCTGGTAAACTCTTCGACATGAAAGCGGGTAGATCTTGTCCTCTGGAAGCGAAAGCAGAGCAAGCCTGCTTTTCCAATTGTAAAAGCATAAGGCTGGGCATGTGTGGCCTTCTAAGGGTCAATATACTGGTTTTACGTGCTGTGTTACATGCCAAACACAGAATCTATTAAAATCGTCGCAACGAAAGCACCAAGCAACCCTATTTTTATCAAAAAAAGACAGCACGTTACCAGTTTCTTGCCATCAAAAAAGGAGAACAATGGGAGTTTTTTGGCTGATCACAGCGAGAAACAGGGGGATTTAGCGTGCCTTGTGCCGATAGAAACCCAGAATGTGGTAAACACGTCGAAATGGAAGTACAAAGAGATCTTGTGTTGCTGGAAAGAGCAACACACTGTCATTTCGTTGCCATTAGAAAAGCTGAACACTGGGATTTTTTGGCCTCCTGAGGGCCCAAAAGCACTAGGATTTGGGTGCCACGTTAGCGCCAGAACACATAATCTGGTAAACTCTTCGACATGAAAGCACGGGTAGATCTTGTCCTCTGGAAACGAGCAGAACGCAAGCCTGCTTTTCCAATTGTAAAAGCATAAGGCTGGGCATGTGTGGCCTTCTAAGGGTCAATATACTGGTTTTACGTGCTGTGTTACATGCCAAACACAGAATCTATTAAAATCGTCGCAACGAAAGCACCAAGCGACCCTATTTTCATCAAAGAAAGGCAGAACGTTAGGAGTTTCTTCCCATTGGAAAAGGAGAACAATGGTAGTTTTTTAACTAATTACAGCAAGAACACGGGGGATTTAGCGTTCCTTGTGCCGACTGAAAACCCAGAATGTGGTAAACGCTTCGAAATGGGAGCACAAAGAGATCTTGTGTTGCTGGAAAGAGCAAAACACTGTCATTTCGTTGCCATTAGAAAAGCTGAACACTGGGATTTTTTGGCCACTTGAAGGCCTAAGGGAACAAGGATTTGGGTGCCACGTTAGCGCCAGAACACATAATCTGGTAAACTCTTCGACATAAAAGCACGTGTAGATCTTGTCTTGTGAAAACGAGCAGAACGCAAGCCTGCTTTTCCAATTGTAAAAGCATAAGGCTGGGCATGTGTCACCTTCTAAGGGTCAATATACTGGTTTTAGGTGCCATGTTACATGCCAAACATAAAATCTATTAAAATCGTCTCAACGAAATCACCGAACGACCCTATTTTCATCTAAAAAATGCAGAACGTTACCAGTTTCTTGCCATTGAAAAAGGAGAACAATGGTAGTTTTTTAACTGATCACAGCAAGAACACGGGAGATTTACCGTGCCATGTGCCGATAGAAACCCAGAATGTGGTAAGCACGTCAAAATGGAAGCACAAAGAGATCTTGTGTTGCTGGAAAGAGCAACACACTGTCATTTCGTTGCCATTAGAAAAGCGGAACACTGGGATTTTTTGGCCTCCTGAGGGCACAAAAACACTATGATTTGGGTGCCACGTTAGCGCCAGAACACATAATCTGGTAAACTCTTCGACATGAAAGCACGTGTAGATCTTGTCCTCTAAAAACGAGCAGAACGCAAGCCTGCTTTTCCAATTACATAAGCAGAAGGCTGGGCATGTGTTGCCTTCCCCGGGTCAATGTACTGGTTTTAGGTGCCGTGTTACATGCCAAACACAGAATCTATTAAAATCGTCGCAACAGGACCAGCGAGCGCCCTTGTTTTCATAAAAAAAAGGCAGAACGATACGAGTTTCATATCATAGGAAAAGGAGAACGACGGGAGTTTTTTTAACTCATCACAGCTAGAACACAGGGGATTTAGCGTGCCTTGTGCCGATAGAAACCCAGAATGTGGTAAACTCCTCGAAAGGGGAGCACAGAGAGATCTTGTGTTGCTGGAAAGAATATCACACTATGATTTCGTTGTCATTAGAAAAGCTGAACACTGGGATTTTTTGGCCTCTTGAGGGCACAAAAACACTATGATTTGGGTGCCGCGTTAGCGCAAGAACACATAATCTGGTAAACTCTTCGACATGAAAGCACGGGTAGCTCTTGTCCTGTGAAAGCGAGCAGAACGCAAGCCTAATTTTCCAATTACTTAAGCAGAAGGCTGGGCATGTATCGCCTTCTAAGGGTCAATGTACTGGTTTAGGTGCCGTGTTACATGCCAAACACAGGATCTATTAAAATCGTCGCAACAGGAGCAGGGAGCGCCCTTGTTTTCATCAAAAAAAGGCAGAACGATACGAGTTTCATATCATAGGAAAAGGAGAACGACGGGAGTTTTTTTAACTCATCACAGCTAGAACACGGGGGATTTAGCGTGCCTTGTGCCGATAGAAACCCAGAATGTGGTAAACTCCTCGAAATGGGAGCACACAGAGATCTTGTGTTGCTGGAAAGAGCAACACACTGTCATTTCGTTGTCATTAGAAAAGCTTGAACACTGGGATTTTTTGGCCTCTTGAGGGCACAAAAACACTATGATTTGGGTGCCGCGTTAGCGCAAGAACACATAATCTGGTAAACTCTTCGACATGAAAGCACGGGTAGCTCTTGTCCTCTGGCGAAGCAGAGCATAAGCCTAATTTTCCAATTACTTAAGCAGAAGGCTGGGCATGTATCGCCTTCTAAGGGTCAATGTACTGGTTTAGGTGCCGTGTTACATGCCAAACACAGGATCTATTAAAATCGTCGCAACAGGAGCAGGGAGCGCCCTTGTTTTCATCAAAAAAAGGCAGAACGATACGAGTTTCATATCATAGGAAAAGGAGAACAACGGGAGTTTTTTTAACTCATCACAGCTAGAACACGGGGGATTTAGCGTGCCTTGTGCCGATAGAAACCCAGAATGTGGTAAACTCCTCGAAATGGGAGCACACAGAGATCTTGTGTTGCTGGAAAGAGCAACACACTGTCATTTCGTTGTCATTAGAAAAGCTGAACACTGGGATTTTTTGGCCTCCTGAGGGCACAAAAACACTATGATTTGGGTGCCGCGTTAGCGCAAGAACACATAATCTGGTAAACTCTTCGACATGAAAGCACGGGTAGATCTTGTCCTTGAAAAACGAGTAGAACGCAAGCCTGCTTTTCCAATTACTTAAGCATAAGGCCGGGCATGTATCGCCTTCTAAGGGTCAATGTACTGGTTTTAGGTGCCGTGTTACATGCCAAACACAGAATCTATTAAAATCGTCGCAACAGGAGCAGGGAGCGCCCTTGTTTTCATCAAAAAAAGGCAGAACGATACGAGTTTCATATCATAGGAAAAGGAGAACGACGGGAGTTTTTTTAACTCATCACAGCTAGAACACGGGGGATTTAGCGTGCCTTGTGCCGATAGAAACCCAGAATGTGGTAAACTCCTTCAAATGGGAACACAGAGATCTTGTGTTGCTGGAAAGAGCAACACACTGTCATTTCGTTGTCATTAGAAAAGCTGAACACTGGGATTTTTTGGCCTCCTGAGGGCACAAAAACACTATGATTTGGGTGCCGCGTTAGCGCAAGAACACATAATCTGGTAAACTCTTCGACATAAAAGCACGTGTAGATCTTGTCCTCTAAAAACGAGCAGAACGCAAGCCTGCTTTTCCACTTGTAAAAGCATAAGGCCGGCCATGTGTCGCCTTCTAAGGGTCAATGTACTGGTTTTAGGTGCCGTGTTACATGCCAAACACAGAATCTATTAAAATCGTCGCAACAGGAGCAGGGAGCGCCCTTGTTTTCATCAAAAAAAGGCAGAACGATACGAGTTTCATATCATAGGAAAAGGAGAACGACGGGAGTTTTTTTAACTCATCACAGCTAGAACACGGGGGATTTAGCGTGCCTTGTGCCGATAGAAACCCAGAATGTGGTAAACTCCTTCAAATGGGAGCACACAGAGATCTTGTGTTGCTGGAAAGAGCAACACACTGTCATTTCGTTGTCATTAGAAAAGCTGAACACTGGGATTTTTGGCCTCGAGGCACAAAAACACTATGATTTGGGTGCCGCGTTAGCGCAAGAACACATAATCTGGTAAACTCTTCGACATGAAAGCACGGGTAGCTCTTGTCCTGTGAAAGCGAGCAGAACGCAAGCCTAATTTTCCAATTACTTAAGCAGATGGCTGGGCATGTATCGCCTTCTAAGGGTCAATGTACTGGTTTAGGTGCCGTGTTACATGCCAAACACAGGATCTATTAAAATCGTCGCAACAGGAGCAGGGAGCGCCCTTGTTTTCATCAAAAAAAGGCAGAACGATACGAGTTTCATATCATAGGAAAAGGAGAACGACGGGAGTTTTTTTAACTCATCACAGCTAGAACACGGGGGATTTAGCGTGCCTTGTGCCGATAGAAACCCAGAATGTGGTAAACTCCTTCAAATGGAAGCACAGAAAGATCTTGTGTTGCTGGAAAGAGCAACACGCTGTCATTTCGTTGCCATTAGAAAAGCTGAACACTGGGATTTTTTTCCCTCTTGGGGGCACAAAAACACTATGATTTTGGTGCCACCTTAGCGCCAGAACACATAATCTGGTAAACTCTTCGACATAAAAGCACGTGTAGATCTTGTCCTCGAAAAACGAGCAGAACGCAAGCCTGCTTTTCCAATTACTTAAGCATAAGGCCGGGCATGTATCGCCTTCTAAGGGTCAATGTACTGGTTTAGGTGCCGTGTTACATGCCAAACACAGGATCTATTAAAATCGTCGCAACAGGAGCAGGGAGCGCCCTTGTTTTCATCAAAAAAAGGCAGAACGATACGAGTTTCATATCATAGGAAAAGGAGAACGACGGGAGTTTTTTTAACTCATCACAGCTAGAACACGGGGGATTTAGCGTGCCTTGTGCCGATAGAAACCCAGAATGTGGTAAACTCCTTCAAATGGAAGCACAAAAAGATCTTGTGTTGCTGGAAAGAGCAACACGCTGTCATTTCGTTGCCATTAGAAAAGCTGAACACTGGGATTTTTTTCCCAGGGCACAAAACACTATGATTTTGGTGCCACGTTAGCGCCAGAACACATAATCTGGTAAACTCTTCGACATAAAAGCACGTGTAGATCTTGTCCTCGAAAAACGAGCAAAATGCAACCCTGCTTTTCCAATTACTTAAGCATAAGGCCGGGCATGTATCGCCTTCTAAGGGTCAATGTACTGGTTTTAGGTGCCGTGTTACATGCCAAACACAGAATCTATTAAAATCGTCGCAACAGGAGCAGCGAGCGCCCTTGTTTTCATCAAAAAAAGGCAGAACGATACGAGTTTCATATCATAGTAAAAGGAGAACGACGGGAGTTTTTTTAACTCATCACAGCTAGAACACGGGGGATTTAGCGTGCCTTGTGCCGATAGAAACCCAGAATGTGGTAAACTCCTCGAAATGGGAGCACACAGAGATCTTGTGTTGCTGGAAAGAGCAACACACTGTCATTTCGTTGTCATTAGAAAAGCTTGAACACTGGGATTTTTGGCCTCTGAGGGCACAAAAACACTATGATTTGGAGTGCGTTAGCGCCAGAACACATAATCTAGTAAACTCTTCGCAATGAAAGCACGGGTAGCTCTTGTCCTGTGAAACGGACGAGAACGCAAGCCTGCTTTTCCACTTGTAAAAGCATAAGGCCGGGCATGTGTCGCCTTCTAAGGGTCAATGTACTGGTTTTAGGTGCCGTGTTACATGCCAAACACAGAATCTATTAAAATCCGCAACAGAGCAGCGGCGCCCTTGTTTTCATCAAAAAAAGGCAGAACGATACGAGTTTCATATCATAGGAAAAGGAGAACGACGGGAGTTTTTTTAACTCATCACAGCTAGAACACGGGGGATTTAGCGTGCCTTGTGCCGATAGAAACCCAGAATGTGGTAAACTCCTTCAAATGGAAGCACAAAAAGATCTTGTGTTGCTGGAAAGAGCAACACACTGTGATTTCGTTGCCATAAGAAAAGCTGAACACTGGTATTTTTTTCCCTCCTGGGGGCACAAAAACACTATGATTTTGGTGCCACGTTAGCGCCAGAACACATAATCTGGTAAACTCTTCGACATAAAAGCACGTGTAGATCTTGTCCTCTAAAAACGAGCAGAACGCAAACCTGCTTTTCCACTTGTAAAAGCATAAGGCCGGGCATGTGTCGCCTTCTAAGGGTCAATGTACTGGTTTTAGGTGCCGTGTTACATGCCAAACACAGAATCTATTAAAATCGTCGCAACAGGAGCAGCGAGCGCCCTTGTTTTCATCAAAAAAAGGCAGAACGATACGAGTTTCTTATCATAGTAAAAGGACAACGACGGGAAATTTTTCACTCATCACAGCTAGAACACGGGGGATTTAGCGTGCCTTGTGCCGATAGAAACCCAGAATGTGGTAAACTCCTTCAAATGGAAGCACAAAAAGATCTTGTGTTGCTGGAAAGAGCAACACACTGTGATTTCGTTGCCATAAGAAAAGCTGAACACTGGGATTTTTTTCCCTCCTGGGGGCACAAAAACACTATGATTTTGGTGCCACGTTAGCGCCAGAACACATAATCTGGTAAACTCTTCGACATAAAAGCACGTGTAGATCTTGTCCTCTAAAAACGAGCAGAACGCAAGCCTGCTTTTCCACTTGTAAAAGCATAAGGCCGGGCATGTGTCGCCTTCTAAGGGTCAATGTACTGGTTTTAGGTGCCGTGTTACATGCCAAACACAGGATCTATTAAAATCGTCGCAACAGGAGCAGGGAGCGCCCTTGTTTTCATCAAAAAAAGGCAGAACGATACGAGTTTCTTATCATTGGAAAAGGAGAACGACGGGAGTTTTTTTAACTTATCACAGCTAGAACACGGGGGATTTAGCGTGCCTTGTGCCGATAGAAACCCAGAATGTGGTAAACTCCTTCAAATGGAAGCACAAAAAGATCTTGTGTTGCTGGAAAGAGCAACACACTGTCATTTCGTTGCCATTAGAAAAGCTGAACACTGGGATTTTTTGGCCTCCTGAGGGCACAAAAACACTATGATTTTGGTGCCACTTTAGCGCCAGAACACATAATCTGGTAAACTCTTCGACATAAAAGCACCTCTAGATCTTGCCCTCTAAAAAGCAGGCAGAGCATAAGCCTGCTTTTCCACTTGTAAAAGCATAAGGCCGGGCATGTGTCGCCTTCTAAGGGTCAATGTACTGGTTTTAGGTGCCGTGTTACATGCCAAACACAGGATCTATTAAAATCGTCGCAACAGGAGCAGGGAGCGCCCTTGTTTTCATCAAAAAAAGGCAGAGCGATCGAGTTTCATATCATAGGAAAAGGAGAACGACGGGAGTTTTTAACTCATCACAGCTAGAACACGGGGGATTTAGCGTGCCTTGTGCCGATAGAAACACAGAATGTGGTAAACTCCTTCTAATGGAAGCACAAAAAGATCTTGTGTTGCTGGAAAGAGCAACACACTGTGATTTCGTTGCCATTAGAAAAGCTGAACACTGGGATTTTTTTCCCTCCTGGGGGCACAAAAACACTATGATTTGGGTGCCACGTTAGCGCCAGAACACATAATCTGGTAAACTCTTCGACATAAAAGCACGTGTAGATCTTGTCCTCCACAGACGCGCAGAACGCAAGCCTGCTTTTCCACTTGTAAAAGCATAAGGCCGGGCATGTGTCGCCTTCTAAGGGTCAATGTACTGGTTTTAGGTGCCGTGTTACATGCCAAACACAGAATCTATTAAAATCGTCGCAACAGAAGCAGCGAGCGCCCTTGTTTTCATCAAAAAAAGGCAGAACGATACGAGTTTCTTATCATTGGAAAAGGAGAACGACGGGAGTTTTTTTAACTTATCACAGCTAGAACACGGGGGATTTAGCGTGCCTTGTGCCGATAGAAACCCAGAATGTGGTAAACTCCTTCAAATGGAAGCACAAAAAGATCTTGTGTTGCTGGAAAGAGCAACACACTGTCATTTCGTTGCCATTAGAAAAGCTGAACACTGGGATTTTTTGGCCTCCTGAGGGCACAAAAACACTATGATTTTGGTGCCACTTTAGCGCCAGAACACATAATCTGGTAAACTCTTCGACATAAAAGCACGTGTTGATCTTGTCCTCTAAAGCAGGCAGAGCATAAGCCTGCTTTTCCACTTGTAAAAGCATAAGGCCGGGCATGTGTCGCCTTCTAAGGGTCAATGTACTGGTTTTAGGTGCCGTGTTACATGCCAAACACAGAATCTATTAAAATCGTCGCAACAGGAGCAGCGAGCGCCCTTGTTTTCATCAAAAAAAGGCAGAACGATACGAGTTTCTTCTCATAGGAAAAGGAGAACGACGGGAGTTTTTTTAACTCATCACAGCTAGAACACGGGGGATTTAGCGTGCCTTGTGCCGATAGAAACCCAGAATGTGGTAAACTCCTCGAAATGGGAGCACACAGAGATCTTGTGTTGCTGGAAAGAGCAACACACTGTCATTTCGTTGTCATTAGAAAAGCTGAACACTGGGATTTTTTGGCCTCCTGAGGGCCCAAAAGCACTAGGATGGGGGTGCCACGTTAGCGCCAGAACACATAATCTGGTAAACTCTTCGACATAAAAGCACGGGTAGATCTTGTCCTCTAAAGCAGGCAGAGCATAAGCCTGCTTTTCCACTTGTAAAAGCAAAAGGCCGGGCATGTGTCGCCTTCTAAGGGTCAATGTACTGGTTTTAGGTGCCGTGTTACATGCCAAACACAGAATCAATTAAAATGGTAATAGAGGCAGCAGCGCCCTTGTTTTCATCAAAAAGGCAGAACGATCTGAGTTTCATATCATAGGAAAAGGAGAACAGCGGGAATTTTTAACTCATCACAGCTAGAACACGGGGAATTTGCGTGCCTTGTGCCGATAGAAACCCAGAATGTGGTAAACTCCTCGAAATGGGAGCACACAGAGATCTTGTGTTGCTGGAAAGAGCAACACACTGTCATTTCGTTGTCATTAGAAAAGCTTGAACACTGGGATTTTTTGGCCTCCTGAGGGCACAAAAACACTATGATTTGGGTGCCGCGTTAGCGCAAGAACACATAATCTGGTAAACTCTTCGACATAAAAGCACGTGTAGATCTTGTCCTCTAAAAACGAGCAGAACGCAAGCCTGCTTTTCCACTTGTAAAAGCATAAGGCCGGGCATGTGTCGCCTTCTAAGGGTCAATGTACTGGTTTTAGGTGCCGTGTTACATGACAAACACAGAATCTATTAAAATCGTCGCAACAGGAGCAGCGAGCGCCCTTGTTTTCATCAAAAAAAGGCAGATCGATACGAGTTTCTTCTCATAGCAAAAGGAGAACGATGGGAGTTTTTTTTACTCATCACAGCTAGAACACGGGGGATTTAGCGTGCCTTGTGCCGATAGAAACCCAGAATGTGGTAAACTCCTTCAAATGGAAGCACAAAAAGATCTTGTGTTGCTGGAAAGAGCAACACACTGTCATTTCATTGTCATTAGAAAAGCTTGAACACTGGGATTTTTTGGCCTCCTGAGGGCACAAAAACACTATGATTTGGGTGCTGCGTTAGCGCCAGAACACATAATCTGGTAAACTCTTCGACATGAAAGCACGTGTAGATCTTGTCCTCTAAAAACGAACAGAACGCAAGACTGCTTTTCCACTTGTAAAAGCATAAGGCCGGGCATGTGTCGCCTTCTAAGGGTCAATGTACTGGTTTTAGGTGCCGTGTTACATGCCAAACACAGAATCTATTAAAATCGTCGCAACAGGAGCAGCGAGCGCCCTTGTTTTCATCAAAAAAAGGCAGAACGATACGAGTTTCTTCTCATAGGAAAAGGAGAACGACGGGAGTTTTTTTAACTCATCACAGCTAGAACACGGGGGATTTAGCGTGCCTTGTGCCGATAGAAACCCAGAATGTGGTAAACTCCTCGAAATGGGAGCACACACAGATCTTGTGTTGCTGGAAAGAGCAACACACTGTCATTTCGTTGTCATTAGAAAAGCTTGAACACTGGGATTTTTTGGCCTCCTGAGGGCACAAAAACACTATGATTTGGGTGCCGCGTTAGCGCAAGAACACATAATCTGGTAAACTCTTCGACATGAAAGCACGGGTAGCTCTTGTCCTGTGAAAGCGAGCAGAACGCAAGCCTGCTTTTCCAATTACTTAAGCAGAAGGCTGGGCATGTATCGCCTTCTAAGGGTCAATGTACTGGTTTTAGGTGCCGTGTTACATGCCAAACACAGGATCTATTAAAATCGTCGCAACAGGAGCAGGGAGCGCCCTTGTTTTCATCAAAAAAAGGCAGAACGATACGAGTTTCTTATCATAGGAAAAGGAGAACGACGGGAGTTTTTTTAACTCATCACAGCTAGAACACGGGGGATTTAGCGTGCCTTGTGCCGATAGAAACCCAGAATGTGGTAAACTCCTCGAAATGGGAGCACACACAGATCTTGTGTTGCTGGAAAGAGCAACACACTGTCATTTCGTTGTCATTAGAAAAGCTTGAACACTGGGATTTTTGGCCTCCGAGGCACAAAAGCACTATGATTTGGGTGCCGCGTTAGCGCAAGAACACATAATCTGGTAAACTCTTCGACATGAAAGCACGGGTAGCTCTTGTCCTGTGAAAGCGAGCAGAACGCAAGCCTGCTTTTCCAATTACTTAAGCAGAAGGCTGGGCATGTATCGCCTTCTAAGGGTCAATGTACTGGTTTTAGGTGCCGTGTTACATGCCAAACACAGGATCTATTAAAATCGTCGCAACAGGAGCAGGGAGCGCCCTTGTTTTCATCAAAAAAAGGCAGAACGATACGAGTTTCATATCATAGGAAAAGGAGAACGACGGGAGTTTTTTTAACTCATCACAGCTAGAACACGGGGGATTTAGCGTGCCTTGTGCCGATAGAAACCCAGAATGTGGTAAACTCCTTCAAATGGAAGCACAAAAAGATCTTGTGTTGCTGGAAAGAGCAACACACTGTCATTTCGTTGCCATTAGAAAAGCTGAACACTGGGATTTTTTGGCCTCCTGAGGGCACAAAAACACTATGATTTGGGTGCCGCGTTAGCGCAAGAACACATAATCTGGTAAACTCTTCGACATGAAAGCACGGGTAGCTCTTGTCCTGTAAAAGCGAGCAGAACGCAAGCCTAATTTTCCAATTACTTAAGCAGAAGGCTGGGCATGTATCGCCTTCTAAGAGTCAATGTACTGGTTTTCGGTGCTGTGTTACATGCCAAACACAGAATCTATTAAAATCGTCGCAACAGGAGCAGCGAGCGCCCTTGTTTTCATCAAAAAAAGGCAGAACGATACGAGTTTCATATCATAGGAAAAGGAGAACGACGGGAGTTTTTTTAACTCATCACAGCTAGAACACGGGGGATTTAGCGTGCCTTGTGCCGATAGAAACCCAGAATGTGGTAAACTCCTCGAAATGGGAGCACACAGAGATCTTGTGTTGCTGGAAAGAGCAACACACTGTCATTTCGTTGTCATTAGAAAAGCTGAACACTGGGATTTTTTGGCCTACTGAGGGCCCAAAAGCACTAGGATTTGGGTGCCACGTTAGCGCCAGAACACATAATCTGGTAAACTCTTCGACATAAAAGCACGTGTAGATCTTGTCCTCTAAAAATGAGCAGAACGCAAGCCTGCTTTTCCACTTGTAAAAGCATAAGGCCGGGCATGTGTCGCCTTCTAAGGGTCAATGTACTGGTTTTAGGTGCCGTGTTACATGCCAAACACAGAATCTATTAAAATCGTCGCAACAGGAGCAGCGAGCGCCCTTGTTTTCATCAAAAAAAGGCAGAACGATACGAGTTTCATATCATAGGAAAAGGAGAACGACGGGAATTTTTTAACTCATCACAGCTAGAACACGGGGGATTTAGCGTGCCTTGTGCCAATAGAAACCCAGAATGTGGTAAACTCCTCGAAATGGGAGCACACAGAGATCTTGTGTTGTTTGAAAGAGCAACACACTGTCATTTCGTTGCCATTAGAAAAGCTGAACACTGGGATTTTTTGGCCTCCTGAGGGCACAAAAACACTATGATTTTGGTGCCACTTTAGCGCCATAACACATAATCTGGTAAACTCTTCGACATAAAAGCACGTGTTGATCTTGTCCTCTAAAAACGAGCAGAACGCAAGCCTGCTTTTCCACTTGTAAAAGCATAAGGCCGGGCATGTATCGCCTTCTAAGGGTCAATGTACTGGTTTTAGGTGCCGTGTTACATGCCAAACACAGAATCAATTAAAATCGTCGCAACAGGAGCAGCGAGCGCCCTTGTTTTCATCAAAAAAAGGCAGAACGATACGAGTTTCTTCTCATAGGAAAAGGAGAACGACAGGAGTTTTTTTAACTCATCACAGCTAGAACACGGGGGATTTAGCGTGCCTTGTGCCGATAGAAACCCAGAATGTGGTAAACTCCTTCAAATGGAAGCACAAAAAGATCTTGTGTTGCTGGAAAGAGCAACACACTGTGATTTCGTTGCCATTAGAAAAGCTGAACACTGGGATTTTTTTCCCTCCTGGGGGCACAAAAACACTATGATTTTGGTGCCACGTTAGCGCCAGAACACATAATCTGGTAAACTCTTCGACATAAAAGCACGTGTAGATCTTGTCCTCTAAAAACGAGCAGAACGCAAGCCTGCTTTTCCACTTGTAAAAGCATAAGGCCGGGCATGTGTCGCCTTCTAAGGGTCAATGTACTGGTTTTAGGTGCCGTGTTACATGCCAAACACAGAATCTATTAAAATCGTCGCAACAGGAGCAGCGAGCGCCCTTGTTTTCATCAAAAAAAGGCAGAACGATACGAGTTTCATATCATAGGAAAAGGAGAACGACGGGAGTTTTTTTAACTCATCACAGCTAGAACACGGGGGATTTAGCGTGCCTTGTGCCGATAGAAACCCAGAATGTGGTAAACTCCTCGAAATGGGAGCACACAGAGATCTTGTGTTGCTGGAAAGAGCAACACACTGTCATTTCGTTGTCATTAGAAAAGCTGAACACTGGGATTTTTGGCCTCACGAGGGCCCAAAAGCAATAGGATTTGGGTGCCACGTTAGCGCAGAACACAATCTGGTAAACTCTTGACATAAAAGCACGTGTAGATCTTGTCCTCTAAAAACGAGCAGAACGCAAGCCTGCTTTTCCACTTGTAAAAGCATAAGGCCGGGCATGTATCGCCTTCTAAGGGTCAATGTACTGGTTTTAGGTGCCGTGTTACATGCCAAACACAGAATCAATTAAAATCGTCGCAACAGGAGCAGCGAGCGCCCTTGTTTTCATCAAAAAAAGGCAGAACGATACGAGTTTCATATCAGAGGAAAAGGAGAACGACGGGAGTTTTTTTAACTCATCACAGCTAGAACACGGGGGATTTAGCGTGCCTTGTGCCGATAGAAACCCAGAATGTGGTAAACTCCTTCAAATGGAAGCTCAAAAAGATCTTGTGTTGCTGGAAAGAGCAACACACTGTCATTTCGTTGTCATTAGAAAAGCTGAACACTGTGATTTGGGTGCCGCGTTAGCGCCAGAACACATAATCTGGTAAACTCTTCGACATAAAAGCACGTGTAGATCTTGTCCTCTAAAAACGAGCAGAACGCAAGCCTGCTTTTCCACTTGTAAAAGCATAAGGCCGGGCATGTGTCGCCTTCTAAGGGTCAATGTACTGGTTTTAGGTGCCGTGTTACATGCCAAACACAGAATCTATTAAAATCGTCGCAACAGGAGCAGCGAGTGCCCTTGTTTTCATCAAAAAAAGGCAGAACGATACGAGTTTCTTATCATAGGAAAAGGAGAACGACGGGACTTTTTTAACTCATCACAGCTAGAACACGGGGGATTTAGCGTGCCTTGTGCCGATAGAAACCCAGAATGTGGTAAACTCCTCGAAATGGGAGCACACAGAGCTCTTGTGTTGCTGGAAAGAGCAACACACTGTCATTTCGTTGCCATTAGAAAAGCTGAACACTGGGATTTTTTGGCCTACTGAGGGCCCAAAAGCACTAGGATTTGGGTGCCACGTTAGCGCCAGAACACATAATCTGGTAAACTCTTCGACATAAAAGCACGTGTAGATCTTGTCCTCTAAAAACGAGCAGAACGCAAGCCTGCTTTTCCACTTGTAAAAGCATAAGGCCGGGCATGTGTCGCCTTCTAAGGGTCAATGTACTGGTTTTAGGTGCCGTGTTACATGCCAAACACAGAATCTATTAAAATCGTCGCAACAGGAGCAGCGAGCGCCCTTGTTTTCATCAAAAAAAGGCAGAACGATCGAGTTTCTTATCATAGGAAAAGGAGAGCAGCGGGAGTTTTTAACTCATCACAGCTAGAACACGGGGATTTAGCGTGCCTTGTGCCGATAGAAACCCAGAATGTGGTAAACTCCTTCAAATGGAAGCACAAAAAGATCTTGTGTTGCTGGAAAGAGCAACACACTGTGATTTCGTTGCCATAAGAAAAGCTGAACACTGGTATTTTTTTCCCTCCTGGGGGCACAAAAACACTATGATTTTGGTGCCACGTTAGCGCCAGAACACATAATCTGGTAAACTCTTCGACATAAAAGCACGTGTAGATCTCGGCGGCTGCCAACGCGCTGAACGCAAGCCTGCTTTTCCACTTGTAAAAGCATAAGGCCGGGCATGTGTCGCCTTCTAAGGGTCAATGTACTGGTTTTAGGTGCCGTGTTACATGCCAAACACAGAATCTATTAAAATCGTCGCAACAGGAGCAGCGAGCGCCCTTGTTTTCATCAAAAAAAGGCAGAACGATACGAGTTTCATATCATAGGAAAAGGAGAACGACGGGAGTTTTTTTAACTCATCACAGCTAGAACACGGGGGATTTAGCGTGCCTTGTGCCGATAGAAACCCAGAATGTGGTAAACTCCTTCAAATCGAAGCACAAAAAGATCTTGTGTTGCTGGAAAGAGCAACACACTGTCATTTCGTTGCCATTAGAAAAGCTGAACACTGGGATTTTTTGGCCTCCTGAGGGCACAAAAACACTATGATTTTGGTGCCACTTTAGCGCCAGAACACATAATCTGGTAAACTCTTCGACATAAAAGCACGTGTAGATCTTGTCCTCTAAAAACGAGCAGAACGCAAGCCTGCTTTTCCACTTGTAAAAGCATAAGGCCGGGCATGTGTCGCCTTCTAAGGGTCAATGTACTGGTTTTAGGTGCCGTGTTACATGCCAAACACAGGATCTATTAAAATCGTCGCAACAGGAGCAGGGAGCGCCCTTGTTTTCATCAAAAAAAGGCAGAACGATACGAGTTTCATATCATAGGAAAAGGAGAACGACGGGAGTTTTTTTAACTCATCACAGCTAGAACACGGGGGATTTAGCGTGCCTTGTGCCGATAGAAACCCAGAATGTGGTAAACTCCTTCTAATGGAAGCACAAAAAGATCTTGTGTTGCTGGAAAGAGCAACACACTGTGATTTCGTTGCCATTAGAAAAGCTGAACACTGGGATTTTTTTCCCTCCTGGGGGCACAAAAACACTATGATTTGGGTGCCACGTTAGCGCCAGAACACATAATCTGGTAAACTCTTCGACATAAAAGCACGTGTAGATCTTGTCCTCTAAAAACGAGCAGAACGCAAGCCTGCTTTTCCACTTGTAAAAGCATAAGGCCGGGCATGTGTCGCCTTCTAAGGGTCAATGTACTGGTTTTAGGTGCCGTGTTACATGCCAAACACAGAATCTATTAAAATCGTCGCAACAGGAGCAGCGAGCGCCCTTGTTTTCATCAAAAAAAGGCAGAACGATACGAGTTTCATATCAGAGGAAAAGGAGAACGACGGGAGTTTTTTTAACTCATCACAGCTAGAACACGGGGGATTTAGCGTGCCTTGTGCCGATAGAATCCCAGAATGTGGTAAACTCCTTCAAATGGAAGCTCAAAAGATCTTGTGTTGCTGGAAAGAGCAACACACTGTCATTCGTTGTCATTAGAAAAGCTGAACACTGTGATTTGGGTGCCGCGTTAGCGCCAGAACACATAATCTGGTAAACTCTTCGACATAAAAGCACGTGTAGATCTTGTCCTCTAAAAACGAGCAGAACGCAAGCCTGCTTTTCCACTTGTAAAAGCATAAGGCCGGGCATGTGTCGCCTTCTAAGGTCAATGTACTGGTTTTAGGTGCCGTGTTACATGCCAAACACAGAATCTATTAAAATCGTCATAGCAGAGCAGCGAGTGCCCTTGTTTTCATCAAAAAAGGCAGAACGATCTGAGTTTCTTATCATAGGAAAAGGAGAACGACGGACTTTGTTAACTCATCACAGCTAGAACACGGGGGATTTAGCGTGCCTTGTGCCGATAGAAACCCAGAATGTGGTAAACGCCTCGAAATGGGAGCACACAGAGCTCTTGTGTTGCTGGAAAGAGCAACACACTGTCATTTCGTTGCCATTAGAAAAGCTGAACACTGGGATTTTTTGGCCTACTGAGGGCCCAAAAGCACTAGGATTTGGGTGCCACGTTAGCGCCAGAACACATAATCTGGTAAACTCTTCGACATAAAAGCACGTGTAGATCTTGTCCTCTAAAGCAGGCAGACGCAAGCCTGCTTTTCCACTTGTAAAAGCATAAGGCCGGGCATGTGTCGCCTTCTAAGGGTCAATGTACTGGTTTTAGGTGCCGTGTTACATGCCAAACACAGAATCTATTAAAATCGTCGCAACAGGAGCAGCGAGCGCCCTTGTTTTCATCAAAAAAAGGCAGAACGATACGAGTTTCTTATCATAGGAAAAGGAGAACGACGGGAGTTTTTTTAACTCATCACAGCTAGAACACGGGGGATTTAGCGTGCCTTGTGCCGATAGAAACCCAGAATGTGGTAAACTCCTTCAAATGGGAGCACAAAAAGATCTTGTGTTGCTGGAAAGAGCAACACACTGTCATTTCGTTGCCATTAGAAAAGCTTGAACACTGGGATTTTTTGGCCTCCTGAGGGCACAAAAACACTATGATTTGGGTGCCGCGTTAGCGCAAGAACACATAATCTGGTAAACTCTTCGACATGAAAGCACGGGTAGCTCTTGTCCTGTAAAAGCGAGCAGAACGCAAGCCTAATTTTCCAATTACTTAAGCATAAGGCCGGGCATGTATCGCCTTCTAAGGGTCAATGTACTGGTTTTAGGTGCCGTGTTACATGCCAAACACAGAATCAATTAAAATCGTCGCAACAGGAGCAGCGAGCGCCCTTGTTTTCATCAAAAAAAGGCAGAACGATACGAGTTTCATATCATAGGAAAAGGAGAACGACGGGAGTTTTTTTAACTCATCACAGCTAGAACACGGGGGATTTAGCGTGCCTTGTGCCGATAGAAACCCAGAATGTGGTAAACTCCTCGAAATGGGAGCACACAGAGATCTTGTGTTGCTGGAAAGAGCAACACACTGTCATTTCGTTGTCATTAGGAAAGCTTGAACACTGGGATTTTTTGGCCTCCTGAGGGCACAAAAACACTATGATTTGGGTGCCGCGTTAGCGCCAGAACACATAATCTGGTAAACTCTTCGACATGAAAGCACGTGTAGATCTCGGTGGTCGCCGTATCATTAAAAACAAGCCTGCTTTTCCACTTGTAAAAGCATAAGGCCGGGCATGTGTCGCCTTCTAAGGGTCAATGTACTGGTTTTAGGTGCCGTGTTACATGCCAAACACAGAATCTATTAAAATCGTCGCAACAGGAGCAGCGAGCGCCCTTGTTTTCATCAAAAAAAGGCAGAACGATACGAGTTTCATATCATAGGAAAAGGAGAACGACGGGAGTTTTTTTAACTCATCACAGCTAGAACACGGGGGATTTAGCGTGCCTTGTGCCGATAGAAACCCAGAATGTGGTAAACTCCTTCAAATGGAAGCTCAAAAAGATCTTGTGTTGCTGGAAAGAGCAACACACTGTCATTTCGTTGCCATTAGAAAAGCTGAACACTGGGATTTTTTGGCCTACTGAGGGCCCAAAAGCACTAGGATTTGGGTGCCACGTTAGCGCCAGAACACATAATCTGGTAAACTCTTCGACATAAAAGCACGTGTAGATCTTGTCCTCTAAAAATGAGCAGAACGCAAGCCTGCTTTTCCACTTGTAAAAGCATAAGGCCGGGCATGTATCGCCTTCTAAGGGTCAATGTACTGGTTTTAGGTGCCGTGTTACATGCCAAACACAGAATCAATTAAAATCGTCGCAACAGGAGCAGCGAGCGCCCTTGTTTTCATCAAAAAAAGGCAGAACGATACGAGTTTCATATCATAGGAAAAGGAGAACGACGGAGTTTTTAACTCATCACAGCTAGAACACGGGGATTTAGCGTGCCTTGTGCCGATAGAAACCCAGAATGTGGTAAACTCCTCAAATGGGAGCACACAGAGATCTTGTGTTGCTGGAAAGAGCAACACACTGTCATTTCGTTGTCATTAGAAAAGCTGAACACTGGGATTTTTTGGCCTACTGAGGGCACAAAAACACTATGATTTGGGTGCCGCGTTAGCGCCAGAACACATAATCTGGTAAACTCTTCGACATAAAAGCACGTGTAGATCTTGTCCTCTAAAGCGAGCAGAGCATGAAGCCTGCTTTTCCACTTGTAAAAGCATAAGGCCGGGCATGTGTCGCCTTCTAAGGGTCAATGTACTGGTTTTAGGTGCCGTGTTACATACCAAACACAGAATCTATTAAAATCGCCGCATAGAGCAGCGGCGCCCTTGTTTTCATCAAAAAAGGCAGAACGATACGAGTTTCATATCATAGGAAAAGGAGAACGACGGAGTTTTTAACTCATCACAGCTAGAACACGGGGGATTTAGCGTGCCTTGTGCCGATAGAAACCCAGAATGTGGTAAACTCCTTCAAATCGAAGCACAAAAAGATCTTGTGTTGCTGGAAAGAGCAACACACTGTCATTTCGTTGTCATTAGAAAAGCTGAACACTGGGATTTTTTGGCCTACTGAGGGCCCAAAAGCACTAGGATTTGGGTGCCACGTTAGCGCCAGAACACATAATCTGGTAAACTCTTCGACATGAAAGCACGGGTAGCTCTTGTCCTGTGAAACGGAGCAGAACGCAAGCCTGGTTTTCCAATTACTTAAGCAGAAGGCTGGGCATGTATCGCCTTCTAAGGGTCAATGTACTGGTTTTAGGTGCCGTGTTACATGCCAAACACAGAATCAATTAAAATCGTCGCAACAGGAGCAGTGAGCGCCCTTGTTTTCATCAAAAAAACGCAGAACGATACGAGTTTCATATCATAGGAAAAGGAGAACGACGGAAGTTTTTTTAACTCATCACAGCTAGAACACGGGGGATTTAGCGTGCCTTGTGCCGATAGAAACCCAGAATGTGGTAAACTCCTCGAAATGGGAGCACACAGAGATCTTGTGTTGCTGGAAAGAGCAACACACTGTCATTTCGTTGTCATTAGGAAAGCTTGAACACTGGGATTTTTGGCCTCCTGAGGGCACAAAAACACTATGATTTGGGTGCCGCGTTAGCGCAAGAACACATAATCTGGTAAACTCTTCGACATGAAAGCACGGGTAGCTCTTGTCCTGTAAAAGCGAGCAGAACGCAAGCCTAATTTTCCAATTACTTAAGCAGAAGGCTGGGCATGTATCGCCTTCTAAGGGTCAATGTACTGGTTTTAGGTGCCATGTTACATGCCAAACACAGAATCAATTAAAATCGTCGCAACAGGAGCAGCGAGCGCCCTTGTTTTCATCAAAAAAAGGCAGAACGATACGAGTTTCTTCTCATAGGAAAAGGAGAACGACAGGAGTTTTTTTAACTCATCACAGCTAGAACACGGGGGATTTAGCGTGCCTTGTGCCGATAGAAACCCAGAATGTGGTAAACTCCTTCAAATGGAAGCACAAAAAGATCTTGTGTTGCTGGAAAGAGCAACACACTGTGATTTCGTTGCCATAAGAAAAGCTGAACACTGGGATTTTTTTACCTCCTGGGGGCACAAAAACACTATGATTTTGGTGCCACGTTAGCGCCAGAACACATAATCTGGTAAACTCTTCGACATAAAAGCAAGTGTAAATCTTGTCCTCTAAAAACGAGCAGAACGCAAGCCTGCTTTTCCACTTGTAAAAGCATAAGGCCGGGCATGTGTCGCCTTCTAAGGGTCAATGTACTGGTTTTAGGTGCCGTGTTACATGCCAAACACAGAATCTATTAAAATCGTCATAACAGAGCAGGAGCGCCTTGTTTTCATCAAAAAAGGCAGAACGATACGAGTTTCATATCATAGGAAAAGGAGAACGACGGGAGTTTTTTTAACTCATCACAGCTAGAACACGGGGGATTTAGCGTGCCTTGTGCCGATAGAAACCCAGAATGTGGTAAACTCCTCGAAATGGGAGCACACAGAGATCTTGTGTTGCTGGAAAGAGCAACACACTGTCATTTCGTTGTCATTAGAAAAGCTGAACACTGGGATTTTTTGGCCTCCTGAGGGCACAAAAACACTATGATTTTGGTGCCACGTTAGCGCCAGAACACATAATCTGGTAAACTCTTCGACATAAAAGCACGTGTAGATCTTGTCCTCTAAAAACGAGCAGAACGCAAGCCTGCTTTTCCACTTGTAAAAGCATAAGGCCGGGCATGTGTCGCCTTCTAAGGGTCAATGTACTGGTTTTAGGTGCCGTGTTACATGCCAAACACAGAATCTATTAAAATCGTCGCAACAGGAGCAGGGAGCGCCCTTGTTTTCATCAAAAAAAGGCAGAACGATACGAGTTTCATATCATAGGAAAAGGAGAACGACGGGAGTCTTTTTAACTCATCACAGCTAGAACACGGGGGATTTAGCGTGCCTTGTGCCGATAGAAACCCAGAATGTGGTAAACTCCTTCAAATGGAAGCTCAAAAAGATCTTGTGTTGCTGGAAAGAGCAACACACTGTCATTTCGTTGTCATTAGAAAAGCTGAACACTGGGATTTTTTGGCCTACTGAGGGCCCAAAAGCACTAGGATTTGGGTGCCACGTTAGCGCCAGAACACATAATCTGGTAAACTCTTCGACATAAAAGCACGTGTAGATCTTGTCCTCTAAAAATGAGCAGAACGCAAGCCTGCTTTTCCACTTGTAAAAGCATAAGGCCGGGCATGTATCGCCTTCTAAGGGTCAATGTACTGGTTTTAGGTGCCGTGTTACATGCCAAACACAGAATCAATTAAAATCGTCGCAACAGGAGCAGCGAGCGCCCTTGTTTTCATCAAAAAAAGGCAGAACGATACGAGTTTCATATCATAGGAAAAGGAGAACGACGGGAGTTTTTTTAACTCATCACAGCTAGAACACGGGGGATTTAGCGTGCCTTGTGCCGATAGAAACCCAGAATGTGGTAAACTCCTCGAAATGGGAGCACACAGAGATCTTGTGTTGCTGGAAAGAGCAACACACTGTCATTTCGTTGTCATTAGAAAAGCTGAACACTGGGATTTTTTGGCCTCCTGAGGGCACAAAAACACTATGATTTTGGTGCCACGTTAGCGCCAGAACACATAATCTGGTAAACTCTTCGACATAAAAGCACGTGTAAATCTTGTCCTCTAAAAACGAGCAGAACGCAAGCCTACTTTTCCACTTGTAAAAGCATAAGGCCGGGCATGTGTCGCCTTCTAAGGGTCAATGTACTGGTTTTAGGTGCCGTGTTACATGCCAAACACAGAATCTATTAAAATCGTCGCAACAGGAGCAGGGAGCGCCCTTGTTTTCATCAAAAAAAGGCAGAACGATACGAGTTTCATATCATAGGAAAAGGAGAACGACGGGAGTTTTTTTAACTCATCACAGCTAGAACACGGGGGATTTAGCGTGCCTTGTGCCGATAGAAACCCAGAATGTGGTAAACTCCTCGAAATGGGAGCACACAGAGATCTTGTGTTGCTGGAAAGAGCAACACACTGTGATTTCGTTGCCATAAGAAAAGCTGAACACTGGGATTTTTTTACCTCCTGGGGGCACAAAAACACTATGATTTTGTTGCCACGTTAGCGCCAGAACACATAATCTGGTAAACTCTTCGACATAAAAGCACGTGTAGATCTTGTCCTCTAAAAACGAGCAGAACGCAAGCCTGCTTTTCCACTTGTAAAAGCATAAGGCCGGGCATGTGTCGCCTTCTAAGGGTCAATGTACTGGTTTTAGGTGCCGTGTTACATGCCAAACACAGAATCTATTAAAATCGTCATAACAGAGCAGGAGCGCCCTTGTTTTCATCAAAAAAAGGCAGAACGATACGAGTTTCATATCATAGGAAAAGGAGAACGACGGGAGTTTTTTTAACTCATCACAGCTAGAACACGGGGGATTTAGCGTGCCTTGTGCCGATAGAAACCCAGAATGTGGTAAACTCCTTCAAATGGAAGCTCAAAAAGATCTTGTGTTGCTGGAAAGAGCAACACACTGTCATTTCGTTGTCATTAGAAAAGCTGAACACTGGGATTTTTTGGCCTACTGAGGGCCCAAAAGCACTAGGATTTGGGTGCCACGTTAGCGCCAGAACACATAATCTGGTAAACTCTTCGACATAAAAGCACGTGTAGATCTTGTCCTCTAAAAATGAGCAGAACGCAAGCCTGCTTTTCCACTTGTAAAAGCATAAGGCCGGGCATGTATCGCCTTCTAAGGGTCAATGTACTGGTTTTAGGTGCCGTGTTACATGCCAAACACAGAATCTATTAAAATCGCGCAACAGGAGCAGCGCCCTTGTTTTCATCAAAAAGGCAGAACGATACGAGTTTCATATCATAGGAAAAGGAGAACGACGGGAGTTTTTTTAACTCATCACAGCTAGAACACGGGGGATTTAGCGTGCCTTGTGCCGATAGAAACCCAGAATGTGGTAAACTCCTTCAAATGGAAGCTCAAAAAGATCTTGTGTTGCTGGAAAGAGCAACACACTGTCATTTCGTTGTCATTAGAAAAGCTGAACACTGTGATTTGGGTGCCGCGTTAGCGCCAGAACACATAATCTGGTAAACTCTTCGACATAAAAGCACGTGTAAATCTTGTCCTCTAAAAACGAGCAGAACGCAAGCCTGCTTTTCCACTTGTAAAAGCATAAGGCCGGGCATGTATCGCCTTCTAAGGGTCAATGTACTAGTTTTAGGTGCCGTGTTACATGCCAAACACAGAATCAATTAAAATCGTCGCAACAGGAGCAGCGAGCGCCCTTGTTTTCATCAAAAAAAGGCAGAACGATACGAGTTTCATATCATAGGAAAAGGAGAACGACGGGAGTTTTTAACTCATCACAGCTAGAACACGGGGATTTAGCGTGCCTTGTGCCGATAGAAACCCAGAATGTGGTAAACTCCTCGAAATGGGAGCACACAGAGATCTTGTGTTGCTGGAAAGAGCAACACACTGTCATTTCGTTGTCATTAGAAAAGCTTGAACACTGGGATTTTTTGGCCTCCTGAGGGCACAAAAACACTATGATTTGGGTGCCGCGTTAGCGCCAGAACACATAATCTGGTAAACTCTTCGACATGAAAGCACGTGTAGATCTTGTCCTCTAAAAAGCAGGCAGAACGCAAGCCTGCTTTTCCACTTGTAAAAGCATAAGGCCGGGCATGTGTCGCCTTCTAAGGGTCAATGTACTGGTTTTAGGTGCCGTGTTACATGCTAAACACAGAATCTATTAAAATCGCATAGCAGAGCAGCGGCGCCCTTGTTTTCATCAAAAAGGCAGAACGATACGAGTTTCATATCATAGGAAAAGGAGAACGACGGGAGTTTTTTTGACTCATCACAGCTAGAACACGGGGGATTTAGCGTGCCTTGTGCCGATAGAAACCCAGAATGTGGTAAACTCCTTCAAATGGAAGCTCAAAAAGATCTTGTGTTGCTGGAAAGAGCAACACACTGTCATTTCGTTGTCATTAGAAAAGCTGAACACTGTGATTTGGGTGCCGCGTTAGCGCCAGAACACATAATCTGGTAAACTCTTCGACATAAAAGCACGTGTAAATCTTGTCCTCTAAAAACGAGCAGAACGCAAGCCTGCTTTTCCACTTGTAAAAGCATAAGGCCGGGCGTGTGTCGCCTTCTAAGGGTCAATGTACTGGTTTTAGGTGCTGTGTTACATGCCAAACACAGAATCAATTAAAATCGTCGTAACAGGAGCAGCGAGCGCCCTTGTTTTCATCAAAAAAAGGCAGAACGATACGAGTTTCTTATCATAGTAAAAGGAGAACGACGGGAATTTTTTAACTCATCACAGCTAGAACACGGGGGATTTAGCGTGCCTAGTGCTGATAGAAACCCAGAATGTGGTAAACTCTTCGAAAGGGAGCACACAGAGATCTTGTGTTGCTGGAAAGAGCAACACACTGTCATTTCGTTGTCATTAGAAAAGCTTGAACACTGGGATTTTTTGGCCTGCTGAGGGCACAAAAACACTATGATTTGGGTGCCGCGTTAGCGCAAGAACACATAATCTGGTAAACTCTTCGACATGAAAGCACGGGTAGCTCTTGTCCTGTGAAAGCGAGCAGAACGCAAGCCTGCTTTTTCCAATTACTTAAGCAGAAGGCTGGGCATGTATCGCCTTTTAAGGGTCAATGTACTGGTTTTAGGTGCCGTGTTACATGCCAAACACAGAATCTATTAAAATCATCGCAACAGGAGCAGCGAGCGCCCTTGTTTTCATCAAAAAGGCAGAACGATCGAAGTTTCATATCATAGGAAAAGGAGAACGACGGGAGTTTTTAACTCATCACAGCTAGAACACGGGGATTTAGCGTGCCTTGTGCCGATAGAAACCCAGAATGTGGTAAACTCCTCGAAATGGGAGCACACAGAGATCTTGTGTTGCTGGAAAGAGCAACACACTGTCATTTCGTTGTCATTAGAAAAGCTGAACACTGGGATTTTTGGCCTACGAGGCCCAAAAGCACTAGGATTTGGAGTGCCACGTTAGCGCCAGAACACATAATCTAGTAAACTCTTCGACATGAAAGCACGGGTAGCTCTTGTCCTGTGAAACGGAGCAGAACGCAAGCCTGGTTTTCCAATTACTTAAGCAGAAGGCTGGGCATGTATCGCCTTCTAAGGGTCAATGTACTGGTTTTAGGTGCCGTGTTACATGCCAAACACAGAATCAATTAAAATCGTCGCAACAGGAGCAGCGAGCGCCCTTGTTTTCATCAAAAAAAGGCAGAACGATACGAGTTTCATATCATAGGAAAAGGAGAACGACGGGAGTTTTTTTAACTCATCACAGCTAGAACACGGGGGATTTAGCGTGCCTTGTGCCGATAGAAACCCAGAATGTGGTAAACTCCTCGAAATGGGAGCACACAGAGATCTTGTGTTGCTGGAAAGAGCAACACACTGTCATTTCGTTGTCATTAGGAAAGCTTGAACACTGGGATTTTTGGCCTCCTGAGGGCACAAAAACACTATGATTTGGGTGCCGCGTTAGCGCAAGAACACATAATCTGGTAAACTCTTCGACATGAAAGCACGGGTAGCTCTTGTCCTGTAAAAGCGAGCAGAACGCAAGCCTAATTTTCCAATTACTTAAGCAGAAGGCTGGGCATGTATCGCCTTCTAAGGGTCAATGTACTGGTTTTAGGTGCCATGTTACATGCCAAACACAGAATCTATTAAAATCGCAACAGAGCGGCGCCCTTGTTTTCATCAAAAAAGGCAGAACGATACGAGTTTCTTCTCATAGGAAAAGGAGAACGACAGGAGTTTTTAACTCATCACAGCTAGAACACGGGGATTTAGCGTGCCTTGTGCCGATAGAAACCCAGAATGTGGTAAACTCCTTCAAATGGAAGCACAAAAGATCTTGTGTTGCTGGAAAGAGCAACACACTGTGATTTCGTTGCCATAAGAAAAGCTGAACACTGGGATTTTTACCTCCTGGGGCACAAAAACACTATGATTTTGGTGCCACGTTAGCGCAGAACACATAATCTGGTAAACTCTTCGACATAAAAGCACGTGTAAATCTTGTCCTCTAAAAACGAGCAGAACGCAAGCCTGCTTTTCCACTTGTAAAAGCATAAGGCCGGGCATGTGTCGCCTTCTAAGGGTCAATGTACTGGTTTTAGGTGCCGTGTTACATGCCAAACACAGAATCTATTAAAATCGTCGCAACAGGAGCAGCGAGCGCCCTTGTTTTCATCAAAAAAAGGCAGAACGATACGAGTTTCATATCATAGGAAAAGGAGAACGACGGGAATTTTTTAACTCATCACAGCTAGAACACGGGGGATTTAGCGTGCCTTGTGCCGATAGAAACCCAGAATGTGGTAAACTCCTCGAAATGGGAGCACACAGAGATCTTGTGTTGCTGGAAAGAGCAACACACTGTCATTTCGTTGTCATTAGAAAAGCTGAACACTGGGATTTTTTGGCCTCCTGAGGGCACAAAAACACTATGATTTTGGTGCCACGTTAGCGCCAGAACACATAATCTGGTAAACTCTTCGACATAAAAGCACGTGTAGATCTTGTCCTCTAAAAACGAGCAGAACGCAAGCCTGCTTTTCCACTTGTAAAAGCATAAGGCCGGGCATGTGTCGCCTTCTAAGGGTCAATGTACTGGTTTTAGGTGCCGTGTTACATGCCAAACACAGGATCTATTAAAATCGTCGCAACAGGAGCAGCGAGCGCCCTTGTTTTCATCAAAAAAAGGCAGAACGATACGAGTTTCTTAGCATAGGAAAAGGAGAACGACGGGAGTTTTTTTAACTCATCACAGCTAGAACACGGGGGATTTAGCGTGCCTTGTGCCGATAGAAACCCAGAATGTGGTAAACTCCTTCAAATGGAAGCACAAAAAGATCTTTTGTTGCTAGAAAGAGCAACACACTGTGATTTCGTTGCCATAAGAAAAGCTGAACACTGGGATTTTTTTACCTCCTGGGGGCACAAAAACACTATGATTTTGGTGCCACGTTAGCGCCAGAACACATAATCTGGTAAACTCTTCGACATAAAAGCACGTGTAAATCTTGTCCTCTAAAAACGAGCAGAACGCAAGCCTGCTTTTCCACTTGTAAAAGCATAAGGCCGGGCATGTGTCGCCTTCTAAGGGTCAATGTACTGGTTTTAGGTGCCGTGTTACATGCCAAACACAGAATCTATTAAAATCGTCGCAACAGGAGCAGCGAGCGCCCTTGTTTTCATCAAAAAAAGGCAGAACGATACGAGTTTCATATCATAGGAAAAGGAGAACGACGGGAGTTTTTTTAACTCATCACAGCTAGAACCCGGGGATTTAGCGTGCCTTGTGCCGATAGAAACCCAGAATGTGGTAAACTCCTCGAAATGGGAGCACACAGAGATCTTGTGTTGCTGGAAAGAGCAACACACTGTCATTTCGTTGTCATTAGAAAAGCTGAACACTGGGATTTTTGGCCTCCGAGGGCACAAAACACTATGATTTTGGTGCCACGTTAGCGCCAGAACACATAATCTGGTAAACTCTTCGACATAAAAGCACGTGTAGATCTCGGCGGCTAAAAACTCGCAAAAAGCAAGCCTGCTTTTCCACTTGTAAAAGCATAAGGCCGGGCATGTGTCGCCTTCTAAGGGTCAATGTACTGGTTTTAGGTGCCGTGTTACATGCCAAACACAGGATCTATTAAAATCGTCGCAACAGGAGCAGCGAGCGCCCTTCTTTTCATCAAAAAAAGGCAGAACGATACGAGTTTCTTATCATAGGAAAAGGAGAACGACGGGAGTTTTTTTAACTCATCACAGCTAGAACACGGGGGATTTAGCGTGCCTTGTGCCGATAGAAACCCAGAATGTGGTAAACTCCTTCAAATGGGAGCACAAAAAGATCTTGTGTTGCTGGAAAGAGCAACACACTGTCATTTCGTTGCCATTAGAAAAGCTTGAACACTGGGATTTTTTGGCCTCCTGAGGGCCCAAAAGCACTAGGATTTGGGTGCCACGTTAGCGCCAGAACACAATCTGGTAAACTCTTCGACATGAAAGCACGGGTAGCTCTTGTCCTGTAAAAGCGAGCAGAACGCAAGCCTGCTTTTCCACTTGTAAAAGCATAAGGCCGGGCATGTATCGCCTTCTAAGGGTCAATGTACTGGTTTTAGGTGCCATGTTACATGCCAAACACAGAATCAATTAAAATCGTCGCAACAGGAGCAGCGAGCGCCCTTGTTTTCATCAAAAAAAGGCAGAACGATACGAGTTTCTTCTCATAGGAAAAGGAGAACGACAGGAGTTTTTTTAACTCATCACAGCTAGAACACGGGGGATTTAGCGTGCCTTGTGCCGATAGAAACCCAGAATGTGGTAAACTCCTTCAAATGGAAGCACAAAAAGATCTTTTGTTGCTGGAAAGAGCAACACACTGTGATTTCGTTGCCATAAGAAAAGCTGAACACTGGGATTTTTTTACCTCCTGGGGGCACAAAAACACTATGATTTTGGTGCCACGTTAGCGCCAGAACACATAATCTGGTAAACTCTTCGACATAAAAGCACGTGTAAATCTTGTCCTCTAAAAACGAGCAGAACGCAAGCCTGCTTTTCCACTTGTAAAAGCATAAGGCCGGGCATGTGTCGCCTTCTAAGGGTCAATGTACTGGTTTTAGGTGCCGTGTTACATGCCAAACACAGAATCTCTTAAAATCGTCAACAGAGCAGCGGCGCCCTTGTTTTCATCAAAAAAGGCAGAACGATACGAGTTTCATATCATAGGAAAAGGAGAACGACGGAGTTTTTAACTCATCACAGCTAGAACACGGGGGATTTAGCGTGCCTTGTGCCGATAGAAACCCAGAATGTGGTAAACTCCTCGAAATGGGAGCACACAGAGATCTTGTGTTGCTGGAAAGAGCAACACACTGTCATTTCGTTGTCATTAGAAAAGCTGAACACTGGGATTTTTTGGCCTCCTGAGGGCACAAAAACACTATGATTTTGGTGCCACGTTAGCGCCAGAACACATAATCTGGTAAACTCTTCGACATAAAAGCACGTGTAGATCTTGTCCTCTAAAAGCAGGCAGAGCGCAAGCCTGCTTTTCCACTTGTAAAAGCATAAGGCCGGGCATGTGCCTTCTAAGGGTCAATGTACTGGTTTTAGGTGCCGTGTTACATGCCAAACACAGGATCTATTAAAATCGTCATAGAGCAGCGGCGCCCTTGTTTTCATCAAAAAAGGCAGAACGATACGAGTTTCTTATCATAGGAAAAGGAGAAGCAGCGGGAGTTTTTAACTCATCACAGCTAGAACACGGGGATTTAGCGTGCCTTGTGCCGATAGAAACCCAGAATGTGGTAAACTCCTTCAAATGGAAGCACAAAAAGATCTTTTGTTGCTAGAAAGAGCAACACTGTGATTTCGTTGCCATAAAAAGCTGAACACTGGGATTTTTACCTCCTGGGGGCACAAAACACTATGATTTTGGTGCCACGTTAGCGCCAGAACACATAATCTGGTAAACTCTTCGACATAAAAGCACGTGTAAATCTTGTCCTCTAAAAAGCAGGCAGAGCATAAGCCTGCTTTTCCACTTGTAAAAGCATAAGGCCGGGCATGTGTCGCCTTCTAAGGGTCAATGTACTGGTTTTAGGTGCCGTGTTACATGCCAAACACAGAATCTATTAAAATCGCCGCAACAGAGCAGCGGCGCCCTTGTTTTCATCAAAAAAGGCAGAGCGATACGAGTTTCATATCATAGGAAAAGGAGAGCGACGGAGTTTTTTTAACTCATCACAGCTAGAACACGGGGGATTTAGCGTGCCTTGTGCCGATAGAAACCCAGAATGTGGTAAACTCCTCGAAATGGGAGCACACAGAGATCTTGTGTTGCTGGAAAGAGCAACACACTGTCATTTCGTTGTCATTAGAAAAGCTGAACACTGGGATTTTTTGGCCTCCTGAGGGCACAAAAACACTATGATTTTGGTGCCACGTTAGCGCCAGAACACATAATCTGGTAAACTCTTCGACATAAAAGCACGTGTAGATCTTGTCCTCTAAAAACGAGCAGAACGCAAGCCTGCTTTTCCACTTGTAAAAGCATAGGCCGGGCATGTGTCGCCTTCTAAGGGTCAATGTACTGGTTTTAGGTGCCGTGTTACATGCCAAACACAGGATCTATTAAAATCGTCGCAACAGGAGCAGGGGGCGCCCTTGTTTTCATCAGAAAAAGGCAGAACGATACGAGTTTCTTAGAATAGGAAAAGGAGAACGGCGGGAGTTTTTAACTCATCACAGCTAGAACACGGGGGATTTAGCGTGCCTTGTGCCGATAGAAACCCAGAATGTGGTAAACTCCTTCAAATGGAAGCACAAAAAGATCTTTTGTTGCTAGAAAGAGCAACACACTGTGATTTCGTTGCCATAAGAAAAGCTGAACACTGGGATTTTTACCTCCTGAGCACAAAAACACTATGATTTTGGTGCCACGTTAGCGCCAGAACACATAATCTGGTAAACTCTTGACATAAAAGCACGTGTAAATCTTGTCCTCTAAGCAGGCAGAGCATAAGCCTGCTTTTCCACTTGTAAAAGCATAAGGCCGGGCATGTGCCGCCTTCTACGGGTCAATGTACTGGTTGTAGGCGCCGTGTTACATGCCAAACACAGAATCTATTAAAATCGTCGCAACAGAGCAGCGGCGCCTTGTTTTCATCAAAAAAGGCAGAACGATACGAGTTTCATATCATAGGAAAAGGAGAACGACGGGAGTTTTTTTAACTCATCACAGCTAGAACACGGGCAGTCTCGCGTGCCTTGTGCCGATAGAAACCCAGAATGTGGTAAACTCCTCGAAATGGGAGCACACAGAGATCTTGTGTTGCTGGAAAGAGCAACACACTGTCATTTCGTTGTCATTAGAAAAGCTGAACACCTGGATTCCTTAGCCTCCTGAGTGCACAAAGACACTATCATTTTGGTTCCACGTTGTCGCCAGAACACAGCATCTGGTATACTCTTCGACATAAAAGCACGTGTAGATCTTGTCCTCTAAAAGCAGGCAGAGCATAAGCCTGCTTTTCCACTTGTAAAAGCATAAGGCCGGGCATGTGTCGCCTTCTAAGGGTCAATGTACTGGTTTTAGGTGCCGTGTTACATGCCAAACACAGGATCTATTAAAATCGTCATAGCAGGAGCAGCGGCGCCCTTCTTTTCATCAAAAAAGGCAGAGCGATACGAGTTTCTTATCATAGGAAAAGGAGAACAGCGGGAGTTTTTAACTCATCACAGCTAGAACACGGGGGATTTAGCGTGCCTTGTGCCGATAGAAACCCAGAATGTGGTAAACTCCTTCAAATGGGAGCACAGAAAGATCTTGTGTTGCTGGAAAGAGCAACACACTGTCATTTCGTTGCCATTAGAAAAGCTTGAACACTGGGATTTTTTGGCCTCTGAGGGCCCAAAGCACTAGGATTTGGGTGCCACGTTAGCGCCAGAACACAATCTGGTAAACTCTTCGACATGAAAGCACGGGTAGCTCTTGTCCTGTAAAAGCGAGCAGAACGCAAGCCTGCTTTTCCACTTGTAAAAGCATAAGGCCGGGCATGTATCGCCTTCTAAGGGTCAATGTACTGGTTTTAGGTGCCATGTTACATGCCAAACACAGAATCAATTAAAATCGTCGCAACAGAGCAGCGGCGCCCTTGTTTTCATCAAAAAAGGCAGAACGATACGAGTTTCTTCTCATAGGAAAAGGAGAACGACAGGAGTTTTTTTAACTCATCACAGCTAGAACACGGGGGATTTAGCGTGCCTTGTGCCGATAGAAACCCAGAATGTGGTAAACTCCTTCAAATGGAAGCACAAAAGATCTTTTGTTGCTGGAAAGAGCAACACACCTGTGATTTCGTTGCCATAAGAAAAGCTGAACACTGGGATTTTTTACCTCCGGGGCACAAAAACACTATGATTTTGGTGCCACGTTAGCGCCAGAGCACATAATCTGGTAAACTCTTCGACATAAAAGCACGTGTAAATCTTGTCCTCTAAAACGAGCAGAACGCAAGCCTGCTTTTCCACTTGTAAAAGCATAAGGCCGGGCATGTGTCGCCTTCTAAGGGTCAATGTACTGGTTTTAGGTGCCGTGTTACATGCCAAACACAGAATCTATTAAAATCGTCGCAACAGAGCAGCGGCGCCCTTGTTTTCATCAAAAAGGCAGAACGATACGAGTTTCATATCATAGGAAAAGGAGAACGACGGGAGTTTTTAACTCATCACAGCTAGAACACGGGGATTTAGCGTGCCTTGTGCGATAGAAACCCAGAATGTGGTAAACTCCTCGAAATGGGAGCACACAGAGATCTTGTGTTGCTGGAAAGAGCAACACACTGTCATTTCGTTGTCATTAGAAAAGCTGAACACTGGGATTTTTGGCCTCCGAGGCACAAAAACACTATGATTTTGGTGCCACGTTAGCGCAACACATAATCTGGTAAACTCTTCGACATAAAAGCACGTGTAGATCTTGTCCTCTAAAAGCAGGCAGAGCAAGCCTGCTTTTCCACTTGTAAAAGCATAAGGCCGGGCATGTGTCGCCTTCTAAGGGTCAATGTACTGGTTTTAGGTGCCGTGTTACATGCCAAACACAGGATCTATTAAAATCGTCGCAACAGAGCAGCAGCGCCCTTGTTTTCATCAAAAAAGGCAGAACGATACGAGTTTCTTATCATAGGAAAAGGAGAACGACGGAGTTTTTAACTCATCACAGCTAGAACACGGGGGATTTAGCGTGCCTTGTGCCGATAGAAACCCAGAATGTGGTAAACTCCTTCAAATGGAAGCACAAAAAGATCTTTTGTTGCTGGAAAGAGCAACACACTGTGATTTCGTTGCCATAAGAAAAGCTGAACACTGGGATTTTTTTACCTCCTGGGGGCACAAAAACACTATGATTTTGGTGCCACGTTAGCGCCAGAACACATAATCTGGTAAACTCTTCGACATAAAAGCACGTGTAAATCTTGTCCTCTAAAAGCAGGCAGAACGCAAGCCTGCTTTTCCACTTGTAAAAGCATAAGGCCGGGCATGTGTCGCCTTCTAAGGGTCAATGTACTGGTTTTAGGTGCCGTGTTACATGCCAAACACAGAATCTATTAAAATCGTCGCAACAGGAGCAGCGAGCGCCCTTGTTTTCATCAAAAAAAGGCAGAACGATACGAGTTTCATATCATAGGAAAAGGAGAACGACGGGAGTTTTTTTAACTCATCACAGCTAGAACACGGGGGATTTAGCGTGCCTTGTGCCGATAGAAACCCAGAATGTGGTAAACTCCTCGAAATGGGAGCACACAGAGATCTTGTGTTGCTGGAAAGAGCAACACACTGTCATTTCGTTGTCATTAGAAAAGCTGAACACTGGGATTTTTTGGCCTCCTGAGGGCACAAAAACACTATGATTTTGGTGCCACGTTAGCGCCAGAACACATAATCTGGTAAACTCTTCGACATAAAAGCACGTGTAGATCTTGTCCTCTAAAAACGAGCAGAACGCAAGCCTGCTTTTCCACTTGTAAAAGCATAAGGCCGGGCATGTGTCGCCTTCTAAGGGTCAATGTACTGGTTTTAGGTGCCGTGTTACATGCCAAACACAGGATCTATTAAAATCGTCGCAACAGGAGCAGCGAGCGCCCTTGTTTTCATCAAAAAAAGGCAGAACGATACGAGTTTCTTATCATAGGAAAAGGAGAGCGACGGAGTTTTTAACTCATCACAGCTAGAACACGGGGGATTTAGCGTGCCTTGTGCCGATAGAAACCCAGAATGTGGTAAACTCCTTCAAATGGGAGCACAAAAAGATCTTGTGTTGCTGGAAAGAGCAACACACTGTCATTTCGTTGCCATTAGAAAAGCTTGAACACTGGGATTTTTTGGCCTCCTGAGGGCCCAAAAGCACTAGGATTTGGGTGCCACGTTAGCGCCAGAACACAATCTGGTAAACTCTTCGACATGAAAGCACGGGTAGCTCTTGTCCTGTAAAAGCGAGCAGAACGCAAGCCTGCTTTTCCACTTGTAAAAGCATAAGGCCGGGCATGTATCGCCTTCTAAGGGTCAATGTACTGGTTTTAGGTGCCGTGTTACATGCCAAACACAGAATCAATTAAAATCGTCGCAACAGGAGCAGCGAGCGCCCTTGTTTTCATCAAAAAAAGGCAGAACGATACGAGTTTCATATCATAGGAAAAGGAGAACGACGGGAGTTTTTTTAACTCATCACAGCTAGAACACGGGGGATTTAGCGTGCCTTGTGCCGATAGAAACCCAGAATGTGGTAAACTCCTCGAAATGGGAGCACACAGAGATCTTGTGTTGCTGGAAAGAGCAACACACTGTCATTTCGTTGTCATTAGGAAAGCTTGAACACTGGGATTTTTTGGCCTCCTGAGGGCACAAAAACACTATGATTTGGGTGCCGCGTTAGCGCCAGAACACATAATCTGGTAAACTCTTCGACATGAAAGCACGTGTAGATCTTGTCCTCTAAAAACGAGCAGAACGCAAGCCTGCTTTTCCACTTGTAAAAGCATAAGGCCGGGCATGTGTCGCCTTCTAAGGGTCAATGTACTGGTTTTAGGTGCCGTGTTACATGCCAAACACAGAATCTATTAAAATCGTCGCAACAGGAGCAGCGAGCGCCCTTGTTTTCATCAAAAAAAGGCAGAACGATACGAGTTTCATATCATAGGAAAAGGAGAACGACGGGAGTTTTTTTAACTCATCACAGCTAGAACACGGGGGATTTAGCGTGCCTTGTGCCGATAGAAACCCAGAATGTGGTAAACTCCTTCAAATGGAAGCACAAAAAGATCTTGTGTTGCTGGAAAGAGCAACACACTGTCATTCGTTGCCATTAGAAAAGCTGAACACTGGGATTTTTGGCCTCACGAGGCCCAAAGCACTAGGATTTGGGTGCCACGTTAGCGCCAGAACACATAATCTGGTAAACTCTTGACATAAAAGCACGGGTAGCTCTTGTCCGGTGAAACGGAGCAGAACGCAAGCCTGGTTTTCCAATTACTTAAGCAGAAGGCTGGGCATGTATCACCTTCGAAGGGTCAATGTACTGGATTTAGGTGCCGTGTTACATGCCAAACACAGAATCAATTAAAATCGTCGCAACAGGAGCAGCGGGCGCCCTTGTTTGCATCAAAAAAAGGCAGAACGATACGAGGTACATATCATAAGAAAAGGAGAACGACGGAGTTTTTAACTCATCACAGCTAGAACACGGGGATTTAGCGTGCCTTGTGCCGATAGAAACCCAGAATGTGGTAAACTCCTCAAATGGGAGCACACAGAGATCTTGTGTTGCTGGAAAGAGCAACACACTGTCATTTCGTTGTCATTAGAAAAGCTGAACACTGGGATTTTTTGGCCTCCTGAGGGCACAAAAACACTATGATTTTGGTGCCACGTTAGCGCCAGAACACATAATCTGGTAAACTCTTCGACATAAAAGCACGTGTAGATCTTGTCCTCTAAAAACGAGCAGAACGCAAGCCTGCTTTTCCACTTGTAAAAGCATAAGGCCGGGCATGTGTCGCCTTCTAAGGGTCAATGTACTGGTTTTAGGTGCCGTGTTACATGCCAAACACAGAATCTATTAAAATCGTCGCAACAGGAGCAGCGAGCGCCCTTGTTTTCATCAAAAAAAGGCAGAACGATACGAGTTTCATATCATAGGAAAAGGAGAACGACGGGAGTTTTTTTAACTCATCACAGCTAGAACACGGGGGATTTAGCGTGCCTTGTGCCGATAGAAACCCAGAATGTGGTAAACTCCTTCAAATGGAAGCTCAAAAAGATCTTGTGTTGCTGGAAAGAGCAACACACTGTCATTTCGTTGCCATTAGAAAAGCTGAACACTGGGATTTTTTGGCCTACTGAGGGCCCAAAAGCACTAGGATTTGGGTGCCACGTTAGCGCCAGAACACATAATCTGGTAAACTCTTCGACATAAAAGCACGGGTAGCTCTTGTCCTGTGAAACGGAGCAGAACGCAAGCCTGGTTTTCCAATTACTTAAGCAGAAGGCTGGGCATGTATCACCTTCTAAGGGTCAATGTACTGGTTTTAGGTGCCGTGTTACATGCCAAACACAGAATCAATTAAAATCGTCGCAACAGGAGCAGCGAGCGCCCTTGTTTTCATCAAAAAAAGGCAGAACGATACGAGTTTCATATCATAGGAAAAGGAGAACGACGGGAGTTTTTTTAACTCATCACAGCTAGAACACGGGGGATTTAGCGTGCCTTGTGCCGATAGAAACCCAGAATGTGGTAAACTCCTCGAAATGGGAGCACACAGAGATCTTGTGTTGCTGGAAAGAGCAACACACTGTCATTTCGTTGTCATTAGAAAAGCTGAACACTGGGATTTTTTGGCCTACTGAGGGCCCAAAAGCACTAGGATTTGGGTGCCACGTTAGCGCCAGAACACATAATCTAGTAAACTCTTCGACATGAAAGCACGGGTAGCTCTTGTCCTGTAAAAGCGAGCAGAACGCAAGCCTAATTTTCCAATTACTTAAGCAGAAGGCTGGGCATGTATCGCCTTCTAAGAGTCAATGTACTGGTTTTCGGTGCTGTGTTACATGCCAAACACAGAATCTATTAAAATCGTCATAGCAGAGCGGCGCCCTTGTTTTCATCAAAAAAAGGCAGAACGATACGAGTTTCTTCTCATAGGAAAAGGAGAACGACGGGAGTTTTTTTAACTCATCACAGCTAGAACACGGGGGATTTAGCGTGCCTTGTGCCGATAGAAACCCAGAATGTGGTAAACTCCTTCAAATGGAAGCACAAAAAGATCTTGTGTTGCTGGAAAGAGCAACACACTGTGATTTCGTTGCCATAAGAAAAGCTGAACACTGGGATTTTTTTACCTCCTGGGGGCACAAAAACACTATGATTTTGGTGCCACGTTAGCGCCAGAACACATAATCTGGTAAACTCTTCGACATAAAAGCACGTGTAGATCTTGTCCTCTAAAAACGAGCAGAACGCAAGCCTGCTTTTCCACTTGTAAAAGCATAAGGCCGGGCATGTGTCGCCTTCTAAGGGTCAATGTACTGGTTTTAGGTGCCGTGTTACATGCCAAACACAGAATCTATTAAAATCGTCGCAACAGAAGCAGCGAGCGCCCTTGTTTTCATCAAAAAAAGGCAGAACGATACGAGTTTCATATCATAGGAAAAGGAGAACGGCGGAGTTTTTAACTAATCACAGCTAGAACACGGGGGATTTAGCGTGCCTTGTGCCGATAGAAACCCAGAATGTGGTAAACTCCTTCAAATGGGAGCACACAGAGATCTTGTGTTGCTGGAAAGAGCAACACACTGTCATTTCGTTGTCATTAGAAAAGCTGAACACTGGGATTTTTGGCCTCACGAGGGCCCAAAAGCACTAGGATTTGGGTGCCACGTTAGCGCGAGAACACATAATCTAGTAAACTCTTCGACATGAAAGCACGTGTAGCTCTTGTCCTGTGAAACGGCAGAGCATGAAGCCTGGTTTTCCAATTACTTAAGCAGAAGGCTGGGCATGTATCGCCTTCTAAGGGTCAATGTACTGGTTTTAGGTGCCGTGTTACATGCCAAACACAGAATCAATTAAAATCGTCGCAACAGGAGCAGCGAGCGCCCTTGTTTTCATCAAAAAAAGGCAGAACGATACGAGTTTCATATCATAGGAAAAGGAGAACGACGGGAGTTTTTTTAACTCATCACAGCTAGAACACGGGGGATTTGGCGTGCCTTGTGCCGATAGAAACCCAGAATGTGGTAAACTCCTTCAAATGGAAGCTCAAAAAGATCTTGTGTTGCTGGAAAGAGCAACACACTGTCATTTCGTTGTCATTAGAACAGCTGAACACTGTGATTTGGGTGCCGCGTTAGCGCCAGAACACATAATCTGGTAAACTCTTCGACATAAAAGCACGTGTAGATCTTGTCCTCTAAAAACGAGCAGAACGCAAGCCTGCTTTTCCACTTGTAAAAGCATAAGGCCGGGCATGTGTCGCCTTCTAAGGGTCAATGTACTGGTTTTAGGTGCTGTGTTACATGCCAAACACAGAATCAATTAAAATCGTCGCAACAGGAGCAGCGAGCGCCCTTGTTTTCATCAAAAAAAGGCAGAACGATACGAGTTTCTTATCATAGTAAAAGGAGAACGACGGGAATTTTTTAACTCATCACAGCTAGAACACGGGGGATTTAGCGTGCCTAGTGCTGATAGAAACCCAGAATGTGGTAAACTCTTCGAAAGGGAGCACACTGAGATCTTGTGTTGCTGGAAAGAGCAACACACTGTCATTTCGTTGTCATTAGAAAAGCTTGAACACTCGGATTTTTTGGCCTGCTGAAGGCATAAAAACACTATGATTTGGGTGCCGCGTTAGCGCAAGAACACATAATCTGGTAAACTCTTCGACATGAAAGCACGGGTAGCTCTTGTCCTGTGAAAGCGAGCAGAACCCAAGCCAAATTTTCCAATTACTTAAGCAGAAGGCTGGGCATGTATCGCCTTTTAAGGGTCAATGTACTGGTTTTAGGTGCCGTGTTACATGCCAAACACAGAATCTATTAAAATCGTCGCAACAGGAGCAGCGAGCGCCATTGTTTTCATCAAAAAAAGGCAGAAGGATACGAGTTTCTTATCATAGGAAAAGGAGAACGACGGGAGTTTTTTTAACTCATCACAGCTAGAACACGGGGGATTTAGCGTGCCTTGTGCCGATAGAAACCCAGAATGTGGTAAACTCCTCGAAATGGGAGCACACAGAGATCTTGTGTTGCTAGAAAGAGCAACACACTGTCATTTCGTTGTCATTAGAAAAGCTTGAACACTGGGATTTTTTGGCCTCCTGAGGGCACAAAAACACTATGATTTGGGTGCCGCGTTAGCGCAAGAACACATAATCTGGTAAACTCTTCGACATGAAAGCACGGGTAGCTCTTGTCCTGTGAAGGCGAGCAGAACGCAAGCCTAATTTTCCAATTACTTAAGCAGAAGGCTGGGCTTGTATCGCCTTCTAAGGGTCAATGTACTGGTTTTAGGTGCCGTGTTACATGCCAAACACAGAATCTATTAAAATCGTCGCAACAGGAGCGAGCGCCCTTGTTTTCATCAAAAAGGCAGGGCGATACGAGTTTCATATCATAGGAAAAGGAGAACGACGGAGTTTTTTAACTCGTCACAGCTAGAACACGGGGATTTAGCGTGCCTTGTGCCGATAGAAACCCAGAATGTGGTAAACTCCTCGAAATGGGAGCACACAGAGATCTTGTGTTGCTGGAAAGAGCAACACACTGTCATTTCGTTGTCATTAGAAAAGCTGACCACTGGGATTTTTGGCCTCACGAGGACCCAAAAGCACTAGGATTTGGGTGCCACGTTAGCGCCAGAACACATAATCTAGTAAACTCTTCGACATGAAAGCACGGGTAGCTCTTGTCCTGTGAAACGGAGCAGAACGCAAGCCTGGTTTTCCAATTACTTAAGCAGAAGGCTGGCCATGTATCGCCTTCTAAGGGTCAATGTACTGGTTTTAGGTGCCGTGTTACATGCCAAACACAGAATCAATTAAAATCGTCGCAACAGGAGCAATGAGCGCCCTTGTTTTCATCAAAAAAAGGCAGAACGATACGAGTTTCATATCATAGGAAAAGGAGAACGACGGGAGTTTTTTTAACTCATCACAGCTAGAACACGGGGGATTTAGCGTGCCTTGTGCCGATAGAAACCCAGAATGTGGTAAACTGCTCGAAATGGGAGCACACAGAGATCTTGTGTTGCTGGAAAGAGCAACACACTGTCATTTCGTTGTCATTAGAAAAGCTTGAACACTGGGATTTTTGGCCTCCCGAGGGCACAAAACACTATGATTTGGGTGCCGCGTTAGCGCAAGAACACATAATCTGGTAAACTCTTCGACATGAAAGCACGGGTAGCTCTTGTCCTGTAAGCGAGCAGAGCATAAGCCTAATTTTCCAATTACTTAAGCAGAAGGCTGGGCATGTATCGCCTTCTAAGAGTCAATGTACTGGTTTTGGTGCTGTGTTACATGCCAAACACAGAATCTATTAAAATCGTGCATAACAGAGCGAGCGCCCTTGTTTTCATCAAAAAAAGGCAGAACGATACGAGTTTCTTCTCATAGGAAAAGGAGAACGACAGGAGTTTTTTTAACTCATCACAGCTAGAACACGGGGGATTTAGCGTGCCTTGTGCCGATAGAAACCCAGAATGTGGTAAACTCCTTCAAATGGAAGCACAAAAAGATCTTGTGTTGCTGGAAAGAGCAACACACTGTGATTTCGTTGCCATAAGAAAAGCTGAACACTGGGATTTTTTTACCTCCTCGGGGCACAAAAACACTATGATTTTGGTGCCACGTTAGCGCCAGAACACATAATCTGGTAAACTCTTCGACATAAAAGCACGTGTAGATCTCGGTGGCCGCCGTATCATTAAAAACAAGCCTGCTTTTCCACTTGTAAAAGCATAAGGCCGGGCATGTGTCGCCTTCTAAGGGTCAATGTACTGGTTTTAGGTGCCGTGTTACATGCCAAACACAGAATCAATTAAAATCGTCGCAACAGGAGCAGCGAGCGCCATTGTTTTCATCAAAAAAAGGCAGAAGGATACGAGTTTCTTATCATAGGAAAAGGAGAACGACGGGAGTTTTTTTAACTCATCACAGCTAGAACACGGGGGATTTAGCGTGCCTTGTGCCGATAGAAACCCAGAATGTGGTAAACTCCTCGAAATGGGAGCACACAGAGATCTTGTGTTGCTGGAAAGAGCAACACACTGTCATTTCGTTGTCATTAGAAAAGCTTGAACACTGGGATTTTTGGCCTCCTGAGGGCACAAAAACACTATGATTTGGGTGCCGTGTTAGCGCAAGAACACATAATCTAGTAAACTCTTCGACATGAAAGCACGGGTAGCTCTTGTCCTGTGAAACGGAGCAGAACGCAAGCCTGGTTTTCCAATTACTTAAGCAGAAGGCTGGGCATGTATCGCCTTCTAAGGGTCAATGTACTGGTTTTAGGTGCCGTGTTACATGCCAAACACAGAATCAATTAAAATCGTCGCAACAGGAGCAGTGAGCGCCCTTGTTTTCATCAAAAAAAGGCAGAACGATACGAGTTTCATATCATAGGAAAAGGAGAACGACGGGAGTTTTTTTAACTCATCACAGCTAGAACACGGGGGATTTAGCGTGCCTTGTGCCGATAGAAACCCAGAATGTGGTAAACTCCTCGAAATGGGAGCACACAGAGATCTTGTGTTGCTGGAAAGAGCAACACACTGTCATTTCGTTGTCATTAGAAAAGCTTGAACACTGGGATTTTTGGCCTCCTGAGGCACAAAAACACTATGATTTGGGTGCCGCGTTAGCGCAAGAACACATAATCTGGTAAACTCTTCGACATGAAAGCACGGGTAGCTCTTGTCCTGTAAAAGCGAGCAGAACGCAAGCCTAATTTTCCAATTACTTAAGCAGAAGGCTGGGCATGTATCGCCTTCTAAGAGTCAATGTACTGGTTTTCGGTGCTGTGTTACATGCCAAACACAGAATCTATTAAAATCGTCGCAACAGGAGCAGCGAGCGCCCTTGTTTTCATCAAAAAAAGGCAGAACGATACGAGTTTCTTCTCATAGGAAAAGGAGAACGACAGGAGTTTTTTTAACTCATCACAGCTAGAACACGGGGGATTTAGCGTGCCTTGTGCCGATAGAAACCCAGAATGTGGTAAACTCCTTCAAATGGAAGCACAAAAAGATCTTGTGTTGCTGGAAAGAGCAACACACTGTGATTTCGTTGCCATAAGAAAAGCTGAACACTGGGATTTTTTTACCTCCTGGGGGCACAAAAACACTATGATTTGGGTGCCACATTAGCGCCAGAACACATAATCTGGTAAACTCTTCACATAAAAGCACGTGTAGATCTTGTCCTCTAAAAGCAGGCAGAGCAAGCCTGCTTTTCCACTTGTAAAAGCATAAGGCCGGGCATGTGTCGCCTTCTAAGGGTCAATGTACTGGTTTTAGGTGCCGTGTTACATGCCAAACACAGGATCTATTAAAATCGTCGCAACAGGAGCAGGGAGCGCCCTTGTTTTCATCAAAAAAAGGCAGAACGATACGAGTTTCATATCATAGGAAAAGGAGAACGACGGGAGTTTTTTTAACTCATCACAGCTAGAACACGGGGGATTTAGCGTGCCTTGTGCCGATAGAAACCCAGAATGTGGTAAACTCCTTCAAATGGAAGCACAAAAAGATCTTGTGTTGCTGGAAAGAGCAACACACTGTGATTTCGTTGCCATAAGAAAAGCTGAACACTGGGATTTTTTTACCTCCTGGGGGCACAAAAACTTTATGATTTTGGTGCCACGTTAGCGCCAGAACACATAATCTGGTAAACTCTTCGACATGAAAGCACGTGTAGATCTTGTCCTCTAAAAACGAGCAGAACGCAAGCCTGCTTTTCCACTTGTAAAAGCATAAGGCCGGGCACGTGTCGCCTTCTAAGGGTCAATGTACTGGTTTTAGGTGCCGTGTTACATGCCAAACACAGAATCTATTAAAATCGTCGCAACAGGAGCAGCGAGCGCCCTTGTTTTCATCAAAAAAAGGCAGAACGATACGAGTTTCATATCATAGGAAAAGGAGAACGACGGGAGTTTTTTTAACTCATCACAGCTAGAACACGGGGGATTTAGCGTGCCTTGTGCCGATAGAAACCCAAAATGTGGTAAACTCCTCGAAATGGGAGCACACAGAGATCTTGTGTTGCTGGAAAGAGCAACACACTGTCATTTCGTTGTCATTAGGAAAGCTTGAACACTGGGATTTTTTGGCCTCCTGAGGGCACAAAAACACTATGATTTGGGTGCCGCGTTAGCGCAAGAACACATAATCTGGTAAACTCTTCGACATGAAAGCACTGGTAGCTCTTGTCCTGTAAAAGCGAGCAACGCATAGCGTAATTTTCCAATTACTTAAGCAGAAGGCTGGGCATGTATCGCCTTCTAAGGGTCAATGTACTGGTTTTAGGTGCTGTGTTACATGCCAAACACAGAATCTATTAAAATCGTCATAGAGCAGCGAGCGCCCTTGTTTTCATCAAAAAAGGCAGAACGATACGAGTTTCTTCTCATAGGAAAAGGAGAACGACAGGAGTTTTTTTAACTCATCACAGCTAGAACACGGGGGATTTAGCGTGCCTTGTGCCGATAGAAACCCAGAATGTGGTAAACTCCTCGAAATGGGAGCACACAGAGATCTTGTGTTGCTGGAAAGAGCAACACACTGTCATTTCGTTGTCATTAGAAAAGCTGAACACTGGGATTTTTGGCCTCACGAGGGCCCAAAAGCACTAGGATTTGGGTGCCACGTTAGCGCCAGAACACAATCTGGTAAACTCTTCGACATAAAAGCACGTGTAGATCTCGTCGGCCGCCGATGCGCAGAACGCAAGCCTGCTTTTCCACTTGTAAAAGCATAAGGCCGGGCATGTATCGCCTTCTAATGGTCAATGTACTGGTTTTAGGTGCCATGTTACATGCCAAACACAGAATCAATTAAAATCGTCGCAACAGGAGCAGTGAGCGCCCTTGTTTTCATCAAAAAAAGGCAGAACGATACGAGTTTCATATCATAGGAAAAGGAGAACGACGGGAGTTTTTTTAACTCATCACAGCTAGAACACGGGGGATTTAGCGTGCCTTGTGCCGATAGAAACCCAGAATGTGGTAAACTCCTCGAAATGGGAGCACACAGAGATCTTGTGTTGCTGGAAAGAGCAACACACTGTCATTTCGTTGTCATTAGAAAAGCTTGAACACTGGGATTTTTTGGCCTACTGAGGGCCCAAAAGCACTAGGATTTGGGTGCCACGTTAGCGCCAGAACACATAATCTAGTAAACTCTTCGACATGAAAGCACGGGTAGCTCTTGTCCTGTGAAACGGAGCAGAACGGAAGCCTGGTTTTCCAACTACTTAAGCAGAAGGCTGGGCATGTGTCGCCTTCTAAGGGTCAATGTACTGGTTTTAGGTGCCGTGTTACATGCCAAACACAGAATCTATTAAAATCGTCGCAACAGGAGCAGCGAGCGCCATTGTTTTCATCAAAAAAAGGCAGAACGATACGAGTTTCTTATCATAGGAAAAGGAGAACGACGGGAGTTTTTTTAACTCATCACAGCTAGAACACGGGGGATTTAGCGTGCCTTGTGCCGATAGAAACCCAGAATGTGGTAAACTCCTCGAAATGGGAGCACACAGAGATCTTGTGTTGCTGGAAAGAGCAACACACTGTCATTTTGTTGTCATTAGAAAAGCTTGAACGCTGGGATTTTTTGCCCTCCTGAGGGCACAAAAAAACTATGATTTGGGTGCCGCGTTAGCGCAAGAACACATAATCTGGTAAACTCTTCGACATGAAAGCACGGGTAGCTCTTGTCCTGTGAAGGCGAGCAGAACGCAAGCCTAATTTTCCAATTACTTAAGCAGAAGGCTGGGCTTGTATCGCCTTCTAAGGGTCAATGTACTGGTTTTAGGTGCCGTGTTACATGCCAAACACAGGATCTATTAAAATCGTCGCAACAGGAGCAGGGAGCGCCCTTGTTTTCATCAAAAAAAGGCAGGACGATACGAGTTTCATATCATAGGAAAAGGAGAACGACGGGAGTTTTTTTAACTCGTCACAGCTAGAACACGGGGGATTTAGCGTGCCTTGTGCCGATAGAAACCCAGAATGTGGTAAACTCCTCGAAATGGGAGCACACAGAGATCTTGTGTTGCTGGAAAGAGCAACACACTGTCATTTCGTTGTCATTAGAAAAGCTGAACACTGGGATTTTTTGGCCTACTGAGGGCCCAAAAGCACTAGGATTTGGGTGCCACGTTAGCGCCAGAACACATAATCTAGTAAACTCTTCGACATGAAAGCACGGGTAGCTCTTGTCCTGTGAAACGGAGCAGAACGCAAGCCTGGTTTTCCAATTACTTAAGCAGAAGGCTGGGCATGTATCGCCTTCTAAGGGTCAATGTACTGGTTTTAGGTGCCGTGTTACATGCCAAACACAGAATCAATTAAAATCGTCGCAACAGGAGCAGTGAGCGCCCTTGTTTTCATCAAAAAAAGGCAGAACGATACGAGTTTCATATCATAGGAAAAGGAGAACGACGGGAGTTTTTTTAACTCATCACAGCTAGAACACGGGGGATTTAGCGTGCCTTGTGCCGATAGAAACCCAGAATGTGGTAAACTCCTCGAAATGGGAGCACACAGAGATCTTGTGTTGCTGGAAAGAGCAACACACTGTCATTTCGTTGTCATTAGAAAAGCTTGAACACTGGGATTTTTGGCCTCCTGAGGGCACAAAAACACTATGATTTGGGTGCCGCGTTAGCGCAAGAACACATAATCTGGTAAACTCTTCGACATGAAAGCACGGGTAGCTCTTGTCCTGTAAAAGCGAGCAGAACGCAAGCCTAATTTTCCAATTACTTAAGCAGAAGGCTGGGCATGTATCGCCTTCTAAGGGTCAATGTACTGGTTTTAGGTGCTGTGTTACATGCCAAACACAGAATCTATTAAAATCGTCGCAACAGGAGCAGCGAGCGCCCTTGTTTTCATCAAAAAAAGGCAGAACGATACGAGTTTCTTCTCATAGGAAAAGGAGAACGACAGGAGTTTTTTTAACTCATCACAGCTAGAACACGGGGGATTTAGCGTGCCTTGTGCCGATAGAAACCCAGAATGTGGTAAACTCCTTCAAATGGAAGCACAAAAAGATCTTGTGTTGCTGGAAAGAGCAACACACTGTGATTTCGTTGCCATAAGAAAAGCTGAACACTGGGATTTTTTTACCTCCTGGGGGCACAAAAACACTATGATTTTGGTGCCACGTTAGCGCCAGAACACATAATCTGGTAAACTCTTCGACATAAAAGCACGTGTAGATCTTGTCCTCTAAAAACGAGCAGAACGCAAGCCTGCTTTTCCACTTGTAAAAGCATAAGGCCGGGCACGTGTCGCCTTCTAAGGGTCAATGTACTGGTTTTAGGTGCCGTGTTACATGCCAAACACAGGATCTATTAAAATCGTCGCAACAGGAGCAGGGAGCGCCCTTGTTTTCATCAAAAAAAGGCAGAACGATACGAGTTTCTTCTCATAGGAAAAGGAGAACGACGGGAGTTTTTTTAACTCATCACAGCTAGAACACGGGGGATTTAGCGTGCCTTGTGCCGATAGAAACCCAGAATGTGGTAAACTCCTCGAAATGGGAGCACATAGAGATCTTGTGTTGCTGGAAAGAGCAACACACTGTCATTTCGTTGTCATTAGAAAAGCTGAACACTGGGATTTTTTGGCCTACTGAGGGCCCAAAAGCACTAGGATTTGGGTGCCACGTTAGCGCCAGAACACAATCTGGTAAACTCTTCGACATAAAAGCACGTGTAGATCTTGTCCTCTAAAAATGAGCAGAACGCAAGCCTGCTTTTCCACTTGTAAAAGCATAAGGCCGGGCATGTATCGCCTTCTAAGGGTCAATGTACTGGTTTTAGGTGCCGTGTTACATGCCAAACACAGAATCAATTAAAATCGTCGCAACAGGAGCAGCGAGCGCCCTTGTTTTCATCAAAAAAAGGAAGAACCATACGAGTTTCATATCATAGGAAAAGGAGAACGACGGGAGTTTTTTTAACTCATCACAGCTAGAACACGGGGGATTTAGCGTGCCTTGTGCCGATAGAAACCCAGAATGTGGTAAACTCCTCGAAATGGGAGCACACAGAGATCTTGTGTTGCTGGAAAGAGCAACACACTGTCATTTCGTTGTCATTAGAAAAGCTGAACACTGGGATTTTTTGGCCTACTGAGGGCCCAAAAGCACTAGGATTTGGGTGCCACGTTAGCGCCAGACCACAATCTGGTAAACTCTTCGACATAAAAGCACGTGTAGATCTTGTCCTCTAAAAATGAGCAGAACGCAAGCCTGCTTTTCCACTTGTAAAAGCATAAGGCCGGGAATGTGTCGCCTTCTAAGGGTCAATGTACTGGTTTTAGGTGCCGTGTTACATGCCAAACACAGAATCAATTAAAATCGTCGCAACAGGAGCAGCGAGCGCCCTTGTTTTCATCAAAAAAGGCAGAACGATACGAGTTTCATATCATAGGAAAAGGAGAACGACGGAGTTTTTAACTCATCACAGCTAGAACACGGGGGATTTAGCGTGCCTTGTGCCGATAGAAACCCTGAATGTGGTAAACTCCTTCAAATGGAAGCTCAAAAAGATCTTGTGTTGCTGGAAAGAGCAACACACTGTCATTTCGTTGTCATTAGAAAAGCTGAACACTGTGATTTGGGTGCCGCGTTAGCGCCAGAACACATAATCTGGTAAACTCTTCGACATAAAAGCACGTGTAGATCTCGGTGGTCGCCGTATCATTAAAAAAAAGCCTGCTTTTCCACTTGTAAAAGCATAAGGCCGGGCATGTGTCGCCTTCTAAGGTTCAATGTACTGGTTTTAGGTGCTGTGTTACATGCGAAACACAGAATCAATTAAAATCGTCGCAACAGGAGCAGCGAGCGCCCTTGTTTTCATCAAAAAAAGGCAGAACGATACGAGTTTCTTATCATAGTAAAAGGAGAACGACGGGAATTTTTTAACTCATCACAGCTAGAACACGGGGGATTTAGCGTGCCTAGTGCTGATAGAAACCCAGAATGTGGTAAACTCTTCGAAAGGGAGCACACTGAGATCTTGTGTTGCTGGAAAGAGCAACACACTGTCATTTCGTTGTCATTAGAAAAGCTTGAACACTGGGATTTTTTGGCCTGCTGAGGGCACAAAAACACTATGATTTGGGTGCCGCGTTAGCGCAAGAACACATAATCTGGTAAACTCTTCGACATGAAAGCACGGGTAGCTCTTGTCCTGTGAAAGCGAGCAGAACGCAAGCCAAATTTTCCAATTACTTAAGCAGAAGGCTGGGCATGTATCGCCTTCTAAGGGTCAATGTACTGGTTTTAGGTGCCGTGTTACATGCCAAACACAGAATCAATTAAAATCGTCGCAACAGGAGCAGTGAGCGCCCTTGTTTTCATCAAAAAAAGGCAGAACGATACGAGTTTCATATCATAGGAAAAGGAGAACGACGGGAGTTTTTTTAACTCATCACAGCTAGAACACGGGGGATTTAGCGTGCCTTGTGCCGATAGAAACCCAGAATGTGGTAAACTCCTCGAAATGGGAGCACACAGAGATCTTGTGTTGCTGGAAAGAGCAACACACTGTCATTTCGTTGTCATTAGAAAAGCTTGAACACTGGGATTTTTGGCCTCCTGAGGGCACAAAAACACTATGATTTGGGTGCCGCGTTAGCGCAAGAACACATAATCTGGTAAACTCTTCGACATGAAAGCACGGGTAGCTCTTGTCCTGTAAAAGCGAGCAGAACGCAAGCCTAATTTTCCAATTACTTAAGCAGAAGGCTGGGCATGTATCGCCTTCTAAGAGTCAATGTACTGGTTTTCGGTGCTGTGTTACATGCCAAACACAGAATCTATTAAAATCGTCGCAACAGAGCAGCAGCGCCCTTGTTTTCATCAAAAAAGGCAGAACGATACGAGTTTCTTCTCATAGGAAAAGGAGAACGACAGGAGTTTTTAACTCATCACAGCTAGAACACGGGGATTTAGCGTGCCTTGTGCCGATAGAAACCCAGAATGTGGTAAACTCCTTCAAATGGAAGCACAAAAGATCTTGTGTTGCTGGAAAGAGCAACACACTGTGATTTCGTTGCCATTAGAAAAGCTGAACACTGGGATTTTTACCTCCTGAGGGCCCAAAAACACTATGATTTGGGTGCCACGTTAGCGCGAACACATAATCTGGTAAACTCTTCGACATAAAAGCACGTGTAGATCTTGTCCTCTAAAAGCAGGCAGAACGCAAGCCTGCTTTTCCACTTGTAAAAGCATAAGGCCGGGCATGTATCGCCTTCTAAGAGTCAATGTACTGGTTTTAGGTGCCGTGTTACATGCCAAACACAGGATCTATTAAAATCGCAACAGGAGCAGCGAGCGCCCTTGTTTTCATCAAAAAGGCAGAACGATACGAGTTTCATATCATAGGAAAAGGAGAACGACGGGAGTTTTTAACTCATCACAGCTAGAACACGGGATTTAGCGTGCCTTGTGCCGATAGAAACCCAGAATGTCTTAAACTCCTTCAAATGGAAGCACAAAAGATCTTGTGTTGCTGGAAAGAGCAACACACTGTGATTTCGTTGCCATTAGAAAAGCTGAACACTGGGATTTTTTACCTCCTGAGGCCCAAAAGCACTATGATTTTGGTGCCACGTTAGCGCCAGAACACATAATCTAGTAAACTCTTCGACATGAAAGCACGTGTAGATCTTGTCCTCTAAAACGAGCAGAACGCAAGCCTGCTTTTCCACTTGTAAAAGCATAAGGCTGGGCATGTGTCGCCTTCTAAGGGTCAATGTACTGGTTTTAGGTGCCGTGTTACATGCCAAACACAGAATCAATTAAAATCGTCGCAACAGGAGCAGTGAGCGCCCTTGTTTTCATCAGAAAAAGGGAGAACGATACGAGTTTCATATCATAGGAAGAGGAGAACGACGGGAGTTTTTTTAACTCATCACAGCTAGAACACGGGGGATTTAGCGTGCCTTGTGCCGATAGAAACCCAGAATGTGGTAAACTCCTCGAAATGGGAGCACACAGAGATCTTGTGTTGCTGGAAAGAGCAACACACTGTCATTTCGTTGTCATTAGAAAAGCTTGAACACTGGGATCTCTGGCCTCCTGAGCGCACAAAAACACTATGACTTGGGTGCCGCGTTAGCGCAAGAACACATAATCTGGTAAACTCTTCGACATGAAAGCACGGGTAGCTCTTGTCCTGTAAGCGAGCAGAACGCAAGCCTAATTTTCCAATTACTTAAGCAGAAGGCTGGGCATGTCGCCTTCTAAGAGTCAATGTACTGGTTTTAGGTGCCGTGTTACATGCCAAACACAGAATCTATTAAAATCGCCGCAACAGAGCAGCGAGCGCCCTTGTTTTCATCAAAAAAGGCAGAACGATACGAGTTTCTTCTCATAGGAAAAGGAGAACGACAGGAGTTTTTAACTCATCACAGCTAGAACACGGGGATTTAGCGTGCCTTGTGCCGATAGAAACCCAGAATGTGGTAAACTCCTTCAAATGGAAGCACAAAAGATCTTGTGTTGCTGGAAAGAGCAACACACTGTGATTTCGTTGCCATAAGAAAAGCTGAACACTGGGATTTTTACCTCCTGAGGCACAAAAACACTATGATTTGGGTGCCACGTTAGCGCCAGAACACATAATCTGGTAAACTCTTGACATAAAAGCACGTGTAGATCTTGTCCTCTAAAAGCGAGCAGAACGCAAGCCTGCTTTTCCACTTGTAAAAGCATAAGGCCGGGCATGTCGCCTTCTAAGGGTCAATGTACTGGTTTTAGGTGCCGTGTTACATGCCAAACACAGGATCTATTAAAATCGTCGCAACAGAGCAGCGAGCGCCCTTGTTTTCATCAAAAAAGGCAGAACGATACGAGTTTCATATCATAGGAAAAGGAGAACGACGGAGTTTTTAACTCATCACAGCTAGAACACGGGGATTTAGCGTGCCTTGTGCCGATAGAAACCCAGAATGTCTTAAACTCCTTCAAATGGAAGCACAAAAGATCTTGTGTTGCTGGAAAGAGCAACACACTGTGATTTCGTTGCCATAAGAAAAGCTGAACACTGGGATTTTTACCTCAGGGCACAAAAACACTATGATTTTGGTGCCACGTTAGCGCAGAACACATAATCTGGTAAACTCTTCACATAAAAGCACGTGTAGATCTTGTCCTCTAAAAACGAGCAGAACGCAAGCCTGCTTTTCCACTTGTAAAAGCATAAGGCCGGGCACGTGTCGCCTTCTAAGGGTCAATGTACTGGTTTTAGGTGCCGTGTTACATGCCAAACACAGAATCTATTAAAATCGTCATAGCAGGAGCAGCGAGCGCCCTTGTTTTCATCAACAAAAGGCAGAACGATACGAGTTTCATATCATAGGAAAAGGAGAACGACGGGAGTTTTTTTAACTCATCACAGCTAGAACACGGGGGATTTAGCGTGCCTTGTGCCGATAGAAACCCAAAATGTGGTAAACTCCTCGAAATGGGAGCACACAGAGATCTTGTGTTGCTGGAAAGAGCAACACACTGTCATTTCGTTGTCATTAGAAAAGCTTGAACACTGGGATTTTTGGCCTCCTGAGGCACAAAACACTATGATTTGGGTGCCACGTTAGCGCAAGAACACATAAGCTGGTAAACTCTTCGACATGAAAGCACGGCTAGCTCTTGTCCTGTAAAAGCGAGCAGAACGCAAGCCTAATTTTCCAATTACTTAAGCAGAAGGCTGGGCATGTATCGCCTTCTAAGAGTCAATGTACTGGTTTTCGGTGCTGTGTTACATGCCAAACACAGAATCTATTAAAATCGTCGCAACAGAGCAGCGAGCGCCCTTGTTTTCATCAAAAAAGGCAGAACGATACGAGTTTCTTCTCATAGGAAAAGGAGAACGACAGGAGTTTTTAACTCATCACAGCTAGAACACGGGGATTTAGCGTGCCTTGTGCCGATAGAAACCCAGAATGTGGTAAACTCCTTCAAATGGAAGCACAAAGATCTTGTGTTGCTGGAAAGAGCAACACACTGTGATTTCGTTGCCATAAGAAAAGCTGAACACTGGGATTTTTACCTCACTGGGGCACAAAAACACTATGATTTGGGTGCCACGTTAGCGCAGAACACATAATCTGGTAAACTCTTCGACATAAAAGCACGTGTAGATCTTGTCCTCTAAAAACGCAGGCAGAGCGCAAGCCTGCTTTTCCACTTGTAAAAGCATAAGGCCGGGCATGTGTCGCCTTCTAAGGGTCAATGTACTGGTTTTAGGTGCCGTGTTACATGCCAAACACAGAATCTATTAAAATCGTCGCAACAGAGCAGCGGCGCCCTTGTTTTCATCAAAAAAGGCAGAACGATACGAGTTTCATATCATAGGAAAAGGAGAGCAGCGGGAGTTTTTAACTCATCACAGCTAGAACACGGGGGATTTAGCGTGCCTTGTGCCGATAGAAACCCAGAATGTGGTAAACTCCTCGAAATGGGAGCACACAGAGATCTTGTGTTGCTGGAAAGAGCAACACACTGTCATTTCGTTGTCATTAGGAAAGCTTGAACACTGGGATTTTTGGCCTCTGAGGCACAAAACACTATGATTTGGGTGCCGCGTTAGCGCAAGAACACATAATCTGGTAAACTCTTCGACATGAAAGCACGGGTAGCTCTTGTCCTGTAAGCGAGCAGAACGCAAGCCTAATTTTCCAATTACTTAAGCAGAAGGCTGGGCATGTATCGCCTTTTAAGGGTGAATGTACTGGTTTTAGGTGCTGTGTTACATGCCAAACACAGAATCTATTAAAATCGTCGCAACAGGAGCAGCGAGCGCCCTTGTTTTCATCAAAAAAAGGCAGAACGATACGAGTTTCTTCTCATAGGAAAAGGAGAACGACAGGAGTTTTTTTAACTCATCACAGCTAGAAAACGGGGGATTTAGCGTGCCTTGTGCCGATAGAAACCCAGAATGTAGTAAACTCCTTCAAATGGAAGCACAAAAGATCTTGTGTTGCTGGAAAGAGCAACCTGCTGTGATTTCGTTGCCATAAGAAAAGCTGAACACTGGATTTTTTACCTCCTGAGGCACAAAACACTATGATTTGGTGCCACGTTAGCGCCAGAACACATAATCTGGTAAACTCTTCGACATAAAAGCACGTGTAGATCTTGTCCTCTAAAAACGAGCAGAACGCAAGCCTGCTTTTCCACTTGTAAAAGCATAAGGCCGGGCACGTGTCGCCTTCTAAGGGTCAATGTACTGGTTTTAGGTGCCGTGTTACATGCCAAACACAGGATCTATTAAAATCGTCGCAACAGGAGCAAGGAGCGCCCTTGTTTTCATCAAAAAAAGGCAGAACGATACGAGTTTCATATCATAGGAAAAGGAGAACGACGGGAGTTTTTTTAACTCATCACAGCTAGAACACGGGGGATTTAGCGTGCCTTGTGCCGATAGAAACCCAGAATGTGGTAAACTCCTCGAAATGGGAGCACACAGAGATCTTGTGTTGCTGGAAAGAGCAACACACTGTCATTTCGTTGTCATTAGAAAAGCTTGAACACTGGGATTTTTGGCCTCGAGGGCCCAGAAGCACTAGGATTTGGGGGCCACGTTCGCGCCAGAACACATAATCTAGTAAACTCTTCGACATGAAAGCACGGGTAGCTCTTGTCCTGTGAAACGGAGCAGAACGAAAGCCTGGTTTTCCAATTACTTAAGCAGAAGGCTGGGCATGTGTCGCCTTCTAAGGGTCAATGTACTGGTTTTAGGTGCCGTGTTACATGCCAAACACAGGATCTATTAAAATCGTCGCAACAGGAGCAGCGAGCGCCATTGTTTTCATCAAAAAAGGCAGAGCGATACGAGTTTCTTATCATAGGAAAAGGAGAACGACGGAGTTTTTAACTCATCACAGCTAGAACACGGGGGATTTAGCGTGCCTTGTGCCGATAGAAACCCAGAATGTGGTAAACTCCTCGAAATGGGAGCACACAGAGATCTTGTGTTGCTGGAAAGAGCAACACACTGTCATTTCGTTTTCATTAGAAAAGCTTGAACGCTGGGATTTTTTGGCCTCCTGAGGGCACAAAAACACTATGATTTGGGTGCCGCGTTAGCGCAAGAACACATAATCTGGTAAACTCTTCGACATGAAAGCACGGGTAGCTCTTGTCCTGTAAAAGCGAGCAGAACGCAAGCCTAAATTTCCAATTACTTAAGCAGAAGGCTGGGCTTGTATCGCCTTCTAAGGGTCAATGTACTGGTTTTATTTGCCGTGTTACATGCCAAACACAGGATCTATTAAAATCGTCGCAACAGGAGCAGGGAGCGCCCTTGTTTTCATCAAAAAAAGGCAGGACGATACGAGTTTCATATCATAGGAAAAGGAGAACGACGGGAGTTTTTTTAACTCGTCACAGCTAGAACACGGGGGATTTAGCGTGCCTTGTGCCGATAGAAACCCAGAATGTGGTAAACTCCTCGAAATGGGAGCACACAGAGATCTTGTGTTGCTGGAAAGAGCAACACACTGTCATTTCGTTGTCATTAGAAAAGCTGAACACTGGGATTTTTTGGCCTACTGAGGGCCCAAAAGCACTAGGATTTGGGTGCCACGTTAGCGCCAGAACACATAATCTAGTAAACTCTTCGACATGAAAGCACGGGTAGCTCTTGTCCTGTGAAACGGAGCAGAACGCAAGCCTGGTTTTCCAATTACTTAAGCAGAAGGCTGGGCATGTATCGCCTTCTAAGGGTCAATGTACTGGTTTTAGGTGCCGTGTTACATGCCAAACACAGAGTCAATTAAAATCGTCGCAACAGGAGCAGTGAGCGCCCTTGTTTTCATCAAAAAAAGGCAGAACGATACGAGTTTCATATCATAGGAAAAGGAGAACGACGGGAGTTTTTTTAACTCATCACAGCTAGAACACGGGGGATTTAGCGTGCCTTGTGCCGATAGAAACCCAGAATGTGGTAAACTCCTCGAAATGGGAGCACACAGAGATCTTGTGTTGCTGGAAAGAGCAACACACTGTCATTTCGTTGTCATTAGAAAAGCTTGAACACTGGGATTTTTGGCCTCCTGAGGGCACAAAAACACTATGATTTGGGTGCCGCGTTAGCGCAAGAACACATAATCTGGTAAACTCTTCGACATGAAAGCACGGGTAGCTCTTGTCCTGTAAAAGCGAGCAGAACGCAAGCCTAATTTTCCAATTACTTAAGCAGAAGGCTGGGCATGTATCGCCTTTTAAGGGTGAATGTACTGGTTTTAGGTGCTGTGTTACATGCCAAACACAGAATCTATTAAAATCGTCGCAACAGGAGCAGCGAGCGCCCTTGTTTTCATCAAAAAAAGGCAGAACGATACGAGTTTCTTCTCATAGGAAAAGGAGAACGACAGGAGTTTTTTTAACTCATCACAGCTAGAACACGGGGGATTTAGCGTGCCTTGTGCCGATAGAAACCCAGAATGTGGTAAACTCCTTCAAATGGAAGCACAAAAAGATCTTGTGTTGCTGGAAAGAGCAACACACTGTGATTTCGTTGCCATAAGAAAAGCTGAACACTGGGATTTTTTTACCTCCTGGGGGCACAAAAACACTATGATTTGGGTGCCACGTTAGCGCCAGAACACATAATCTGGTAAACTCTTCGACATAAAAGCACGTGTAGATCTTGTCCTCTAAAAACGAGCAGAACGCAAGCCTGCTTTTCCACTTGTAAAAGCATAAGGCTGGGCATGTGTCGCCTTCTAAGGGTCAATGTACTGGTTTTAGGTGCCGTGTTACATGCCAAACACAGAATCAATTAAAATCGTGCAGGAGCAGCGAGCGCCCTTGTTTTCATCAAAAAAAGGCAGAACGATACGAGTTTCATATCATAGGAAAAGGAGAACAGCGGAGTTTTTAACTCATCACAGCTAGAACACGGGGATTTAGCGTGCCTTGTGCCGATAGAAACCCAGAATGTGGTAAACTCCTCAAATGGGAGCACACACAGAGATCTTGTGTTGCTGGAAAGAGCAACACACTGTCATTTCGTTGTCATTAGAAAAGCTTGAACACTGGGATTTTTGGCCTCCTGAGGCACAAAAACACTATGATTTGGGTGCCGTTAGCGCAAGAACACATAATCTGGTAAACTCTTCGACATGAAAGCACGGGTAGCTCTTGTCCTGTAAAGCGAGCAGAGCATAAGCCTAATTTTCCAATTACTTAAGCAGAAGGCTGGGCATGTATCGCCTTCTAAGAGTCAATGTACTGGTTTCGGTGCTGTGTTACATGCCAAACACAGAATCTATTAAAATCGTCATAGAGCAGCGGCGCCCTTGTTTTCATCAAAAAAGGCAGAACGATACGAGTTTCTTCTCATAGGAAAAGGAGAACGACAGGAGTTTTTTTAACTCATCACAGCTAGAACACGGGGGATTTAGCGTGCCTTGTGCCGATAGAAACCCAGAATGTGGTAAACTCCTTCAAATGGGAGCACACAGAGATCTTGTGTTGCTGGAAAGAGCAACACACTGTCATTTCGTTGTCATTAGAAAAGCTTGAACGCTGGGATTTTTTGGCCTCCTGAGGGCCCAAAAGCACTAGGATTTGGGTGCCACGTTAGCGCCAGAACACATAATCTAGTAAACTCTTCGACATGAAAGCACGGGTAGCTCTTGTCCTGTAAAAGCGAGCGAGCATGAAGCCTAATTTTCCAATTACTTAAGCAGAAGGCTGGGCATGTATCGCCTTCTAAGAGTCAATGTACTGGTTTTCGGTGCTGTGTTACATGCCAAACACAGAATCTATTAAAATCGTCGCAACAGGAGCAGCGAGCGCCCTTGTTTTCATCAAAAAAAGGCAGAACGATACGAGTTTCTTCTCATAGGAAAAGGAGAACGACAGGAGTTTTTAACTCATCACAGCTAGAACACGGGGATTTAGCGTGCCTTGTGCCGATAGAAACCCAGAATGTGGTAAACTCCTTCAAATGGAAGCACAAAAGATCTTGTGTTGCTGGAAAGAGCAACACACTGTCATTTCGTTGTCATTAGAAAAGCTGAACACTGGGATTTTTGGCCTACGAGGCCCAAAAGCACTAGGATTTGGGTGCCACGTAAGCGCCAAAACACATAATCTAGTAAACTCTTCGACATGAAAGCACGGGTAGCTCTTGTCCTGTGAAGCGAGCAGAGCATAAGCCTGGTTTTCCAATTACTTAAGCAGAAGGCTGGGCATGTATCGCCTTCTAAGGGTCAATGTACTGGTTTTAGGTGCCGTGTTACATGCCAAACACAGTCAATTAAAATCGCCGCAACAGGAGCAGTGAGCGCCCTTGTTTTCATCAAAAAGGCAGAACGATACGAGTTTCATATCATAGGAAAAGGAGAACGACGGAGTTTTTAACTCATCACAGCTAGAACACGGGGATTTAGCGTGCCTTGTGCCGATAGAAACCCAGAATGTAGTAAACTCCTCGAAATGGGAGCACACAGAGATCTTGTGTTGCTGGAAAGAGCAACACACTGTCATTTCGTTGTCATTAGAAAAGCTGAACACTGGGATTTTTGGCCTCACGAGGCCCAAAAGCACTAGGATTTGGGTGCCACGTTAGCGCGAACACATAATCTAGTAAACTCTTCGACATGAAAGCACGGGTAGCTCTTGTCCTGTGAAAGCGGAGCAGAGCATAAGCCTGGTTTTCCAATTACTTAAGCGAAGGCTGGGCATGTATCGCCTTCTAAGGGTCAATGTACTGGTTTTAGGTGCCGTGTTACATGTCAAACACAGAATCAATTAAAATCGTCGCAGCAGAGAGCGGTGAGCGCCTTGTTTTCATCAAAAAGGCAGAACGATACTGAGTTTCATATCATAGGAAAAGGAGAACGACGGAGTTTTTAACTCATCACAGCTAGAACACGGGGATTTAGCGTGCCTTGTGCCGATAGAAACCCAGAATGTGGTAAACTCCTCGAAATGGGAGCACACAGAGATCTTGTGTTGCTGGAAAGAGCAACACACTGTCATTTCGTTGTCATTAGAAAAGCTTGAACACTGGGATTTTGGCCTCCTGAGGGCACAAAAACACTATGATTTGGGTGCCGCGTTAGCGCAAGAACACATAATCTGGTAAACTCTTCGACATGAAAGCACGGGTAGCTCTTGTCCTGTAAGCGAGCAGAGCAAGCCTAATTTTCCAATTACTTAAGCAGAAGGCTGGGCATGTATCGCCTTCTAAGAGTCAATGTACTGGTTTTCGGTGCTGTGTTACATGCCAAACACAGAATCTATTAAAATCGTCGCAACAGAGCAGCGGCGCCCTTGTTTTCATCAAAAAAGGCAGAACGATCGAGTTTCTTCTCATAGGAAAAGGAGAACGACAGGAGTTTTTTTAACTCATCACAGCTAGAACACGGGGGATTTAGCGTGCCTTGTGCCGATAGAAACCCAGAATGTGGTAAACTCCTTCAAATGGAAGCACAAAAAGATCTTGTGTTGCTGGAAAGAGCAACACACTGTGATTTCGTTGCCATAAGAAAAGCTGAACACTGGGATTTTTTTACCTCCTGGGGGCACAAAAACACTATGATTTGGGTGCCACGTTAGCGCCAGAACACATAATCTGGTAAACTCTTCGACATAAAAGCACGTGTAGATCTCGGTGGTCGCCGTATCACTAAAAGCAAGCCTGCTTTTCCACTTGTAAAAGCATAAGGCCGGGCACGTGTCGCCTTCTAAGGGTCAATGTACTGGTTTTAGGTGCCGTGTTACATGCCAAACACAGGATCTATTAAAATCGTCGCAACAGGAGCAGCGAGCGCCCTTGTTTTCATCAAAAAAAGGCAGAACGATACGAGTTTCATATCATAGGAAAAGGAGAACGACGGGAGTTTTTTTAACTCATCACAGCTAGAACACGGGGGATTTAGCGTGCCTTGTGCCGATAGAAACCCAGAATGTCTTAAACTCCTTCAAATGGAAGCACAAAAAGATCTTGTGTTGCTGGAAAGAGCAACACTGTGATTTCGTTGCCATAAGAAAAGCTGAACACTGGGATTTTTTTACCTCATGGGCACAAAAACACTATGATTTTGGTGCCACGTTAGCGCCAGAACACATAATCTGGTAAACTCTTCGACATAAAAGCACGTGTAGATCTCGGTGGTCGCCGTATCATTAAAAAAAAGCCTGCTTTTCCACTTGTAAAAGCATAAGGCCGGGCACGTGTCGCCTTCTAAGGGTCAATGTACTGGTTTTAGGTGCCGTGTTACATGCCAAACACAGGATCTATTAAAATCGTCGCAACAGGAGCAAGGAGCGCCCTTGTTTTCATCAAAAAAAGGCAGAACGATACGAGTTTCATATCATAGGAAAAGGAGAACGACGGGAGTTTTTTTAACTCATCACAGCTAGAACACGGGGGATTTAGCGTGCCTTGTGCCGATAGAAACCCAGAATGTCTTAAACTCCTTCAAATGGAAGCACAAAAAGATCTTGTGTTGCTGGAAAGAGCAACACACTGTGATTTCGTTGCCATAAGAAAAGCTGAACACTGGGATTTTTTTACCTCCTGGGGGCACAAAAACACTATGATTTTGGTGCCACGTTAGCGCCAGAACACATAATCTGGTAAACTCTTCGACATAAAAGCACGTGTAGATCTTGTCCTCTAAAAACGAGCAGAACGCAAGCCTGCTTTTCCACTTGTAAAAGCATAAGGCCGGGCACGTGTCGCCTTCTAAGGGTCAATGTACTGGTTTTAGGTGCCGTGTTACATGCCAAACACAGAATCTATTAAAATCGTCATAGCGAGCAGCGGCGCCCTTGTTTTCATCAAAAAGGCAGAGCGATCTGAGTTTCATATCATAGGAAAAGGAGAACGAGCGGGAGTTTTTAACTCATCACAGCTAGAACACGGGGGATTTAGCGTGCCTTGTGCCGATAGAAACCCAGAATGTGGTAAACTCCTCGAAATGGGAGCACACAGAGATCTTGTGTTGCTGGAAAGAGCAACACACTGTCATTTCGTTGTCATTAGAAAAGCTTGAACACTGGGATTTTTGGCCTCCTGAGGGCACAAAAACACTATGATTTGGGTGCCGCGTTAGCGCAAGAACACATAATCTGGTAAACTCTTCGACATGAAAGCACTTGTAGCTCTTGTCCTGTAAAAACGAGCAGAACGCAAGCCTGCTTTTCCAATTACTTAAGCAGAAGGCTGGGCATGTATCGCCTTCTAAGGGTCAATGTACTGGTTTTAGGTGCTGTGTTACATGCCAAACACAGAATCTATTAAAATAAATCGCAACAGAGCAGCGGCGCCCTTGTTTTCATCAAAAAGGCAGAGCGATACGAGTTTCTTCTCATAGGAAAAGGAGAACGCGGAGTTTTTAACTCATCACAGCTAGAACACGGGGATTTAGCGTGCCTTGTGCCGATAGAAACCAGAATGTGGTAAACTCCTTCAAATGGAAGCACAAAAGATCTTCTGTTGCTGGAAAGAGCAACACACTGTGATTTCGTTGCCATAAGAAAAGCTGAACACTGGGATTTTTTTACCTCCTGGGGGCACAAAAACACTATGATTTTGGTGCCACGTTAGCGCCCGAACACATAATCTAGTAAACTCTTCGACATGAAAGCACGGGTAGCTCTTGTCCTGTGAAACGGAGCAGAACGAAAGCCTGGTTTTGCAATTACTTAAGCAGAAGGCTGGGCATGTGTCGCCTTCTAAGAGTCAATGTACTGGTTTTCGGTGCTGTGTTACATGCCAAACACAGAATCTATTAAAATCGTCGCAACAGGAGCAGCGAGCGCCCTTGTTTTCATCAAAAAAAGGCAGAACGATACAAGTTTCTTCTCATAGGAAAAGGAGAACGACGGGAGTTTTTTTAACTCATCACAGCTAGAACACGGGGGATTTAGCGTGCCTTGTGCCGATAGAAACCCAGAATGTGGTAAACTCCTTCAAATGGAAGCACAAAAAGATCTTGTGTTGCTGGAAAGAGCAACACACTGTGATTTCGTTGCCATAAGAAAAGCTGAACACTGGGATTTTTACCTCGGGCACAAAAACACTATGATTTGGGTGCCACGTTAGCGCCAGAACACATAATCTGGTAAACTCTTCGACATAAAAGCACGTGTAGATCTTGTCCTCTAAAAATGAGCAGAGCATAAGCCTGCTTTTCCAATTGTAAAAGCATAAGGCCGGGCACGTCGCCTTCTAAGGGTCAATGTACTGGTTTTAGGTGCCGTGTTACATGCCAAACACAGAATCAATTAAAATCGCGCAACAGGAGCGGCGCCCTTGTTTTCATCAAAAAAGGCAGAACGATACGAGTTTCATATCATAGGAAAAGGAGAGCGACGGAGTTTTTAACTCATCACAGCTAGAACACGGGGATTTAGCGTGCCTTGTGCCGATAGAAACCCTGAATGTGGTAAACTCCTTCAAATGGAAGCTCAAAAGATCTTGTGTTGCTGGAAAGAGCAACACTGTCATTCGTTGTCATTAGAAAAGCTGAACACTGTGATTTGGGTGCCGCGTTAGCGCCAGAACACATAATCTGGTAAACTCTTTGACATAAAAGCACGTGTAGATCTTGTCCTCTAAAAATGAGCAGAACGCAAGCCTGCTTTTCCACTTGTAAAAGCATAAGGCCGGGCATGTGTCGCCTTCTAAGGGTCAATGTACTGGTTTTAGGTGCTGTGTTACATGCCAAACACAGAATCAATTAAAATCGTCGCAACAGGAGCAGCGAGCGCCCTTGTTTTCATCAAAAAAAGGCAGAACGATACGAGTTTCTTATCATAGTAAAAGGAGAACGACGGGAATTTTTTAACTCATCACAGCTAGAACACGGGGGATTTAGCGTGCCTAGTGTTGATAGAAACCCAGAATGTGGTAAACTCTTGAAAGGAGCACTGAGATCTTGTGTTGCTGGAAAGAGCAACACACTGTCATTTCGTTGTCATTAGAAAAGCTTGAACACTGGGATTTTTTGGCCTGCTGAGGGCACAAAAACACTATGATTTGGGTGCCGCGTTAGCGCAAGAACACATAATCTGGTAAACTCTTCGACATGAAAGCACGGGTAGCTCTTGTCCTGTGAAACGGAGCAGAACGCAAGCCAAATTTTCCAATTACTTAAGCAGAAGGCTGGGCATGTATCGCCTTCTAAGGGTCAATGTACTGGTTTTAGGTGCCGTGTTACATGCCAAACACAGAATCAATTAAAATCGTCGCAACAGGAGCAGTGAGCGCCCTTGTTTTCATCAAAAAAAGGAAGAACGATACGAGTTTCATATCATAGGAAAAGGAGAACGACTGGAGTTTTTTTAACTCATCACAGCTAGAACACGGGGGATTTAGCGTGCCTTGTGCCGATAGAAACCCAGAATGTGGTAAACTCCTCGAAATGGGAGCACACAGAGATCTTGTGTTGCTGGAAAGAGCAACACACTGTCATTTCGTTGTCATTAGAAAAGCTTGAACACTGGGATTTTTGGCCTCCTGAGGGCACAAAAACACTATGATTTGGGTGTCGCGTTAGCGCAAGAACACATAATCTGGTAAACTCTTCGACATGAAAGCACGGGTAGCTCTTGTCCTGTAAAAGCGAGCAGAACGCAAGCCTAATTTTCCAATTACTTAAGCAGAAGGCTGGGCATGTATCGCCTTCTAAGAGTCAATGTACTGGTTTTCGGTGCTGTGTTACATGCCAAACACAGAATCTATTAAAATCGTCGCAACAGGAGCAGCGAGCGCCCTTGTTTTCATCAAAAAAAGGCAGAACGATACGAGTTTCTTCTCATAGGAAAAGGAGAACGACAGGAGTTTTTTTAACTCATCACAGCTAGAACACGGGGGATTTAGCGTGCCTTGTGCCGATAGAAACCCAGAATGTGGTAAACTCCTTCAAATGGAAGCACAAAAAGATCTTGTGTTGCTGGAAAGAGCAACACACTGTGATTTCGTTGCCATAAGAAAAGCTGAACACTGGGATTTTTTTACCTCCTGGGGGCACAAAAACACTATGATTTGGGTGCCACGTTAGCGCCAGAACACATAATCTGGTAAACTCTTCGACATAAAAGCACGTGTAGATCTTGTCCTCTAAAAATGAGCAGAACGCAAGCCTGCTTTTCCAATTGTAAAAGCATAAGGCCGGGCACGTATCGCCTTCTAAGGGTCAATGTACTGGTTTTAGGTGCCGTGTTACATGCCAAACACAGAATCAATTAAAATCGTCGCAACAGGAGCAGCGAGCGCCCTTGTTTTCATCAAAAAAAGGCAGAACGATACGAGTTTCATATCATAGGAAAAGGAGAGCGACGGAGTTTTTAACTCATCACAGCTAGAACACGGGGGATTTAGCGTGCCTTGTGCCGATAGAAACCCTGAATGTGGTAAACTCCTTCAAATGGAAGCTCAAAAAGATCTTGTGTTGCTGGAAAGAGCAACACACTGTCATTTCGTTGTCATTAGAAAAGCTGAACACTGTGATTTGGGTGCCGCGTTAGCGCCAGAACACATAATCTGGTAAACTCTTTGACATAAAAGCACGTGTAGATCTTGTCCTCTAAAATGAGCAGAGCATAAGCCTGCTTTTCCACTTGTAAAAGCATAAGGCCGGGCATGTGTCGCCTTCTAAGGGTCAATGTACTGGTTTTAGGTGCCGTGTTACATGCCAAACACAGAATCAATTAAAATCGTCACAGAGCAGCGGCGCCCTTGTTTTCATCAAAAAAGGCAGAACGATCTGAGTTTCTTATCATAGTAAAAGGAGAACGACGGGAATTTTTAACTCATCACAGCTAGAACACGGGATTTAGCGTGCCTAGTGTTGATAGAAACCTGTAGTAAACTCTTGAAAGGGAGCACAGATCTTGTGTTGCTGGAAAGAGCAACACACTGTCATTCGTTGTCATTAGAAAAGCTTGAACACTGGGATTTTTGGCCTGCTGAGGGCACAAAAACACTATGATTTGGGTGCAGCGTTAGCGCAAGAACACATAATCTGTAAACTCTTCGACATGAAAGCACGGGTAGCTCTTGTCCTGTGAAAGCGAGCAGAGCATAAGCCAAATTTTCCAATTACTTAGCAGAAGGCTGGGCATGTATCGCCTTCTAAGGGTCAATGTACTGGTTTTAGGTGCCGTGTTACATGCCAAACACGAATCTATTAAAATTGTTTAGCAGGAGCAGCGGCGCCCTTGTTTTCATCAAAAAGGCAGAACGTCGAGTTTCATATCATAGGAAAAGGAGAGCAGGAGTTTTTAACTCATCACAGCTAGAACACGGGGATTTAGCGTGCCTTGTGCCGATAGAAACCCAGAATGTGGTAAACTCCTCAAATGGGAGCACACAGAGATCTTGTGTTGCTGGAAAGAGCAACACACTGTCATTTCGTTGTCATTAGGAAAGCTTGAACACTGGGATTTTTGGCCTCCGAGGGCACAAAAACACTATGATTTGGGTGCAGCGTTAGCGGAAGAACACATAATCTGGTAAACTCTTCGACATGAAAGCACGGGTAGCTCTTGTCCTGTAAGCGAGCAGAGCGCACGGCTACTTTACCAATTACTTAAGCAGAAGGCTGGGCATGTATCGCCTTCTAAGAGTCAATGTACTGGTTTTCGGTGCTGTGTTACATGCCAAACACAGAAGCTATTAAAATCGTCGCAACAGGAGCAGCGAGCGCCCTTGTTTTCATCAAAAAAAGGCAGAACGATACGAGTTTCTTCTCATAGGAAAAGGAGAACGACAGGAGTTTTTTTAACTCATCACAGCTAGAACACGGGGGATTTAGCGTGCCTTGTGCCGATAGAAACCCAGAATGTGGTAAACTCCTTCAAATGGAAGCACAAAAAGATCTTGTGTTGCTGGAAAGAGCAACACACTGTGATTTCGTTGCCATAAGAAAAACTGAACACTGGGATTTTTTTACCTCCTGGGGGCACAAAAACACTATGATTTGGGTTCCACGTTAGCGCCATAACACATAATCTGGTAAACTCTTCGACATAAAAGCACGTGTAGATCTTGTCCTCTAAAAACGAGCAGAACGCAAGCCTGCTTTTCCACTTGTAAAAGCATAAGGCCGGGCATGTGTCGCCTTCTAAGGGTCAATGTACTGGTTTTAGGTGCCGTGTTACATGCCAAACACAGAATCAATTAAAATAGTCGCAACAGGAGCAGTGAGCGCCCTTGTTTTCATCAAAAAAAGGCAGAACGATACGAGTTTCATATCATAGGAAAAGGAGAACGACGGGAGTTTTTTTAACTCATCACAGCTAGAACACGGGGGATTTAGCGTGCCTTGTGCCGATAGAAACCCAGAATGTGGTAAACTCCTCGAAATGGGAGCACACAGAGATCTTGTGTTGCTGGAAAGAGCAACACATTGTCATTTCGTTGTCATTAGAAAAGCTTGAACACTGGGATTTTTTGGCCTACTGAGGGCCCAAAAGCACTAGGATTTGGGTGCCACGTTAGCGCCAGAACACATAATCTAGTAAACTCTTCGACATGAAAGCACGGGTAGCTCTTGTCCTGTGAAACGGAGCAGAACGAAAGCCTGGTTTTCCAATTACTTAAGCAGAAGGCTGGGCATGTGTCGCCTTCTAAGGGTCAATGTACTGGTTTTAGGTGCCGTGTTACATGCCAAACACATAATCTATTAAAATGGTCGCAACGGGAGCAGCGAGGTCCATTGTTTTCATCAAAGAAGGGCAGGACGATACGAGTTTCTTATCATAGGAAAAGGAGAACGACGGAGTTTTTAACTCATCACAGCTAGAACACGGGGGATTTAGCGTGCCTTGTGCCGATAGAAACCCAGAATGTGGTAAACTCCTCGAAATGGGAGCACACAGAGATCTTGTGTTGCTGGAAAGAGCAACACACTGTCATTTCGTTTTCATTAGAAAAGCTTGAACGCTGGGATTTTTTGGCCTCCTGAGGGCACAAAAACACTATGATTTGGGTGCCGCGTTAGCGCAAGAACACATAATCTGGTAAACTCTTCGACATGAAAGCACGGGTAGCTCTTGTCCTGTGAAGGCGAGCAGAACGCAAGCCTAAATTTCCAATTACTTAAGCAGAAGGCTGGGCTTGTATCGCCTTCTAAGGGTCAATGTACTGGTTTTAGGTGCCGTGTTACATGCCAAACACAGGATCTATTAAAATCGTCGCAACAGGAGCAGGGAGCGCCCTTGTTTTCATCAAAAAAAGGCAGGACGATACGAGTTTCATATCATAGGAAAAGGAGAACGACGGGAGTTTTTTTAACTCGTCACAGCTAGAACACGGGGGATTTAGCGTGCCTTGTGCCGATAGAAACCCAGAATGTGGTAAACTCCTCGAAATGGGAGCACACAGAGATCTTGTGTTGCTGGAAAGAGCAACACACTGTCATTTCGTTGTCATTAGAAAAGCTGAACACTGGGATTTTTTGGCCTACTGAGGGCCCAAAAGCACTAGGATTTGGGTGCCACGTTAGCGCCAGAACACATAATCTAGTAAACTCTTCGACATGAAAGCACGGGTAGCTCTTGTCCTGTGAAACGGAGCAGAACGCAAGCCTGGTTTTCCAATTACTTAAGCAGAAGGCTGGGCATGTATCGCCTTCTAAGGGTCAATGTACTGGTTTTAGGTGCCGTGTTACATGCCAAACACAGAATCAATTAAAATCGTCGCAACAGAGCGATGGCGCCCTTGTTTTCATCAAAAAAAGGCAGAACGATACGAGTTTCATATCATAGGAAAAGGAGAACGACGGGAGTTTTTTTAACTCATCACAGCTAGAACACGGGGGATTTAACGTGCCTTGTGCCGATAGAAACCCAGAATGTGGTAAACTCCTCGAAATGGGAGCACACAGAGATCTTGTGTTGCTGGAAAGAGCAACACACTGTCATTTCGTTGTCATTAGAAAAGCTTGAACACTGGGATTTTTGGCCTCCTGAGGGCACAAAAACACTATGATTTGGGTGCCGCGTTAGCGCAAGAACACATAATCTGGTAAACTCTTGGACATGAAAGCACGGGTAGCTCTTGTCCTGTAAAAGCGAGCAGAACGCAAGCCTAATTTTCCAATTACTTAAGCAGAAGGCTGGGCATGTGTCGCCTTTTAAGGGTCAATGTACTGGTTTTAGGTGCTGTGTTACATGCCAAACACAGAATCTATTAAAATCGTCGCAACAGGAGCAGCGAGCGCCCTTGTTTTCATCAAAAAAAGGCAGAACGATACGAGTTTCTTCTCATAGGAAAAGGAGAACGACAGGAGTTTTTTTAACTCATCACAGCTAGAACACGGGGGATTTAGCGTGCCTTGTGCCGATAGAAACCCAGAATGTGGTAAACTCCTTCAAATGGAAGCACAAAAAGATCTTCTGTTGTTGGAAAGAGCAGCACACTGTGATTTCGTTGCCATAAGAAAAGCTGAACACTGGGATTTTTTTACCTCCTGGGGGCACAAAAACACTATGATTTGGGTGCCACGTTAGCGCCAGAACACATAATCTGGTACACTCTTCGACATAAAAGCACGTGTAGATCTTGTTCTGTGAAACGGAGCAGAACGAAAGCCTGGTTTTCCAATTACTTAAGCAGAAGGCTGGGCATGTGTCGCCTTCTAAGGGTCAATGTACTGGTTTTAGGTGCCGTGTTACATGCCAAACACAGAATCTATTAAAATCGTCGCAACAAGAGCAGCGAGCGCCATTGTTTTCATCAAAAAAAGGCAGAAGGATACGAGTTTCTTATCATAGGAAAAGGAGAACGACGGGAGTTTTTTTAACTCATCACAGCTAGAACACGGGGGATTTAGCGTGCCTTGTGCCGATAGAAACCCAGAATGTGGTAAACTCCTCGAAATGGGAGCACACAGAGATCTTGTGTTGCTGGAAAGAGCAACACACTGTCATTTCGTTGTCATTAGAAAAGCTTGAACGCTGGGATTTTTTGGCCTCCTGAGGGCACAAAAACACTATGATTTGGGTGCCGCGTTAGCGCAAGAACACATAATCTGGTAAACTCTTCGACATGAAAGCACGGGTAGCTCTTGTCCTGTGAAGGCGAGCAGAACGCAGGCCTAATTTTCCAATTACTTAAGCAGAAGGCTGGGCTTGTATCGCCTTCTAAGGGTCAATGTACTGGTTTTAGGTGCCGTGTTACATGCCAAACACAGGATCTATTAAAATCGTCGCAACAGGAGCAGGGAGCGCCCTTGTTTTCATCAAAAAGGCAGGACGATACGAGTTTCATATCATAGGAAAAGGAGAACGACGGAGTTTTTAACTCGTCACAGCTAGAACACGGGGGATTTAGCGTGCCTTGTGCCGATAGAAACCCAGAATGTGGTAAACTCCTCGAAATGGGAGCACACAGAGATCTTGTGTTGCTGGAAAGAGCAACACACTGTCATTTCGTTGTCATTAGAAAAGCTGAACACTGGGATTTTTGGCCTCGAGGGCCCAAAAGCATTAGGATTTGGGTGCCACGTTAGCGCCAGAACACATAATCTAGTAAACTCTTCGACATGAAAGCACGGGTAGCTCTTGTCCTGTAAAAGCGAGCAGAACGCAAGCCTGGTTTTCCAATTACTTAAGCAGAAGGCTGGGCTTGTATCGCCTTCTAAGGGTCAATGTACTGGTTTTAGGTGCCGTGTTACATGTCAAACACAGAATCAATTAAAATCGTCGCAACAGAGCAGTGGCGCCCTTGTTTTCATCAAAAAGGCAGAACGATACGAGTTTCATATCATAGGAAAAGGAGAACGACGGAGTTTTTAACTCATCACAGCTAGAACACGGGGGATTTAGCGTGCCTTGTGCCGATAGAAACCCAGAATGTGGTAAACTCCTCGAAATGGGGGCACACAGAGATCTTGTGTTGCTGGAAAGAGCAACACACTGTCATTTCGTTGTCATTAGAAAAGCTTGAACACTGGGATTTTTGGCCTCCTGAGGCACAAAAACACTATGATTTGGAGTGCCGTTAGCGCAAGAACACATAATCTGGTAAACTCTTCGACATGAAAGCACGGGTAGCTCTTGTCCTGTAAAAGCGAGCAGAACGCAAGCCTAATTTTCCAATTACTTAAGCAGAAGGCTGGGCATGTATCGCCTTCTAAGAGTCAATGTACTGGTTTTCGGTGCTGTGTTACATGCCAAACACAGAATCTATTAAAATCGTCGCAACAGGAGCAGCAAGCGCCCTTGTTTTCATCAAAAAAAGGCAGAACGATACGAGTTTCTTCTCATAGGAAAAGGAGAATGACAGGAGTTTTTTTAACTCATCACAGCTAGAACACGGGGGATTTAGCGTGCCTTGTGCCGATAGAAACCCAGAATGTGGTAAACTCCTTCAAATGGAAGCACAAAAAGATCTTGTGTTGCTGGAAAGAGCAACACACTGTGATTTCGTTGCCATAAGAAAAGCTGAACACTGGGATTTTTTTACCTCCTGGGGGCACAAAAACACTATGATTTGGGTGCCACGTTAGCGCCAGAACACATAATCTGGTAAACTCTTCACATAAAAGCACGTGTAGATCTTGTCCTCTAAAGCAGGCAGAACGAAAGCCTGCTTTTCCACTTGTAAAGCATAAGGCCGGGCACGTGTCGCTTCTAAGGGTCAATGTACTGGTTTTAGGTGCCGTGTTACATGCCAAACACAGGATCTATTAAAATCGTCGCAACAGAGCAGGAGCGCCTTGTTTTCATCAAAAAAGGCAGAACGATACGAGTTTCATATCATAGGAAAAGGAGAACGACGGAGTTTTTAACTCATCACAGCTAGAACACGGGGAATTTGCGTGCCTTGTGCCGATAGAAACCCAGAATGTGGTAAACTCCTCGAAATGGGAGCACACAGAGATCTTGTGTTGCTGGAAAGAGCAACACACTGTCATTTCGTTGTCATTAGAAAAGCTTGAACACTGGGATTTTTGGCCTCCTGAGGGCACAAAAACACTATGATTTGGGTGCCGCGTTAGCGCAAGAACACATAATCTGGTAAACTCTTCGACATGAAAGCACGGGTAGCTCTTGTCCTGTAAAAGCGAGCAGAACGCAAGCCTAAATTTCCAATTACTTAAGCAGAAGGCTGGGCATGTATCGCCTTCTAAGAGTCAATGTACTGGTTTTCGGTGCTGTGTTACATGCCAAACACAGAATCTATTAAAATCGTCGCAACAAGAGCAGCGAGCGCCCTTGTTTTCATCAAAAAGGCAGAACGATACGAGTTTCTTCTCATAGGAAAAGGAGAACGACAGGAGTTTTTAACTCATCACAGCTAGAACACGGGGATTTAGCGTGCCTTGTGCCGATAGAAACCGAATGTGGTAAACTCCTTCAAATGGAAGCACAAAAAGATCTTGTGTTGCTGGAAAGAGCAACACACTGTGATTTCGTTGCCATAAGAAAAGCTGAACACTGGGATTTTTTTACCTCCTGGGGGCACAAAAACACTATGATTTGGGTGCCACGTTAGCGCCAGAACACATAATCTGGTAAACTCTTCGACATAAAAGCACGTGTAGATCTTGTCCTCTAAATACGAGCAGAACGCAAGCCTGCTTTTCCACTTGTAAAAGCATAAGGCCGGGCACGTGTCGCCTTCTAAGGGTCAATGTACTGGTTTTAGGTGCCGTGTTACATGCCAAACAGAGGATCTATTAAAATCGTGCAACAGGAGCAGGGAGCGCCCTTGTTTTCATCAAAAAAAGGCAGAACGATACGAGTTTCATATCATAGGAAAAGGAGAACGACGGGAGTTTTTTTAACTCATCACAGCTAGAACACGGCGGATTTAGCGTGCCTTGTGCCGATAAAAACCCAGAATGTGGTAAACTCCTTCAAATGGAAGCTCAAAAAGATCTTGTGTTGCTGGAAAGAGCAACACACTGTCATTTCGTCGTCATTAGAAAAGCTTGAACACTGGGATTTTTGGCCTCCGAGGGCACAAAACACTATGATTTGGAGTGCCGCGTTCGCGCCAGAACACATAATCTGGTAAACTCTTCGACATGAAAGCACGTGTAGATCTTGTCCTCTAAAAGCGAGCAGAACGCATAAGCCTGCTTTTCCACTTGTAAAAGCATAAGGCCGGGCACGTGTCGCCTTCTAAGGGTCAATGTACTGGTTTTAGGTGCCGTGTTAGATGCCAAACACAGAATCTATGAAAATCGCCGCAACAGAGCAGCGGCGCCCTTGTTTTCATCAAAAAGGCAGAACGATACGAGTTTCATATCATAGGAAAAGGAGAACGACGGGAGTTTTTAACTCATCACAGCTAGAACACGGGGATTTAGCGTGCCTTGTGCCGATAGAAACCAGAATGTGGTAAACTCCTCAAATGGGAGCACACAGAGATCTTGTGTTGCTGGAAAGAGCAACACACTGTCATTTCGTTGTCATTAGGAAAGCTTGAACACTGGGATTTTTGGCCTCCTGAGGCACAAAACACTATGATTTGGGTGCAGCGTTAAGCAAGAACACATAATCTGGTAAACTCTTCGATATGAAAGCACGGGTAGCTCTTGTCCTGTAAAGCGAGCAGAACGCAAGCCTAATTTTCCAATTACTTAACCAGAAGGCTGGGCATGTATCGCCTTCTAAGAGTCAATGTACTGGTTTTCGGTCTGTGTTACATGCCAAACACAGAATCTATTAAAATCGTCATGAACAGAGGCAGCGAGCGCCCTTGTTTTCATCAAAAAAGGCAGAACGATACGAGTTTCTTCTCATAGGAAAAGGAGAACGACAGGAGTTTTTAACTCATCACAGCTAGAACACGGGGATTTAGCGTGCCTTGTGCCGATAGAAACCCAGAATGTGGTAAACTCCTTCAAATGGAAGCACAAAAGATCTTGTGTTGCTGGAAAGAGCAACACACCGTGATTTCGTTGCCATAAGAAAAGCTGAACACTGGGATTTTTTTACCTCCTGGGGGCACAAAAACACTATGATTTGGGTGCCACGTTAGCGCCAGAACACATAATCTGGTAAACTCTTCGACATAAAAGCACGTGTAGATCTCGTCGTCTACCGACTCGCTGAACACAAGCCTGCTTTTCCACTTGTAAAAGCATAAGGCCGGGCACGTGTCGCCTTCTAAGGGTCAATGTACTGGTTTTAGGTGCCGTGTTACATGCCAAACACAGGATCTATTAAAATCGTCGCAACAGGAGCAGGGAGCGCCCTTGTTTTCATCAAAAAAAGGCAGAACGATACGAGTTTCATATCATAGGAAAAGGAGAACGACGGGAGTTTTTTTAACTCATCACAGCTAGAACACGGGGGATTTAGCGTGCCTTGTGCCGATAGAAACCCTGAATGTGGTAAACTCCTTCAAATGGAAGCACAAAAAGATCCTGTGTTGCTGGAAAGAGCAACACACTGTGATTTCGTTGCCATAAGAAAAGCTGAACACTGGGATTTTTTTACCTCCTGGGGGCACAAAAACACTATGATTTTGGTGCCACGTTAGCGCCAGAACACATAATCTGGTAAACTCTTCGACATAAAAGCACGTGTAGATCTTGTCCTCTTAAAACGAGCAGAACGCAAGCCTGCTTTTCCACTTGTAAAAGCATAAGGCCGGGCACGTGTCGCCTTCTAAGGGTCAATGTACTGGTTTTAGGTGCCGTGTTACATGCCAAACACAGAATCTATTAAAATCGTCGCAACAGGAGCAGCGAGCGCCCTTGTTATCATCAAAAAAAGGCAGAACGATACGAGTTTCATATCATAGGAAAAGGAGAACGACGGGAGTTTTTTTAACTCATCACAGCTAGAACACGGGGGATTTAGCGTGCCTTGTGCCGATAGAAACCCAGAATGTGGTAAACTCCTCGAAATGGGAGCACACAGAGATCTTGTGTTGCTGGAAAGAGCAACACACTGTCATTTCGTTGTCATTAGGAAAGCTTGAACACTGGGATTTTTGGCCTCCGAGGGCACAAAAACACTATGATTTGGGTGCCGCGTTACCGCAAGAACACATAATCTGGTAAACGCTTCGACATGAAAGCACGGGTAGCTCTTGTCCTGTAAGGGCGAGCAGAACGCAAGCCTAATGTTCCAGTTACTTAAGCATAAGGCTGGGCATGTATCGCCGTCTAAGAGTCAATGTACTGGTTTTCGTTGCTGTGGTACATGCCAAACACAGAATCTATTAAAATCGTCGCAACAGGAGCAGCGAGCCCTTGTTTTCATCAAAAAAGGCAGAACGATCGAGTTTCTTCTCATAGGAAAAGGACAACGACAGGAGCTTTTTCAACTCACCACAGCTACAACACGGGCGACTTAGCGTGCCTTGTGCCGATCGAAACCCAGAATGTGGTAAACTCCTTCAAATGGAAGAACAAAAAGATCTTGTGTTGCTGGAAAGAGCAACACACTGTGATTTCGTTGCCATAAGAAAAGCTGAACACTGGGATTTTTACCTCCGGGGCACAAAACACTATGATTTGGGTGCCACGTTAGCGCAGAACAAATAATCTGGTAAACTCTTCGACATAAAAGCACGTGTAGATCTTGTCCTCTAAAAACGAGCAGAACGCAAGCCTGCTTTTCCACTTGTAAAAGCATAAGGCCGGGCACGTGTCGCCTTCTAAGGGTCAATGTACTGGTTTTAGGTGCCGTGTTACATGCCAAACACAGGATCTATTAAAATCGTCGCAACAGAGCAGGGAGCGCTTGTTTTCATCAAAAAGGCAGAACGATACGAGTTTCATATCATAGGAAAAGGAGAACGACGGAGTTTTTAACTCATCACAGCTAGAACACGGGGGTTTTAGGGTGCCTGGTGCGGGTAGAAACGCTGATTGTGGTGGACTCCTTGAAATGGAAGCACAAAAAGATACTGTGTGGCTGGAAAGAGCAAAACACTGTGAGTGCGTTGCGAGATGAAAGGCTGAACGCTGGGATTTTTACCTCCTGGGCACAAAAACACTATGATTTTGGTGCCACGTTAGCGCCAGAACACATAATCTGGTAAACTCTTCGACATAAAAGCACGTGTAGATCTTGGTGGGTGCAGCGGCGCAGAACGCAAGCCTGCTTTTCCACTTGTAAAAGCATAAGGCCGGGCACGTGTCGCCTTCTAAGGGTCAATGTACTGGTTTTAGGTGCCGTGTTACATGCCAAACACAGAATCTATTAAAATCGTCGCAACAGGAGCAGCGAGCGCCCTTGTTTTCATCAAAAAAAGGCAGAACGATACGAGTTTCATATCATAGGAAAAGGAGAACGACGGGAGTTTTTTTAACTCATCACAGCTAGAACACGGGGGATTTAGCGTGCCTTGTGCCGATAGAAACCCAGAATGTGGTAAACTCCTCGAAATGGGAGCACAGAGATCTTGTGTTGCTGGAAAGAGCAACACACTGTCATTTCGTTGTCATTAGGAAAGCTTGAACACTGGGATTTTTGGCCTCCTGAGGGCACAAAAACACTATGATTTGGGTGCCGCGTTAGCGCAAGAACACATAATCTGGTAAACTCTTCGACATGAAAGCACGGGTAGCTCTTGTCCTGTAAAAGCGAGCAGAACGCAAGCCTAATTTTCCAATTACTTAAGCAGAAGGCTGGGCATGTATCGCCTTCTAAGAGTCAATGTACTGGTTTTCGGTGCTGTGTTACATGCCAAACACAGAATCTATTAAAATCGTCGCAACAGGAGCAGCGAGCGCCCTTGTTTTCATCAAAAAAAGGCAGAACGATACGAGTTTCTTCTCATAGGAAAAGGAGAACGACAGGAGTTTTTTTAACTCCTCACAGCTAGAACACGGGGGATTTAGCGTGCCTTGTGCCGATAGAAACCCAGAATGTGGTAAACTCCTTCAAATGGAAGCACAAAAAGATCTTCTGTTGTTGGAAAGAGCAGCACACTGTGATTTCGTTGCCATAAGAAAAGCTGAACACTGGGATTTTTTTACCTCCTGGGGGCACAAAAACACTATGATTTGGGTGCCACGTTAGCGCCAGAACACATAATCTGGTAAACTCTTCGACATAAAAGCACGTGTAGATCTTGTTCTGTGAAACGGAGCAGAACGAAAGCCTGGTTTTCCAATTACTTAAGCAGAAGGCTGGGCATGTGTCGCCTTCTAAGGGTCAATGTACTGGTTTTAGGTGCCGTGTTACATGCCAAACACAGAATCTATTAAAATCGTCGCAACAAGAGCAGCGAGCGCCATTGTTTTCATCAAAAAAAGGCAGAAGGATACGAGTTTCTTATCATAGGAAAAGGAGAACGACGGGAGTTTTTTTAACTCATCACAGCTAGAACACGGGGGATTTAGCGTGCCTTGTGCCGATAGAAACCCAGAATGTGGTAAACTCCTCGAAATGGGAGCACACAGAGATCTTGTGTTGCTGGAAAGAGCAACACACTGTCATTTCGTTGTCATTAGAAAAGCTTGAACGCTGGGATTTTTTGGCCTCCTGAGGGCACAAAAACACTATGATTTGGGTGCCGCGTTAGCGCAAGAACACATAATCTGGTAAACTCTTCGACATGAAAGCACGGGTAGCTCTTGTCCTGTGAAGGCGAGCAGAACGCAGGCCTAATTTTCCAATTACTTAAGCAGAAGGCTGGGCTTGTATCGCCTTCTAAGGGTCAATGTACTGGTTTTAGGTGCCGTGTTACATGCCAAACACAGGATCTATTAAAATCGCCGCACAGGAGCAGGAGCGCCCTTGTTTTCATCAAAAAAAGGCAGGACGATACGAGTTTCATATCATAGGAAAAGGAGAACGACGGGAGTTTTTTTAACTCGTCACAGCTAGAACACGGGGGATTTAGCGTGCCTTGTGCCGATAGAAACCCAGAATGTGGTAAACTCCTCGAAATGGGAGCACACAGAGATCTTGTGTTGCTGGAAAGAGCAACACACTGTCATTTCGTTGTCATTAGAAAAGCTGAACACTGGGATTTTTTGGCCTACTGAGGGCCCAAAAGCACTAGGATTTGGGTGCCACGTTAGCGCCAGAACACATAATCTAGTAAACTCTTCGACATGAAAGCACGGGTAGCTCTTGTCCTGTGAAACGGAGCAGAACGCAAGCCTGGTTTTCCAATTACTTAAGCAGAAGGCTGGGCATGTATCGCCTTCTAAGGGTCAATGTACTGGTTTTAGGTGCCGTGTTACATGTCAAACACAGAATCAATTAAAATCGTCGCAACAGGAGCAGTGAGCGCCCTTGTTTTCATCAAAAAAAGGCAGAACGATACGAGTTTCATATCATAGGAAAAGGAGAACGACGGAGTTTTTAACTCATCACAGCTAGAACACGGGGGATTTAGCGTGCCTTGTGCCGATAGAAACCCAGAATGTGGTAAACTCCTCGAAATGGGGGCACACAGAGATCTTGTGTTGCTGGAAAGAGCAACACACTGTCATTTCGTTGTCATTAGAAAAGCTTGAACACTGGGATTTTTGGCCTCCTGAGGGCACAAAAACACTATGATTTGGGTGCCGCGTTAGCGCAAGAACACATAATCTGGTAAACTCTTCGACATGAAAGCACGGGTAGCTCTTGTCCTGTAAAAGCGAGCAGAACGCAAGCCTAATTTTCCAATTACTTAAGCAGAAGGCTTGGCATGTATCGCCTTCTGAGAGTCAATGTACTGGGTTTCGGTGCCGTGTTACATGCCAAACACAGAATCTATTAAAATCGCCGCAACAGAGCAGCGAGCGCCCTTGTTTTCATCAAAAAAGGCAGAACGATCTGAGTTTCTTCTCATAGGAAAAGGAGAACGACAGGAGTTTTTTTAACTCATCACAGCTAGAACACGGGGGATTTAGCGTGCCTTGTGCCGATAGAAACCCAGAATGTGGTAAACTCCTTCAAATGGAAGCACAAAAAGATCTTGTGTTGCTGGAAAGAGCAACACACTGTGATTTCGTTGCCATAAGAAAAGCTGAACACTGGGATTTTTTTACCTCCTGGGGGCACAAAAACACTATGATTTGGGTGCCACGTTAGCGCCAGAACACATAATCTGGTAAACTCTTCGACATAAAAGCACGTGTAGATCTTGTCCTCTAAATACGAGCAGAACGCAAGCCTGCTTTTCCACTTGTAAAAGCATAAGGCCGGGCACGTGTCGCCTTCTAAGGGTCAATGTACTGGTTTTAGGTGCCGTGTTACATCCCAAACACAGGATCTATTAAAATCGTCGCAACAGGAGCAGGGAGCGCCCTTGTTTTCATCAAAAAAAGGCAGAACGATACGAGTTTCATATCATAGGAAAAGGAGAACGACGGGAGTTTTTTTAACTCATCACAGCTAGAACACGGCGGATTTAGCGTGCCTTGTGCCGATAAAAACCCAGAATGTGGTAAACTCCTTCAAATGGAAGCTCAAAAAGATCTTGTGTTGCTGGAAAGAGCAACACACTGTCATTTCGTTGTCATTAGAAAAGCTTGAACACTGGGATTTTTGGCCTCTCGAGGCACAAAACACTATGATTTGGGTGCAGCGTTAGCGCCAGAACACATAATCTGGTAAACTCTTCGACATGAAAGCACGTGTAGATCTTGTCCTCTAAAAGCAGCAGAACGCATAAGCCTGCTTTTCCACTTGTAAAGCATAAGGCCGCACGTGTCGCTTCTAAGGGTCAATGTACTGGTTTTAGGTGCCGTGTTACATGCCAAACACAGAATCTATGAAAATCGTCGCAGAGCAGCGGCGCCCTTGTTTTCATCAAAAAGGCAGAACGATACGAGTTTCATATCATAGGAAAAGGAGAACGACGGAGTTTTTAACTCATCACAGCTAGAACACGGGGGATTTAGCGTGCCTAGTGCTGATAGAAACCCCGACTGTGCTAAACTCTTCGAATGGGAGCACACAGAGATCTTGTGTTGCTGGAAAGAGCAACACACTGTCATTTCGTTGTCATTAGGAAAGCTTGAACACTGGGATTTTTGGCCTCTGAGGCACAAAACACTATGATTTGGGTGCCAGCGTTAGCGCAAGAACACATAATCTGGTAAACTCTTCGACATGAAAGCACGGGTAGCTCTTGTCCTGTAAGCGAGCAGAGCATAAGCCTAATTTTCCAATTACTTAAGCAGAAGGCTGGGCATGTCTCGCCTTCTAAGAGTCAATGTACTGGTTTTCGGTGCTGTGTTACATGCCAAACACAGAATCTATTAAAATCGTGCAACAGAGCAGCGGCGCCCTTGTTTTCATCAAAAAAAGGCAGAACGATACGAGTTTCTTCTCATAGGAAAAGGAGAACGACAGGAGTTTTTTTAACTCATCACAGCTAGAACACGGGGGATTTAGCGTGCCTTGTGCCGATAGAAACCCAGAATGTGGTAAACTCCTTCAAATGGAAGCACAAAAAGATCTTGTGTTGCTGGAAAGAGCAACACACTGTGATTTCGTTGCCATAAGAAAAGCTGAACACTGGGATTTTTTTACCTCCTGGGGGCACAAAAACACTATGATTTGGGTGCCACGTTAGCGCCAGAACACATAATCTGGTAAACTCTTCGACATAAAAGCACGTGTAGATCTTGTCCTCTAAATACGAGCAGAACGCAAGCCTGCTTTTCCACTTGTAAAAGCATAAGGCCGGGCACGTGTCGCCTTCTAAGGGTCAATGTACTGGTTTTAGGTGCCGTGTTACATCCCAAACACAGGATCTATTAAAATCGTCGCAACAGGAGCAGGAGCGCCTTGTTTTCATCAAAAAGGCAGAACGATACGAGTTTCATATCATAGGAAAAGGAGAACGACGGGAGTTTTTTTAACTCATCACAGCTAGAACACGGCGGATTTAGCGTGCCTTGTGCCGATAAAAACCCAGAATGTGGTAAACTCCTTCAAATGGAAGCTCAAAAAGATCTTGTGTTGCTGGAAAGAGCAACACACTGTCATTTCGTTGTCATTAGAAAAGCTTGAACACTGGGATTTTTGGCCTCCGAGGCACAAAAACACTATGATTTGGAGTGCAGCGTTAGCAAGAACACATAATCTGGTAAACTCTTCGACATGAAAGCACGTGTAGATCTTGTCCTCTAAAAACGAGCAGAACGCAAGCCTGCTTTTCCACTTGTAAAAGCATAAGGCCGGGCACGTGTCGCCTTCTAAGGGTCAATGTACTGGTTTTAGGTGCCGTGTTACATGCCAAACACAGAATCTATGAAAATCGTCGCAACAGAGCAGAGCGCCCTTGTTTTCATCAAAAAGGCAGAACGATACGAGTTTCATATCATAGGAAAAGGAGAACGACGGGAGTTTTTAACTCATCACAGCTAGAACACGGGGATTTAGCGTGCCTTGTGCCGATAGAAACCAGAATGTGGTAAACTCCTCGAAATGGGAGCACAGAGATCTTGTGTTGCTGGAAAGAGCAACACACTGTCATTTCGTTGTCATTAGGAAAGCTTGAACACTGGGATTTTTGGCCTCTGAGGGCACAAAAACACTATGATTTGGGTGCCGCGTTAGCGCAAGAACACATAATCTGGTAAACTCTTCGACATGAAAGCACGGGTAGCTCTTGTCCTGTAAAGCGAGCAGAACGCAAGCCTAATTTTCCAATTACTTAAGCAGAAGGCTGGGCATGTATCGCTTCTAAGAGTCAATGTACTGGTTTTCGGTGCTGTGTTACATGCCAAACACAGAATCTATTAAAATCGTCAGGAGCAGCGGCGCCCTTGTTTTCATCAAAAAAGGCAGAACGATACGAGTTTCTTCTCATAGGAAAAGGAGAACAGGAGTTTTTAACTCATCACAGCTAGAACACGGGGATTTAGCGTGCCTTGTGCCGATAGAAACCCAGAATGTGGTAAACTCCTTCAAATGGAAGCACAAAAGATCTTGTGTTGCTGGAAAGAGCAACACACTGTGATTTCGTTGCCATAAGAAAAGCTGAACACTGGGATTTTTACCTCCGGGGCACAAAAACACTATGATTTGGGTGCCACGTTAGCGCAGAACACATAATCTGGTAAACTCTTCGACATAAAAGCACGTGTAGATCTTGTCCTCTAAAAAGCAGCAGAACGCAAGCCTGCTTTTCCACTTGTAAAAGCATAAGGCGCACGTGTCGCCTTCTAAGGTCAATGTACTGGTTTTAGGTGCCGTGTTACATGCCAAACACAGGATCTATTAAAATCGTGAGCAGGGAGCGCCCTTGTTTTCATCAAAAAGGCAGAACGATACGAGTTTCATATCATAGGAAAAGGAGAACGACGGAGTTTTTAACTCATCACAGCTAGAACACGGGGATTTAGCGTGCCTTGTGCCGATAGAAACCCTGAATGTGGTAAACTCCTTCAAATGGAAGCACAAAAGATCTGTGTTGCTGGAAAGAGCAACACACTGTGATTTCGTTGCCATAAGAAAAGCTGAACACTGGGATTTTTTTACCTCCTGGGGGCACAAAAACACTATGATTTTGGTGCCACGTTAGCGCCAGAACACATAATCTGGTAAACTCTTCGACATAAAAGCACGTGTAGATCTTGTCCTCTAAAACGGCAGAACGCAAGCCTGCTTTTCCACTTGTAAAAGCATAAGGCCGGCACGTGTCGCCTTCTAAGGGTCAATGTACTGGTTTTAGGTGCCGTGTTACATGCCAAACACAGAATCTATTAAAATCGTCGCAACAGGAGCAGCGCGCCTTGTTTTCATCAAAAAAGGCAGAGCGATACGAGTTTCATATCATAGGAAAAGGAGAACGACGGAGTTTTTAACTCATCACAGCTAGAACACGGGGATTTAGCGTGCCTTGTGCCGATAGAAACCCAGAATGTGGTAAACTCCTTCAAATGGAAGCACAAAAGATCTTGTGTTGCTGGAAAGAGCAACACACTGTGATTTCGTTGCCATAAGAAAAGCTGAACACTGGGATTTTTACCTCACGGGGCAAAACACTATGATTTGGGTGCGTTAGCGCCAGAACACATAATCTGGTAAACTCTTCGACATAAAAGCACGTGTAGATCTTGTCCTCTAAATACGAGCAGAACGCAAGCCTGCTTTTCCACTTGTAAAAGCATAAGGCCGGGCACGTGTCGCCTTCTAAGGGTCAATGTACTGGTTTTAGGTGCCGTGTTACATCCCAAACACAGGATCTATTAAAATCGTCGCAACAGGAGCAGGGAGCGCCCTTGTTTTCATCAAAAAAAGGCAGAACGATACGAGTTTCATATCATAGGAAAAGGAGAACGACGGGAGTTTTTTTAACTCATCACAGCTAGAACACGGGGGATTTAGCGTGCCTTGTGCCGATAAAAACCCAGAATGTGGTAAACTCCTTCAAATGGAAGCTCAAAAAGATCTTGTGTTGCTGGAAAGAGCAACACACTGTCATTTCGTTGTCATTAGAAAAGCTTGAACACTGGGATTTTTTGGCCTCCTGAGGGCACAAAAACACTATGATTTGGGTGCCGCGTTAGCGCCAGAACACATAATCTGGTAAACTCTTCGACATGAAAGCACGTGTAGATCTTGTCCTCTAAAAACGAGCAGAACGCAAGCCTGCTTTTCCACTTGTAAAAGCATAAGGCCGGGCACGTGTCGCCTTCTAAGGGTCAATGTACTGGTTTTAGGTGCCGTGTTACATGCCAAACACAGAATCTATGAAAATCGTCGCAACAGGAGCAGCGAGCGCCCTTGTTTTCATCAAAAAAAGGCAGAACGATACGAGTTTCATATCATAGGAAAAGGAGAACGACGGGAGTTTTTTTAACTCATCACAGCTAGAACACGGGGGATTTAGCGTGCCTTGTGCCGATAGAAACCCAGAATGTGGTAAACTCCTCGAAATGGGAGCACACAGAGATCTTGTGTTGCTGGAAAGAGCAACACACTGTCATTTCGTTGTCATTAGGAAAGCTTGAACACTGGGATTTTTGGCCTCCTGAGGGCACAAAAACACTATGATTTGGGTGCCGCGTTAGCGCAAGAACACATAATCTGGTAAACTCTTCGACATGAAAGCACGGGTAGCTCTTGTCCTGTAAAAGCGAGCAGAACGCAAGCCTAATTTTCCAATTACTTAAGCAGAAGGCTGGGCATGTATCGCCTTCTAAGAGTCAATGTACTGGTTTTCGGTGCTGTGTTACATGCCAAACACAGAATCTATTAAAATCGTCGCAACAGGAGCAGCGAGCGCCCTTGTTTTCATCAAAAAAAGGCAGAACGATACGAGTTTCTTCTCATAGGAAAAGGAGAACGACAGGAGTTTTTTTAACTCATCACAGCTAGAACACGGGGGATTTAGCGTGCCTTGTGCCGATAGAAACCCAGAATGTGGTAAACTCCTTCAAATGGAAGCACAAAAAGATCTTGTGTTGCTGGAAAGAGCAACACACTGTGATTTCGTTGCCATAAGAAAAGCTGAACACTGGGATTTTTTTACCTCCTGGGGGCACAAAAACACTATGATTTGGGTGCCACGTTAGCGCCAGAACACATAATCTGGTAAACTCTTCGACATAAAAGCACGTGTAGATCTTGTCCTCTAAAAACGAGCAGAACGCAAGCCTGCTTTTCCACTTGTAAAAGCATAAGGCCGGGCACGTGTCGCCTTCTAAGGGTCAATGTACTGGTTTTAGGTGCCGTGTTACATGCCAAACACAGGATCTATTAAAATCGTCGCAACAGGAGCAGGGAGCGCCCTTGTTTTCATCAAAAAAAGGCAGAACGATACGAGTTTCATATCATAGGAAAAGGAGAACGACGGGAGTTTTTTTAACTCATCACAGCTAGAACACGGGGGATTTAGCGTGCCTTGTGCCGATAGAAACCCTGAATGTGGTAAACTCCTTCAAATGGAAGCACAAAAAGATCCTGTGTTGCTGGAAAGAGCAACACACTGTGATTTCGTTGCCATAAGAAAAGCTGAACACTGGGATTTTTTTACCTCCTGGGGGCACAAAAACACTATGATTTTGGTGCCACGTTAGCGCCAGAACACATAATCTGGTAAACTCTTCGACATAAAAGCACGTGTAGATCTTGTCCTCTAAAAACGAGCAGAACGCAAGCCTGCTTTTCCACTTGTAAAAGCATAAGGCCGGGCACGTGTCGCCTTCTAAGGGTCAATGTACTGGTTTTAGGTGCCGTGTTACATGCCAAACACAGAATCTATTAAAATCGTCGCAACAGGAGCAGCGAGCGCCCTTGTTTTCATCAAAAAAAGGCAGAACGATACGAGTTTCATATCATAGGAAAAGGAGAACGACGGGAGTTTTTTTAACTCATCACAGCTAGAACACGGGGGATTTAGCGTGCCTTGTGCCGATAGAAACCCAGAATGTGGTAAACTCCTCGAAATGGGAGCACACAGAGATCTTGTGTTGCTGGAAAGAGCAACACACTGTCATTTCGTTGTCATTAGGAAAGCTTGAACACTGGGATTTTTGGCCTCCTGAGGGCACAAAAACACTATGATTTGGGTGCCGCGTTAGCGCAAGAACACATAATCTGGTAAACTCTTCGACATGAAAGCACGGGTAGCTCTTGTCCTGTAAAAGCGAGCAGAACGCAAGCCTAATTTTCCAATTACTTAAGCAGAAGGCTGGGCATGTATCGCTTCTAAGAGTCAATGTACTGGTTTTGGTGCTGTGTTACATGCCAAACACAGAATCTATTAAAATCGTCGCAACAGAGCAGCGAGCGCCTTGTTTTCATCAAAAAAAGGCAGAACGATACGAGTTTCTTCTCATAGGAAAAGGAGAACGACAGGAGTTTTTTTAACTCATCACAGCTAGAACACGGGGGATTTAGCGTGCCTTGTGCCGATAGAAACCCAGAATGTGGTAAACTCCTTCAAATGGAAGCACAAAAAGATCTTGTGTTGCTGGAAAGAGCAACACACTGTGATTTCGTTGCCATAAGAAAAGCTGAACACTGGGATTTTTTTACCTCCTGGGGGCACAAAAACACTATGATTTGGGTGCCACGTTAGCGCCAGAACACATAATCTGGTAAACTCTTCGACATAAAAGCACGTGTAGATCTTGTCCTCTAAAAACGAGCAGAACGCAAGCCTGCTTTTCCACTTGTAAAAGCATAAGGCCGGGCACGTGTCGCCTTCTAAGGGTCAATGTACTGGTTTTAGGTGCCGTGTTACATGCCAAACACAGGATCTATTAAAATCGTCGCAACAGGAGCAGCGAGCGCCCTTGTTTTCATCAAAAAAAGGCAGAACGATACGAGTTTCATATCATAGGAAAAGGAGAACGACGGGAGTTTTTTTAACTCATCACAGCTAGAACACGGGGGATTTAGCGTGCCTTGTGCCGATAGAAACCCAGAATGTGGTAAACTCCTTCAAATGGAAGCACAAAAAGATCTTGTGTTGCTGGAAAGAGCAACACACTGTCATTTCGTTGTCATTAGGAAAGCTTGAACACTGGGATTTTTGGCCTCCTGAGGGCACAAAAACACTATGATTTGGGTACCGCGTTAGCGCAAGAACACATAATCTGGTAAACTCTTCGACATGAAAGCACTTGTAGATCTTGTCCTCTAAAAACGAGCAGAACGCAAGCCTGCTTTTCCAATTACTTAAGCAGAAGGCTGGGCATGTATCGCCTTCTAAGGGTCAATGTACTGGTTTTAGGTGCTGTGTTACATGCCAAACACAGAATCTATTAAAATCGTCGCAACAGGAGCAGCGAGCGCCCTTGTTTTCATCAAAAAAAGGCAGAACGATACGAGTTTCTTCTCATAGGAAAAGGAGAACGACAGGAGTTTTTTTAACTCATCACAGCTAGAACACGGGGGATTTAGCGTGCCTTGTGCCGATAGAAACCCAGAATGTGGTAAACTCCTTCAAATGGAAGAACAAAAAGATCTTGTGTTGCTGGAAAGAGCAACACACTGTGATTTCGTTGCCATAAGAAAAGCTGAACACTGGGATTTTTACCTCAGGGCACAAAAACACTATGATTTGGGTGCCACGTTAGCGCCAGAACACATAATCTGGTAAACTCTTCGACATAAAAGCACGTGTAGATCTTGTCCTCTAAAAACGAGCAGAACGCAAGCCTGCTTTTCCACTTGTAAAAGCATAAGGCCGGGCACGTGTCGCCTTCTAAGGGTCAATGTACTGGTTTTAGGTGCCGTGTTACATGCCAAACACAGGATCTATTAAAATCGTCGCAACAGGAGCAGGGAGCGCCCTTGTTTTCATCAAAAAAAGGCAGAACGATACGAGTTTCATATCATAGGAAAAGGAGAACGACGGGAGTTTTTTTAACTCATCACAGCTAGAACACGGGGGATTTAGCGTGCCTTGTGCCGATAGAAACCCTGAATGTGGTAAACTCCTTCAAATGGAAGCACAAAAAGATCCTGTGTTGCTGGAAAGAGCAAAACACTGTGATTTCGTTGCCATAAGAAAAGCTGAACACTGGGATTTTTTTACCTCCTCGGGGCACAAAAACACTATGATTTTGGTGCCACGTTAGCGCCAGAACACATAATCTGGTAAACTCTTCGACATAAAAGCACGTGTAGATCTTGTCCTCTAAAAACGAGCAGAACGCAAGCCTGCTTTTCCACTTGTAAAAGCATAAGGCCGGGCACGTGTCGCCTTCTAAGGGTCAATGTACTGGTTTTAGGTGCCGTGTTACATGCCAAACACAGAATCTATTAAAATCGCGCAACAGAGCAGCGGCGCCCTTGTTTTCATCAAAAAAGGCAGAACGATACGAGTTTCATATCATAGGAAAAGGAGAACGACGGGAGTTTTTAACTCATCACAGCTAGAACACGGGGATTTAGCGTGCCTTGTGCGATAGAAACCCAGAATGTGGTAAACTCCTCAAATGGGAGCACACAGAGATCTTGTGTTGCTGGAAAGAGCAACACACTGTCATTTCGTTGTCATTAGGAAAGCTTGAACACTGGGATTTTTGGCCTCGAGGGCACAAAAACACTATGATTTGGGTGCAGCGTTAGCGCCAGAACACATAATCTGGTAAACTCTTCGACATAAAAGCACGTGTAGATCTTGTCCTCTAAAAACGAGCAGAACGCAAGCCTAATTTTCCAATTACTTAAGCAGAAGGCTGGGCACGTATCGCCTTCTAAGAGTCAATGTACTGGTTTTAGGTGCTGTGTTACATGCCAAACACAGAATCTATTAAAATCGTCGCAACAGGAGCAGCGAGCGCCTTGTTTTCATCAAAAAAGGCAGAACGATACGAGTTTCTTCTCATAGGAAAAGGAGAACGACAGGAGTTTTTAACTCATCACAGCTAGAACACGGGGATTTAGCGTGCCTTGTGCCGATAGAAACCCAGAATGTGGTAAACTCCTTCAAATGGAAGCACAAAAGATCTTGTGTTGCTGGAAAGAGCAACACACTGTGATTTCGTTGCCATAAGAAAAGCTGAACACTGGGATTTTTTACCTCTGAGGGCACAAAACACTATGATTTGGGTGCCACGTTAGCGCCAGAACACATAATCTGGTAAACTCTTCGACATAAAAGCACGTGTAGATCTTGTCCTCTAAAAAGCGAGCAGAACGCAAGCCTGCTTTTCCACTTGTAAAAGCATAAGGCCGGGCACGTGTCGCCTTCTAAGGGTCAATGTACTGGTTTTAGGTGCCGTGTTACATGCCAAACACAGGATCTATTAAAATCGCCGCAACAGAGCAGGAGCGCCCTTGTTTTCATCAAAAGGCAGAACGATACGAGTTTCATATCATAGGAAAAGGAGAACGACGGAGTTTTTAACTCATCACAGCTAGAACACGGGGGATTTAGCGTGCCTTGTGCCGATAGAAACCCTGAATGTGGTAAACTCCTTCAAATGGAAGCACAAAAGATCTGTGTTGCTGGAAAGAGCAACACACCGTGATTTCGTTGCCATAAGAAAAGCTGAACACTGGGATTTTTACCTCCGGGCACAAAAACACTATGATTTTGGTGCCACGTTAGCGCCAGAACACATAATCTGGTAAACTCTTCGACATAAAAGCACGTGTAGATCTTGTCCTCTAAAAACGAGCAGAACGCAAGCCTGCTTTTCCACTTGTAAAAGCATAAGGCCGGGCACGTGTCGCCTTCTAAGGGTCAATGTACTGGTTTTAGGTGCCGTGTTACATGCCAAACACAGAATCTATTAAAATCGTCGCAACAGGAGCAGCGAGCGCCCTTGTTTTCATCAAAAAAAGGCAGAACGATACGAGTTTCATATCATAGGAAAAGGAGAACGACGGGAGTTTTTTTAACTCATCACAGCTAGAACACGGGGGATTTAGCGTGCCTTGTGCCGATAGAAACCCAGAATGTGGTAAACTCCTCAAATGGGAGCACAGAGATCTTGTGTTGCTGGAAAGAGCAACACACTGTCATTTCGTTGTCATTAGGAAAGCTTGAACACTGGGATTTTTGGCCTCCTGAGGGCACAAAAACACTATGATTTGGGTGCCGCGTTAGCGCAAGAACACATAATCTGGTAAACTCTTCGACATGAAAGCACGGGTAGCTCTTGTCCTGTAAAAGCGAGCAGAACGCAAGCCTAATTTTCCAATTACTTAAGCAGAAGGCTGGGCATGTATCGCCTTCTAAGAGTCAATGTACTGGTTTTCGGTGCTGTGTTACATGCCAAACACAGAATCTATTAAAATCGTCGCAACAGGAGCAGCGAGCGCCCTTGTTTTCATCAAAAAAAGGCAGAACGATACGAGTTTCTTCTCATAGGAAAAGGAGAACGACAGGAGTTTTTAACTCATCACAGCTAGAACACGGCGGATTTAGCGTGCCTTGTGCCGATAGAAACCCAGAATGTGGTAAACTCCTTCAAATGGAAGCACAAAAAGATCTTGTGTTGCTGGAAAGAGCAACACACTGTGATTTCGTTGCCATAAGAAAAGCTGAACACTGGGATTTTTTTACCTCCTGGGGGCACAAAAACACTATGATTTGGGTGCCACGTTAGCGCCAGAACACATAATCTGGTAAACTCTTCGACATAAAAGCACGTAGATCTTGTCCTCTAAAAACGAGCAGAACGCAAGCCTGCTTTTCCACTTGTAAAAGCATAAGGCCGGGCACGTGTAAGCGCTTCTAAGGGTCAATGTACTGGTTTTAGGTGCCGTGTTACATGCCAAACACAGGAGCTATTAAAATCGTCGCAACAGGAGCAAAGAGCGCCCTTGTTTTAATCACAAAAAGGCAGAACGATACGAGTTTCATATCATAGGAAAAGGAGAACGACGGGAGTTTTTTTAACTCATCACAGCTAGAACACGGGGGATTTAGCGTGCCTTGTGCCGATAGAAACCCTGAATGTGGTAAACTCCTTCAAATGGAAGCACAAAAAGATCCTGTGTTGCTGGAAAGAGCAACACACTGTGATTTCGTTGCCATAAGAAAAGCTGGTCACTGGGATTTTTTTACCTCCTTGGGGTACAAAAACACTATGATTTTGGTGCCACGTTAGCGCCAGAACACATAATCTGGTAAACTCTTCGACATAAAAGCACGTGTAGATCTTGTCCTCTAAAAACGAGCAGAACGCAAGCCTGCTTTTCCACTTGTAAAAGCATAAGGCCGGGCACGTGTCGCCTTCTAAGGGTCAATGTACTGGTTTTAGGTGCCGTGTTACATGCCAAACACAGAATCTATTAAAATCGTGCAACAGAGCAGCGGCGCCCTTGTTTTCATCAAAAAAAAGCAGAACGATACGAGTTTCATATCATAGGAAAAGGAGAACGACGGGAGTTTTTTTAACTCATCACAGCTAGAACACGGGGGATTTAGCGTGCCTTGTGCCGATAGAAACCCTGAATGTGGTAAACTCCTTCAAATGGAAGCACAAAAAGATCCTGTGTTGCTGGAAAGAGCAACACACTGTGATTTCGTTGCCATAAGAAAAGCTGAACACTGGGATTTTTTTACCTCCTGGGGGCACAAAAACACTATGATTTTGGTGCCACGTTAGCGCCAGAACACATAATCTGGTAAACTCTTCGACATAAAAGCACGTGTAGATCTTGTCCTCTAAAAACGAGCAGAACGCAAGCCTGCTTTTCCACTTGTAAAAGCATAAGGCCGGGCACGTGTCGCCTTCTAAGGGTCAATGTACTGGTTTTAGGTGCCGTGTTACATGCCAAACACAGAATCTATTAAAATCGCCGCAACAGAGCAGCGAGCGCCTTGTTTTCATCAAAAAGGCAGAACGATACGAGTTTCATATCATAGGAAAAGGAGAACGACGGAGTTTTTAACTCATCACAGCTAGAACACGGGGATTTAGCGTGCCTTGTGCCGATAGAAACCCAGAATGTGGTAAACTCCTCGAAATGGGGCACACAGAGATCTTGTGTTGCTGGAAAGAGCAACACACTGTCATTTCGTTGTCATTAGAAAAGCTTGAACACTGGGATTTTGGCCTCCGAGGCACAAAAACACTATGAGTTGGGTGCCGCGTTAGAGCAAGAACACATAATCTGGTAAACTCTTCGACATAAAAGCACGGGTAGATCTTGTCCTCTAAAAGCGAGCAGAACGCAAGCCTGATTTTCCAATTACTTAAGCAGAAGGCTGGGCATGTATCGCCTTCTAAGAGTCAATGTACTGGTTTTCGGTGTTGTGTTACATGCCAAACACAGAATCTATTAAAATCGCCGCAACAGAGCAGCGGCGCCCTTGTTTTCATCAAAAAAGGCAGAACGATACGAGTTTCTTCTCATAGGAAAAGGAGAACGACAGGAGTTTTTAACTCATCACAGCTAGAACACGGGGATTTAGCGTGCCTTGTGCCGATAGAAACCCAGAATGTGGTAAACTCCTTCAAATGGAAGCACAAAAGATCTTGTGTTGCTGGAAAGAGCAACACACTGTGATTTCGTTGCCATAAGAAAAGCTGAACACTGGGATTTTTACCTCCTGGGGGCACAAAAACACTATGATTTTGGTGCCACGTTAGCGCCAGAACACATAATCTGGTAAACTCTTCGACATAAAAGCACGTGTAGATCTCGGCGTTTGCCGAATCATTAAAAGCAAGCCTGCTTTTCCACTTGTAAAAGCATAAGGCCGGGCACGTGTCGCCTTCTAAGGGTCAATGTACTGGTTTTAGGTGCCGTGTTACATGCCAAACACAGAATCTATTAAAATCGCCGCAACAGAGCAGGAGCGCCTTGTTTTCATCAAAAAAAGGCAGAACGATACGAGTTTCATATCATAGGAAAAGGAGAACGACGGGAGTTTTTTTAACTCATCACAGCTAGAACACGGGGGATTTAGCGTGCCTTGTGCCGATAGAAACCCAGAATGTGGTAAACTCCTCGAAATGGGAGCACACAGAGATCTTGTGTTGCTGGAAAGAGCAACACACTGTCATTTCGTTGTCATTAGAAAAGCTTGAACACTGGGATTTTGGCCTCGAGGGCACAAAACACTATGATTTGGGTGCCGTTAGCGCAAGAACACATAATCTGGTAAACTCTTCGACATGAAAGCACGGGTAGCTCTTGTCCTGTAAAAGCGAGCAGAACGCAAGCCTAATTTTCCAATTACTTAAGCAGAAGGCTGGGCATGTATCGCCTTTTAAGGGTGAATGTACTGGTTTTAGGTGCTGTGTTACATGCCAAACACAGAATCTATTAAAATCGTCGCAACAGGAGCAGCGCCCTTGTTTTCATCAAAAAAAGGCAGAACGATACGAGTTTCTTCTCATAGGAAAAGGAGAACGACAGGAGTTTTTTTAACTCATCACAGCTAGAACACGGGGGATTTAGCGTGCCTTGTGCCGATAGAAACCCAGAATGTGGTAAACTCCTTTAAATGGCAGCACAAAAAGATCTTGTGTTGCTGGAAAGAGCAACACACTGTGATTTCGTTGCCATAAGAAAAGCTGAACACTGGGATTTTTACCTCCAGGGCACAAAACACTATGATTTGGGTGCCACGTTAGCGCCAGAACACATAATCTGGAAAACTCTTCGACATAAAAGCACGTGTAGATCTTGTCCTCTAAAAACGAGCAGAACGCAAGCCAGCTTTTCCACTTGTAAAAGCATAAGGCCGGGCACGTGTCGCCTACTAAGGGTCAATGTACTGGTTTTAGGTGCCGTGTTACATGCCAAACACAGGATCTATTAAAATCGCCAACTGAGCAGGGAGCGCCTTGTTTTCATCAAAAAAAGGCAGAACGATATGAGTTTCATATCATAGGAAAAGGAGAACGACGGGAGTTTTTTTAACTCATCACAGCTAGAACACGGGGGATTTAGCGTGCCTTGTGCCGATAAAAACCCAGAATGTGGTAAACTCCTTCAAATGGAAGCTCAAAAAGATCTTGTGTTGCTGGAAAGAGCAACACACTGTCATTTCGTTGTCATTAGGAAAGCTTGAACACTGGGATTTTTGGCCTCCTGAGGGCACAAAAACACTATGATTTGGGTGCCGCGTTAGCGCAAGAACACATAATCTGGTAAACTCTTCGACATGAAAGCACGGGTAGCTCTTGTCCTGTAAAAGCGAGCAGAACGCAAGCCTAATTTTCCAATTACTTAAGCAGAAGGCTGGGCATGTATCGCCTTCTAAGAGTCAATGTACTGGTTTTCGGTGCTGTGTTACATGCCAAACACAGAATCTATTAAAATCGCCGCAACAGAGCAGCGAGCGCCCTTGTTGTCATCAAAAAAAGGCAGAACGATACGAGTTTCTTCTCATAGGAAAAGGAGAACGAC